>NC_090939.1:585061410-585667660 GCF_040938575.1 Ambystoma mexicanum | reverse complement strand
CCCGTATTTAGAATGTCTTTTGATGTTTTTCTGGGCACAGGAAAAGGATAGCAATTTCCCACAAATGCAGATGGGAGCCAGGGTTCATCATGCAGTGGAAATGGAGGATACCATGTCTCACCCAAGGACATCCCCCGCCCATTCTCCAAGTCTCCTCGTCCCTGGTGATCCTCTCTCACATCACCAACTGCAGGGGTGGAATCTAAAAGCAATGGCCCTTCCCAGGCTACCTGAGAAGAGGAATATGGGGAGAAAGGGGAGTAAGTATAGCTCAGGGCAATGCATTTGACTTGGAAACAAGACAACGCAGTGCAACAATGGTTCGAAACCCAATCCCGCGCTTGAAACGACTTGATGGTATAAGCGCATTATAAATGAACAATAACTTTTTTTTAAAGAAACAAATGAGGATGTCCTCAAGTTCCTCACAACATGTGCACAAACATATACATAAAGGGGTTTTCAGGAAAATGTGTTTGGAACAATTGGGGAACAAGGGGTACATTGTGAATACATGGGGAGGTTGAATACCACAGGTCCCTCATAGCTGGGGTAGGTGGCAGAAACCTGGGTTGGCGAGATAAACTTTGTGTGACCTGGAGAGTTGGTCGACCAAGGTCGAAGGGGATGAGAGAAGGCAGCTAACTGCATTCAACCAGCTGCGATAAAATCAAATGGTCAGCCGTGGCCAGGACAAAACGAGGTTCTAGTGGGTCATAGATTTATGACTTGGTGCTGTTGTGGATAAGAGATGTAATCTTCCTCAGAAAATGGGGGCTTGTTATTCAGTGCCTAGGGAAATCCGGCCACATGACAGGGTTGACTTGGGGGCAGTTAATAAACCAGGTGCAGGAGGTGCTTATGGGCAGAGGTGGCAAATGTTTTATGGGTTTCAATTAGGTTCTCCGGAAGATGTGCTAGAGGCCATGTGGGTTAAAATGGCAGTTGAAATACATTATCATGAAACAAGAAATACCAGGGATGCCAGCAAGTCTGGGTAGATAAAATGTGTATTACTGGTTAACAGAAACGTGTTTATTTCTCTCCTTCCTCACATTAATGAAGTGTTCTTGTAAAAGCCATGTGCATCACACCTGGGGTTAGAGGTCCCTGACCAGACGGAACACATAATTAATTAGGATTATTGTAGGTGAATAAGTAATCATGTGATGATGTTGCGACCGACTATGCAAAGAGCACAAAGGGGTTGTACTTTTAATTTGGAATGTATGTTCAAGGGGATGGTGTTAAGTTGAATGTGTCTGATTTGAGCAATTTAAGGTGATTAGATTTCCATGTATAGGGTTATCCAATCATATTTGGGAAATGAAATTGTAACAGAATATGGGGGCTTGTATTAAAAGTTGCAACAATATATATAGGATGTAACATTGATGTGGTTCGAGGAGTATCATGTTAGTTCTTTCTCTAATGAATTGTCTAGCCCCTCCTGGCCTTTTGTGTACAATAAGCATTCTTTACTAACAAACGTTCACTCACTTCTTGAGTGGTGGGCTTATTTTGAAAAAAGAGATCTGAAGTCTGCTCTGATATTTCGTGACCTGGATGTGATTTCCATGCTTTCTGAGATGCTGGGAGTTTCCTGCCTGCGTAAATCCGCTATGGCGCTTCTCTGCAGGGACCAGTCTTTCATGCGCATTGAAAGGAGAGGTGTACACAAGCCATATTGGTGAAAGGTCTGTCTGCTCCCTAAAGCATGGTGCTGTGGCTAAGCTGTAACATTTATATTATTAAAATTAGGCTCTTTTTGCTACTTTCGTTTAATATGCTTCTTTTTGACAGCTGGAATTATTTGTGGTTAAAATTCTGTAAAATGTCACGAGTATGTTAAAGCTTGTGTGACCATAACCTTTCAATCTCTGCTATTTCCTAGTTTCGTAGTAGTGAGGGGTAATCAATGCTCAGTGCTTTTGCACCACATTTTTTTCATGTTATTTTTTTCATGATATTGTCCCATTTGAGAATTGCTCCCCCGTCAACAAAAAATCGTGACTTTACATAATTTTTTCGATACCTAAGCTATGCAGGGCGATTTGGTAGAGCACCATTTTGGAGCGCTTCAAGGGCATTTACTTTACGTGAGTACACTTTGCGGGTAATACAAGAGGGTGATAGGGGAAAAGAGGTTTTTTTATTTTCATTTTTCTGGCAGGGTAATAAGGTGTGGAGTCAGATAAGTTGGGTAAGTTGAAAGGTGTATGTGTTTTTTTGGAGGAGTGGATGAATTGTTATGTGCTGGGTGTCCTGTTTTGATATATTATACCTTGTTTATTATTTTGTTAGTCGAAGTAGGAAAGGACATCTTTACGTATACGGAAAAAGACAACTCTGTAGTTGAAATTGTTGTAGAAGTGATGAAGAGAAAGTAGAGAGGATTTTGGCCATGACATTGTGTTTCTGATAATATTATTTCTTTTGTGTAAGAGTGGAAAGTACAATTAAAAGTGAATAGTTAGTGAGGTGATTCTGGTGAAAAGTGAATAAGGAGAGTGACTGTGGGGAGGTTTTAAGAAATTGGGGAGGACAAAAGTTGCCTTTTTGGTTTGAAATGTTGTGTCGCGGGTTCGGCTTTTGTGTTTAGTCTGTTGATTTATGGAAAAAAGATTGTTAGAGTTAGGCTGGTTTGAAGTATGGAGACTCCACTCAATCAATTTTGTCAGGCGCTTCCAGGGTAAAACATACATATTTTGAAATACGTCCTGGAATGGGTCAGAGAAACCAAGGGTAAAATGTTGAACTCTTGGCCTGAAGAGGGGCCATATGATAAGGGAATGTTGGGGAACATGTATAACTTTTTAGTTACTAGGTACAAGGAATTAAAGTTAGAGAAACGTCAAAATATTTTGAATTATGGAGGATGTACAGAAAAGGCAGTATGTCCCACAGTGCTAAAATTGAGGATAAAGGAGGGTGCAGAGATTCCTTCCACCCACCACCATATGGGTGCAATTCTTTATCACCTACAGAGGTGTATATTAACCCTGAGTCCGAACCCCCATAATCCCAGATCAGACGACTAATGCCTCCTTCAGCTAGGATCTCTGAAAGGTGGGATATTGTGAAAACTGGAAGTGTGACTCCTTCAATGTTTAGGACTACAGAGAGATTTAGAACAGTGGGAAAAAGAAGAATACCTTCTCCAACTGCTAGATTAGCATATAGAATCTAGAGGAGCAGCTGAATGGCTCTACAGGAAATCCTGCCCCTTTACCTCCTGTATGTTGGAAGCCTGAGATTGTGCCATGCTTGACACCAGCAGTTGTGACCATACCACAGTGAATATTCGAAAGAAGGTACCCTCTGAGAAAACCTTATCAAATGTATTCAAGCATGCCAACCAATTCCAGAGGGCCATATAACAAAGGACCTTATAATTTGAGAGCCAATGACATACCGTGTACTTAATAGTGTTGAAGATTACATGTTTTAGAGGAAGGAATAAGTTGTCCAACTGACAGTAGATATCCAACCATAATCCCACCACTTATAGAAAGTATGCTTTGATGTTCCCCTTGAGCCTATCACAACTCTTCATAGGTTTTTCTAATTTGCCATGTAGTATGACATGACGTATGACACATGTTTTGTATATAAATGTGTTTTCATGTGAATTTCACAGAGAGCTTGAGCGAACGTCCGTTGATGTCCGTTGTAACTGTCTATTTTAGACAATTAATAATAAAACTTCAAACTGTGCCATCTTCCTGAGTTGGTTCGATTATTAGGAGTCAGTTATTCTGCATCCCCATCCATTCCATGCACGTTACCCAAAGTGCTCTTAGCTCAATATTAAGGCTGGAGAAGTGAAAGAAAATAACACCGCTAACAGAAAGGCTAGTTGAAGTGTTGAGAATGAATGAAAAAACGAATCGTGCCTCCAACTGCTGAATAGATGATAGGTTGCAAATGGTAGTGAAAAAGAGTAGAGGAATTTAGAAGAAGTATCGAGACTAGCGGAGGAAGAGGTGGCTCTGTTGTGGCTGCAAAGAAGCAAAAAGAGGGAAGAAGGGAATAGGCAGGTAGAAGATGTAGGAGGAGAGAGGTGGAGAAATGGGCAGGTCCTTGGTAGTCTTGATAGGTCAGATATCCAAGATGTCTGCATTGAACTTTAAGAGGAAAGGGTTGCTTTAGGTACAGGACTCGAACAGAGGGAACAGGAAATGTCACATCATGGTAGCATCGATTTTGAAAGGCCAAGGGATGTCATAGCAGGGGAAGAGAATGAGAAGACGGAATAGGAAATGGATACCAAGCAGGGAGAACAGGGTGTAGCAGCTCCACAGCCCACTCAAGCAGCGGCAGCAGCTACAGAAAGTATACCATGAGGTCTTAGGACGCACTGTGTTGGCCATATGGCTGTAGTAAGAAGTTTGGGAAAGACGGGGAAAGCCCCAGTAAATGAGAGTGATTTGAGTTCCAGTCTCCAGAAGGGACAAGGGAAAGCATAATATGTCCCAAGATCGTACATCAACTGGAATAATCTGATGAAGACACTTCCCTCGCTCAGTGCAGGGGCAGGAAAGTGGATTTATACACTGAAGAATAGACTGCCAGTGTTATGTTGGTCATAGGGGACATGAAAAGTTTATCTACACCTTTCATGGTGGAACAATCAGATGACAATTGAAGGTGAACAAGGTATCCAGGAGTCCAGTTAGATACAAATACCCATGATGGGGCACCCTTTAATAACTATAGAGCAGAGGTATGGAGACCCGTGCAAGTTATGTATTCTGACACGCCAGACATAAATCCAATTTTGTCTAAAATGAAGTTAGATGATGACACTGCCGCACATGTTCAGTTGATTCAGGAAATGTGGAGAGCAGAAACAGGAGAAACATGGGATAACAATGTAGTTATTATCTACCACATGTTAAAAAAAAAGACTTCCCAAAGAAGTTCAAAATTATTTGGATAAGGTGGTGGGAACGGAGACCAAGGGTTGGGCGGAAATTCAGGCGCACATTGAACATTTTTGTAAAAGAAGACAGGAAAAGGATAGTATTGAACAGACACAAAAGGCAGATGCAAAGTTTGTTCAGAAAAAATAGCTAAAATCATTTTAGAAGGAGCTGTAATTACTAGCTCCGCTTAAGCAAAGCAGGGACAATTGGATCAATAGGGACATAGTGATCCAAGTATGTCACAGGGTTGTATGGATGGATATGCTTCCAATCAACAACGAATAAGAGGATTTCCAAGGGGAAGAGGAGGATCTCCTCGAGGAGGTGGGTCATTTGGCGAGTTCAGATGAATGAGGCCCTGGTTCAGTGGGCAAATGGGAGGTAGCTATGGAGGACTGTACAGAATCCAGTGTTGGTCATGCGGGTGAATGAGACATGTGTCAAGAGATTGTCAGAGTAGGCCACAGTACTTTAACCCAAGTGAACCAGTAGGTCAGTTCCCATATAGTCCTTCCCAGCAAATGCAACCCCTGACCATGACATACGCCCCAGGCTCGCTCTGAGCAATCACAGCAGGTATGGGTTGGACACAACCTGGCGTCTGAGGCTGCTCAGACTGACATGTTTCAGCCAACCATGGTAATGCAGGCACCGGTACAGATATGACAAAATAATCCTTTACCTCAAGGAACGGTTACTCATTATACTGGAGCAAGTATTTTTGGAGGGATTATTATATTTTAATATGTATCAATATTAAGACAGCCAACAGAGATCTCTAATGTGTCCAGTCCTGTCTGTTACTGCTGCTCTGGAGGCGGATCCCCAGATAGTTGTAGCGGTAGGTGAACAAACCTTTAAATTCATGATTGATACAGGCGCTATACATTCTTGCATCAAGGAAGATAAGTTCCCCCTATCAGGCAAAACAATGGACACAGAGGGATATTCTGTTGGTTCTTTACATGAAGGATCTACGTATTAAGGTAGGTACAGAAAATGTATCTGCTCCTATGTTGTATTGCACAGATACCCTGGAGAATCTCTTGGGCAGAGACTGCCAAAGTAAATTGAACTTGATAATTGCATTAACAGAAAAGGTATAGTATGCTCAACTCCAGTTTTGTATCTAGTGAGAAAATCACCACTTTTTTGTGTGCATGATATAATGACCAAGTAGTAAGTATGGTAACTGTACATTCAGCTTTGTTTTTTTTTATGGGGTAATGGTTGTGTTGGTTTAGGTCATTGGGATCAGAGACCGGACATGGCGAATAACAATTGAATTTTTGTTCCGGCCTGCTAAGTCACAGTAGATAGCGCCAGGCACTATTGTTACAATTCTTTTGGAAACAGTGGTCATTAAAAAGGAAAGGGTGTTTCTCTCAGGCACTGATGAGGAAGGCAGAAAGTGGCGCAATGGTCCTATGCATCAATCCAACCCTATCGCTAAGGGGGGTGTCCGATGAACAATTGTTTGAGGATGCCACAGACACAGGCAAGGTGATTTTTGGGATTGGGGTGCCTGGCCACATAATGATAGTGCATAGGGAGATACCAAAGACTATGTTTGTTGTTAGAACTATATCGCCATATTAGAAGGAAAATTTTGAGAAGGTGCCGGGTCACTTATGGACAAGCAATCCTCATGATGTGGGATTAATAAAGAGTATTGGAGCAGTGCAGATAAAATTTAACCTAGTGATATATTGCCACATGTGAGATAGTATCCCATGTCTTGTGAGACAGATGAAGGGATTTATGAGACCTTTATGGCATTGTGGAAGGAAGGCATAATACATGTAATACAGCCACCTATGCTGTGAAGAAAGCGAAGGTGTCCAGTTGGCGGAAGGTTCAGGATTTGTGCCCTTTCAATAACACTGTTGCAGCAGAGTTTCCAGTGGTTCCAAATCCTGCTGTCCTTCTCTGCAACATCCCTACTGCATCAACCCATTTTACGGTGATTGATTTATTGAATGCATTTTTCACAGCCCACTTACCCTCCCCCCCCGATTCACAGTACCTTACTGCGTTCATGTATCATGGTCAGAGATTTGAGCACACAAGGTTGCCCCAGAAGTACTGTGAATCTCCAAGTATCTTCAACAGGGAGGTTCAAATGCATTTGGGGAATGTAAATTAGTCGAGTACAGTAATCTCGTATGTGGACAATTTACTAGTTTGTAGCATTACAGAAGAGCAGTGTTGAGGAGATTCAATAACACTCCTCAATCTGTTTGCTGAAAAGTGGTAGAAAGTGGTACAAAGGGGTACAAATAGGACAAAGAAAATGTGCAATCATGTCAGACAGAGGTAGTATATTTGGGGCAAGTGATATCACCCACAGGAAGAAACCTAATGCCTGAGAGAGCCACTGCAGTCCCGAAAACTCCTCAACCAGTTACTGTGAGACAGATGCATCAGTTCCTGGAACTCTTTAACTATTGTAGATCATGGACTGGTCTAGTTACACAAGGTCCTTAATACTAGGACTTAAGGGAGGACAGAAGGTGAAAGGTATGATTGATTGGTCAGAAAAAATTGTGACTTCTTTTCGGGAGCTCAAGGCTGCAATCAGCAATGCTCCGTTCTTGGTGAGCCCGGATTACAAGAAGCCATTCTATTTATTCTTGTATTCAGATGGGCAGGTGATGACAGTGGTTCTGGTCTGGAAAACATTGTTGGACTATAAGCATGTGGCCTATTACACTGTACTAGTAGACCAAGTCATGCAGGGCCAGTTTCTGTGTGAGCAAGCTCTAGTGGCAGCGGCTTTTGCAATACAAAATTCTTCAACCATTAGTATGGGTTGCCCAGTGACACTGTATGTGGAGCATGTGTTTTTTGCTATTTAGGAAAGTCTAAATCGACTCTTACAACACAGAGAAGCTCTGTGAATGAAGTTATTCTATCAAATGCTTCCATACATCCGCTAAGGTGTCACCTAGTCAATCCTTCAACATTTGTAGCTAAACCAGTGAAACCTCATGATATTGTCCATTACTGTGTGCCTTATGAAGAGAGGGAGAAGAGAAGACACATGTTAAGGAGGATGCCCTGGAGGGAGGTGAGGTATTATTTGTTGATGGCTTCTTGATAATTAATTAGAACACTGGTTAAAGACATACGGGTGCTGTAGTTGTGGGCCTTGTGATGGGGAATACCAGTTCAGGATGAAAAAAACTGTTGACTTCAAATTATTCAGTGCAAGCAGTGGACTTAGTAGCACTCATAGAGGCGTTAAAGGTAAGCAAGGGGAAGACGGTCACTATTCACGCTGACTCTACGTATGTAACCTCCACGGTACATTCAGGCTTGTCGAGATAGCATATTCAGACTAATTGAAGCATAAACAGTGTAAACAGAGGTGGGAATAGTTAAATGAACAGTGCATACTAACCATACTGACCCAATAGCGGTTGGAAATGATGCAGCTTGAGAGAGCAGAAAAGGAAGCTGCATAATTGCCATTTACAGAATCCCAAAAAATTGAAATCATGCCCTAGCAGGCACTCTTGCTAGCTCTGTATACCATGATACCTTTACTTCAAATTATGGCGATGCATGAGAGAGCATCAAAAGATGAAAAGGAGCTCTGGGCAAAGAGGGGATGTACCCTCTAGCCCACAGATTTGCTGTGGAGACAAGAGCTTACTGGAAAGGTAGTGATGTCTGTAGAGCTACTTCTTGGGGCTCTAGAGCAACTTCATTACCTGTCACAAACGTCTCAGTGACAAATAGCAGCACCTCTCCAGGAGGATTGATTAATACCCAATCTACAAGAACAGGTGGGTACATTTATAGGAAATAGTATAGTGTGTATAATAGTATAGTGTGTATAATTTAATTCTAGAAATTCTATGAAGACAATGAGAGGAAATTTTCCCCAGCCTTCAGGGTCCTTCCGTGAGCTCCATATAGACTTTGTGGATATGATACAGAAGTGCAGTAATTTTTGATATTCCATTGTTGTGGTTTGGCCATTTTCCAGATGGCTTGACGCTGGTCCCTGTGCACCCTCTGATGCTACGCTGGCAGCTACATTTTTGGTTTGGGAGGTGTTCCCACGGTGGGGAATTTGTGAGGTTTTGAAGTCTGGTAATGGGACCCACTACTTTAATGCAGAGATCATTTCCCTATTGGGGATTAAGTACAGGTTGTTTGGTGTACCCCCATCAAGCAAATGCGATTGTGGAGTGCATGAATGGAATTCTTAAGGTTCGATTATCCAAGCTTTGTAAGGATTTAAAAATAAAATTGGGTGCACTGCCTTCCATGCACCTTGTTTTATTTAAGAAATCAGCCAGGGAAGGAGCACTGTCTCAGTCCACATGAAATTGTGACAGGGCGTACAAACAATTTTCACCTGAATGTACAATATCAAATGCCCAAAGTCAGCAGAAATCCTTGATGAGGATCAGACTTGTATCTTCACAGATTATGTTTTTTCATGAGCTGTCAACAAAAGGAAACATTCAGGTGTCCTAAGATTTACATTGGTCACAGCTGCTCCCCAGGGAACTGGTCTTTGTTTGTCCCTTCATTCGGGGGGTGACATGAACAGCGTTTCCACAGGCTATATCGAATTATCTTTGTGACCCCCGACTTCTGTGAAGGTGGAGGACAACAAGAGCTGGATTCACATAAATGATGTGGGGAGGGATACCGATTTCCCTCCACCAGCACAGGGGCAAGAGGAGGTCTAAAAGTTAAGTATACCCTAGGATTTACAGTTTGTTCCAGTGAGATAATTGGACAAATAAAGTCAGCGACTGTTGTTGTAAATATTAAGAAGAAATATGGATCTAAAATTAGTGTGAGTATATTTGAATGTATGGGTTTCTCTTTTTTCTTGTCATCCTGTTTAGGCGCAAAACAATGTAAATGTCAATATTTTTTATTTGTCTAGTGATTTAGGATTTTACGAGGTGTTATTTATATCACAAAGAAGTGTACATTCTGGACTAATGAGAAAATATGATGAAGTAGATTCAGATCAAATGGTGGATGTGCAAGGCATCACAGCTGATAATGTTTGGTACCGCATATGAGGAGGGTGGATAGAGAGAGATTAGCAGTCTTGTTACCTTTGCTTTCTTATCCCCCATGCTTCTGGTTTCCCTAGACTGTTTATTCCTGAAGAAATAGAGTCAAAAGTTGGACTGTGATTGGTGCACCCAGCCTTGTGTAGGGTCCGAGGGTGATCAGTTACTACTTATTTATTTGTTTAGTTTTGCATTTATAAAGTGCTCCAAGCCTGCAGGCATCCAGGCACTGGTTACAGAGAGGGGAGGGAGAGGGAGGCATAGTAAATATAGGGAGGAGTGCCCAGTCAGTTGAACATTCTGGTTTAAAGTTGTTTCCTGAATGGGCATTATGCGGTTTCGGCCCTCAGATGGGTGGCAGGGCATTCTAGAGACATGCAACGATGTTTGGGAAGCTAGAACCTCCAGCTTTCGAATTTGTGAAACACAGAATGATCAGGTGGTCGATGTAGGCTGCTGTGGTTGGTCTCGAGGTATCTCTAGTGATTCTGCGTGAGAGGTAGAGTGATCCAGAGTTCAATAGACAGTGGTGGGTAATGGAGAGGATTTAAAAGTTGATTCTCCCCTTTACAGAAAGCCAAAGGGTGGCTTTTCTGTGGGCAGATACATGGTCCTGTTTAATAAGGTTCACAGCTGTTTGGATAGCATTGTTCTGGATAGTCTGGAGTTTTTTGAGGGTGCACTTAGAAGTACCTGCAAGGAGGAAGTTACAGTCATCTACTCAGGAGCCGAATACAGCTCTGGCAATGGCTATTCAATCTTGTATGGTACGGAAGGGTTTGGCTGCGTTAAGTAGCTTGGTAGTATGGGCAGCTGATGAGGCAATGGCGTAACATGGTGGGTCACACTGAGGTTGCAGTTCAGGTAGACATAAATGTTTTGGGATGTGGGGATGCTGGGACAGTGACAGTGTCAATGGTGAAGGATTGGAAGGCCGGGTCAAGTTTGGACAGACATGAGAGGGGCCCTCCCAGGAGTATTTCAGTTTTGCCTGTAATAAGGCACAGTTGATGGGTGGCCATCTAGGCTCGAATGGTGTTGTAGATTCTCTTGATGGAGAGTGTCTGGTCGCCTGTGAGTTTGTGTTGTCAGCATAGTTGGTGTAAAATATGTTGAGGGTATCCAGATGGTCAAAGGGGGGCTTGGTGTATATGTTTTACAGGCTACGGGAGATGCAGGAGCCTTGCGGTACACCACAAGGTACAGGCGTGGGGATGGCAGCTGCATTCCCTACATAGACCCATGCTGTTCTGTTTGCTAGAAATGAAGCAACCCACTTGGTTGTTTCAAGGTAGAAGTTCACAGCTATAGTGAGGTGTTGTCAGAGGGTGTGATGGTTGACTAAGTCAAAAGACGTTGACAAGTCAAACAAGAGTAGGAGAGCTATGTTGCCAGAGTCGTGGATGTTGTCTAGTGGATTTTTTTGATTGCTAAGCGTGGATTCAGTTCAGTGACCAGGGTGGAAACCTATTTGGCTCAGGATGCTGTTGTGCTCAGGGTGTGACTGAATTTGGAGGTAGGTGGCACGGTCGAGCATTTTTTATAGGAATGAGACTGTGGTGTTAGGGCAGTAGTTGATTGGTGTGGCAGGATGAAGTGAGGCTTTCTTAATAAGGGGGAGATCCAGGCTTCCTTGAGTGTGGGTTGGATGAGTGTGGTGCTGAAGGTGAAGTTGACAAAAGCTGCAAGGACGGGACTGAGGGCTTCTGTGCAGTCTTTGTTGAGCAGTGCATGGCAGGTGTCTCCTTGGCATTGGGATGGTTTAAGGCTAGCAATGATTTTGGTAATATACTAATTGAAATGGGGAGGAAGCTGAATGGGATGAATGTGGTTGGGAGGTTATTTGTTTCTCTCAAATTGTTTGTTCGAGGGTGGAGATTTTGCTGGTAAGGGCATCTTGGATGTTTCGGCACCAAGGCATTGTCTTTGGTGAAGTTGGTGACAGGAGTGACAGGGATCTCTAATTCACCTAAAATGGTGAATAGCTCCTGTGAGCGGGCTTGGGAGATTCTGTTGGTGGTGGTGGTAGCTTTGGCAGTGGTGATGAACTGCTTGTAGGCTTTTAAGAACTTTGTTAGACATGTTTTGTTGGTTATTGTGGGTGCTTTACGCCAGCTAGTCTCCAGTGTGCATTTCGTGGCTCTCATGGTTTGAAATTTGGGGGTGAACCAAGTGTTTCTACGTGGGTTTGGCATTCCTCAATTTAAGCGGGGCAATGGGGTTGACTGCTCAGGTGATGGCAGATTTGTAGATGTTGAGAAGTGTTGTGGGGTCTGAGGGCAGGGATGTATGTGCAAGTGTCTGGTTAGCCGACAGGTGGGGGAGGGGGGCGTTTCTTAGTTAGTTTGCGGGAGCAGCATGCGTTTGCAGGTGGGAGCATGGTGTTGATTATGGTCTGCGGGGGGCAGTTTGGTATGTTAAAGGTAATGTTGTGGTGATCGACCCAGAGGTTACGGGAGTTGACTGTGACACTGGGAGTGCAGATGCGGTTAGCAATTCAGTCTAGTGTTCTGCCTAGATGTGTCACGCAGGAGGCACATTGTGTACAGCCTAGGGCATTGAGGGAATTTGTCAGATTGTGGGAGTCCTTGTCAGCTGGGTCGTTATAGACCAGGTTGAGGTGCCCCATAATGATTATTTTGGAGGTAGGTTTGATATTGGCATGAATGTGCTGCAAGTGGTCTTCAAATGATTTGGCAGGCCCTGGGGAGTGCTAGGCAATGTGGAGGCCGATGGTGGAGGTGGGGGGGGGGGGGTAATTAGCATAGTGGTAAGTATTTCATGAGAAGGGGAGGTAGTGGTGGGGAGCATGTGAACGGGTAGCTTCTATATGTGGATGAGTGCAATCCCACCTCCCTTGTGTGGGAGGCGGTCACAGCAAAGGATAGTGTACCAAGGTGGAATGGCAATGGGGAGTGCCGGCCAGCTGCTGGATGAAGCCATGATTCAGTTATGGCGATTATGTTGGGGGACTGGATGATAACCAGGTCTCGAATGTCAGTGGCATGTTTGATTACTGAGTAGGCATTAATGAGAGCGCAGGTGAAATGGCAGGGTGCAGGAATTGTGGCCTGGTGATTATCTTGGTGTTAGGCTCACCTGATATCCCCGGGGGCGTCTGGAAGGCTCTGAGATCTGGAACCCTGGGTGCGTAGTTGCCGAGTGCTGAATAATTAATCTGCAATTATAGAAGGGAGGATTTGTGATAAATGTTTCTAATGGGTGAATCTCCCACCTCCCTCTGACCGATTCCCTTCCCACTGGGTTCTTTTCTCACCTTAGTTATTTGTAGGGTGAGCTATTCATCCTGCGTTTCTTGTGCAGGGGCGCTCGACGATTGTTGGCGAGCTGCCTGAGTTGCTTCACTGGTGCATTACGCCTTCCTGGGGCCATGGCCTGCTGTCACCGCAAATCTGCAAGTAGGCAGGTAGGTTTGTTAATTCTAAGTCTTTGTTCTGTTTATGGTGGGAATTCGTTAACGTCTTTATCTCCTTCCTTTGAGGTGCGAAGGTTTTGATGCTGGCGTGGCGGATGGAGAGGCACGTTTTCTAGGTAAGAGAAAGAGTGAAGCGCAGTACCTTTATTGTCTTTTAAAGCTAACCTGTGTTTTCTTCTTTTTCTCCTCACAGGCCACTGTGGTGCTGCAAGCGGATGAGAGCGTGATGTAAAACAGGTCCCCGGAATCCGTTAAGGTAAGTACAGCGCTGTGCGGTTGTTTAATATGGAAAGCAAACCTGAATATGTCTCTTTTCTTTTTGCAGATGCTGCTGTGGTGCTCCGGATGGAAGGTTGGCATAGCACGATGGAATTCAGGTAAGACTGATGGAATTCAATGTTTTGGAAGCGCGCATTCTAATATTGTTTTTCCCTTTCTCGTTATTGCAGGTCGCAATGTTCAAACAGCAGCTGTGGGAGCGGTTCGCCGGAAGTCCTTAAGCTAGTACTCACAGGTGAGTGATGTTTCTTCTTCTCTCGGTTTCCACAGATTGCAGGCCAGTTGAGATGCTGAGTGCTGGATGGTGTTTTCTCAGGTAAGGCAAAATAATCTTGTTCTTGTTCTTGCAGGATTACAGGAAGATGCTGAAGACCAGGAGCTGGACACGGTGAGTGTCACGCTGCAGGTTGCAGAATAACTCGAAGCTTGTTCTGCAGTAAGGGTGTGGTTTATATAGCCCAGGTAAAGTAGTACCAGGGAAAGTAGTTCCAGGCATGCCACACCCAAAACACTAGACCGCATGGCTTGGTTCTTAGAACTAGACTGAGTGGGTGCTTCCATGTTGGATTTAAAGGCCCATGTACTTCAATGGGACCTAGTTTGAACAGCCCTTCGTTCCTACATATGAGCCTGGTGCCAGAGGCCAGAGGCCAGAGGCACCAGGACTGGCTCCAGGACTGGCTCCAGGAGCCCTTTTGCAGTGGTTTTAAGGCCCTCAGGGTTCTGGTGGGAGCCTGCTTTTGGCACAACTTGTGCCCCCTCACAGTGGTCATGACACTTGGCTAAGAGTATGTGCAGTGCTGCGCATTCTGAGGTGCATACTGTGGGCGCTCAGTGTGTAGGCGGGAGAGCATGGAGAGCAGGTGGTGCCACAGTACGAGTGGAGAGCCTTCATAAACTCTCAGTGCTTTTGCAAGGCTGGGAGCTATCAGGGGGCACAGCTGATGCTGTGGGCATGGGAGCATTGTAGGGGTGACTCGGTGGCAACGTGGCTGTTAGGGAGGGCAGCAAGATGATGGGAGACTGAGCTAGGGGTTATAGATTTGCCATGGTTATGTTGGATTGCCTCTAGCGTCTGAAGATTAGGGCGACTGAGTGGGTGAGGTTGGAGCGTGGGGTAGGCATGGATGTTAATGAAGGCTGTGATGCCTTGGCCTTTGATGGTCCAGTGTAGGTTGGCAGGTATGTCATTGTCCGTGAAGGCTGAGGGGAGACTAGACCATGTGCTTGGGCGGTCGGGACTCTTTGGATTCGTTCCCTGTTTTGTGGCAGGCTTATTAGATGGAAAAGCCCTAGGCATGAGAGCAGGGCTCATAGCGGGATGTGCTGCAGCGGCTTTGCTGGAGGCAGGTTGTGGCAGCCATGTAGGTAGTGGGGACCCAATAGGGCTTACCTGAATACAGTGGCAAAATGCTGAGAGCCGGGACGACCTAAGGCTGCAGTGGGGAGCAACTTCCAATGTGATGTCCTGGAGGGACTGCCCATGGTGGTAACTGATTGGGCTCGTTATGTGCTGAATGGGCTTGTCATGCGCTGAGACAGGATTTCCCCTGTGCCTTGATGTTGTGCCTTCATGGATAGCAAGCTTCACCTGCTAGCTTTGTGGGGGCGGGATAGGAAGTACATGGAGCAGCCAAATGCTGTGCAATGCTGCTGTTGCATCCAGACAATGCTGCTGGCTGCTGGGAGTCCTGGGTACCAGTGGGGATCCTGTGGTAGCGGCAACCTTCATTTGGATTAAAGCAAATGCTCCTTTGTGGCATAGAAGATATGGCTTTGTGTGGCAAAATGCAGTTAAAGGGCTCACCCAGGCAGTATGTAATGGAGCCGGGGAGCTCACCTTCTCTGGAGCAAATGCAGACAGGATGTTTGTCATACCTATTGATGAGGAATGGTTGAAAAAAGATTGTAAAGACGATGAGTATGTACGCTGAACGCAGAGAGGATCTATTGTTACGAACAACCGATGGAAGCAAGGGATGAAGACTTGCTGAGCTGGAGGAATGAGGGTACTTTTGAAAGAAGCGGTGGCGCAGATTAATAGGGATTGTGGAAATAACAGGAATCAATATCTGAAATGTATGATGTGGCTCAAAGAGCCAATGAAACCTGTCAAGATCCAGTTACTTACACGTCTCTCTGTTTTAAGGGTGATGGCACAGTGCTTATTGGCACAAATGGGAACTGCAGTCGCACACTTCACATTGCTGATTTGGCTGGAGGAACATCAGCTCTCTTAATGGCAATTGCCTCCAACCTGGCGAAGTGTGTGCAGTCTCACTACACTGTACATGCCTGTTTTCATCATGCCGGAAAATAAATTTGATACCTGTCAGTCTGATGCCTAAAACAACACCTGTGCCCATTTTGTCCCCTGTGCCCATTGAATCCCTTGTTTCATCAAATATGAACAATCTATTGACTTAGCCCCTGTTATTCAATCAGCTAATGCAATGTGGCTTCAGGTCACTCTCCATAAACATTTATTGTTTGTCAATTATTCAGAGTCAACTTTCAGTGCTATAAAGGAAGACATGCATGCCTTGAGGCTCATGAGTCTGCAGAACAGGTACACCCTTAACCTCCTAACAGCCATGGAGGGTGGTGTTTGCCAGAGAATATGGAGTTCATGTTGTACCTTTGTTCCCCCTAATGATTCAGAACATGGGACTCTGGCACAGACAATTGTCGCACTGCATAAGCTTAGGGTAGTCATGGAGAAAGAGGCAGGAATTGCAAATGATATCTGGTTGGACTCTCTTTTTTCTTGGGGACCCGCCTGGATGAGCAGAGCTATGAAGATCCTTGTGCCAATTTGTGTCTTTTTGTTTAATATTCTTTGTTCCTGTCAGATGTTCTTAAGATGTTGTTCTGCTAAATTACAAAACACAGCTGCCATGATAACTGTGAAACTGTCCAAGGCTATTTAATATCACATCAGTACTATGAGAAACCTGAAGGTGCATTGACCTCTGTTTTGTGTGAACTGCACTACATTTGAAATTGGGGAAGGTAAGCCCAGGCCCTTGTTTGGTGTGAATTATGATGCACTCAAACTTGAAGAAGGTAATTTCAGAACTTGACCAAACTTTATTGAAGTGAACCTATATTAGAACTATATTGAACTTGAGATAGGGAACTCAAGAAGAAATCAAGCTGAAAGGAGTGCAACCTTTACATTTGAACACTTATATATTGCTGAGAAGATTACACAACCATGTTTAGTTGTAGTTGTGAGGACAAGCACAGGTTTTGACACATACATATTCTTATTATGGACTTGCAAAACACTGACTTTTCTTAATTTCTTTAGGTAGGGAAAATCCCACCATAGCATAGGGCAAGTTAGGCGCTACACAATCCTGACCATCAAAAAGGTTTTGTTTGGAACTGGATATCGGTTGTCTGTGTCATCTCTCTTGATACCATGCAAAAGAAGGTCTCGGAGTCCCTCTATCGGGACAAACACAGCACATTGACCTGTTCTTGTGGGAATGGCCCCCGGCAGAGTCTCAACCACGCTTTAGTTCACTGCACTTTTCACAGAGGAGATCACATCTGTCTTTGTCCCACCCAAAGGCAGTACAGCACCGAAATACTAGGCAAATCTCCTCTGAAGAAGAGTACCAACAGCAACCCCAGACACGTGTTTCAGCCTCGTCGGGCCTCATCAGTGAGTTGGAGCTGTGCCTCTATGAGCACAGTGAGCAAAGGGTCCATGTCTGGATTACCGTGGTAACTTAGGGTGAGACCTCAAATATTCAAAAGAAGGTCTGGGAGCCCCCTACCGGCACAAACACAGCTCATTGACCTGTTCTTGGGTGGATGGCCCCCAGGAGAGTCTCACCCATGCTTTAGCTCACTGCGCTTTTCACAGCGGAGAAATTTCCATATGCATTTCAGTCTTTGTCCCTAAGTTACCTGGGGAATCCCAGACGTGGACCCCTTGTTCACTGTTTTTAGAGAGGCACAGCTCCACCTTACTGATGAGGCCCGACTGGTTCATAATAATGGCTAATACCAACTAAGTTCATGATAACACAGAATTTTGCCTCCAATATCCCTGATCCCAGCTTGCTGGCGGTTACCACCTGGCAGCAAGTTGGGATCAGGGATATTGAAGGTTAAATTCTGAGTTATTATGCACTTCTGCCCAGATACATAGGCCTAACCACCAGAGTGCTAAGCCCTGAAGATGGAACTTTATTCTGAAATACATCGGCAGATGAGCTAACACTGTCAAGATTGCTATCGCCTCTAAAGAAAATTAAACAAATATTTGGACACTTTTTCTAAAGTGTCCACGTATTATTTTGTACATGCCATCATGTCGTTTTAACTAATTGCGAAGCAATGTATATTCAAAATATTGCAGCTTTGTATATAAGAGCATACTGTAAGCATCCGGCCCACTGAGTGGCAACACCCAGTCTTTTTCACTAGCATATCTTGATCCTTGTGCCGTGGGATTCCATATGCTGAGCAGCTCATTTGAATCTAAGTTTGAAAAAGCAACTAATCTAGATATAACTATTGTTTACTACAATATGGTAGTGCTCACCTTTCTCCACATATGTTATGTAATAGTAGCACTTGTGTCCAGAAGGAAGCATTGGGGTCTAACCTCTCTCCCTGGCTGTTCAACGAATACTTGACACCCCTTGCTCACCGCATTGCCGCTCTCTGCTCCAACTTTCAGTGCTATGTGGAGGACACTCGGCTCATTTTCAGGCTTCCCTCTGCCACCTCTTCTCCTTCTCTCATCTCTGACTGTCTGTCTGCTATCCAGGAGTGGTGTGCCACCAACGATCTCCGCCATAATGCTAGTAAGATGGAGATTCTCCTCATCAGCACACATGAACCCTCCTTTCCGGTCACTCTCTCGCTGGCCTCCCTTGGCCCTCTTCCTGCTCCCACCTGTGAGGCTAAGAACCTCAGGGTCATCTTTAACTCCACACTTTCCTTTTCTCCTCACATCTCCAACATCTCTAAGAAGTCAAATTTCCAACTGCACCTCCACAGAGGTATTCGTCCTTTCCTCTGCTTCCCCCCAAAGGTTATTGTCTCAAGAGCTCTGGTTCTCTCCAGACGGGACTACTGCAACAGCCTCTTTCTAAATCTGCCTGCTTCTATTCTCTGCCCTCTGCATCTCATCCAGAACAGGACTGCAAGACTTGTATGTGTCCTCAAGCCCTGGGATCGTATCTCTCCAGCCCTGAAATCTCTTTATTGGCTCAGAGTGGCTGCAAGGATTAAATTCAAGAACCTTTGCATTTGTCCACAAGGCTTTCTGGGGACAAAATATCTTCAACTCTCCCTCTGTAAATGCCTTCGCTTCACTCCTCAAACTCCCTCAGAGTCAGTCGCTTCTACAAGCAACGGGCCTCCCTGGCACTCTGAAACTTGAGGAGAACCATCTCTGGTTCCGGAAGCACCTCAAGACCCTACTCTTTGCTCTGCCTTCACTCTCCCTCTCCCATGCTGATCTGTCTGCATCTGCACTGTGCACCTGGGTACCCTGTGATTTCAAGCCCAGGTCCCTTCTCACCCAGCCACACACCCGCAATGCCTCCTGGCAACCCTTGCACTTGGGTCTGTATCTGTAACCCTACAGTCCCTACAGTCCCTTTTCCTGAACTTATCAGAAACCCATTGTCTGCGCTCTAAACCTGCACTTGCCACCTTGCTGGCTGCACTACCATTTGTTGTTGTTGTTATCCCTTTGTCAGCACTTTCCATTTCTCCCCCCACCCTTGCACTTTTTCCCTCTTCCCTCTGCCCTCCACTTGTGCATTCTGAATGTCACTGGGCCTAGTCAGATCGCTGTTTTGTCCTCCCTTGTTCCCCTCCCTTGCCTTGTCGCTCTCTGAAACACTTGTGTATGAGCGCGATACAAATAAAATATCATATCATTGCACACGTGTTACTGGTATGCAGCAATAAGGAAATCCCTCGGGATACCAGTTTTTAAAGAAAATGTACTAACAATCTTAGAGCAGAAACCTTACCTTTTTATCACGTCAAGCAGGGATTAAATTATTAAGGCAAACATTTAAAAAAGTCAATAACCCTAAAATGGTTAACATGATTTTTTTTCGGTTGTACGGAAACAAAAATTTGTAAAATAAATCATAAGAAATGTACCAATAAACTCCTTTTTGTTTGTAATTTATTTTATTTATGCCATTTATATAATGCCCAAATACAGAGGTATCACAACGTTTGTTGCATAGCAGAATTTGGTGACAGACTTGATTATTCATACTTATTGAACAGCCATGTTTCCACATGTTTTTTTAATGGATGATACGTTTGCTTGTTTCTGATGTTCATCAGTAGCTTCTTTTTGTGTAGGTGTTTTAAAACTCTTTTCTTTCTGCCCAGGGAAATAAGGTCTTTGTTAAATCAACTGTTGAATTTCTTACAGGGTTTGGGAGTTTTGGCCTGGGCATGTTTGTCCATAGTATTGAGATGATTTCCACAGTGACAGTGACATTGGACGTGAGGAGCCAGTCAAGTGTGCAGCCTTTAGTATGGGTGGGGGCGTCAATTTGTTTTGTGAAGTTCATGTCTTGTAGAGCAAGGGTGAGGGCACTTGCTTTGATGTCAGTCATGTCCTTAAAACCAAGGTTAATATCGCCTATGATGATGCATTTAGTAGCAGGTTTAATGAATGGAGTGACCAGTAAGGGTATGTCCAGGTCTGGGTGGCTGGATTTGTTAGGTTGGCGATTGATAAGGAATACATTAATGGTGGTCTTAGGGTTGATGGGCAGTTTGGTTTGGAGTATTTCGTAGCCTGGTGTGATGGGGATGGGGCAATCCCTGAACTGGAGTGAGGACCTAGTAATGAGTGACACTCCACCACCTGTGGCCATAAGGCGATCAGCCCCGAGGATGGTGTGGTTGGGTGGGATGGCTAGGGAGAGGAGTGTGCCTGAGGTCTCATGGAGCCATGATTCTGTGATGGCAAGGAAGTCAATTGGTGTTCAAGTATGAGGTTGTGGATGTCAATGGGATGGTCTCCCAGTGATCAGACATTCAGCAGGGAACCTTTGAGATCATTTAGTTGTTCAGGTGGTAGTTGTTTGAGAGCTGGTTGTGATTCCTGTGTGGGCGAGAAATGCGTGGAGGGGCTTAGGTGGCTGGTTTGTCTTTGGAAAGTGGGGAGCAGTGGAAGTTTGGTTGTTCTGATTCTAAGTCTTAGCCATCAAGGTTCACGCAAGCAGGGTCCGGTTGCACCTAGATTCTTGAGGGGGAGAAGAGCAGACTGACTGTGAGGCTGGCAGGCATATCTATTTCCAAGCCTTGCAAGGTGGGAGACCCCTAGACAGGGTTTGGTTCCTGGGTGAGTGGAGGGCTGATGGGTGCGGTGGCTGAGTGGGAAGGGTTGGAGAGGTCACAAAGCAAAAGACTAGATAGTAAGCCCAGCCACGTAGTCACTCTCCTTTTGGTCCCAAAAAATGGGGTCTAGAATTCAAAAATGCTTTGAAAAACACCAACTCTGCTCTGCAACGCATCAACAAAGGGGGCCATTTTGCTCCCGGCTCACAATTAGCTGAGTCACATTTCCTCGCTAACGCCGCGCGGCGAGGTGTAAAATAGTTCTGTTGCTTAGCAACGTTTACACACGGGAATGGCTGGCTCCTCATTCGCGCCAGACCTCTGCAGCACGCAGACTGCTGATCAGTGTCTCCGTGAACCACAGGTACGCTCCATAGAGCAGTTCACTCCTTTCCTTCTGATTTAATACAGCGGTACGCATATTGACCCTCATGCTTTAATTTACAGACGTTGCCTTGCTGCAACAGAACACTCCAGATGGTGGATTTACTACCGCCTTCCTTACACAGGACTTTTCCTGTTTTTAATCATGTTACTCCACATCCAGGTAATTCATTGTTCCTTCTTCTGTGGGACTTTAACGTTACTCATTTCTTGCAATTGCCTAATTTAGCTTTTTATTTCTTTTGTGTTATTCTCAACTGACTGCAACCACAACCATTCTCGATGGGTATGTTTACATTTTGCTATTTTCTGCACCTTGATATTTGTTTCACATATTGAATGTATGTATTTTGATTAAATATTTTTGTGTAGCATTTGTCTTGCCCTGATGAAGGAGTTTCCCTCCGAAATGCATTGGCATACTAAGTCAACAATTTTGGATGCTGTGACATATTTGCTTCCTCACTAAGAAATCATTAGTGACCTGTTCATTTGAAACAAGTTTACCTTTGAAAATAAAATGGTCATTATAAAACCAGGAACAGTGTAATTTGTGATAAATTGACTTTAAGTACAATTGAGTGAATTTCATTCAAAAGATAACTATCCTTATCCAAGAGTTGGTGTTTTTCAAAGCATTTTTGAATTCTAGACCCCATTTTTTGGACCAAAAGGAGAGCGACTACGCGGCTGGGCTTACTACCTAGTCTTTTGCATTGTGATTTTGTGAGTTTGGGTGTCTCCAGACTCTTCGCAGTCAGCTCCCATTAAGATTTTTTCATGAAAATGCAAACATATTGATTACTATTTACCTCTTTTTGAAAGAAATCTTTCAAACAAGACTTGAACATTGTGGTGCCCACTCGTTTTTCATTTTAAGGGTTGGAGAGGTGGCAGTTGGAGAGGTAGCAGGAATGGTGTAGGCCAAGTGAGAGGAGTGGTATTCAGATGGGCACAACTGTAAGTGTGGTTGTACACCATGTGATCTATGTATGCAATGAGACACTTATCTGGTACTGTGACTACCTTTCTACAGTAAACAGGAGGGCATATGGTCTCAGTGTTAACTGAAGGTGCTGAGGCATGTGGAGGGTGGTTACTGCTGGCTGCATTAGATAAAAAGAGGTTGTAGTTAGGATGTTCACCAGGGTCAACATTGGTATACAGGTAAACATTTCACCGAATTTGGGTAACTAGGTATGATATGAGATGATATGGTATTTGTAACACGCCTATACACAAGTGTAATATCAATACTATTAGAGACAGCATGCAGGCACTTTGGCAAGGTAGCATCTGGTGTAATGGGCTACGTGGGTGCACAATTTGCATTACAATAGGCTGTGGGAATGCCAACATCAGGTAAGTTATCATATGAGTGCAAACATTTTACAGTGTTCGTGTCAGTAGCATTTGGGTATACATGCAAACAGATATTGTCATGAGAATACATTGTGTCAGGCCCATGGGGCGAAAGGCTATAGCAGCATTAGAGTCATTTCGGCGAGTAGGCGGGCATGAGTCAATGCATTTGTGACCGTTAAAGGGTCATGTTGGCAGAAGCGCTCATAGGTTGCGCAACGCTGGCTGCAGTAAGGCATGGTAGGTTGGCTGTTGGGCCATTGATGACGGGAATGCCGATGATAAAGTTTGTGGGCATCGTGTGGATGCTATCTGTGATGGTGGTGGGTGCCAGAGTCACAGGCAGCGGGTGCAGCCATGGATGGAAGTTTGGGAAACCAATAGTGGGCCTTAGAGGTGTTGGCGCTGAAGATGGACAGGTGTGGTCGTATCGACCTGAAGGCAGCGCCAAATGGTAAGGGAAGCAGTTGGGGGCTGCTTGTAAAGGTAACGGGTGAGGGGGGGGGCGAATTAAGGGGTGTGCCATTAGTTGTAAGAATGGGAGACCTGAGTTGCAGATGCAGGTTAGGGGTTCCCTGAATCATGGATGTACTCTTACCTATGCATAGGCAGCAGCTCAGGGATCCAGAGGAGATGCAGTCATAGTGGGTAACAATGCAGGTTTGAAACTCAGCAGCCGAGAGGCCCTCCAGGTCCGCCATGTCCATAGAGATGGCTGCAGGCGGGGGACAGTCGCGGGTCGCATCCTGGTGATTTTTCGAGCCCAGGGCTGCGGCCATCTTCAGAAGGAGCTTGTGCTCCGGTTTTAGATTGACATACACAGCATCAGCCGACTCCTGGAGTGTGAGGCGTATTGAGAGGGGCAGGTATGCTGGACTCTTTGTTGTTGAAGTGTTGAATGTGCAAACAGCTGAAACGAGGAGTGGCGCAATTTCATGAAAGCGCAATCATATCTTTGACATATCCCAAACCTTTCTGTTTTTTTAATCAATTAACTAGATGTTAAGTCAATCTCAAATGCAATTTATTTGTTCCTGAGATTGTGATAATTGACTGTGTTTTCATATGTTTATTCTGTTTTTAGTTTCCTGCAATCATTTTGGCGGGAGGCTATATCAAGTGATTGTTTCATTATGTACTCATTATTTTATTATTACATACAACATTTTGATTCTGCTTTTAATGGACAATGCATTTCTGTGTTTTTGGATATCATCCAAAATAGAACATGATGATGATAAAAAAAATTGAAATATGACAAAATAAATAACATGTCTATGACTTAGTCTGACCCCCGATGGAGCACATAAATTACCCAATCAATAGGTGCCTTCACTATATCAGCAGTCCGACTGTTTTCATTAAACCTGATCCATCTTGCATGAGGTTATACTGTAGCTTTTCAATCGTGAAACATAAAAGTTGGCAATGATATGAATTCGTCTATCTCTTATCGAAAAAAGAATTGACGTAATTTCCTTTGCAATATTCTGCTTGCCTATTCCCGCTGCGTTCTCCTTTGTCTTCTGACACATACATGTGGTTGCATAGCGGTAGTTTAATACAAAATAAAAAAAGTCACATTTCTTGCGCATCTTTTTCAGTCCATGTTCATACACAGTGTTTCAAATGAACCCATGCAGTGCGCAGGTGTCGAGTGTTTGAGCGCCAAGAAAAGAGGAAATCGTGTTTTGTTTTATTTTAAACACATTTATTGCCTTTTTCACAAGGCAATGCCGAAAAGCATGGGAATAAAAAGGGACATGTTTTCAGTGTTACAGATTTGCATGGAATAGCTGCATGCCTTTTGCTCCACACCACAGCAAAATAACACGTTTTGGCAAGATCAGGTATTTCTGAATCTGGCAATGCTCCCAGACAAAGCAGCAAGCGGGCAGCAACCTGCCGGAAGGCAAACAGCGGGCTCATCCGGACAGACCAGCCCAGATCCAAAGAGCAGAGCTTAAATGGCCAATCCACGGAATCGCATTTTTATTTCAATGATTTAATGGTTCAATGGTGGCTTATTAGGGAATGGATACTTTGCTTCCTTGATAAGTAATGTTGATGAATTATTCTGAAGTTCTAACAATTCTTTACTTTGTATCATTTTTATTCATGGTAGCAGTCATCAGGCTTCTGCCTGTAACATACGGTTTGAAGACGACGGAGCAGAGCCTGATAAATTAGACGGCCTGATAAATTAGATTGCATGATGAATTAGATGGCTTGCTTTGGCGTAGAGTCCTTTCAGTGGCAAATTGCATCCTTGTATCTATAACTCAGTACAGGTAAGGGATTTTGACATGGTTAACAACATTCAAATGGAAAAGTCTGCAAAATCATTGGAAAATCATAGACTCGGCCAGAACGTCATTATATGAGTATCTTTCATGAGAAGAAGATAAAAGATCTTCTTGGGTACTTAATGAGTCCATGCATAATTGCAAGCGAATCTTAGATGACGTTGGTGCTGACAATGAGATGTTAATTAAGAATCAAATCAAAGTAAAGGAAAATGTATGGGATTATGAGTGGGTCGCAATGAGACACTTGATCAAGAAGTTCAAAGTATACTGTGATTTAGCAATGAAAATGAAAAGGGCTGGGTATTTCCTCTATCTATTTAAATTCCCAAATTATGGGTGGAGAAATCAATTTCTAAAATTCTGGCTTCATTTGTTGCATACAAGGGAGATTTTGGCTATACGGTCTAGAGCAACAAGAGTGAACAAAGGTTGACGATTCAATAAAAACAGAAACTTTATATCATATTTGTTTAGAATGTTTTATTTGAGTGACTTAAAGAAACGTTACTTTCAGAGATTTGCATTCTGCTTAAGTAAAACAAATGAAGATATATTCTGGAAACGTATGATGACAGGACAACAAATATCCCGGTCCTTAACGGGCCTTAGGTTTGTGAAATGAGTTTTGGAATTTTGAAAGGATACTGGTTCATTTCTCAATGTCTATTTGATGAATTGTAGTGCCACAACATTTTTATCACTGCATTTTGTTTTATAAGAATTAACATACAAGTAATAATTTTATGAAAAGTTTCAGTTTTCTATTAATTGAATAGTTTAATATAATGTATGAGGTTTTATTTTAAAATGTTATTTTTGCTTTTTCTTCTCCTTTACATTTTTTCTTTGATTGTTGGCTTCTGTAAGAATAGTCTTATTGCATAACTGCCTTTTGGAAAGAGAATGCTTTAGAAGAACTGTAAAATATTAAAATAAACAAAAATACTGATTATACCATAAGAGACAACAGAAGTCTACTTTTCTTCACATGCTAAATGGGTATACAAGAACCTGTAGAGGAGCACTCATGCAAATTACCACTACAATCACTTGCCGGTCCTCCACCTTAGAGCAAGAGAAAGCATGTCATGTGGAGGTATCATGCTAGATCAACGATACCTGAATCAAGGATCCGATGAACTTTAGCTGTCAGAAGAAAATGCATGTAAGGAGACCAGGGTGAGACATGTTTTACCCCCCATTGCCAAAACCATGTCTTAGTGTGTAGAAAGATTAAGAAAGTTCTAGTGAATTGCAAATGAATGCCTCTCACGTGAAGACCATAATGCAGTCTTCAGACCTCCTGGTCTTTTGTCCAGACAGCCAAGCTCACAACACACCAGAGAGGACTACAAGGATGATGTGTGTGTGGCTCAGTGTGGCTTTTGGGATTTGGGGGCTCTCGAATAGAAGAGCGGCAACAAACAATGTTCCACTTAAGTCTTAATCCCTAAACACAGTGTTTAATGCTCAGAACAGTGGATTGAAAATGATCCAATAGTGTTAGAGACAACCATGCCGCAATTTGCGGCATGGTTACCCCCTTACTGGGTACCGGGTCTGCGTTCCTTGAATGAGGAATTACTGGGCCATTCCAACCTTGGAGGACCCAGTAATTCCTCATTCGAGGAACCCGGACCCAGTACATCCTCATTCCCATTCGAAACCCCATAGGGCTCAATGGGAATGGGGAGGGATTTAACAACGGGCCTGTTAATAACTGGCCCGTGGTTAGCTCACTGGTCTGTTAGCAGGACCCGCAAAGGGTTTTACCAGGCGCCCTTTGCGGATCCCGCAAGCAGACTCGTAATGGGGCGGGAAGGGGTTGACAGCTCTGGCACCATTACCGGCGCCGTTAACCCCTTACCGCCAACCTTGTTATGACCCCCAATGTGTAATTATCTGAAAAGGAATGATAAATATGTTGTACTTTTGTATCTGTAAAGTGATCCACCGCCATAATAAGTTATGTAATGTTATGCTACTCTGCTGTCATAGTTTGCCAAACAACAATGGTAGTAGTTTCAAAGAACCTGATCCTTGACCCTGGGGTTTTGTGGGCATGCCCGGGGCTAACAGACCTTAGGCTGCTTGAGGGAGCATGAGCAAAAGTGAGAATATAAAAGAGGGAAAGTGGCAAGTGGTTAGTGATGAACAGAGCAAGTAGGCAAGGGGAAACTGATTTGTGTTAGTCCATTTTGTGTGTATTGTTTTACGGAGAAGCATGGCCAAGAGATATTTTTTGTTGAGTAATTGTATGCATTAACATTTGCATTCCAAGGCAGTTTTGAAGAAGTTTAACCTAATGTTTGAATAGTGTTGGGTGTGTGAGGGTCTCAAGAATGTCCTTAAGCAACCCTGGTAGATGTGTCGACTTAGAATACCTGAAGAATCCATTCACATTTCCACAGATATTTCTGGAATGATCATTCTGGTTGTGTCAAGGCAATTTCCAAGAAGGGCCTTGTCCAAGAGAGGATGAGTCAGCAAGGGGAAGGCTGTTGGTAAACAGGATAAGATAGGAATAAATACAGGATTGAGTGTTCACTTGATTTAACTGTCATCTTAAATGTCACATGTTTGTCTTCTAAGGATGTGATCACATTTGCTGCCTTGATGTAGAGCCAGATGATTATTCGAATCGGAAAGGTAGGCAGCATATTAAATATGAGACTGTGCTGGATCTAAGCAAATCATGAGACCTAGTGAGGAAGCTCCAATGCACGTATACTATATATTCAATGGGCCTCATTACGAGTTTGGAGGCAGCCATGCCCTTAATAAGGGCATGGCTGCCTCCAAACTCGGGTCCAGGTCCATGGTCCCTGAGTGGGGAAATACTGGGCCATTCCGACTTTGGAGGGCCCGGTATTTCCCCATTCAGGGAACCCAGACCATCCCCATTGCCATTTGAGCCCCCATAGGGCTCAATGGGAATGGGGAGCATGCTAACAATGGGCCCGTTAATGATGAGCCTGTTGTTAGCATGCTGGTTTCCTCGCGTGACCCGCAAAGGACGTCTGGTCTGACCAGACGTCCAGAGCGGGTCCCACGAGGGGACCTCAGCAGTGCAATAATGTACCTTTCATCAACTGACAGTCAGTAACCACACCCTAACCGGATGTCCCGCCTCTCTGGGGTGTCCATGGTAACGCAGGTCCCTCCTTACCGGATGTCCATGTGCTGTAGTGACGTCATGCTTTGTGTTGGGGGAAGTGTAGATGTAGGAAAAGGGTGTTTCTCTGCAGTGATGTCGTGGGTGAGCTATGATTTTGGGGCTAGGCATGGCCCAGCAGGGATGGTGACATCACGGGCGTGTCCCTGTAGTTTCCCCTAGGGCTTAACTTAATAATGACGTCATGTGTTGTGTTCGGGGGAGGGCAAGCGTAGGAAAGGGCGTTTCCCAGCAGGGATGTCGTGGGTGAGGTATGAGTTTGGGGCTAGGCGTGGCCCAGCAGGGATGGTGACATCACGGGTGTGTCCCTGAAGTTTCCCCTAAGGCCTAACTTAATAGTGCCATCATGCGTTGTGTTTGGGGGAGGGCAGGCGTAGGAAAGGGCATTTCCCGGCAGTGATGTTGTGGGTGAGCTATGATTTTGGGCTAGGCATGGCCCAGCAGGGATGGTGACATTACGGGCGTGTCCCTGTATTTTCCCCTAAGCCCTAACTTAATAGTGCCATCATGCGTTGTGTTGGGGGAAGTGCAGGCGTAGGAAAGAGTGTTTCCCGGCAGTGATGTCGTGGAGTGAGCTATTATTTTGGGCTAGGCGTGGCCCAGCGGGGATTGTGACATCCCGACTGTGTCAAGGTCCAGGGCTCTGGGGAGATGATGTAGGTATGAAGTTGTGATGTTAGGGTGCAGGCCGGGGGCGTTGTGGGGGTGATGTAGTTATGTGCCCTCCCATAGGGGCGGAGTGAGGTGTATATTTAGAGATGGAGCTCTGGAGAGAGGTAGACAGCACTCTTGGAGTCTGCGCTAGTATGCATGGTCTGACCATATTCTTGGGTAGGCTGTGGAGTTTTTTTAATTGATAAATATATTTCCAAACTTTGGTATAGGGTGAGGTGTGTGTGTGTGTGTGTGTGTTTCTGTGTGTGTGTGTGTGTGTGTGTGTGTGTTTGTTTAGAAAATAAGCAGGGTAAAATAAAAAGTTTAAAAGTTATAAATGTTGAGCTGTGTTGTGGTAAAATGTGTGGCAAAGGTTTGGTGCTTTATGGAAGGATCAGCCCGGCATTGTAGAGTTAACTGGGTTATTTATAGAAGCTTTCTGACGTTGTGGGAATGATCAATATTTCGGTCACGCTCTGATGTGTAGCATGTGGCTCATGTTTGTAAAACGAGCATTACTTTCGTTTTGAATGGAGCATGGAATTTTAAGCAGTGTCATTGTATACATTTTTAGAGTGTACGTGTACCATTTGGAAAAGGCCACGTCGGCAGATGTAAGAGGCTAGGTGCGTGTTTCTGACGATATACGTTTTTATGTAAATAGTTATAATGTGGGGTGACTGGCTAAATATTAAATAGGCTAGTATATAAATATAACGGTAACAGGGAAGCGCTCTTTTCTTTTTACACTTCTATGCCTATTTTTTAAAAGAAAGGGACCATGGAATTTGGAAACAAAGTAAGTGCATTTTTTTTATGTTTTAAAATGCTTTAAGGTGTATAATTATTGATTCCTTTTATTTAGAGATACGAAGCACTGTCCTTTTACGATGAATTTGACTTAAAAAAAATATTAGATAAGGGTATGTGTATTTTGTTTCATAAGTGTTGAATTAATGTTACAGTTGAAAGGTGTTTAAATTGTCTGAAAAAGAGTCCCATGAATAAAAAAAAAGGCAATGTAAACGTAGGAGGGTCTGCAAAACCAAAAGAGTTGTATTTAGGGGCAGAATAGGAGTTTATGGCCGATTAATAAAGCTACACTATGTGTTTTATTTATAATAGATGCTGCAAAAGATCAGGAAGTCTGCGCTTTAGAAGGTAATTTCACTGTTTAACACGTGTTTGTTGCGTTGCGCTCTGTAAAAGGTATAGGTAGTCTCTAATATTGATTAGTTAGACCAAAGGTGGAGAGCTAAAGGACTTTGAGCTTTTTTTTAAATGATCCAGGCAGTAAATGTTTGAGACTTGCTACCTCTGGAGGCCAGGCAGCGGATCATGTGAAAAAAACAGGCCAGACCTTAGAGCGTTTTGAGGGGATTTTGAAAAGCACCTATTCAGGGGACAGTGCGCACGGTATGTTATCTATGTTTGATAATAAAATATTTTTGCAGCTTTAAGGTTTATAAAGGTATCTAGAGTGTATTTTATTATAGGTTTTTATGGGTTTGGGATGTTTTAAAAGGAAACATGTATTAGGATGGTGTATGTTTATAAGTAATAGGCTTTTGTTTTAGTTTGTAATTATATATCTATTTTTTTAAATTATGTTTCTTTTTAGGGTCTAGTGTTGCGCTTACGACCTTTGCCGTCCCACCAACGACTCGTGTGAAGAAAACAGGTCAGCCCTACACAGAACACTTTGACACAACATCAGATGGGGGTTATGATGAATGTGTGGGGCTCCAAAATATTTGAAAGAAAAAAAATTGTAAACTAAGTTTGAAAAAAGATGTACGGTTTAAAGGGGTTCAACATGTTTTAAATGTTACTAACTCTGAAACTGTGGAAGCTCGAAGTGTTCAGGTCACCCTGGCGGATGACCCTCAGCTCTGGTCTGTAAGCTGTGATAAAAATATACGGTCCCGGGTAAATGCTATAACACCTATAGCCCCACCAGCTGATAGTTTGCGGCTGGAGAGTATAGGTTGTGGTGAGATTACCCCACCTCATGTGTTTTCATCTTTAAAGGCTGGAACCCCTTTAGACCCAACACCTGCCGTTTCTAGGGCACGGTCTCCGGATTATGGATACTGTACACCGCCCCATACGTATTCACCCACAATCCCCAACAGCGAGCGGTCTGCTGATATTCCCCAAAATTTAGAACAGGCCTCGGTGGTACCAGGTGTACCAATAGCCCCTGATTCTGAAACTGTTATAATAATTATAGACTCCCCTATAAAAGAACCTCTTGGAGATTCTCCTGCTTTAGACCCAATACTGGACACCCTTAGGCAGTGGTCTCTGGATTGTGGAGACCATACACCCCCCCATACGTATTCACCCACAATCCCCAACAGCGAGCGGTATGCTGATATTTCCCAAAATTTAAAACAGGGCTTGTTGGTACCAGATATACCAACAGCCCCTGCTTCTGAAACTGTTATAATAATTATAGACTCCCCTGTAAAAGAGCCTATTGTAAATTCCCCTATCAAAGAGCCTGTTATAGTTAACTCAGACTCCCTCATAAAATTATATTGTGAAGAATTTGTATATGCCTCTGTTATTTGTAGGTTAAATGATCCCCCTAAGCCACTATATCTTTCAAGCACAGGGCCAAATGGTGTAAACAAATGGGGTGTGTCCGGTGAACAATTTTCACAAGACTGATAATAAACCATTGTCTGACCTATATACCTTTAAACATGTTAACACGGCAGCCGACAGGGTGACGGTTCCCGCTATAAAAGGGGTGTCGCTGCTAAGCGGTTATTTTAGGTAAATGTATTAAATAGTAAAAAAGGAAAACATTTACCAGCTTTACATAAGAAAGTAAACCTATGACGCCAGAGGTATAGATTAAAGCATAAGTGTACTAAAAAAGCTTTAATTGATATGTGTAGACGTGTTTGTAAAGCCAAACACCTATTTTTCAACATGAAATCTAAAACCAATGCATTGGCTCTCGACTATAAAAGGTAGCCTTTAAAAAATAAAGCTAGGATTGCTACAAAACAGTTGACAACCCCCATAACCGCATAAAGGACTGGGATAGGTCTTGGGAAGTCCACAAACGGTGTAGAAGTAATAACACCCCCTAGCACCACAGGGCATGGTTTGGAAGATGTGCATACACCCCCTCAGCCTGTAGACATACGAAATTTACCTGTAAAAGGTACAGAGGCCTTGCATTTAAAATGGCTCCACTCTAGAAGGCAGAGGAAACTGTTTTTGAAATGTTTAAAAAAGCAAAAGCTATCATTAGCCACCACACAAAGAAAGATTTAGAGGTTCACGCTCCAAATACACCTGACACGTCTGATACAGAAACTGTTTTTTTACAGAGTTTGGGAAAATACCATCATGATATACCAAAATATAAAAGTGTTGAATACTATGAAGTTTTTTGTTTTATGAATCTAGATCGGATAACCTCAACAGGTCGCACACTATTACTGGTAACAGAATCGGTTGAGAGGCTTGTTTCCCACATTTTGGAATCAGCTGGTCCTAATGACTTTGTCCAGATCTGTTTAGACAGTTCTACTTTAAACAGACCTCTTTTTACCAGACAATCCCATCGCCAGGTGTTTGATGTTTTATAGTTTTTAGAAAACATTGGCCGTTTGCTACAAAGTAAGGCAGAGCTTCTTGTAACGGAGCCATTAAGAATTGTAACTGTGATTGTTTTATCCAGAGAGGGTGGCGTGTACAGGCCTTTAAAGAAAACACTCTACAGTATGGTTGTGTCTAAGAAGAAGTGTTGGCTTTTGGATTTTAACTATGGGGACTTAAATATATGTATGGCTGCTAGTATCACAGGTCTGCTAGAGCCTAGAACTGTTACTGATGGTTACATACAAAGAAAGGCTTTAGAGGTCCATGTGTTTATTTGAAGATTACTTTGGGGTGCCGATCCAAATTTTGTATAATGAAGACCAGATTTGGAAATATTTTCCCCAGGGTGACACTTTTAATAAAAACACTGTCTACCTTTTACATCATGAGAAACACTATTACGGTTATGATTTTAAATCCACAAGGTTTTCTAGGGGCACCGAATGTATGCCCTTTTTGTTGTCATATATACAACAATCGAATGTCTCACAAATGTAGATTTAATTGTCACATGTGTCAAAGAGACGGGTGTCTTGTGATGGATGAATCAAAGTTTAAATGTCCCAAGTGTAAAACCTTTGCACGGTCTAAAGAATGCTTTGGAAAACACATTGAGAAAGCAGCACAGGGTTTAGCCCAATGCTATTTGAAAACAGACTGTGTTTCATGCGGTCGCTTTATAAAAGTTAATCATGAATGCCGTGGTATGATTTGTCCTAGGTGTAAAATTTAAGTTGTTTCATTGGAGGACCATTTGTGTTACATGACCATACCAAAAGATGTGGCTAAAACCAAGGATTACATTGTGTTTGATATAGAGTGTATGCAAGAGACAGGCATACACATCCCAAACTATGTTTATGCCAAACAAGGGGTGTTGCTAGGTGTGGAAATGATCCGGGGCTACACTAATGTCAAGGCTGTCGGGGCTAGGGGCTAGCTAGCCTTTTGGTTGTAGCCCCTGAGATTTTATCCAGGGCTACAACCAAAAGACCCGGGGCTATAGCCCACTAAGCCCCACCTTGCAACGCCTCTGTGCCAAACATTTGACGGATGATAAGACGTGGTCCTTTTATGGTATAGACTGCATTAAACATTTTATTACTAATTTCTTTGACCAACAATTTAGGGGGTATAGCTTTTTGGCACACAACAGTCAAGGGTATGATTCTTTCTTCTTGATACATGAAATGATTAAAGAACAAGTAGCAATCAAACTGATAATGCAAGGTGCAAAACTAAAACTTCTAGAGGTAATAGACTTTAAAATTTGGTTTATTGACAGCTTGAATTTCTTGCCTATGAAGTTAAGTAAGTTGCCTAAAGCTTTTGGATTTCCATGGTCGAAAGGTTATTTTCCACATTTTATTAATACCCAGCAGAATCAAAACTATGTGGGCCCTATTCCCCCTGTGGAGTGTTATGGTTCAGAATTTATGATGTCTGAAGAGAAGGATGCATTTCTAAAATGGTACTCAGAGGCCCGTAAAGATGTTTTTGATTTTAAGAGGGAGCTAAAAAGGTATTTTCGCGAAGATGTCAATATTTTGAGAACAGCCTGTAACATGTTTAGAAACGGTATCATTGAGCTAACCCAAAAGGAGCACATTTTGAAACCCGATACTCCTGAGGAGTTAAAATATGTGACGTATGTAGATCCATTCACTTTTATCACGCTAACTAGCATGTGTATGCATATATACAAGCAACTGTTTCTAGAGCCTGAAACAATAGCCCTTGTGCCAATCGACTTGTACCATCGAAAACAAAATTGCTTTTCTACCCCTTCCATACAGTGGTTGATGTATGTGTCCCATCAAGAAGGTATACTTATACAACATGCCCTGCGTGGAGGGGAAAAAAAGATTGGTCCCTATTTTTTAGATGGTTATGCATGTCTAAATGGGGAAGAATTGGCCTACGAATTTAATGGTTGTTTTTATCATGGGTGCCCCCGCTGCTATAAGGAAAATGACTATAACACCATGATGGGCTGTACTAATGACCATCTACATAGAAGAATCCTTTTAAAAAAGAATTTTCTTGAAAGCAGGGGTTTGTGCGTTATTACACATTGGGAGCATGAATGGACAGATATGCTAAAACATGATGAGGGGCTAAACAGTTTTTTGAAACAAACAAATCTACCAGAACCCTTAGAACCCCATGATGCTCTTTTTGGGGGAAGGACTAATGCTGTTAAACTTTACCACGAGATAGCTCCTGGTGAAAAGATACATTACTTGAACTATACCAGTCTCTACCCCTTTGTTAACAATTCAAAACCATACCCATTAGGGCACCCTAAAATCATCTATGAAGGTTTTGGAGATGTTAAACAATATTTTGGGCTGATTAAATGTCAGGTGTACCCACCTAAAAAACTTTATTTTCCAGTGCTCCCTCAAAGAGTTTCTGGAAAACTAATGTTCCCGCTATGTATGACTTGTGCCACTACAAAACAAACTGAAAAATGCACACATTGTGATGAGGAATGAACTATTACTGGTACCTGGTGCACTGTTGAGCTACAAGTGGCCTTGCAGAAAGGATACCGGTTGGGTAGGATTTATGAGATATGGCACTTTGGGAAAGATACAGTAGAGCTGTTTACAAAATACATTTGTCTTTTTCTTCGAGACAAACAGGAAGCTTCGGGTTATCCCGAGAGTTGCAAGAATGCTGAATCCCGGCAACGGTATATAAATGAGTATTACAAACACCAAGGGATACGGTTAAGACCTGAGTTTATTGAAAACAATCCCTCTAGACGCCAGTTAGCTAAACTGTGTTTAAATTCCTTATGGGGTAAATTTGCGCAAAGAACCAACCTTCCAAACACAACCATTATAATGGACTCCGAAGAGTTGACTGCTTATCTTTTTGAACTGGGCTATGACATTTTAAGCTTACAGTTTATAGACATGGGAACAGCGTGTCTTTGTTGGAAGTATGCCAAAGAGTACCCAATGTGCTCCAACAACATAAACATTTTTATTGCATGTTTTACAACAGTCCATGCCCGTTTGGAGCTCTATAAAGTCATGGATGCCCTCCAAGAACGTTGTTTGTACCACAATACTGACTCAGTTATTTTTGTCAGCTCACCATGTGATGGCCCGCCCCTGGGGGATTATCTAGGTAATTTAACAAGCGAACTAGCTCCGGGCGAACACACTGTAGAATTTGTTTCTGCAGGTCCCAAATCCTATTCCTATAGGACATCCAACGGTGCTGTCTGTATGAAAGTAAAGGGTATCACTTTAAATGTTAGCAACAGTATAAAAATAAATGTTGACAGTTTAAAGGAGCTAGTGCAGGAGTACTCTTTAAACAATATAACCAGAAATATCACAGTTCAACAACCTTCAATAGTGCGAAAAAAGAAACAGTGGGAGATTAGCAGTGAAACGCTGCAAAAAACCTTGAGGGTAGCAGTTGATAAACGTGTGCTCCCTGCTAATTACAAGACATTACCATATGGTATTGAAAAGGGAACATGGTATACGATGGATACCCGGTTACAACACCCTTTTTCATGCTTTTTAGCAGGACCTTCTAGCTGTGGTAAAAGCTATTTTATTAAACAGCTTTTAGAAAATGCACTCTCTGTTATAAATACGATTCCTGAAAATGTGACCTGTTTTTTTTCTTGCTGGCAGCACTTGTATAATGAATTGGCGTCTAAAATACCACATCTGAAGTTTGTGGAGGGCTTACCAAATTCTTTGAACGACGACCGCTTGCTACTACCAATTCTTGTCAATATGATTATTGTAGATGATCTTATGATGGAAGGAGGGCATAGCTCGAAAATCTAAAAAGCCTTTACACAATACTCACATCATCGGAACCTTAGCATTTGTTACATTGTTCAAAATGTATTTTACCGCAGAAAGGGCAACCACTCGATAACATTAAACGCCAGTTATATAGTGTTGTTTAAAAACCCTAGAGAGAAACACCAACTAACCGGCCTAGCGAGACAAATGTACCCGGGTAATACCCTTTTTTTTATGGAGGCTTTTGAAGACGCTACCTTAAAACATTACGGTTACCTCTTGGTGGATCTAAAAACAAACACTTTAGAAGACTACAGATTGAGGGCTGGTGTTTTCCTTCCTGATATACCAGTGGTTTACGTACAAAAGACGTCTACAAAACCCCGGTGAAAAACAATCTTTGCTCATTAGCGACGACGACCAGCTACCATGACGGCCCGTCTACGTAGGAACTTTGCTCTTCTTAAAATGCTAGTAACAGCTCCACCCCAACAACGAAAGGCCATTTTGTGCTCAGCCTCTGATGATCTAGTATCGGCTATAGCAGAGATTGCCTTCAACACTATAAAGGGTAACATTCCGTTATCCACCCGGCAGCTAGGCACTTTAAAAAAGAAAAAACACCTCCTTAAAAAGCTGAGTAACAAGAGGTCATCTATAAAAACCAAAAGAAAGCTTTTAAAACAATCTGGGGGTTTTATAGGTGCGCTACTAGGTTTGGCATTGCCTCTGATTACTAGGCTTTTAGGGGGTAGTTAATGGAGCATGCCCAAAAGATGCATTTGGTTGACAAACGCCAGTTGGAGGGTATAAGTACTCCGAATCGGGACGAAGCATATATCCGAAAATCAGCCACTTTAAGGCTTGACTCTGAAATGCAGGAGGTTTTAAAACGGCATGATTTATCAGACTATGATAAGGTGGGGCTCTATTCAACTATTCTACAAAAATACTTAACATACTTTAGACAGGCTGAAAATGAGAAAAATAAACTGACATTGTCCATACCCCCCGAAGACCCTGCAATTAGCTCTAAACCCTCCCTATCTACCTCTGCCCCGGATCCTATTGTAATGGAAGTTTTGGACACTATTAAGCCCCGTTATCGGAAAAATGCAGAACTTTTGCTGAACAAAATGGGAAGTGAAAAAAATGTGGCAACATGGAACAGTCGGTTGTCGCGCGACCCCTCATCCCATAAATAGCGGCATGGCGCTATTAGCACACCATCATAAGCCATGCGGACATGCTAATAGCGGCATGGAATAGCCCCAAAAAGCCGATACCGTCATGGCGTAAATACCGGCATCGCGAACCACCCATTAAGAGAAATGAGCAGTGTTCCCACCTGCCACAGGTGGACACAATAAGTACAGGTGGAGGTAATGGAGACTGACAGCACAGAAGGAGCACACCACATCCCTTCCCACACCCCTTCCCACACCAAGATGGTTCCAATACTAGCAGCATTACATGGGCTGGAGGAAATGATTGCATTGCAGCACCATAAACAACAGGCAGCACAGAGGAGACGCAGAAGGAGGAGGAGGAGGGTGAGACAGGCGCAGCAAGCCTCTCCAGGGCACCTAGAGGCAGCCACCAATCCCCAGGATCAGAGCCAGTCCATTCAACCTAACCCCTGAGCAGATACACACCCTGTACCGTCTGGACCGGGATACCATCACCAGCATCGTGGACATGATACATGACGACACTGCGAGCATCATAGACATCCGAACTGCCATCCCCCCTCCACTGAAGGTGGTAACTGTGCTCCACTTACTGGCCACAGGCACCTAACAGCATACAGTAGGGCAGATGCATGACATCTCACAACCAGTATTCTCATGCACGCTGACCCAGGTGCTCGATGCCCTCCTGAAGCACACAAGTGAACACATATCCCTGCCACGGACTGCCCAGGAGATCTCCCACACCAAAGTTGGCTTCTATTCACTGGCAGGCATCCCAAGTTGCATCAGGGCCATCGACTGTACCCATGTGGAATTGGTGGTCCCACATCACAATGAAGCAGTCTACCGAAACAGAAAGCAATCCCACTCTATCACTGTCCAAATGGTATGTGACTCAAACAAGATAATCACATATTGTTGTGCCCGATTTCCTCGATCAACCTATGATTCAATGGTCCTGCGGAACTCAACGACACCATGCTACATGGAGCGACAAGCCGGACAACGTTCGTGGCTACTTGGTGAGTAGCAGGGCAAGCACATGGCAGCGTGATGTGGGGTGTGATTGGGGGGGAGAGATGCATACTCCAACTGGGTGTGATTGGGGGGGGGAGAGATGCTTACTCCAACTGGGTGTGTTTGGGGGGGAAGAGATGTATACTCCAACTGGGTGTGATTGGGGGGGGAAGAGATGCATACTCCAACTGGGTGTGGACTATCGTCCGTAGAACAAATGGACATACAGATGTACGCCAATGTCCACCAAGGCAGGCCACAATTGACAGGAAACAAAACCACATGCAATTCGAAGCTGCACAACATTGGAAAAAATCCAAGATGACAAACATGACACATCCATCCACATGCACATTGCACATCATACCACACCCCATCTGACACAAATCAGCAACATGGCGCCATTATGCAAAAAAAAATTTGCGCTGCACAACATCACGACAGCTATGTGCCCTTGACTGCATGCAAAGGGATCACCTCTAGCCATTGCACTGAACCACACCCCTACACCACTACTGAAGTGACGCTTCACAGCATGGCGACATCGATTTCAGAATGGCAGTACACTAGCAGTGTGGTACCAAATTTGCCTGGGCCCAGGAACACCTAAGACCTGTCCTCACCCAGGGCATGGCAAAAACTGCCAGAGGCATACATGGTGCATGTCCACTTGCAGGGACTAACTCACCTTCTCACATTGCAGTTACACAGATCGTCTCCATGCATGCTGGGATTTGTGGATGCCTATCACAATGCAAAGTTGATTAGTGTGATATGTACAGGTTGCACTTGAGGTGAACAGTAACAAGCCCCGATTGTTCCACCCATGCAGGGGATGCTGGCTATCCCCTGAAGAGGTGGCTCCTTACCCCTGTATGGAACCACAGAACAGGCACGAAGAGGAATACAATCGTGCACATACCCGTACCCGCGTCGTGATTGAGCAGACATTTGGCCTTTTGAAGACACGGTTCCGGTGCCTAAGCAGGTCGGGTGGGGCTCTCCTGTACGGCCATGAGAAGGTGGCCAAGATCACCATGGCATGTGTCATGCTGCACAATATGTGTATCAGATGGAATGTGCCACTGCCCCCTGACGTTGAAATGCAACCACCTGATGAGGATGATGATCGGGATGAGGAGGGAGGGGACGGGGCTGCAAGTCATGCAAGAGACGATGCCCAGGAGGGACGCGATGTGCGTCAGCATCTGATCAACCAAATATTCTGAATCACATGGTTCAACTCTGTTGGATGGATGTGGGTATTAGTGCACTGGTGTTTGTAGTGATGCGCACAATGGGCCCTGTCCCCCAATAAAGTTCACATACACAATGATGAAGTCCAAGCCTGTGTTTTAACTTGTCACCGGTGTATTAAACATATTTTGAGAAGAAAAAGTGCATGGCCTTAACTATGCAACCACCCTTTCCCCCATCTCCCCACAACACTCCCAAAACACCCTTTCCCCCCCACAACACTCTCAAAACACCCTTTCCCCCCTCCCCACACAACACTCCCAAAACACCCTTTCCCCCTCCCCCACAACACTCCCAAAACACCCCTCCCCCACAACACTCCCATGTGTGGCTGGTACAACGTTGCTGTCCTGCTCTACATGTGCCAGCTACATCTTGCTGGCCCTACTTCCCATTCCCACCACCACCATTAGGAGGTTGGGAGGGTGTGCACCTCGTGGTGCGCAAGGAGCGGCGGCGGGGGCTCGTCTGCCTTGAGCTTGCAGAGGAGGAGGTGCCTGGTTGTTCCTGTGGTGGTGGGGGTTACTGTCGGTCCATAGCGTCCGCTATGCGGGTGAGGACCTTCCTCAGTTGTGCCAACTCCTCACAGAGCCTGTTGGTGCAGGCTTCCATGCCCTGTCTCGTCTGTCTTGCATTCTCCATTAACTCCTCCCTCAGATGGGCTGCCTCATCTACATGCTGGCCAACCAGCGCTGTAATCTCCTCCTGCCGCTGTGTGATGGTGGCCAGGTCATGGCCACTGTGTCCTGCTCGTGGGGTGGGTGCCGCACCTTGATCTATGGCTCGGCCATCAAGTTAGGGCAGCTGTGGGCTCCAGGACCCTGCCATGGTCTCGTCGTCAGACTGGCCATGGCTGCTGGATCGTGACGTTGGCCGTGGGCTTGCTTCTCTGGATTGGGTGGGGCTGGGGGTGTGCATTTGCATGGGCAAGTCACAGGTCTCCTCGACGTCGGACATCGGCGCAGTGGCTGCTGCTTCACCAGTCGAACTGTTGGCAGCAGACAGTGGGCCCTCCAAGGGTGTTTCCTGTGTTGGGGGGATCACTGCAGTGGGTGCAGCAATTGTTGCAGCCGTAGCTTCACGTCTTGGTGACGTGGGTGGCTTGCTTTGTTTGCCCCTCTGCAGGAGCGCACTCCTCCCTGTGCCCCTTGATGTGCCAGGGGTGTTCCCTGGCTCCTGTGCCCTGGCTTGTTTCTTGGCAGGGGGAGCCTGTGTTGCAGTCTCTAGCTCATCGCTGTCAGTCTGTGAGCCTGTGGGGGACAAACAGGGGGATGGCATTGGTGATGGGTCAACCTGCTTCATGCAGATGTTGTTCATCCTGCTGTTCTATGCATTGGGACTTCATTAGTGGGCATTCAGGTCATGGGACTGTCGGGTGGGTCATTCATGCATGGGTCTGGGTGGCATGTGTCTTTAGTGATGCATGCATGTGTGTGTGTTGGGGTATGACACTTACATGGGCAGGCTTGTGTGAATGTATGTTTGTAGCCGCATCCATGAGCTGATTCTGGGCTCACATTTGGGGGGTGCCTCACCTTTCACAGTGCATTGTTTTATGTTGACACTCACCTCCATTGGTTGTTGCGGGTGCACCACGCTCCATGTCACCAACTCCCTCTATGCATTAAACGCCAATTGTGCTCGCGCCAGTCTCTTCCCATTCCCTCAGTTTGATGGGTGAATCTCTGCCACCTCCTGTGGCCATGGCCAGGTTCCGTTTTGCAGCCAGTATGCTGCGGACCCGGAGGCAGAGATCGTCCCACCGCTTCCTGAAGTCTTTCACAGTGCGGGTGGTGGTGCCCACCGCACTGACTTTCTGGGCCACCTCAGTTCAGATGGCCTTTTTTTATCAGGGTCTCACACCGTATGTCATTCGCGAAGACCACATTCGCATTTGCAGCAAGCGTCTCCGTGAGCATGATGAGCTCCTCATTTGTGAATTTCTCCTTCCGCTGCCGATCCGCACCTTTCTTTATCGCCTTGGGCATTGTCAGGGGATCCTTGATGGTTTGGTATGGCACTGGTATGGAAGCACGTCCTGGGGGCAGAGGATGGCAATGGATTGTGTTGTTAAAGATGGCCGCTGTGCTCTTTCCCATTCCTGTGTGATGACGCTATTTCCGTTTCCGCAATTTTATGGTGACTGCTAATAGCAGTCACCGCCAATTGCGGTGACCGCTATTTGCGTGTTGCTGGTGGTCGGAAGTGCTATCAGCGCTTCCGTCGGTGCCGCTAATGGTCTTTACGGGGTCTTTAGCGGCATGACGGTAGGATCATTACCGGCATGGTGCTATGCTCATGTCCGTGTAATCGTAATGGCACGTAATTAGGGGCCTCCTGCCAAGGCAGACACGTTAATAGCGCCATGCCGGTAAGGGCGGTCTCTTACCGCAATCCGTGTAATGAAGCCCAGTGTCCCAGGTATGGGGGTATTGAATCTCCATTAGACCCGCTTCCCACAATCCTTGTAAATCAACGGGTTTGGCCATTTTAACACAATAATTTGATATTTCATTGTTGGGGAATGTATCTAGAGAAACGTTACTGGGTAAGGTGATATAAAATCCACTGCTTTCCATCTTCTCAGGGAGCGCCTTTGCTTTGTAGATCCTTTAGAGATGAAGCGCTAACCCAACTGTTAAATTTCTCAGGCTACCTTGTCCATTTGACCAGACTTTGTTTTTTATTTCCTTTACCTTTACTCTGAAGAATTTTTTCAATCCTATAAAAGCGTTGGGGCTCATTGGTGACCTTCTGTAACTCTTCGGTGTAAAAATTACCGCTCGCATCCTCACCATCATAATCAACCAACTGGTAGATGTAAACCCCCTCTTTCACAGACACTTTGATCACTATAAATATTTAATCAGTAAATGATTGCTGATGCTCCTTTGTAAAGACACCTTTAAACTTGGAAACTCGGACATGGTTCCCCCACTCGAAAGGATGGTTTCTTGACCTTCTTCGCTACCATGTCAGCATACAAGTTTTTCCAAACGGTTAGGGAATTTTCAGACGTTACAGAATTTGGAGTCATTTTTATAGATCAATGATAGCTATCGTTGTACACCTCTATAAAATGTTGTAATACGTCCACATAACGATGTGTATTCTTTGCTGTAAAAAATCTCCAAATCTTAGATTTGAAGGTTCTATTAAAGCGTTCAACAATAGCAGCCTTAACCTCATTATACGTTATAAAATGATACACATTATGTTGTTTTATAAGATTTTGGAAGGGTCTATTTAAAAACTCCTTACCGGCATCCGTTTGTAATTTTACAGGCACCCGGCCTTTGCTAAAAACATGTTTGAAAGGGCCCGTCACTCTTGATCTGGTCTTAGCCCTCAAAACTTCGGCAAAGCCGTATTTTGATAAAATATCAATAACCGTCATGATGTACTGCGCCCCATCGTTCTTCTTCCCATAGGGCTGCATATCTATTAAATCACACTGCCACTGTTGGTCTCTTTGGGAAACCACAGTTCTTCTTCTTTTAAAACGTTTTCTAGCATTTTTATGAAGACTATATGCCTCTTCACCAGATAACCACTCCTTAACAGCTCTGCGTGTGATAGGTTTCTTGTCATGTTGTAGTTTTTTATAAAGAGCATCAACACCCCCATAACTGCCAACGCCGCTTTCATCATAATAGCTTTCATGCATGCTTCAATAAGAACTGTTCAACGCTGAAACACTTAAAAAAATAAACAAAGGCATAATGGGTGAAAGATGATTTTATTACAACTCTTATACATATAGCGTATGACACAACGTCACCCTTTCTGATATTATTTCTGCAGCCTTATAAATAGCATTATACAAAATCCCCTGTTTCCCCCGCATATAACTCTGTATGCATAAAACACTTGAGACATTTAAAAGTTCATACAATTCACGGTCCTGTAAAATGTATCCTTTAATGCTAAAGTAATGTTCATACAATTGCTCCAAAAGCTAATGTAATACCTCTCTAGGGTGTAGGTATACAGAACCCATATCATATTTGTACAGATGCCAGTATTCATCCAATACCAGGAACCAAGTGTTGGTATATATGTTACCTATACACATCAAACTTTTAAAAAACGGCTCTGGTCGGGGGGTAGGTATCTGTAGATATTTCAGGGTATCTGGGGCAATTTCCGATATCCACTCTTTCAGCAAAGCGTATAACAGTTTTTCCACACATACACGACCAGGTTTCAGTTTAAGTTCCACACGCCTTGCTGGCCCTTCAGAAATCTTATCCTAGAAACAAATATACACATATAAGAAACAAACTCTAGATATTTCTTCTCTCTTTAAAACAGTTTCCGGCATGCTACACATGGCTTCACGGGATTCCGAAAAGTGTATAGGTCACAAAAATCATTATCCATTAAACGGGCTACCCTGTTTCTAAAAAGCAAAGGACCAGCCATTTGTAAAGATCTCAATTTTTTCTCAGGATTGCGGCAATGGTATATTTCTATCCATGTTTTAGATAAAACACTTTCCACACTAGCATGTACGCGCATGCCCATGCCTTTATATACAGCTTTAAGCAATTGAAAAGCTTTATATGAATTCAACATAAAACATATCCAGCGTATTGCTCTAGCGTGATAATTCAGAAGTAAACAGTCGTGAGCATTCTGTTGCGGGTCATCGCATTTATGTCCATAGTACCAGCGTTAATAATCACACTTCAAGCATACTTTCACTACACGGGCCGCAAAAGCCTGAACAGCTGAGGTTTCCAAAAAAGTCATAGTTTCCTCTTCTTCTTCTTCATCAGAACTTTCAAAGCGTTTTAAACAAACACACTTCTTACACTTATTACGGGCGTGTGTTTCTGTACTTTTGATCATTTTTGAACAGCACACACAGTAAAAATTGACGGTATTAAATGAAGACTGCTGACTTTCTGCGCCGTCAACTTTATCTGCCGTTTTCTGCAATTCAAAAAAGAAAGACATGTAACTCTTCAATATATATTTTTTTTACACATAGTTCACACAAACACACCCTTTTCCTACATACCAAATTGCACAGACCAGGTCCCTCCACTTCCACCTCCATAGCAACAGTGGCATCCATAGACAATCCGGCCTCCACATTATCAGCTGTCTCCATAAACAGCCTATCTTCATCGGGACTTGTTTCCAACTCCGGGGTCATGGCCACTTCTGGAAACAGCTTGTCCAAAACCCCCATATCCCCCAGCATACAAGGGCTCTTCAAGAGTCTTCATAGATTCATCCACAGCCTTCAGATCGGCCTCTGTATAGTCTGCATCCATTATACCAGCCTCTACACCATCAGCATCTTTAAAAGGGTAAGAATCAGGAGGTGTCATATCACCAAGATTCATTAAAAAAAGGCCCTGGCTCAACTCATCCTCATACGTCAGTGGGGCATTGCGATTCCTCATCAGCTACAGGAATTATTGTTGTCGGACTTCTAGGACTATCAGACTTTTCAGCGGTGTTGCAGGTGTCTTTCCCTACGGTATTCTTAGAGTAGTAGCTGTAACGCTTCATGATTCAGGGTTATTGCTAGCGTTATGCAAATAGTACAGTCAGACTCCAAAAGCGCAGTTTACCTCTCTCCAGAGCTCCTTCTCTATAAATACACCTCACACCGCCCCTATGGGAGGGCACATAACTACATCACCCCCACAATGCCCCCCGGCCTGCCCCCTGACATCACAACTTCATACCTACATCATCTCCCCAGAGCCGTGGACCTTGACACCATCGGGATGCCACGCCAAGCCCAAAATCATAGCTCACTCCACGATATCACTTCCGGGAATGCCCTTTCCTATGCCTGCACTCCCCCGAACACAACGCATGATGTCACTATTAGGTTAGGCCCCTAGGGGAAACTACAGGGACACGCCTGTGATGTCACAATCCATGCTGGGCCACGCCTAGCCCAAAATCATAGCTCACCCACTACATCACTGCCGGAAAACGCCCTTTCCTACGCCTGCACTTCCCCCGAACACAACGCATGATGTCACTATTAAGTTAGGGTTTAGGGGAAACTACAGGGACACGCCCATGATGTCACCATCCCTACTGGGCCACGCCCAGCCCAAAATCATAGCTCACCCACAACATCACTGCCAGGAAATGCCCTTTCCTACGCCTGCCCTCCCCTGAACACAAAGCATGATGTCTCTATTAAGTTAGGCCTTAGGGGAAACTTCAGGGACACGTCTGTGATGTCACCATCCCTGCTGGTCCACGCCTAGCCCCAAAATCATACCTCACCCACGACATCACTGCCGGGAAACGCCCTTTTCCTACGCCTACGCTTCCCCCAACACAACACATTACGTCACTACAGCACAGGGACCTCTGGTAAGGAGGCACCTGCGTTACCATGGACACCCCAGAGAGGCGGGACATCCGCTTAGGGTGTGGTTACTGCCTGTCAGTTGATGAAAGGTACATTATTGCACTACTGACCTCGTAATGAGGCGGTACAGGGTTAACGGCGCTGGCACCTTTACCGGCACCATTAACCCCTTACCACCTCACTTGTAATGAGGTCCAATGTATTAGAATTTTTGTCCAGTGCAGGCCCTACCCAGAGGCCCTCAAAGTACCTTACAAGATTCTAAAGTTCAGAAGGTGGGAAATGAAACAGAACTTGCAACATTTGTCAGGACAGGGTGCAAAGAAAGGATAGACATGTGAAAGCAGGATAGGTGGTTGGCATAGGTGTGGGCAAAGAGTTATGTTCTGAAACTTTTTCAGGAAGTGGGTATTGAGTGTGCAGTATGAATGTGGAGTGGTAGGGTGTTCTAGGCTCTCAGTGGCTAACGGGTAAATGTTTTTTTTGTGTGTGTGCATGCTAGTTTGCAGATTGAACTGTGTAGGGGATATTGCCTAGCTTGTATGGTGGTTGGGTGATTGACGGGTTTCAGTTTGTGGTGGTGGCAGGATGGGTGTCTTGTGGTTGGTGGCTTTATAAACAATGTAGAGTCCATGGAAAGTTATTTTCCAGGGTTCAGGTACCAGTGGAGTTAGGAGACAGCTGGGGTAATGTGTGAGTTTTTGGGTAGGTGCAGGATGAGTCTTGCTACTTCATTGTAGGTAGTACTTTTGGTCTGGATGATGGAAGTTTTATATTTATTCAATACATTAGTGACAATGGGCCTCATTACACGGATTGCAGTAAGATACCGCCCTTACCGGCATGGCGCTATTAACGTGTCCGCCTTGGCAAGAGGCCGCTAATTGCGTACCATTACGAGTACGCGGACACGAGCATAGCGCCATGCCGGTAATGATCCTACGGCCATGGCGCTAAAGACCCCGTAAAGACCCTTAGCGGCACAGACGAAAGCGCTGATAGCACTTCCGACCTCCAGCAACACGCAAATAGTGGTCACTGCAATTGGTGGTCACCGTAAAATTGCGGAAACGGAAATAGAGTCATCGCGCAGGAACGGGAAAGAGCACGGTGGGCATCTTTAAAAACACAATCCATTGCCATCCTCTGCCCCCAGGACGTGCTTCCACACCAGTGCCATACCAAACCATCAAGGATACCCTGACAATGTGCAAGGCGATAAAGAAAGGTGCGGATCGGCAGCGGAAGGAGAAATTTACAAATGAGGAGCTCATCATGCTCACAGAGACGCTTGCTGCAAATGCGAATGTGGTCTTCGCGAATGACATGCGGCGTGAGACCCTGATAAAAAAAAGGCCATCTGGGCAGAGGTGGCCCAGAAAGTCAGTGCGGTGGGCACCACCACCCGCACTGTGAAAGACTGCAGGAAGCAGTGGGACGATCTCCGCCTCCAGGTCCGCAGCATACTGGCTGCAAATCGGAACCTGGCCATGGCCACAGGAGGTGGCGGAGATTCACCCATCAAACTGAGGGAGTGGGAAGAGACCTGCGCGAGCACAATTGGCGTTGAATGCATAGATGGAGTTGGCGACATGGAGCGTGGTGCACCCGCAACAACCAATGGAGGTGAGTGTCAACATAAAACAATGCACTGTGAAAGGTGAGGCACCCCCCAAATGTGAGCCCAGAATCAGCTCATGGATGCGGCCACAAACATACATGCACACAACCCTGCCCATGTGAGTGTCTCACCCCAACACACACACATGCACGCATCACCAGAGACACGTACCACCCAGACCCATGCATGAATGACCCACATGACAGTCCCATGACCTCAATGCCCACTAATGAAGTCCCAATGCATAGAACAGCAGGATGAACAACATCTGCATGAAGCACGTTGACCCATCCCCAATGCCATCCCCCTCTTTGTCCCCCACAGGCTCACAGACTGACAGCGATGAGCCAGACACTGCAACACAGGCTCCCCCTGCCAAGAAACAAGCCAGGGCACAGGAGCCAGGGAACACCGCTGGCACATCACGGGGCACAGGGAGGAGAGCACTCCTGCAGAGGGGCAAACAAAGCAAGCCACCCACGTCACCAAGAAGTGAAGCTACGGCTGCAACAATTGCTGCACCCACTGCAGTGATCCCCCCAACACAGGAAACGCCCATGGAGAGCCCACTGTCTGCTGCCAACAGTTCGACCGGTGAGGCAGCAGCCACTGCGCCGATATCCGATGTCGAGGAGACCTGTGACTTGCCCATGCAAATGCACACCCCCAGCCCCACCCAATCCAGAGAAGCAAGCCCATGGCCAACGTCACGATTCAGCAGCCATGGCCAGTCTGGTGACCAGACCATGGCAGGTTGCTGGAGCCCACAGCTGCCCCCACCTGATGGCCGAGCCATAGATCAAGGTGTGGCACCCACCCCACGAGCAGGACACAGTGGCCATGACCTGGCCACCATCCGACAGTGGCAGGAGGAGATTACAGCGCTGGTTGGCCAGCATGTAGATGAGGCAGCCCGTCTGAGGGAGGAGTAATGGAGAATGCAAGGCAGACAAGACAGGGCATGGAAGCCTGCACCAACAGGCTCTGTGAGGAGATGGCACAACTGAGGCAGGTCCTCACCCGCATAGCGGACGCTATGGACCAATAGTACCGGCCACCACCACATGAACAACCAGACACCTCCTCCTCTGCAAGCTCAAGGCAGACGAGCCCCTGCCGCCGCTCCTTGCGCACCATGAGGTGCACAGCCTCCCTACCTCCTAATGGCGGTGGTGGGGATGGGAAGTAGGGCCAGCAAGATATAGCTGGCACATGTAGAGCATGACAGCAAAGTTGTACCAGCCACACATGGGAGTGTTGTGGGTGGAGGTGGGAAAGCTTGTTTTGGGAGTGTTGTGGGGCGAGGGGGGAAAGGGTGTTTTGGGAGTGTTGTGGGGGTAGGGGGGAAAGGGTGTTTTGGGAGTGTTGTGGGGGAGGGGGAAAGGGTGTTTTGGGAGTGTTGTGGGGGAGGGGGAAAGGGTGGTTGCATATTTGGGGCCATGCACTTTTCCTTCTCAAAATATGTTTAATACACTGGTGACAAGTTAAAACACAGGCTTGGATTTCATCATTGTGTATGTGAACTTTATTGGGGGACAGGGCCCATTGTGCGCTTCACCACAAACACCAGTGCACTAATAACCACATCCATCCAACAGAGTTGAACCATGTGATTCAGAATATTTGGTTGATCAGATGCTGACGCACATCGCGTCCCTCCTGGGCATCGGCCTCTTGCATGACCCGCAGCCCCGTCCCCTCCCTCCTCATCCCCATCATCATCCTCATCAGGTGGTTGTATTTTAACATCAGGGGGCAGTGGCAAATTCCTCTGATACATATATTGTGCAGCATGACACATGCCATGGTGATCTTGGCCACCTTCTCATGGCCGTACAAGAGAGCCCCACCCGACCTGCTTAGGCACCGGAACCGTGTCTTCAAAAGGCCAAATGTCTGCTCAATCACGACACGGGTACAGGTATGTGCACGATTGTATTCCTCTTTGTGCCTGTTCTGTGGGTTCCGTACAGGGGTAAGGAGCCAACTCTTCAGGGGATAGCCAGTATCACCTGCATGGGTGGAACAATGGGGACTTGTTACTGTTCACCTCAAGTGCAACCTGTACATATCACACTAATCAACTTTGCATTGTGATTGGTATCCACGAATCCCAGCATGCATGGAGATGATCTGTGTAACTGCAATGTGAGAAGGTGAGCTAGTCCCTGCAAGTGGACATGCACCATGCATGCCTCTGGCAGTTTTTGCCATGTCCTGGGTGAGGACAGGTCTTAGGTGTTCCTGGGCCCAGGCAAATTTGGTACCACACTGCTAGTGTACTGCCATTCTGAAATCGATGTCGCCATTCTGTGAAGCGTCACTTCAGTAGTGGTGTAGGGGTGTGGTTCACTACAATGGCTAGAGGTGATCCCTTTGCATGCACTCAAGGGCGCATAGCTGTAGTGATGTTGTGCAGCGCAAATTTTCTTTTCGCATATTGGCGTCATGTTGCTGATTTGTGTCAGATGGGGTGTGGTATGATGTGCAATTTGCATGTGGATGGATGTGTCATGTTTAGCATCTTGGAATGTTTCCAATGTTGTGCAGCTTCGAATTGCATGTGGTTTTGTTTCCTGTCAATTGTGGCCTGCCTTGGTGGACATTGGCGTACATCTGTATGTCCATTTGTTCTACAGACGACAGTCCACACCCAGTTGAAGTATGCATCTCTTTTCCCTGCCAATCACACCCAGTTGGAGTATGCATCTCTTCCCCCCAATCACACCCAGTTGGAGTATGCATCTCTTCCCCCCACAATCACACCCAGTTGGAGTATGCATCTCTTCACCCCCAACCACACCCAGTTGGAGTATGCATCTCTTCCCCCCCAATCACACCCAGTTGAGTATGCATCTCTTCCCCCCCAATCACACCCAGTTGGAGTATGCATCTCTCCCCCCCCAATCACACCCAGTTGGAGTATGCATCTCTTCCCCCCCAATTACACCCAGTTGGAGTATGCATCTCTTCCCCCCCAATCACACCCAGTTGGAGTATGCATCTCTTCACCCCCAACCACACCCAGTTGGAGTATGCATCTCTTCCCCCCCAATCACACCCAGTTGGAGTATGCATCTCTTCCCCCCAATCACACCCAGTCAGAGTATTCATCTCTTCCCTCCCCAATCACACCCAGTTGGAGTGTGCATCTCTCCCCCCCCAATCACACCCAGTTGGAGTATGCATCTCTTCCCCCCAATCACACCCCATATCACACTGCCATGTGCTTGCCCTTCTACTCACCAAGTAGCCACGAACGTTGTCTGGCTTGTCACTCCATGTAGCGTGGTATTGTTGAGTTCCGCAGGACCATTGAACCAAAGGGGAGTGTTCTTTCCTTCAGCCATAAACATGACACCTGATGACTCATTCTGACTCACTACTCCATTCTCCAGTCAGGTCACAGGGAATCCTCTAACCTATCAAAACCTTAGTGGGTTGGGCATAGAAAGTCAGCCTCCACACCCCTTTTGGAACCACATAAAAATAACCACTGAGACCCAGATAAGGACACTCATTTTTCCACTACTCACCGATTACTGCCTGACCAGCACCAGATATTATCCAGAAGAACTTAGACTCCAGATAGATCCAGAACAAAGCTCTAGAACCCAGCTCTAGAACCTTAAGCAGGGGCCTAACCCAAAAGCTAAACTCTTCTCAACAGGCCTCAGAATCCAGCAACCTAACCAAACTATTCAACAGCCTTGCCGTGCTATTCGCTTCTAGCCCAGAACCCCATGCCAGAACCGAGATCCAGAGAAAGCAGAGCTGTATCCAGAACCCATCAGATCCACTTCAAGAGACCAGACCAGACCGCTGTGCCATGAGCAGAACCAGTGCCTGAGACCGTCTTGTGGCGAGTGAAGTCCAAACCTGACCAGATTGGTGATCAGGCCCATTTCCATTCTATTCCAAAACTAGGAGTGAGTATCCAGTCTAAGAACTGTACAGAACCAATCTCTTAGTCTAAAGTAATCTTATCCCATCAATTTCAACCTGTCCAGAACTGCATTTAGAATTTTGTGTCCATCCTGTGATTTCAAATCTGTAAAACGCGCATCTGTCATTCTGAAATCTTGACTTAATTTCTGAAAATCTACCTTCACAAAAAAGTCTGTTTCTTTTGAACCGTCGTAGAAGTGAAATTTAACTGTCATTTTAAAGCTAAGAACCTAAGCTTTCCAACAAACCCAAAACAACATTCCAACTCCGTATAGTTTTTCCGTAATCACGATTTACGCACGCGGAAAAAGTGCCACGAATTGCAATTTAGCTCCATTTCACCAAATAATATAGCTGCTTCTTGCTTACCACTGCTGAATTTCGTTTTGCATCTGATAATCATTCAGGAATCATCGTTAGTGTTTACCTGAACCAATCTAAGTAACTATCACTTCTTCCGAATCTCCTTTAGGGAATTAAAATAATTTTTAGCATATTTTCACTTCATTGCAATCACATTACAAGGATTTTGCCTGCTTTAAAATCATTCCTGGGCCTCTCTAAGCTTGCTGGGGAACTGGAATTGAACTGCATTATTAATTGTATTCCTGAAACCTGTGTGCTCTTCTTTCCATCTCTTCATATTGCATAGGGGGGGAGTGAGTTGTCACAGAGGAAAAAGTGATCATATTATCTCTTGTTGAAACCATATCAAGTTTATTTCTGTGTTGCATTCTCTCATACCTTGCATTTCCTTGAAACCATACAAAGTATTCTCTACTACCTTATCCTTTCTATACCAACTCCTCATTGATTAAAGAGAGTGTGCTATTGTAATATTACCCATTGTTGATCACTATTATATTCATAAGTGTGCTATCAAATATTAATTTATTCATAAAAGTGTGATATATATATATATATTGTTTAATTCTTCAAATAAATCTTTTAATTTGCAAAACAAACCTACTTCTTGGCTCAGTGAGGTCAGGGGGATTCAAAGAGAGGGGCATTATATAAGGGTTCATCATCCAGATTCAAAGAATTTGACATAAAAACATATTAATAAGGACTTCCATTGGGCATCCTAGACTAGGCATTGACTTAGTTGGATTGCTGGATTGGAGTCACTTACAACCACCATATGTCTCAAAACCAAAAATGACAATGACAATAACATATTACATAGCATAAACATATCTAAAACATTTACTACAACGATATCCAGCCCTGTACAACCATTATCACATATTTGCAGGAGATAATTTATGGAACTTGCAAAGCAAGTAATGTTAGTTTATAAATGCCTGCCCACAAGTGAGGCACCATGTGCCATGAGCATGCTGCAATTCCAAAGAGATGATGATGTCTGTCACCCTCAGATTAATGGTTCCACACATCCCATGTCACTAGGCAGGGGAAGGTTGGTAGGAGAAGAGAGAGGGTTCTGTGATGCAAAGCATCTGCACCCCACCGTATATCCAACAAGCACGCAACAGTTTTCAAAGCCTTCAGTGGAGACATTCCAAAAGGAAATTAAATAAAAACAAGTGCTTCGTTAAGACATGAGTCAAGTGCTTATCTTCCGGTAATGATGACCAGCCCGTCATGACACATACATCTTCATTGTTTGCTTTTAATAATGAGTTACGTTTTAAAATGAGCTGCTCTTACAGTTCTTCTGCCAAGCACACAGGGACACATTCGATGGCTTTCACTTCTACCAGCTAGCCCTTTCGATCTGTTGTTATTTGGCTGCAACAATAATTCATGAGTGGTAATTTGTGTAAACAACATGCATGTTCTCATGGTGTCATACATGTTAATATGTTGAAGGGCCTCTTATAGTATAGTCAGTTGTTAGATAACACCTTGGCCTAGCATGAGAAGTTAAGTGAACCTAATAACATGCTCAGATGTTGACAAGCTCTTTATGCTGCATATTGACATACTGTTCTAGAAACAATTATCTTCTCCGGATAACACCTGCAAGGCTAATAAATGGGATAAGCGTTGTGATATCTGAGAGTCTGAAACTTCTTTAGTAATGTCTGATGGGCAGCCACCAAGTCAGTTCTACTTGACATATAACTATTTACTGATTGATCATTTCATGGAGGTGATATCATGCTTTTAAAAGAGCATTTACTTATCAATGTTTTATTGATATGTTTATGCTCACATGATATGTTTATGCTCACAGGCTACTAATCAGGTTACATGAGGCTTTGGTTAGAACAGGGCTAGGGTAGCATGATAGAATCACAGTGGACAGGGGACTCTGTGGTACCCAATACCTAAAAGTACCATATGCCCCAAAGTTGTAAGCAAAAGTACAATCTCGAGATTTGGCCCGGTGAACACATTTATTGGTGGTGATTGCTGTGTCTCGCCAAAAATGCAACATCACTAGGCCATATCAACGTGGCAAGGGGTACGGCTTTGTAGCATAATGCCATCTTGCAAAGCTTCCAGATTTTTTTGTGTTGATATAAAATGATGCTGGTTTTCTCTCCCAGAAAGTGAGCACTGCTAACCAGGCCTCAGTTTCCAAAGGCTCCATGCCAAAACATCTAGTACACATGTGATTTTCCTGCTGGACTCTGTCTACTGGCACATTAGGAGCTGCAATTTAGTTTAATACGGCAGCCATAGAGTAACATGTACATTCCTGTAAACCACCTGCTGGAATACAAATTGATTCCAACATTCATGGCCTGTCTTTAATAGTGGGCACCCATGAGTCAAATTACACATAACTATGAGCCCCCAAAGTATGGCAGCAGATTATTGGAAAAATACACATGTAACGCTATACCTGGTTTGTTATAGGGGCCAATAGGGAGAGACAGTTATCATTCCCAAAAGCCATTTAATTTAATTCGTACTGTCAACTGTTTTCCAGAGAAAACCTGCAACTGTCAATGCTTTTGTGTACTGCTTCTCAAGTGCTGAGTTTCACCCACAACAAAGTCTTGGGGCTAGCCCTGGAGGTCTCCTTTGCCCTTTGCTGGGAAGTCATGTCATCTTCCTGTAGGACAGGATATATACCCTGAAAGGGTAAGGTGGGATCCAGTGCTTCAAAGGAAGTTCTTCCTGCACAATGTAACATGTGTGATTAATCCTGGCTTCTCTTTCTCTATGCAGACATGGGAAATGGAATGTATAGTGAAGCTTTGGAGGGAGTTGGTTACTAAAGGAAGTGTTCAGCTGTTTTGAAATTGCACAGGCCACACTTACTACCTGTGCCCCCACCCAACCTCCTGCAGTTAAGGCACTCTGTGAGCTGACATTAGATGGCAAACCTCTTGAGGTTGGACTCTTACAGTAGGTTCAAAATGGACCAAACCAATTTAGCAAAATTACTATTTAAGGGGTTGTGACCCCCTCAGTTGAATCATCTTTGGAATCAAGAAGAAGAAGAATTCTGCTGAAACCTTATTTGGGGAATCAGTCTGCCCAATGGCCCTTGCCATTGGGGTTTAGATAAGGATTTCCATGGAAAGAGCAGGACTTTCCCCGCTAGCCACCTAACAGGGCCATTTGCAGCGACATTCTGCTTCACAAAGCTTGAATGCTGCCTAAACGCTGGTACCTTGGGCTCTGCCTTCTGGAAATTATGTATCTACAAGTGTTCTCTTGCCACCTTCTTAGATGGGAAGGGCAGAAAATGACTAACCTTCTTCTCTGAGACCTCGGTCAGGGTCCACAGCAAGCATCAAAAGGAGCTGCCTGGCACTTTGTTTACAACTCTAAACCACTTTCAAGCTGTCTAGAACATTCACAAGTCATCTCTGAGCCACTACAATACACATACCTGCTATGCCTATGACATTTTACAGTTTTCAAACAGCTTTGAGCCATTAACTAAACATCGCCTTCCCGTTTTTAGGTTTATCTAGCAAAAAAGCTATTGCTGATGTCTAACCGCACTGCACCATTAGTTTAACCACCTGACCACTACAGTTGAACCACCATGTGAAGACACTTTTAAGTCTTTGCACCAAATGAATCTACATATCACCTGACCCCAAGCCTCCTTCTAGCCTCAAGTCCATTGTATCCTGCAGAAAGTGCCCAGAAGCCTGGCTCGATGCTGTCGAGACCGCAGAATAAGATGTAAAGGTATGTACTCTGGTTCTCTCTCCCTAGGCTGATTGTAAGGGCCGAAGTGACAATTAGGACCTGCTCCTTATCTTTTGAAATATATACTTAAATTTGAACATTGGTCAAAAGGCAATTGCCTGCATTGCCCTGTCTTTATAGCCAGAGTACCTCTTTGAACCAAAGGTCTGCATGTTCTGTGTATTCCATTACAGGGGTGGGTTGTTCCTTTTTTCAAATAATGTGGCCTTCTTTTTACATTTGATTGAAGTCTTGTATTTGTATAGACCCTTGATTGGACATGTTATTTTATTTTGGTTCAACAGTAGTATTATTGTTTTGCATGCTTCCTTGCTGGGTCACACCCCCTTTGAAGGGCATGCCTGCCCTCGACCTGCTCTACTATAAAAGGCAAATGAGGTATATCATTCATCTTGTGTCTGTTTCACCTATGTTGTTGTTGTTATTATTATTATTATTATTATTATTATTATTATTATTGCAAGTTTAGTAGTAGTGTGGGGCAGAGTACGTTTTTAGAAACCGTTATTCGCCTCTGTACTCCTGAGCACTCTGATGGACAAGCCCGAGACACCATGCAAGTGACAGATATGACAGATGTGGGGACAGGAGGGGAGCTCATCCACACTGAGGATCTCGCTGACAACAGTCTTCCATGTCAATTTGCTCTGGGGTGTCCACTTTATTTGTAAAAGAAGCAATAACAGGTTAGAAAAACTAGATCATAACAAGGACGTTTTTTTTTTTTTTAAATAGCACAATAGCCATGAAGACAAATTAAAACACCCCGAGTTATTCTATCCACAAAGAGCAGAGAAAGAGCAGAGAAAAACACATGTAATAAGGTGAGGATTAATACATTTATTAGGAAAACCTGGTCATTTTCTTGAGCACCTTCCTCCCCATCCTCCTATTGGAATCCTGGGCAGGAATGCCAACCAAGACACGCTTTGACAGTGAGGCACTGTTCTCCATCATTAAGCAGCACTATTCCTGACCCGTGTGCTATTTTCAGAAAAAGGACACAAACTACTGTGAAACTTGTTCTGCGGATAAAATAGTGAAACTATAGATAAATATTTATTTTTAATTGGCTGTCTGTACCAGTGACCTTGAGCACTTCACCCACTGTTTCTATTGCGGGCCACTTGGCCCCTAGCCCTGATCAGCTGTCATTCTATTTTTTGGCTCGAGCAGCAATCAGGCTCAGCGAGTGTCTGTTGTACTGCTGTACCCAGCCTCTTCTTGTCAGGCTGACTGACCCCTTGTGAAAGACATTCCTTTGAACGTGCTCCTGCCTAGAAGAGCTGCTGGTGGGTGACTGCCACTTGGCGAGTTCTCCTCACATAACTAGTCCAGGCTGGCAGAGGTACATCCATGCACTATCATTGCCACTCCTTATAAATAACGTCTGCTTGGCTGTGTGGCATCACTGTGTTTCAATTCCTTTGACATTAATAAGCAAATGACTTGAAAAATGCAGGAAGAGTCTTTTTGATTTTACAGAGCATCAATGTGTCGGCAGGAGATAAATTCACCATTCAAGAACTTTCCGCATTAGGCTTATACTCTATGGGTCGCCTGGCTCAGCTTTTTTGGTTATTGGTTTGGTTATTTTTTACTTATCTTGGACATTTATTTTCTGAGAGCTGAGATAGCCTAAAAAAGCAGCACAGTGTTGTACAGCAATGGGCTCATAGGAATACATGTAAAAGGGAAGATTCAGTGGCGCTAGACTACAGTAAGCAACAGGAGCAATAGCCATGTGTGAGATGAGGGACAGCCAGAGGTTGGGATTGACGGTGTGTATTGTGCATGAAGATGGTACTCCTTGAAGCAGAAGGTTTTGGGCTCCGTTCTCAATTGCCTGAGGGTTGGTGCAAATCTAATATTGATGTGTCTGAGGTCCCAGAGCCTGGGCGGGCAGATCGAGAATACCTACTTCCTGTTTTTTTTTAATCTGGCCAGGTCCTGGCTTCCTGTGAAAGGTTGGCCTCCAGGGATTGTTCCTCTGAGTTTGTCTCACACACACATATGCACACATACACACACGCATGTACACACACGCAAGACGCAAGCACTCACAAAAATAGCTTTAACAAAACAGCAGGGACACACACATACACACAAACACACAAAAGATGCAAACACTCACATAACAAGCATTGACACCACAGCAGGTGCACACAATCACTTTCAAACGGAATGTAGCTGTTGACATGTGTTGTCTCTCCCTCAAGTGCTCCAGTTATCTGGGGAGCATGGGGAGGCGTCAGAGGCAGCATCTAACGAGAGGCTCTTATTTGGTGGGCTGGCCAGTTGGTGTAGAAACAGGAACTGGATGCTGGTGAATGCTGAAGTGAGGAGGAGGGAGATGTTAGGATGGGGACCAATTTAGGGCATTGTGTTGTGGAGAGGTGGCAAACTCCAGAACACTGGAAAGAAGAAACTGGAGCAGGTGGTAGGGGGAAGGACTTAGGTGCAAAGGTTCCCCCATGCACCAGCTCCTGCGAGCTAGCGGTGACTGGGACAGGGGGAAAAGAGCACGTTCTTGAATCCATACACCTGATTGGAAGACACTAAAGAAAATAACCTGATGTTGGTGATCCAATTGAAAACACCACAAAGGACAAATCTGCGGTTCTGCCCTTTCATGCCACATGCATCTCCACTTGCCATGTCAACCATAGTTTCTACTTATCAACACGCCGTCTGCCTTTTCCTGCCCCATGTCACAATCGTTTTGCCATATATGGTGGCACCTTGCACCACTAAAATAAGACAAAACCAATAACTGAGTAAACAACAGAATGTGGAGGCTAGAGGTAAGACAAGAAAAAGACTGCTGAAAATACCGGCATATTTTGGGAGCATGTGAAACTCAAAAGTTTACAGTAATTAAAAAAAATGTTTTTTGGATTGCAACCAAATGGCTGGGGATGAGAGGGAAGGCAATTTAAAATTAAGAATTCTCTCATTCTTAAAATATATGTGAATTGAGGAATGCTATATCCAATGAAGCAGTGCCATCAGTCAAGAAATCATTTTGAAAGAGATCGAGAGAACACAGGAGGTAATAATTGGATTGAGGAAGAAGCAAAGATAAGAATTTAGACCCTAACAAAATAGGCTCTGAAGATAAGCAACAGAGAGCTGCGGCACAAATCAATTATCGCCTAAAATAAATGTTGGCGGGCGATTGCCACCTTTACCCCTATCTCTTAGTGGGAAATCAGAAATGCCAACAGTAGTGCTTTAACAAATAGCATTCAACTATTGGCTATTCACCTACTTTGAAAGGAACACATGAACTACCATGAATGTGTGGGCTGGGGAGTAGAGGAGGCAAAGAGGGGGGAAAAAGAAGTACACAAATGGCAAAAATAAAAGATATATATGGACAAATATGTCTACAGCAGGGAATGGTGGAGGAATGTTTAAATTAGAAGATTAACCTGGATCACTTGCGCTGGCTAGTAAAAAAAGTAATCAAAGATGTAACGATTCCAAGGAGGAATTTTTTTCCAATAGGAATTGTTTTTATTGGTCAGCTGACACGTGTTTCAACCCTTCACGGGTCTTTCTCAAGGCAAAGTATTTTAAGAGAATTCTCAAAATTGCTAGTTATGTCGCAGACTGAGGGTCTATGATCCCGATTAGGATTCTAGAACCGGCACTATCTTGTGCTCATCAGTATTCACTATGCTACCTCCAAGGTTGGTTCAGCGTTTGGTCATATAGAATTACTAGACACAAATTACAGAAATGTTAATTGCAAAAATGATAATGACGTGCAGGTATACTAATGACTAGGAAAAAGTGTCTAGTAACACAAGAGAGAACATTCAAAGGAGAATATAGACTCTGAAAACCGACATTCAAGTTAACAATAATGTATATTATAGTCGATATTCTAGAATTAGAGAAATGCATGTTACTATCAAAAATGAATAAACAATATACTGTAATAGCTTATGCAGCGACTTTCCTACTTTGTCACAAAAAAATATATTTCCCAGTGGAACAAGGGTCAAAATTGTGCTATGTGCAACTATAAAGATGCTAAAATCCTCTTTGCCAATACTTTGAAAAATGTACAAACTTTACCTACACCAATAGGAAGTAGGCCACAAATAGGAGCACACGTGTATCGAGTGAATATGTTACGTTACCAAACATCACAGTGATTTCGCAATTTTGGCACACCAACAGCATGCCTTCACAAATACATGAGAAAATGTATCCTCATTTCAAAACTTTTCATACATTGTAAATGGCCCAGCCACATGATGACTTCCACGATGTGGAGGACCACAACACAGATGGAACTACAACACAAATGCATAGCACACATGCAAAGCAAGAATCACACTTCCATGAGAAATACAGTGCTATCACACTTGTAGACATGCAGAGAGACAGCCTTTGGGTGCAAATGGGCGCAACATCTATGCTGTGCTAAAAGTCAAGGGAAGGTCAAGTGCCCACACTGTTGGCATGCAGGTGCAAAGTCCAACAAATTAAAAGAGGAACAGGGTGCATACATTGTATTAGCATGGAGAGCTGGTCCTTTCAGTGTCAGTATTTTTGGCATTTGTTTACCATCTTTGTACATGTGTGAATTACACTTAGTCATGACACATTTGTACAGAGCATTATCAGCATCATTGGAAAAGGTTGTGCCTTGTTTGCAGTAAAGAGAGATAGAAGGTTTTTTTTTTGTAGTTGGGAATGCTTTTGTAAGTTGTTGAGTGTATGGCTAAAATACCAAGTAGTGCAAGCATTAAGTAGGAGAGACATTCCGCCTCATTACGAGGAAGGCGGTAGGGGGTTAATGGGCCGGTAGAGCTGCCAGCCCCGTTAACCCCCTACCGCCTCATTACGAGGACTCCTCGCGGGACCCGCTAATGACGCCAGACCAGGATGCAAACAACGGGCCCGTCATTAACGGGCCCGTTGTTTGCATCCTCCCCATTCCCATTGAGCCCTATGCGGGCTCAAATGGGAATGGGGAAGTACCGGGTCCGGGTTCCCTGAATAGGGAACTACCGGGCCCTCCAAGGTCGGAATGGCTCGGTATTTACCCATTCAGGGAACCCGGACCCGGTACCCAGTATGGGGGTAGCCATGCTGCAAATAGTGGAATGGCTACCTCCAAGGTCGAAATGAGGCCCATTGACTTTTATTCACATAAGGGCCACCTGCCACATTAACCAGAGTCTGGCCATTTTGAACTAGGCCCTGTTAGAGTCTGTAGCTTTCTATCATTCAGGCTACTAGGCTGCATTTCTATCTTCTGTCCTGTTCATTTAATTAGATTGTATTCCTGCTCCTCCCCATACACGCGAGCCTCCAGATTGCCAAGGCCCTTGGAGCAAGGGTGAAGCCTCACACAGAGATTTGTTATTGTTGCAAGCCTTGGCTGTTCCCAGATGCTTCAGGCAGGAGATAGGTAATGCTATGTTCCCAACATTAGATACATGGAATGACAGTGAAGGACACGTTCTGATGTGAAAGAGGCATAGCGGCAAGACATAGCCAGGGTATTGAACGAGGTTGTCGCTATACTGCCCCCATTTAGAAGTGGTAGGGTCCTTGGAACTGCAGCTGACAGGTTAAATAGATATAGAATAGGTATTGGCTTCACAGAAACCTTTATCAACCTAGCCATCAAGCAGGAACACCGGATAATCCTGGGAGACTTCAACATCTGGTTTGAAGAAGAAACCGCTAACTCCCAAGAATCACTAGCTAAACAATTGAAGACAATGAAACTACATCAGCTAATCAAAGGAGCAACTCACACGGCGGGTCATACACTAGACGCAATTTTTGACAACAAAAACCTCATCACCATGCACTATCAATACAGATCCTCTGGAGCGACCACCTCATTATCCCTTTCGTAATCATGCTACCCAGGACAACAGCCAAGCAACCGGACAAACTGACCACCATCATGAAAAGAAACTGGAGTAGCATCAAAGCTAGCAACCTAATAGATAAACTGGAAATCAACAAACCACCGACAAGGGCCCTGGACGAAGCTGACCTCGACAAAAAAAACAGAACTACTGCACAAGTGAATTGCTGAAACAATCAATGACATTTCCAAGAAAAATCCTTACACCCCATCAAGCAAAAGAGCGACAGCAAAATGGTTTAACCCGCTTCTCAGCAACATGAAAAGACAAAACAAGATGCTTGAAATAGAGTGGAGGAAAAAATATGACCAGGCAAAAAAATTACAATTCTAACTATAAATCCGCTCATACAAAAAGGAAATCCACAAGGCCAAAAAGAAATTCTACGCCAACCGTGTCTCCAAAGCTGACAACATGCAAGAATAACTGTTTAACATCATAAACAAGATGAGAAACCCCCCTGGCTGCAGCAACACACCAATGGTGTTACTGAGACTATGCAACAACCTTGCAGATCACTTCAAGAACAAAATCAGCACCATCCACCAAATCATACAAAGCAGACCAATCTACCACAACATGCAACTGATCTTGCCAGACGAGGATCGTTAGAACAAACTACAAATGTTCTCTAAATATCAGCGGAGACAGTCGTCAAACTGGAAAGAAACAGCGACAAAGCCGGCTCCCCCATGGATCCGTGCCCCCCAGACATACACAAACCAAACCTCATGCACGGAGCACCCATGGAACACTTCAGAAACCTTTTCAACCGATCACTGTTAAGAGGAAAAGTGCTGCGATTATTCAAATGGGCATACATCAAGCCCCCCTCAAAGACACATCAGGAAGCATGGAAGACCTTGACAACTACAGACCCATCTCAAACGTCACCTATCCAGCAAAACTGCTCAAAATGTACATATATAGAGCAATGTAAGATGACATGGAAGAACACCTTCTGCTGGAGCAGGCACAAGACTTCAGACCAATGAGAGGAACAGAAACAGCACTGTTCTCAATCTGGGACTACCTGAAGGTTAATGCAGACTCTTACACAAGTGCAGCTCTAATACTTCTGGATCTCTCAGCAGCATTTGACACAGTCAACCATGACATCCTCATCAGGAGATTGGAAGAAATAGGAATCACTGACCTAGCCTTACGCTGGATTAGATCTTTCCTAACAGATAGAACAGAAACTGTCTGGATCAATCCCTTCAAATCCACCCGAAGGCAATCCAGCTGTGGAGTACCACAAGGATCCTCCCTATTTCAGCTGCTCTTCAACATATTCCTGGCTCCACTAATAAAGCTTATTAAAAGACATGGCCTAACATGCTACGACTCCGCTGATGACACACAGATCATCTACAAAGTACAAAACACACACGAAGAAAACCCAAACCTGCAAGAATGCCTGCAAGAACTCTACGGCTGGATGAACACAAACAACCTTAAACTCAACCCTGGCAAAACAGAAATATTGGTTACATCCAAAAAAAAACACTGCATATCATGGCCAACAGAACTAGGAACAGCACTGACACCATCAACAACAGTAAAGAACTTCAGAGTCCTGATGGACAACAAACTAACACTTGAGCTGCAAGTAAATGCTATAATCAGGAAATGCTTCTTCCTCCTGCACACAGTAAAAAGAATCCTAAAATCCCTCTCCTTCACCCACAAAACACTGACCATTATCGCACTCATCATGTACAGAGTAGACGACGCCAACACCCTATACCCAGGAATGCCAGAACACCTACTAAAGAAACGTCAGCATATCCAAAAAGCAGTGGCCAGGCTCCTGCTCAAACTACCATGAAGAGAGCACATTAGCCCAGCACCGAAAATACTACACTGGCTATTGATAAAACAGCGAATAAGGTTCAAATTAATGTGCATATCACACAGAGCAATCCCTGGCTGAGGAGCAGAATTCCTAAAGAAGAAATTAACCATCTGCCAAAACCATACAATAAAAGAAAATTTGAAGGAGCATCTTTCTCACATCTGGCTCCTAAAACATGGAATTCCCTGCCAAAAAATATATGCAATGCACAGAATCATCTGAAATTCAGAAAATGACTGAAAACTTGGCTCTTCACCCCAGAATCAGAAGGGAACGAGTAGGATTCATACATTCTGACAGAAACAGGAAGCCCAGGGAGGGACCTACAATCCATTTCTTAACCATCCCCAGCTGGTGGACGTAGGGAGGACATTTTGGACCTCTCATGCACATACACTGCCAAGCTTACAGAGGAATTCCACAGTAGGGAGGGACCACCCACTAGAAGTCAAGGGAGAAACCCATAACCTTCCTAACCTAACCATCTCTAACCCTAGGCGGGGGGAACACACCTCCACGACCCATGTACACATACCGCTAGACTTCTACAGAAGATAATTACAACAATACAACATACGTACTGACTAGGATGCTTAACAGTATCAAAGCACACAGAATGGTCATAGATGCCGACCACAGAAACCAAATCAAAGAGGTTAAAAAAAAACCCTGCTAACCCAACCTCATTTTTCTGCAAACTCTTCTTCTACAGAAACTCAGACGACCACATCCCTGCACAGTAAACCGCACACACCTCACCACACTGCAACAACATACAAACAACACATACCCATGCACAACAGCACATGGAAATCGCTCAGACTCGAAACTTGCACCTAGGCTCAGCGAACGGTGCAAACCGAACTGAAACTGCCAACAGAACATCAAACTTTCCTATTCCCACTGGACGCTACTAACCGCTCCCACAGCCGCCCTATTTCACACAGTCCTGTTTCAAATCTGCCAGAGCGCCAGGGGACAACTCCGGTGGTGATAGTGCACAGCACAAGTAACCTATAACATAAACAATAAATCAGAGAAATGAGTCTTCAAGAGCAGTGCCATGGCTGCGTTTTTTACAAAGCCACCTGGTTCCCAAGGGAGATATGGGAGGATGTGTGGTAGGAAAGCAACACGTTTCAAGACAGGAGTTGCATGAGATGTTGCCAAATGTACAACTGAAAGGTCTGAGAGTCATAGAAGGGTGCCAAGTTGTCTGATATCATGAGAAAGTAGTTTTGTGTCCAATCTGTTGGCACAGGGGCTTGGCTTCACCGTTCACACTCACTTCAGGATTGGGTCACCTCGGGTAGCAACAGTGATATCAATAATGTTGTCTGATCAAAACTGAGTTTTTTGCTGACTACACAGCATTTAAATGACCATGGGTAGGCTACTGAACAATGGGTTTGAGTTGTATATATTGTGTTTAGGCTGGCCAATGGGAGTGTGGGCTTAACATGCACTTGGTATTTGTAACAATTATTGTTATGTGGTTTTCGTCTATAAAACCTGTAACCTAATATAGGTGTGTTGAGACCGTTTTCAGATTTTCAGTACTACGGAGCTGACTGACCCTCCCGGCTTAATTTGCATGTAATGAAACCTGTTTTTCTTGCAAATCGTGTACTCCTTATTTATTGCTTGGATTGTTGTTATCGGTCGGTTGTTGGGCCTACTGTACAACACCAATGATGCATCCATAGACCAGGTGCAACCATCATTCAGTGAAATGACCAACAGAAGGTACCGTAGTAGATAGCGATAGTATAAGCTCAATGTTCACCCGCAAGCACATGGCCCACACACCAAGTGTGATAAAGAGAAAAATAAATGCATGGAATTGCCACATTCATAGCACATAGAATTGCAGCTTCGGCAGAAGGAGCATGGACTGCAACATAATGCATGTACCAACGTCTAGGCATGGATGCCACCTACCCACAGCGGACCCTGTATGCAAAGAGCACTGTAGACTCTCTGGATGCTCTCCCCATCACAAACACCTCATGCTGCATGCTCATCTGGACTCTGACCACACCTGCCATAGACCTGCCAATAATCTTGATAAGGCAAACTGCTGTCCCTCTTACACCAGAGCTGATGATTGCTAATACCAATGTCCCCAACATTGATGGCAGAAGACAGCCCTTGCAGCACCAAGCGCCCTGATGAAGTCACCTTGCAAATTGGACCCTCAGCTGTTCCACTGCAAACCACACCAGGTGCAGGGGATTCCACAACAACGGTTTGCACAGATGACTACACTAGCAAAACCTCTTGAGGCACAGCAATTGTTACAGGCAGGCAGCCCAGAGAGGGACAGAACATGTCAGACTTAAGCAAAGCTGAAATGCTGATGCCGGCGAAAGAACGAACAGTATGCATGACTTTGTTGTAGCATTGAGGACAAAACAACCGTGAACAACTGTAGACAAAACAAAACGACATTCCCAGGCATTCCCGAGTACAGCCAGAGGAGCCATGCATTATTGTACAACTCGAAATCAAGTATATGGAGATGTGCTCACCCATCGTGCATTTAATGGTGAGAAACAGCACAGGCATGTTTCCAATCTGTGCTGATGCACATACCTTCAGCAAATACACCAAATGGGAAAACATTGTCGCCAGTGAACACACTTTAGTACTGGTCCCTGGAATGCGGCAATCAGACACTGAAAAACCAAGTAAGTCTCATCACACGTGACCTCAGCAGGGTTACATGTCAAAGAAAAATAAGAATGGGGAACAATATGGCATTACAGCAGAGTGATTTGCGGCTGGAGTATGGCGAGGAAATGGGCGATGGAGTGTTGAAATCAAACACACAGGTCATCCTGCACTCCCTGCATCCATGACACCAGTCCACTATACTGACATCAGGGTCTTCGGTTCAGATGATTGCATCTCAGACACAGTCAAACACACAGTACTACCCACCAAACACATGACAACTGTTACCGTGTTAGGCATCTCTTACAAGCAATTGTTATTTTACTGCAATATAATGTACAGTCGTATCACATAATGTTCCGGCTAGAGTCACCTATTAGCTTCCCAGATAGCGTAGAGCGCTTTAAAACCACAACAATGTCAGGTAGGCGCTATACAATTCTCGCATAGGATAACGCAAAGCGCCCATCCGTAGCCTATTGCAAAAATGGCTTGACTGCCTTATATTAGACATTATGAATGCATTGTATGCTATGGTTCAGACAGCAACACACAAGAAAAACAGTGAGCTGTAGAAACGCACTATCCGATGATCACGCAATGCATATCTGAGACAGTTTATACATGTGATAATGCTGTCACATAGCTACCTAAATAAATCAGTGACAGCAGAGATAGCTGGTGCATTAACAGGGGGTTAATGTAGACTCCGGCAGAAAGCCCCATTTACTCTAATCTGCTGGGTGTGGCCACAGAGAAAGCATTTAAGCCATTCCAAGGGAGTACTTTCTATACCATACGTTATGATAAAACACTCAGATTGCCACATTGAGATCAAAGTGGGCTAAGGCACAGGTATGTTGATATGAGATGATTCACATATGTATATTTTTGAGGGGAAAATAGCAAACAGCATCCATTGATCAAACAATCTGATGATACAGGTATGCTTGTCTGTGACAATGGATGATTTGGATGATCTAAGAGGAAATGAGCAAGGCGCATGTATTAATGAATATGTTGTTACAAGGTTATGTCAATATCTGATGAAATTGGCAGATGATATGAAGCACAATGAGATTGCTGCCGATTTGAATACTTACTATGCTAACAATGTATGGGGAACGCCATGTGCTAATATGTCGTCAGTGGATGCAAAGGATGATATGATATGGCATTGATAACGCACCTTTACACAAGTGTTTCAGGACGCAATGAGTCAAGGGAGGGGGAACAAAGGGAAGAAAAAGACAGCGATATTACTAGGCCAGATGACATTGAAATCGTGCAAGTCCAGGGGAGGTGGGGGGGTAAGTGAGAAGGGGGAGTGGGCAGTGCAATACATAGGATCAACAGTAAAGAATAAATAAAATAAATAAAAACAATTGTTGAAAGTGCGGCTAGCTAGTGGCAAGTGCAGGAGTAAGTGCAGACATCAAGTGTCAAGAGCTGGTGGGGACTGTAGGGATACAGAAACAGCCCCCAAGTGCAGGGGTTGCCCGGGAGGCAGTGCAGGTGTGCAGCTGGCAGGGGGAGGGCACCTGGGCCTGAGATCAGAGGATAGCCAGGTGACAAGTGCAGTTTCAGTCAAGAGTTCAACAGGAGAGAGGAGAGAAAGCAGAAGCAAAGAGGAAGGTCTTGAGGTGCTTCCAGAACAAGATATGGTTCTCCTCAAGTTTCAGGGAAGCAGGGAGGCTGTACGAGAGGGATGCCCCAGCCGAAGAAAGAGATCTACCACCAACTTGTTGCATGGAGAAGTGACTGACCCTGAGGGAGTTGGAGGCGGATGAGCGAAGAGCTCAAGAAGCAAGATATTTAGGAAGAGAAAGTTGGAGGTATTGAGTCCCTGGGCCCCAGAAGGCCTTGTGGACAATGCTTTCATAGATCAGACTTGTATAGAAACCTTGTCTGAGGAGTACAGGGGAGGCAGAGAAGAAGGGAGGAGAGGTGGCCACAGAAGGGCCAGAGGGAGAGAGGGGAGTAGAGGGAGGAAGAGAGGAAGAGAGAGAGCACAGAATGTCCTGAGTTTTAGAAATGAAATGAGAAGCCAGCGCTGTGCAGAGGGCCTGGGAGGGGACAGGAATGGTAGAGACTGCAGCAGGTTTGCCCTGCTTTTTCCAGATTTTAAAGAGTTTGGCCGAGTTGGTGGATGCTGCGGAGACGCAGGCTTGGATGAGGGCTCTCTTCTTGGTGCGGAAAAAGAGCCGGTATTGCCTTTGGAGCAGACGGAAGGCCATTTTGTCAGAGGATGTACAGGACGCCATTTCCTTTCAGCCCCCCTGAACTTGCATTTAAGGGTGACGAGGTCTGAGTCGTACCAGGAGTTGCACTTAGCTTTGAGCTTCAAGCGGATCCTCATGACAGGGGCAAGGACATCAAGAGTAACAGATATAGCATAGTGGAGCATAGAAAGGGCTGTGTCAGGGTGTGAGTCAACCGAAGGGGGAGGGGGGGAGTAAGTGGCAGCGAAAGCCTCAACTGACACACGCTTCATGGGTAGGATAACCGAGAAGGTAGATGGCAGTGCTGGAGTTGGTTTGGCCTGAAGGGTGGAGAGAGTGAGCTTGGAGGAAAGGAGAAAGTGATAACTCCAGGAGAGAGTAGTGGTGAGAGGGATAGAAAGGGGAAGGTCTGTATAGATCAGAACATCCAGGGTGTGCCCTGCAGAGTGAGTCAGGGCCATAGAGGAGGATAGAGAGTGACAGAGAGGCGCAGAGCTTGTGAAAGAGTCCAGAGGAAGGACAGAAAGCATCCAGGTGGATGTTAAAGTCTCCAAGAAGGAGGAGTTGAGTGGTCAAGACCAGTAGGGAAGAGGAGTGGTCCACCCACTCAGGGACGAAGGAGGAGATCTGACCAGGTGGCCGATAGATGGTAGCCACAGTAATGGAATGGCCAGGAGAGAGAGAGAGCCTGCAGACAAGGCATTCGAAAGAGGAGTAGGCCTGTGTAGGAATGACAGAGGCAGGAATCTACTCCTGGAAGATCAGGGCTACATCCCCTCCGGAACGATTAGACCTGGGCACGGAGAGTATCTTGTAGCCGTCAGGGAGGAGAGTGTCAAAGCTCGTGACAGAGCTGACCGTGAACCATGTCTCAGTGAGACCGAGGACATCAAGGTCAAGTTCTTCACGGAGGAGGCAGATGTCGGAGGAGTGTTTGGCAGCTGAGCGAGAGTTTAGAGTGGCAATATGGAGAACGTTGCTGTCCTTGAAAGGCTTCTGGGGAGGGGTACGAATCAGATGTAGGCCCTGCAGAGGTGCAGATGAAGCCTAAGGGGGGCAGAAGAGGAAGGAGGAGAGGGCAAGTTAGCAAAGGAAGAGACAGCAGGCAGAGGCAAGTGGGGCCATAAAGGGAAGAGAGGGGACAGCAGGAGAAGAAAGGAAATTGATGAGGCGCGGCAAGCGTCTGTCAAAGAGGAGAAGGTTGGCCTGAGGGCCTTGCACCAAGACGGTACCATTCAGGTAAACATTAATGATGGCCTTAGAGGAGTGGAAGGAGGCCAGGGGGGCCTCCCACCGGGTGCCCCCAGTAATGGGAGAAGAAGAGAAGGAGAAAGCACAGAGACCATGTGAAGAGTCCATAGGTCTGGCGAGGGAATGACAAAGAGGATTCTGGTGAGGGGTTGCCTGGAGGAAGCACTGGTATAGGTGTCAGCGATAGGGAGGCCTGGGTTGGAAACCAGGTTATCCTTTTTAAACTTCCTCCTACCAGATTTAGTGAGGAGAGCAGGATAGTCGATAGAGAAGCAGTTAGAAAAGATAGGAGAGACAGAGAGCACTATAGAGTAGGTAGGGAGGGGAGAGAAGAGGAAGGGGATGGGAGAGGGAGGTGGGGGCGGGGATAACACTAGGGAAGGACACACAAAGCAGACAAGACAAGAGTGACGAGACAATAGTAGACAATTGAACAAGACAACAGGAACTCAGACAGTAGCAGAACAGTTTGCTAGAAGAATGCTTTGCTAAGAAGGCAAAACCAAAGAACAGCACTACTTTCACAATGTGCTTTAATCACAGGTGAAAATAACAGCTATGTCTGAGAGTACTGTATAGTGGGAAAAAGGCCTAGGTTTCAAATGCAGTTTAAGTACTTTCACAAATGTCACAGCGCTATTCCAGCATGGCACAGGCTAATAATCACAGTATTAATCTAGTGTAGGAAGGTTGCTATGTGGCAAGGGTTTTCAGGGTAGAGTGAAGGCTCTATACCTTACCCTGGCCAATCCTACCTTACTAGTCACTGCTGGTTGACGGCTGGCCACTGGCTTCCCCTGCTAACACCTGCAGACACTAGCTGGAGCTGCCTCTGAGGGAGCTGCCCTTTGCCTTGGGTCCTTAGCCGCAGGCAGAGGCTGCACAGGCAGAAGGTTGCCCTAGGAAGGTCTGGTTAAGAGGATCAATCTAACCAATCGGGGCAGGGGGCGGGTTGGGAGGCGGGAGGAGTGAGGGAAGGGGAAGCAGACAGCGAGCAAGGGTGCAGGCTGGGCCCGGGTGCCTCAACAAGGATTTATTCAAATAATACCATGGCCCTGAAGGGTCATGGTGCAATAATGCTCACCTAGGACGCCTGGAAGCGGAAAGGCGAACAGGGGCTGCAGCAGCGACTCGGTTCACTGAGGAAAATGGAATCAACCAATCGGGGTAGAGGGAGGGCTGGGAGGCAGAAGTGAGGGAAGGGGAAGCAGGGAGTGAGCAGGGGTGCAGGCAGGGCCCAGTGGCCTCAACAACGAATTATTCAAATAATACCGTGGCCCTGGAGGGTCAAGGTGCAACAATGCTAACCTGGGACACCTGGAAGCAGAAAGGCAAACAGGGGCTGCAGCGGCAACTAGGTTTGCTGAGGAAGATGGAATCAACCAATCGGGGCAGGGGGCGGGCTGGGAGGCGGAAGGAGTGAGGGAAGGGGAAGTAGGGAGTGAGCAAGGGTGCAGGCAGGGCCCAGTGGCCTCAACAATGATGTTTTCAAATAATACCACGGCCCTGCAGGGTGAAGGCACAACATTGCTCACCTGGGACGCCTGGAAGCAGAAAAGCTTTAACACCAATGCCTAATAGAACCCTAAGACACACCCTCAAAACTAAATGATAATGGCTGGAAGGTTATTAATGAATCTTAATCGATGAGAATTTCTCTTGGCAACCCCCAAGAGCATCTCTTTTCAGCCTGCCATTGCACTGCAGAAGAGGAAAGATTGTATGCAAATAATGCTTGGTCTCATCGCTAACACATAGGGCCTCATTACAACCTTGGTGCTAAGTGCACCAACTTTACCACCATGGTGTAAACTCTGTTTACACCATGGTGGATGGCGGATTTACCGCCCCATTCCAAGGTGAGTGGGGCGGTAAATCCCCATTTCCCATTTTCCCTTCCCCATTCCCATTTTTGCCCCATAGGGCATAATGGGAGTGGGGAAGGCGCTAATTACGCCGCCGTAAATTACGGCGGCGTAATTAGCACCATGGCAGGTTAGCGCCATGGATTTTAACGCCTGCTAAAAGCAGGCGTTAAAATCAGAATCAGGCGTTAAGGGTTAACGGTGGCGTTAACCCTTAACGCCTGAGTTGTAATGAGGCCCATAGTGTACACAAAAGACAGACATGCATGTAGGAAAAGATGAAACACTGCCTGCCCCACATAGCTGACCTAAAATCAACCTCTTCCCGCCTCCTTGTGCTACCACTTACGTCCACCTTTTCACTTACAGGACCTGAAGCACCTGAGTCGATGAAAATGGCAAATGTCATACTATAGCAAGACTAAGTAACATAAACTACCATAACAAAAGATATTTCTAATCAAATGTACAAGTCATGTGTATTTGTATTTTATTTGTCTTTTATTAAGCACCTTATGCCAAAGCACTGAACATAAAAATTACAAAAAGTACAATAAAAGGGAATGCACAGGAATGTTGAAGTAAATGAGATTTAAAAAAAAAACTTGGAAGAGAGAGAAGACAAAGATAGAATAAAGAGAAAGTGGAAGAGCATTCCAGTGAAGGGGGGCAAGAAGTTCAAAAGATCAGAAATGAGACTGAGCACAGGGAGGACGAGGATCCAAAAGTCGGAACTGAGAAGAAGACCGAAGAGAGCGAGAGGGAATATAAAAAGATATTAGTGCAGCAAGGTAGCTAGGGGCAAGACCATAAAGGGACTTGAAAAAAGACAGAGAAAATTAAATTTAATTTGAGAGTGAAAGGGCAGCCAGCCAAGTGTTGCAAGAGAAGAAGAAATAGAATCCCGATAAGTGAGAAGACACAATAGACAAATAGAAGAATAAAATGCTGATCTTAGAGGAGCAAGATGAGAATTAGAGAGACAAAATAGGGCAGTAGAAAAGTAGAAAATTCAAGAAAATATTAAAGAGGAGATTAAGAGTTTAGATGTTTGAAATGTGAGAAACGGGGAACCTTATGCAGTTCTCAAAACAACAAGTGCAAGAGATTAGATACATGTGGGGAGAGAAAGAGAGATTTGAGTCAAAGTAGAGACCTAGATTACGAGCAGTAGATGAGATTGGGATCTTAGAAGAAGGAAACTATATGAGAGAAGGTGGAAGGTGGAGAGGAAGAGTGTTAGCAGGAAAGAACAGTACTCCAGTCTTCCCAGTATTAAGAGTAAGAAGTGGGAAGCTATTCAAGATTTAATAGCAACTAAACAAGCCGAAAGAGTGTGATGAACTTCAGTAGAAAAGGAAGAAAAGGATAGAAACAGTCGAGTTTCATCGGCGTAAAAGTTGTGAGATAAACCAAAACAGGAAATAATAGCTGCAAGATGCGATGTGTACAGAGAGAAGAGAAAAGGGCCTACGACCGACCCTTGAGCTACACCATGGGCAAGCGAGAGAGACATAGAGGACTGGGCCACCCAGGAGACAGAAAATGTTCGATTAGTCCATTCAAAATATACCTGAAAGGTAATTGGCAAACACTTGACCCATGTAATGCCTGCATTTGAATTTGATAAAGTGTATGGATGTGTACTATTTTGAGACTTTCGAAAGGTGTATCACACAGAACAGATGGAACGCACTGTTCAGTAGGTACACGTTATATATCCAACAGCCTGGTGAGCGAACGCACACCACATAAAACCAAAACATAGTAGGGGGCACACACAAAGCACAAGGGGACTACAAAGCGCCATCCTACCTTTGCGATACCTTTACTAGGCACACTTCAGCCAGACCCATCAGAACAGCCCAAACTCATTGCATAAATATACCTAGAGTCAATCAACAAAGTGCGGGTGGAGTCAGCTTCCCTGTCCTTGCTGCAAAAAAATGGAACGCACTCCCCCTTACCATCAGAGCTGAGCCCTCTTTCATGATCTTTAGGAACAAGGTTAAGTCAGGCTTCTGGAACCAAAATCACATCTAGCTATCCTACTATTCTCTTGGCGCCTGTTTACGCACCTGTATATATGTAAATGTTCTACGTTATAATTGCCGCCTGTCTGGCCATACAATACTGTAAATTGTGAATACCCTTATGTACAATGTCAATGTATGCATAACATGTATGTAAGACATGCGCACAGCTGCCCCAGGGCCCCGATGCGCAATACAAATAAATAAAATACAAATACAAATACATAGGAAGGGGGTCTCCTATCTAAATAGGTGCACACGCTAAACTGAGGAGAGGTACCAGTGCATTCCCCCTTTCTACATTTCCACCCCTGCCAATGAGCACCGATCCTCTGGAAGGGAAAGTGTGCAGCCCTGCATCTTACCTCACATGGAGCATGGAGCCCACACACCATGGGGGGTATGTATAATAGGGGAGAACAAGGAGAATAAGGGAGAGACACAACCATGGGGCTAAGTCCAACGAACAGAGCGGGAAAACCAGCCAGACCCATGGAGCACACTCACAATGGGGGCTGTGGCGGGGTGCTCAAAGAAGTGACTGGGCATCACAACAATGTAGGCAGTAGGGAGTACAACAATCACAGGGAAAGGAGTACAACGATCGTGGGAAAACACAGCCAAGGTACAATGAACATGGGAGAGGAAGCAAATCAAGCGATGGGGAGGAAGTACAAAGGACTAATGAGGTAGAAAGCACAACTAACATGGAGGAGGAAGAACAACGATTACAGGGGCTCCCAAATAGCACAGGGACTCACACAAACCACGGTAAAGCATCCTAAGGCATTGGAAAATAGCCACATACATAGCACAAACGTTTTACACACATACACATACACACACAGCATGGAGAGGAACACACAGAACAGGAGGCTCACAAGCAACAGATGCATTCTACTTTCAGCACTTGAATACATGCCAATGAACACAGGAGCTCTGGATGGGAAAATCAGTGGTCGAAGTGTACGAAAAGAAGCATTGGAACTATGTTCCCGGCTGGTCTGCCTCGCTCCCCACAAATCCCATCCCTGTGCTCCTTCCCACACACAATACAATACCCAAACAAACACACCTGCTATTTATGGGAATGTGCAGTGGAGTGCACTGAAGTGCGAACTTCAACTTCTTTCTACACTTTTATTTTAAAACGAAACCATTCCAGAATGGTTTCTTTTTAAAATAATAGCATAGGAACAGTGAAACTCATAAATAAAAAGTATGTGAACACTGCTCGCAACCGGGAGGAGAGAAATTCAACCAGCGCAGAGGGGGGAGGAATACAACAGGACCGTAGGGGTATTGACTCTTACTTAGCCTTCCGCAAAGCCTTAAAAACCAGGCTGATTGTCCAACCTTCCTGCCATGATCTCTGCAGGCAGACGAACGTCCTATGTAACCACGCTCTGTTTTCTATCTCTGTAACTAAGTACCATTGTTTACTATGTATACATAATCTTGCTTGCGTACACCTTCATGTAATAGCGCCTCGATGTCTATGGGCTGCAGTGCACTCTACAAATGTAAAAAATAAATAAAATAAATAAGTAGGAGTGGGAAGAAATTATAATACGCATAAGACAAATATAACGAGCACAGAGAATGGGGGGTGAAACACAACAAACTCTGCAGGAAAACAGAGCAAGCACAGGAAGGGAGGAAGCACAACAAGCACAGTAGGGAAACAGAGCAACCTCAGGAGGGAAGGCACGCACTACAAGCATTGGAGGAGAGAGGAAGAATAATAAACAAGAGAGAAATATAATGAGGACAGATAAGGAGGAGAAAGCACAACAAGCACAGTGGGAAAGGAGAACAAGCATAGGAGTGGAGAAAGAACTACAAGCACTGGAGGGGAGAGGAAGAATAATAATCATGCAGAAAATATAATGAGCACAGAACAGGAGGAGGAAGTACAACAAGCACAGTGGGAAAGGAGAACAAGCATAGGAGTGGAGAAAGAACTACAAGCACTGGAGGGGAGAGGAAGAATAATAATCATGCAGAAAATATAATGAGCACAGAACAGGAGGAGGAAGTACAACAAGCACAGTGGGAAAGGAGAACAAGCATAGGAGTGGAGAAAGAACTACAAGCACTGGAGGGGAGAGGAAGAATAATAATCATGCAGAAAATATAATGAGCACAGAACAGGAGGAGGAAGTACAACAAGCACATAAGGCAAACAGAGAAAGTGCGGGAGGGCAGATAGCACAGCAAGCACAGTGGGGAAACAGAGCATGTACAGGGGGAGGAGGCACAACAAGCATTCGAGGGGAGAGGAAGAAAAATAAGCAAGATTGAAATATAATGAACACATTGAAAGAGGAGGAAGCACAACAAGCATTGCTTGAAAACAGAACAAGTACCGGAAGGGAGCAAGCACAACAAGCACTGGAGAGGAGAGGAAGAATAATAAGCAAGAGATAAATATAATGAACCCAGAGAAAAAGGGGGAAGCACAACAAGCACAGTGGGGAAACAGAGCAAGCACAGGAGGGGAGGAAGCACAAAAAGCACACCTGGGAAAGAGAGCAAAGTATAGGAGTGCAGGGAGCACAACAAGCACTGCTGTGAAACAGAGCAATTACAGGAGGGGAGTAAGCACCACAAGCACTGGAAGGGAGGGTAAGAATAAAAAGCCAGAGAGAAATAAAATGAACACAGGCAAGAGGAGGAATCACAGCAAGCACAGAGGGAAAACAGAGAAAGTACAGGAGGGTTGGAAGCACCACAAGCACTGGAAGGGAGAGGAAGAATAATAACTATGAGATAAATATAATGAGCACAGAGAAGGAGGAGGATGCACAACAAGCACATCAGGGAAATAGAACAGGTTCAGGAGGGGAGGAAGCACCACAAACACAGCATGGAAACAGAGCAAGCACAGGAGGGGAGGAAGTACCACAAGCACGGGGGGGGGTAAAGAAGGAATAATAGACACGTGATAAATAGGAGCACAGAGAAGGAGGAGGAAGCACAACAAGCACATGGGGAAAGAGAGCAAGCACAGGAGGCGAGGAAGCACAACAGGCACAGCCGGAAAACAGAGGAAATGCAGAAGGGGATAAAGAACTACAAACACTGGAGGGAAGAGTAAGATTAAGTAAGATTAATAATCATGCGAGAAATATAATAATCCCAGAAAAGGAGGTGAAAGTAAAACAAGCACATTAGGGAAACAGAGAAGAAAGTGCAGGAGGGGAGGAAGCACAACAAGCACAGTGAGGAAACAGAGCAAGTACAGGACGGAAGGAAGCACAACAAGCACAGCATGGAAACAGAGCAAGCACAGTAGGGGAGGAAGCCTATCAAGCACATTGGGTAAACAGATCAAGTACAGGAGGGGAGGAGGAACAACAAGCACTGGAGGGGAGAGGAATAATAATAAGTACGAGAAAAATATAATGAACACAGAAAGAGGAGGAAGCACAACAATCACAGTGGGGAAACGGAGCAAGCAAAGGAGGAGAGGAAGCACAACAAGCACAGCAGTAAAACAGAGCAAGCACAGGAGGGGAGGAAGCACAACATGCACAGTGGTGAAACAAAGAAAGCCCAGGAAAAGAGGAAGTACAACAAGCACAGCCGGGAAAGAGAGCAAGCATAGGAGCAGAGGAATCACAATACACACAGCTGTGAAACAGAGCAATTACAGGAGGGGAGGAAGCACCACAGCCACTGGAGGGGAGAGGAAGAATAACAAGCAAGAGAGAAATATAATGAGCATAGACCATAGAAAAGTGAGAGGAAGCACGATAAGGACAGAGGGGAACCAGAGCAAGTACAGGAGGGGAGAAAGCTGAACAAGCACAGCAGGGAAACAGAGCGAGCACAGCAGTGGAGGGAGCACAACAAGCACAGAGGAGAAACACGGGAGGGGAGGAAGCACAACAAGCACAGCATGGAAATAGAGCAAGTGCAGGAAGGGAGGAAGCACAACAAGAAAGGAGGTAAGTAATCGTAACAAGTATGCAGAAGCACAACAAGCACACTTGGAAGAAAGCACAACCACTGGAAATCACAATGAACTTCGGGGGTTAAAACCACATTGTGGCTGCACAGATACCAGATGGTGGTGGAGAGTACTCCAAAACCTTAATCTTTATCAAGGTACCCATGTTCTGTCATCCATTTCTAATACAACCCTTCACAGTCTGTTAAAACCGGCATCTTCGGGAACAATTGGAGAATTGCTTGCAGTGTCCAAGACCTGCGAAAATGTTTGGCACATTCAAAATCCGTTCAATCCAATTAACACAACCCAGACATCGTTTTAGAGTCAAGCATTATGCATTATGAAAATTGAACATTTGCTGTCATAGCATTGTTGTGATCTGCTATCATGTGATGACCTAATGCTAAAACCTAAAACAGGCTTTGCCAATAATCGTTCAATAATTTAGATGTGTATTACCTGAATCAAAAATAGCTTATGCTTGGGAAGTGCCATACACGCATGGAAGTGCAGAATACGTGCTCACAGGAAAGTCAACTTGCTCTGCAATGACACCCGCATAGTTCAACACGCCCAATAGCATTAAGTTAAGCTCTGATAAATCATCACCTCTGAGACGAAACTAAGAAATGAGGGGAGAATAAGAGTCTGGATGGACAATTTTCTTATTATGTGCTGTGTTTGCTATAAGGACGTGGATATGTTGATGGTGATAACGTGTGGGATTCATGAATGATGATTCAATTTACTAATTTTGCTATGGCAATTATACTATGATTACAATGGTGTGAAGAATTAGCTGAATATGTGAAAACTCATCAATGCACTGATGACATGGAACAGTGGTTGATCCCATGATCCCATTACACGTGGGCAATTATTGAGATGATGACATTAGCAATATACGATGTGATCAAGTATGGCAAATACTTCACTGGTAACGTAATTGCCAGTCAGGGAAGTCTTCAGGAGAGCTGATTGTGGTTGATTTGTTTTTACATTATGAATCATATTAAACACATACTTTCAAACTAATGCAATAAAAACAGGAACTCCATTTCAGCGCTCTCCGATGCAAAAACAGAAAATGTTGCAGTCCTGACACAGCTCTAACCACTAATGTAGTCCGGTTTTGTCTGATCCAGCTGAATTTTGATAATGTGCATTACATCGGGGTGATTCGTCTACACTGGAGCCACTGAGGCAGTAGGATATTGTGCTGCTGAGTATCAAACTATGGGGTCTTGCATTTTGCAAACCCAGCTGAATATCTGAAATGCCTGTTGAGGTGTGAGATTCAGCAGAAGTCGGCTGCTGCTTTAGCCAATGGACTTTTTTTGCAGCGCTAATGCAAAATAATTCATCTCTTCGACTTTGAACACTGTGCATCACGTGTGCATCTCACAGGGAATCCTTGATCTTTGATCTTTCACTTTTGAAAAAAAGATGTTCACTTGGGTGTGAGATAATATAATTATCTTGATGTGACTCTGTGCGTGATCCAACTATTTGATGGCTCTTGCGATGCTTTGCAGATTAGCACCTCAAACTCAGTGAAACGAGACTTTTAGCGTTACTCTGGGGCAGGAATAAAGGAGCATGAAGCTACACACAATGAGCAAAGCAATGGCATCATGCAAATAAAAGATAGTTTACCATGCGTCTGGAAGGCAAGTGTTTTCCCTGCTAATTGTACCTACTGCTCACGCAACTAGTTAAAATAAAAGCATGTGTCTTAATTAAAACAAGTGGACCTCTGCAGGTGCAAATAACTTTGCACCTGTCGTGCATGGATCTTGCGAAAAAGTAGACTTATGCAGAGCCGGGGAGTAAGTGGGGACAGCCAGACACATTCCCGTCTAACAGCTTTCATCTGCATCTGCTCGGCCTTGTTGTGGCCAGGTGCAGGGAGAAGGCAAAGTCCTACTTAGCCGAGCATGCTCAGAATAGAAATGGCCATGCACAGACTACATTTGTCTATAGGTTTTTCTTTTCAATTCCCCTATGAAATATAGATGGATATTTAATCAAGGTAACTTCAGGTGGAGGGCTCCATACATGTTGTTACCAAAACTCTGGAACTGGAACCCATGTGGGTGGATGGTAAGCCCGAAACCAACAACCGTTTGGTTGAAATGGACCAATGCATATCTTAGTAGCTTTTGATGACCCAAACCTCATTTATGTTAGGGGGCCTGACTCAAGTCCTCTTGCAGTTGCAGCAGAGACCGCCCACAGCATCCTGAAGCCCTTTGTAAGTAAGGGACCTGGGTGCAGTGTCTTCACATCATATCAAGATTAATAAATTGACCCCTGTGAGAAATTGCCATCTGGCATGGGTGCAAAAGCACTCGCTTTTTTCATTCTGAATAAATAATACAATTATGGAGGTAATTCGATATCAGAAAGGGAGGTCTGGTAACCAAACCCTTTCTTATACTGCATGGAAAAAGAAAAGTGTATGCATGTGCCCTGCTGCATCAGTATCATGTACTGCATTATCTGCTCTCCAGTGGCACAGAGCAGGTTCAGATGTCACAGGGGACATTTCTCACAGCTGCTATGACAACCAAATCACTGCACTGCAGATGTTGAATGTAAGTCTACGCATCTGTTCCAAAACCATCATAATTATCACAAACTATCAGCTTGGGGGCAGAATAATCTGGAAAAATAAGCCATGTCTAGGTTTTGTATTGGTGTTAGATGGTTCACAAAATGATTAAAAGCCACATCTGATTTGTAGCATACATGTGTCAACGTGTGAGGCCAGATCAGCTATGCAAGGCAATGTGGTTTCCAGGTACCTTCCACCTGCCTTCCAGTGAATAGGGCAAAGGATAGAATGCCTGTCTTTTTGACACTCTGGGAGGCTGGGTAACTCCTTTCTGCCTGGCCCAATGACTCACAACAGGAGATCTCCTGGGGGCCTAGCTTCAGGGACAATTCAATAAGCAAGGTATGTCTCACAATATGAGGTTTCACAACAAAGGGTCTTTGAAGTGCAGGGCTAGAGAAGGGGACAGGTTTAGGCAGACAGACAGAGCACAAAGAAGATATGATTGCTTCATTTAAATTTTCTGTGGGCTTTTCTTATCCTCCTGTCTCCTACACTTGCTGCACTGAAAACAATTTGGGCATGAAAAGGCATGTGTCACGTGCTACCTTAAGAAGGATTTCATCCCTCTGCAGCCACACTAGTACTTAGGACTTCATTAGAGGTGAAGGAGCCCTAGAGGTGTTAGCAAGCCTCCCCGAGTTGGAAGAATGAGATCAAGGGCATATCTTATTTCTGAGCCCCTTGTTTGGGACAAGCAACAACTGAAGAAGCAAAATAGCTGCATGTTAATGCATCGAACATCTATCGAATCATTGTCAACCACGTTTGAGTGCATTCAAATCAACACAACCCAGAGTGCTGCTTTGCCACTTCTTTGGACCTCTTTGAGAAACGGTTGCTGCTCCTCGAACAAGTTTGCCACTTCACCACAGGAGCTGAGCGCATTGATTGCCTCTGTGTGAACAAGTAACTCACGGCTGCTGAAGCCTTTGAACGGTGAACTCTCAAACAGTGTCTCAAACCACCAGCATCATCGACCCACAGCTCGATCATCAAACCAACTCTGATGGCGTCTTTGACCCGTATCCTTCAAAACACTGCATAGATCCATAGTAAGCATCATCTCAAAATCGGCTTGAAGCCTTCTTCTGATTTTGATCACTGTGAAACTCAGCATACAAACCTGGTTTGACTCACCTGCATAATGTTAAAATGCCTGATTCAACACCATCAAACCACCTAGAAATGATTAAGGTACTGTTGGGAGACCTCAGTCCTGCTGGTCCATTTGTTTTGTCCCTAGAGACTGGTTAATACACTGTATGGTACCCTTTCCCCAAAGACATAGGGCCTCATTACGAGGTTGGAGGTAATGGAAAAATGATGCCGGTAAGCGATTACCGGCACCGCATACTGCTCCGGGCTATTCCGACTCAAGAACCCGGTATTAGCGGCACCGCTGATACTGTGTTCCCCCCTACCGGCATGCGTGCGGGCAAGCGGCCCTGCGGGCCAGCAATACCAGGATGCCGCTAACAGGAGGACATCATAAGTCAGGCGGACATGCAAATACCAGTATCATGAAGAGGCTAATAAGGGATACCGGGATGCCGGCAATACCGGCATTGCAAACCATCCGCAAACAGTTATGTGCAGTGTTCCCAACCGCCACAGGTGCACACAGTCAGCACAGGTGGAGGCAATGGAGCCTGGCCCAGCACAAAAGGAGCAGACCCACACACCACACCCCTTTCCACACCAAAAAGATTCCACTTGTAGTAGCAATACTGGGTCTGGAGGACATGCTTGTATTGCTACACCAGCAACAAAAACATCAGCAGGCACCACAGAGGAGACACAGGAGGAGAAGGAGGGTGAGACAGTCCCAGTAAGCCCCACCAGTGCAGCCAGTGGTACCACGCAGGCAGCCCCCAATCCCTCGCATCAGAGCCAGTCCATTCAACCTAACCTCTGAGCAGATCCACACCCTGTATCGTCTGGACCGGGACACCATCACCACCCTTGTGGACATGATACATGATGACATTGTCAGCCTTATTGAAATACGCACCGCCATCCCCCCTCTACTGAAGGTAGTGTCTGTGCTCCACTTCCTGGACACAGGCACCTACCAGCACACAGTGGGGCACAGGCATGGCATATCAGAACCCTTATTTTCTCAAATGCTGAACCAAGTGCTGGATGCCCTCCTGAAGCACTCAAGGAACTACATATCCCTACCACGGACTGCCCAGGAGATATTTGACACGAAAGTTGGCTTTCATGTACTGGCAGGCATGCCAAATTGTATTGGTGCACTTGACTGCACCCATGTGGAATTGGTGGTCCTGCATCCAACGGAAGTGGTGTACCGCAACCGTAAGATATATCACTACATCAATGTACAGATGGTATGTGACTCCAGCAAGATCATCACACATTGTTGTGCCTGATTCCCCGGATCAACTCATGACTCAATGGTCCTGCGCAACTCCACGCTACCACGCTACATGGATCGACATGCAGGACGACGTGCCTGGCTGATTGGTAAGTTGCATGACATGCACATGACAGTGTAATGGGGGGAGAGATGCACATACCACCATGATGACATTGTTGTGGTGACTGCACAATGTCCACATCCCAAAACACTGTGCCCCAAAGCACCCCAAACTGAACATGACAACCAATCCCCATAGCAATGATGGAAGCTGCACACCAAGAACAACATGCCGAACTTCCTACCACCCCAGATCCCACAACACGTCCACCACCCATCATCAGTCCTCACCCTCCGTAACACAATCCAGCAACATGCTGTGAGCATGCACAATGTAAATGTCTGCAGCAAATCACTACACATGACAAGCATCAATGAGAGTGCACAAATCAAAACCACCAAGGGAATCCACTGATTGTCACAGGGCCACCACCACAGTAGTGCAGCATGTCACCATGGGAATAATGAGCGTTGAATGTGAAATAATGCAGAGAATACTGCCAAAGCTGCTAGTAAGTAAATCGTACTGAACACTACACATCACATATTTAATACAAACACAGCGGTATGCATCCACAGTGCATGACCAACATCAAGGCAGTGTACACCGTGTATCATTTTGAAGACGCAATCCACAACATAAGACCATGGCACAGCACACATTGTGGCAAGGTAAAATGTGTGCATACAACCAGGAACATGTGCATGTGTACCACAAATATCTGCAGGCAAGTGTGATAAGTACAGCTGTCCATCATCATTTGACTGGCACATACCTTATTTTGCACCCATGCAGGTGATAGTGGCTATCCCTTGAAGACGTGGCTCCTCACCCCTGTCCGGAACCCACAGAACAGGCACGAAGAGGGCTACAATCGTGCCCATACCTGTACCCGTGTGGTCATCGAGCAGACCTTTGGTCTGTTGAAGGCATGTTTTCGCTGTCTCAGCCGGTTTGGTGGCACACTCCTCTACAGACATGAGAAGGTAGCCAAGATCATCATGGCATGTGTCATGCTGCACAACATGTGCATCTGACGGAACGTGCCCCTGCCCCCTGGCATTGAACAGCAACCACCAGATGATGATGATGAAGAAGATGAAGAGGATGTAGGTGCACATCATCGCGGTGGTGATGCACAGGAGGGACGTGCCGTGCGGCAGTTTGTGATTGGCTAAGCAGAGTCTTTGGAACTGCCTGGTGCCTGGAGCAGTAACTTTTTCTGTCTAATCTGTGGGCATACTCTGCTTAAAATCTGACTCACGCCGCGAAGCGGCCGCGGAGTCAAGCAGAGTCTTTGGAGCTGCCTGGTGCCTGGAGCAGTAACTTTTCTCTGTCTAATCTGTGGGCATGCTCTGCTTAAAATCTGACTTGCGCCGAAGAGCGGCCGCGGAGTCAAGCAGAGTCTGGACCTGCTTGGTGCCTGGAGCAGTAACTTTTCTCTGTCTAATCTGCGGGCGTACTCTGCTTAAAATCTGACTCGCGCCGCGGAGCGGCCGTGGAGACAAGCAGAGTCTTTGGAGTCTCTGGAGGCTCGGAGGTTCAGAGCTTGGAGCTCAGAGCTTGGGACTCGATGTGTCTGCCATGGCCACCTGTCGTGTGCGTAACTAAATGCACAGCTTCTCTCAATTGCCATCTGCTCTTGCTCCTGCTCAGCTAAAGATGCGTGCCCAAGTACGTCGAGATGTAGCCCTGGGAGAAGATGCGTGGACCCTGAACATGATGGTGACGGAGCGTGAAAACGAAATCAGGAGTACACCTAAGGCGCTCGAGGCAAAGTCACTCTGTCAGTGTTGTCAGTGTTTGCCACCCCTTTGGGTGCAGACCTCTCAAGTAAGTGTATTTCAGTCATTGAACGCTCCTTCTTGTGGCCGGTTGAGGCCATTTAAATCTACTGCCGCAACCTTGTCTACAAATGCAAACGTTAACGAGTTCCCTAATATAAAAACAAACATTATTGCTGAAGCGGCATTCTTTCCCGCATCCTTTCCCACGTCCGCCTCCTCCACTGATTTTGACCTGCTGCCTAGTCGTCTACCCACAACGTCCATAATCATTCCTAATGCTGCTGGCGATCGAGAAACCTCACCACATGCACTTCTGAGTCAGCACAATGCTGACAATGGTGATAAGACTCATCAATCCATAACTTCTACGAAAAATACCTGCCGCGTTCCCATGATGCGTGTCCTTGCCTGGCGTGCTGGCGGAATGGTGGCTGCTGTGGGCTCTGCGGCCTCTGGGTTTTCGGGGCGTGGGGCTCCGGAGGCTGGCGGTCTTCACTATGAGTGTTGGTCCCGCGGTTCAGCAACCATGACAGTGCGGAGTTCCGTGGGTACAGCAGCACGCGCCTGCTCAGACGGCACGCCGAGGGCTCTCCATGTGCAACTTGGAGCCGAGGAAACCGACGATGTTTTACATGCTCCTTTGCTCGATGACTCTGAATTTCCTATGGCCCTGAAAGTAAAATGCAGACCTCTGCAGGTCTGACTGAGTGTCCAACTATATCATCTCAAGACTCTAATTGCGACAGAAGAAATTCACTTAACATAGTGAATAAGATCTTACAGGACCTTTCGCACATAAACACAACAAACAAAAGGAATAAATGCAATGAAGAGTGTTGTACCACGAGAAAGTCACTTAAAGTAAAACACCCAGAAACGTCTAAAGATGCAAACCACGAAAGCCCAACTAAAATCAATTGGATAGGGGGTTCCAATAAGCGTAGAAGAGGTGACTTAATCTCCTCCCCCCATGTTATGTGCTCGTAACGACGTTCAAGGAAAATCACATCACAAAGGCTCTGCCGCTCCAAAAGCCCAGTTTATCAGGTTTAGCGATAACTCCTCTAGTCCAACATCCACTTCAACTGATTCATCCATCGTGGAGCGCGACTATCCAAAAATACGAAAAACTATGCACAGGGTTCGCTCAAGGATAAATGCACAAACTGATGACATAGTTAAAAAGCTTCTACAAGACGTTCAACCAGTCATGATATCCACCTTGGCAATAACTATAGCGCCATTTACTAAACTATATGAGCAGATAAATGAAAACATCAAAGACCTGTCAACCCTGGTAGCGCGGATGAACTCCAAAGTGGTAAATCTTGAAAGTGATAACACACTTTTCAAATATACCTATCACGAAATGAATGCCAGGATTGAAAAATCACTCATTAGTCTAACAGATCAAAAAAAACTGCAATGTGGAAAAAAGACTGTTCGCCGAAGTGGCTAAAGAAGGCCTAACATTGCTTGGCTCGAAAGAACACTCGGTAGGAAATAAAAGTCAGCACACTAATCGAAGGATGTCGTCTCAGACCAAAAACAAAAGTGCTATGTCAGACGAGCCTCTGCCAACAACAACTGGAAGTGAACATACCCTGGCTGCCCAAACACCATCAAATGAAACTCAGGCCACACGGGTAACAAGCAGCCCCGTGGTGCCAACACTGCAATCTTCTAGCAAGTCTGCAATTGGCCTGAATGAAGAGCAAGTTCATGCAAAGATAAATTGAACTGAAGACCCCTTAAAAATAAAAACAAGGCTGAGGCTCAGTCAGTACCTCACACGTGCCCGGGAGACTCAACTCAGCTGGATTTAGCCGCTAATACATTGAAGGACCTCTCGATAGCATCAGCTACCACTGAAATACTGACTATGAAATACTCATTTGCCAGTGCTGTACAAAGTTGTAAAAAGACCACGAACCCCGCTTTACGCGACTTTCAACCATCAAACACTTCAGGCAACGTAATGGGCCTCATTGAAACTAACCCTGAAGCCAATGGCTTGGTCGGCCCTCTTGAGGATAAAAGCTTGTCTGGAAACTATCTTATGTTTAATAAAACTGTTTTACCCTCAAAGCAAGTCTTGATAAAAAAGCCAGACATAAAGAAAACCAAGAACCAACGTACCAAAAACCGTCGAACCTGCAATACGTCAAGGAAATTAACAGTAAACACAAATGGTGTAGCACTACACAAGCCTAAACAAACAATCGATGCCGCAAAAATACCAGACATCTCGCGCAATGCAGAGATTGTCATTAGTGAGGACTCTATTAATGAGCTAATGAACATGTCCACATATGACAATGACTGTTTGGTCATCCAAGAAACACCGCTATTGTGTGCAACGACAAAGGCCGACTCCACAACCAAAACCCTATGTTCTTCAAACATGGACGTGGTCAAAAACGAATGAACAAACAATAAAAAAGCTTCCAAAAGCGCCGGTTGTCACGTCTAACTCAATAACAGGAAAAATAACAACTGATGACCATGGTCCCCTGAGAGAGGCTTGCACTGTTGGCAGAACCTGCACTCTGGTTCAAGTAGCGTCTGACGCACCGACCACAGAAGCAAAAAGCAATTCTTGTCTCACGACATTAAATGCAAGATGGAGCAGGCTTGACCAACAGTTTTGTTCAGTGCACGAGGACTGTGTCTCAAAAACAAATGTAAGCCCTACAGAGGGACCAAACATTCGAAAAACATCAGAACACTCGAGAACGGCTCAACTGGAGACCTATAAAGTTGGAGAAGAAAGAATATGTACCTTGACGCATCCGGCGTCTTTTGCCTCCAAAAGCACTGTAACAATGAACTTCCAACCTACAACGCTGAGCGACAGTAGGATCAAACTTGATCAGCAACATGGTTGCACACAACAGGATGACTAAAGAGCTCGCTCCGACACAACTTCACCCAATATGGCAGTGAGACCCGTGTCCCCATGCACAAACAAATCAAAAATCAACTTTCATTATCCACAAAAATCATTCACGAAGAGTGAAGTTGCATCTCACCAATGTGGAAGTGATGGCAAAAATCTTGATGTTGCGCCTTACAAAAAAGATGCAAATTAACCTGAATTCAAGTGCCCTCCTACTTACAAATTAGGCTTGGAACGTCTTGTGAGCACTTTATCCTAAATTGACAAAACATGCTTCACTTGTTCACCACATCCCTAGCCTTCGAACGATTGCATCTGATGATTTGAAAATAGTAGAATTCACTGGAGAGATCGAAAACGATAAGGTGATTCTACATTTAAACTCGAAAATCATTTACAACATATTTCTTGAGGCCACCGGGATCCTACTATCATTGGGTTTTGACATCTTTGAAATCCTTGAGAGTCCAAGTACTCTGAAACATCACAAACAACATTCCTACAAGGCAAGAAGTGAATTGAGTCCAAGTTCTAAATCACTCCCACAAACGACTTTGAGGAACTTAATCAACACAACTACAACTAAGTCTACAATAACAACAACAAAGAAAAAAGGCCTGACACCTGAGCGCGAAGAACCAACAATTGATGGCTCAACTAAACATCAAATCAAAATAACGATCAGATGTGATTTAAGATCCAAAACCTCTGACTTAGCACCAATTGTAAACTCCGAACAGGACGATTGGCACTGGCTCGCCAAAGCTCTAACAGTAAAGAATTCGAAAAACACTGGTTTATAATGCAAAGCCTCTAGGGAAGAGTCCCAACTCACGTTTGGAACGTGGAACACAAGAGGCTTCAAATATCTGTTTCAAAACAACTGGATGAACGACATAGACATTATTTGTTTACAAGAAACTTGGCTTCTGGAGAAGCCTTTGTCAGATGCATACGAGATTGTCTTCAATCCAGCAATAGGCAACTCTAAGGGAAGACCCATGGCTGGATTGCTGACTCTGGTACGAAAGGCGCCTGGGCCCCGAATCGGCAAATCAAGAAATGTATCTCTCTATATACAAATGAATGGGATCTTCCATCAAACTCAGGGTTTGATCTATATCCTGAACTTATATTGTCATCATTTGGCCACAGCAACTACGTCTTTTATCGACCAAGTTACCACTTTGATCGACGAGGCTTACGAGGAATCGTTACACGCTGGCCTCATTGTCTGTGGAGACTTGAACATCAACTGTCTCGATTCAAATAATCCATCTCACGAAAAATTGCGGACAGTTGGCGTCTTGAGATGGACTCGAGAAATCTTGACATGCTAAATGGTAACATCAACGGCGATATACCTGCTCACCACAGCTGGAACCGACTAAACCAACGCTCAGTCCTAGACTACATATATGTATCGAACAACTTACATAGTCGAGTTGTTAGCATGAATGTCTTAGAATGTTCCCAGAGTGATCATAAGATGCTAAAAATGATCATGCAAGTCGAATTCACAACAAAGAATACCTCGTGGCACTGGAATGTCAACGTTGAATCAAATAGAGTGAAACTGCACCTCTCTGATATCGAAACAAAATCCATTGTAAGCCAGCTTCGTGCACAAAACACTGAAATTGAATACAGACCCTTACTAACACAGTACACCGAGGAAAAACAAGGCTTGAAAAACCACAAATTCTCTCCAAAACATGTTTTTGATCTCGAAATTAGCAAACGCAAAAGACTAATGCGTCAAGACTTGAGGAAACTTCACACAGAAGATCCTGCTGAATTCAAAACAAAAAAAAAATTAGTGAAACCAAGGTTCAAAAATCGGATAATCTTGCATCGTCATATCATGCTTCAAAATTACTCAGAATGTATGATGGTGAAATTAAAGAATAAAAACTCTCGCGACTTTTGGAATCTGATTAACAACAAAAGTGGTACACAAGCCTCATTACAGTCTAACACAGTTTCAGAGTCCGATTGAGTCAAACATTATAGTGTGCTGTACAGCAAAAAAAGGTGACTTCGCAAAACCTGACTTGCCCGCACTAACACATTGGAACCTCGAATTCAGGAAACCTGATATAGTGGATATTCTAAAAAAGGTGAGTGCCTCGTGGGCTCGAGGACCCGATGGACTCACAAATTATACCATTAAACAGAATCCCGAAGAGTGGGCTGAAATATGTTCTATCCTTTTTGACAGGATCAACTCTAAACGAGAGTCACAAATGTCATGGAAAAGTGCGGTCATAGTGCCCATATTTAAAAAAGGTAACAGGGCAAATCCTCATGACTATAAACCGATAGCGCTTTTGGACATCCTACGGAAGGTGTACGCAACCATGCTTAAAAAAAAAAACTACTCAATTGGATTTCTGAGTCCGAACACATAGATCTAAGACGAACAGGGTTTGTGAAGGGAGTAGGATGCAGGCTGAACTTACTTATCCTAAACCTCCTGAAAATGGAGGCTATAAGGACTCAAGGCAAAGTATACGTGGCACTGATCGACTTCTCTCACGCTTTCGATTGCATAGACAGAGAAATCTTATGGACGAAAATGAAAAGCTGGAACTGTCCAACTGATTTGATGTTGGCCATTAAAGATCTACACAACCGGACAAATGTGAGGATTCGATTAGACCAATCAGGTACACTGTCTTCTGCGATTCCAACGTATTGCGGTGTCCAACAGGGGTGTCCGTTGGCATCAATTATTTTCAATATGTTTATATCAGACATTGGTGCCACCATTGAAGAAGTCTGCTCATTTCCACCCAAATTACATGGCAGCCATGTGAGCTGGCTGCTATATGCTGACGACTTACTGCTTCTGGATGTCACTCCTATTGGCCTCCAATGAAAATTGGGTGCCATAGAAAAATATGCCAAGATTAACAACCTTTGTTTCAATAAGAACAAATGCAAGATCCTGATATTGCAGAACTTGAGAACAAAAATGAAAGTGAAAAAATTCAAATGGTGCTTGGGACAAGAAGCCTTGAACATCATAACCACCACCAGATACCTGGGGATGCAGATGAGTTCTCACATCGATGACAGCCCTTCGGCGGAGAAAGCGAAAAACAAATGCAAACAGCTTGCATGTCAAGCCACCATTATTAACAACAAATATGGGAAATTCTCACTAAGACCAGTGATACATTTCTACAATCAAAAAGCAACACCAGCATTAATATTTGCAGCAGAATGTGCACTAGAGTGTTCGTCTGATCTTTGGTCTACTCTGGAAAACATATTTTGGACTAAAATTCTGAAAATTCCTAAGGGAACAGCCACAGTCTGCCTAAGATACGAGCTGGGCCTGCTCTCCCTTAATGCACGAATTTGTTGGAACACCCTCGCATTATATCGTAAAATAACAATGAAGGACGCCGCCCCTCAGTTCTCAATACTACATGAACCAAAAAATAGGAATTCAGAATCTCTCCTATATCAATGGTCGAAACTATGTGACAGTTTACTAAATGATCTCAACACGGACATATCAACGCTACAGTGTATTCCAGACTCAGTGAAAAAAAAACTATGGAGGCTCGACTGGATTACAACACAAGACCAGAGATCATGTCAAACTTTGATGAAAGACGTCCCATTTGAAGCCAGGAGCTTCAACGAACGTTCACTCTTTGTTGAACGCTTTCCAAATTCCCATCATAGACACATATTTTTGTGCCTTCGTTTAAACACATTTAAAATCAAGAAAAGATTAAACGCCTGGTCCAAAAATCAAAAACAAGACCTAAAGTGTAGATTCTGCTTGAAAAACGAGGAAGCTTTGAAACATCTGGTCTTGTCTTGTGTTGCCATCCATGCATTCAGATCAAACGCCTGTCGGCATTCATTGGAAGTCAACAAACACTGGGCAGTGAAGATTGGTGGCAAATGATGTTCTACGGACAAAATAAAGAATTAACCTACGCCTTAGTGTATTTTCTAGAGGACTTGAAAGAACATTTGTCTAACATACCTAGTGGTCTTGAATGAACTTTCAGTTGGCAGAAAGCTGATAACTTTTATAACCACTTCAGTGCTGATGTCACAGTTTCTGGTGGTATTCTGATGTTTTAGACTTATGACAAAGCACATGTAATGTAATGGTGACATGTTTTGTCTTGTTTCTTCTTTTTAAAGGTCTATGTAAACCAATAAAACATTTTTTAAAAATGTTTTAAAAAAAGATTGGCCAATATTTCTGAGACACATGGGTGCAGAGGGTGCCATGAAAGTGGGACTGAGGGCACTGGGTGTGGGAGTACATGGCCACTATGCAGTGTAAACCCATAAATGACACATACACAATAAGGAATGTCCACTCAAGTATTTTTTCTGGTACACAACGGTGTATTAAACTGTAAAAAGTATAAAGTGCTCATACCCTCCACCTCTCCCCCTCCCCCCACAACTCACCCACACAACCTTTCCCCCTCCCCCTCCCCCTACTCCCACAACTCCCTCACACACCCTTTCCCCCTCCCCCCACAACTCCCCCACACACCCTCTCCCCCTCCCCCCACAACTCCCCCACACTCCCTCTCCCCCTCCCCCCACAACTCCCCCACACACCCTCTCCCCCCACCCCCCACAACTCCCCCACACACCCTTCCCCCCTCCCCCTCCCCCCACAACTCCAACACACACCCTCTCCCCCTACCCCTCCCCCCACAACTACCCCACACATGGTGCCCAATCAAATGATGCAGGTTTCAGCATCATTTGCCATAATCAGGCTGCCCCATCTACTTTTTACCACTTCCCGCATCTGGTGATGGCATGTCTGAGCGCCGCAAGGTGCGCGTAAACTTGCGAAGGGGGCTGGTCTGAGTGGAGCTGGAAGAGGAGGCCGTGCCCGCTTGCTCCAGTCTCGGGGCAGTACGCTCTGCCTCCAAGGCATCCGCTATACGGCAAAGGACCTGCCTAACAGCAGACAACTCCTCACAGATACGAGTTGTGCTGGCCTCAATGGCCTGTCTCAAGGACACAGTGTTGTCCCGGCCCTCCTGCCTTGCCTGGGCACCGTCCGAGACAAATTGTCTGACTAGGCCTGTCAGCTCCTCCTGGTGCTGCTCCGTGTGTGCCATTTGCTGCACCCCAACCCGGACACCATTGGAGGTGGATGCTGCATGTGGCACATGCCCAAAATCATGTGGCTCCTCTGTGGGGCTCATACCTCCTTGCCCTGGCTCCCCTCCAGACTGCTCCTGTGTGCTCTCGACGGGGGTGCTGAATGGTGTGATATCGGGTGATGGTGGGAGTCTGGGTGTGGCAGGTAAGTCTGATGACTCGTCCTTCACAGGGACACACACCTGGCCTTGGTTATGGTCATCCTCGTCGCTATGGGGTGCCTTGGCTGCCGCCTCCCCGACAGAGCTGTTGGCAGTTGAAAGGGCCCCATCGGCCACTGGCTCCTGTGCAGTGCACAGCTGTTGTGGCATCCTGTGGTGCCTTCCCCTTCTGTGGCAGTTGTGGCTTGCCTGGGCCTTTTGATGTCAAAAGCATGTTGCCTTCTTCCCTGCCCCTGGCCTTCTTCCTGGGAGTTGTTGCCTTTGCTGCTGAGTCGCGGGCCTCGCTGTCAAGAACTGAGCCTGTGGGGGACCGAGAGAGGGAGGGCATCAGTGATGGTTCTACATGCATCATGCATACATTGGTATTGTTGCTGTTCTACACATTAGAGGGGATTAGGTATTGGAGTGTTGACATTCAGGTTGCTTGCTATATGAGGGGAGCATGCAGGCATTTGTCAGGGTCACACATGTTTGAGGTGGTGTATGCTGTGGGACATGCACTTCTGTTGTGGACTGCGTGCAGTGTGACTAATGCCGTATCCATGTTTGTGGGGTGTGTCTCAGGTATGGCATTGGCATGCTGCATGTATGTGGATGTGTCAGTGCTGAGGACGGCATCTAGGCAAGGATGTGTCCATGCGTCTGTAATGGGCCATGCATTGCCTCATGGCACGGTCACATTGGTGGTCTATCATCATACTTTGCATTACAGTGTTTTCTTAGGACACTCACCTCCATCTGCGGATGATGTGGTGCCATGTTCCATCGTGCCCACACCTTCGATAGACTCAATGCTGATAGTGCTGGTGCACATTTCCTCCCATCGGCTGAGTTTAATAGGTGAGCTAGGGCCACCACCAGTAGACAGGCCCTGCCTCCAGTTGGCCGACATGATGTTTTGTACTCTGAGGCACAGGTTGTCCCACCGTTTGCGCACGTCCTTCACTGTGCGGGGGGTGTTCCCAACTGCACTCACTTTACGGGCTACTTCTTCCCAGACTCTTTCCTACACTGACAGAGTATTTACTCCATGCCGGTAAATACAATTTTTTACCTCCAACCTCGTAATGAGGCCCATACTCTTTTTGACTTCATTGAAGTGATATATTGCCTTTTCCTCCCTCCTAAGCATTCAGAGTGCTTGCATCAATACTTTTTGCATTTCTTTATCTTCCTTCACATAGGTGTTTTTGTTAGTGTTTCCCAGTACCATTTGTATTGCCTGTTGGTCTGTTGAATTAAATTATATATATATATTTATATAGAATAGTAATCAGACATTCCTTTATTTTGGACTGTTGTACTATTTCTGTTTGGTTTCTTACTGTCTAACATTCAAACCCCTCTTAAGCGTATAGATTGCCCTCAATCAGCGCACATTAACACAAAAGGCAAAGTAGGCATATTTTTTGCCTGATCTGAAGCTGTGATGAGGTCAGGGGGGTGCCGTGGGTTCCTGGGCCAACATGATCAGTAGTGGCCTACTTTGGGTGAGGCCTTGCCGCTTAGGGTTGGAGGAGATCCAAATCTTGATATTCCCCCTAATTCTGCAATGCTGTGAAGGTAACCAGGACCAAAGAATAACCACTGTGTGGAGGAGCAGATAATCATTCATGTGTGTGTGAAAAATGCTACAGGCTTATGGATGCTAGTCCTTGCAAGCATGCCCAGTTTACATCTTGCCGATAGGGGGGCTTCTTAGGTATGTTAATTCTCCATGGTGGCCTCATTGTTTCTAGTAGGCATCATGTGAATGAATTTGCATTTTGGATTTGTATTTATTGAAATGTATACAGTGCTGTCGGCAAAGCACTGAACAAAGAAATTAACAGTACATATAAATTGTGTATAATGAAAATATCCACGTTTAATAATAACAATTAAGAGGGAGAGGTTGAAGAAGAAAGGAGATGCTTTTTAAGTAAAGAGTGAAAAATTGCTAGGGAAGCGGCTTTTCATATTTGAAAAGGGAGAGCGTTCCAGTGTTTAGGCAAAAGAAGAGAAATAACATGAAATCAGATGCAAAGCGAATATAGCGAGCTGCCCAACATAGAGGAATTAGAGATGAAAGATAAGGGTGAGCCAAGTCGTGAATCCATTTAAATACAATGCAAAGGAAATGAAAAAGTAAATGAGAGTGAAAGTTGAGCCAATCACTCCCACTTTGTCTTACCTTGAGTTGTGGCCTCTAACAGGGCAGAGATGCCTGTGCGCTCAAAGGTGGGTGATCCGACCTGGTGTTTAGAGGAACAGGATGGAGAAAAACTCAGGACAATGCAATGGCTGGACACATGCCGGCAGTTATTGGTGCCAATGGAGTAATACAAGCACCAAGATAACAAGGCACATCAGCCCCCATGCCTGAATTTGACATGTGAGGGGCACAATCCAGTCTAGGACCCAGGTGGAGTCTATGGATCAACAGACTAGAAATGTATTTCCAGGCTCGAGGGGAGACAAATGATGACACCAAGCTGTCAATGTTATTATTCGCAGCAGGCCCAGAGGTACCATGAATATTTAAGACTCTCGTGCCGGTTGACAACACATACCAGGTGGTGAAAGAGTGTCTAAAGGAGAACTTTATGCCGCTAGCCAACCTGGACTACAAACAGTTTGTAATGTACGCACCAAAGCAGAAAGGGCATATATCATTGAACAATTTTGATGGATGCCTCGGATAACTGGCTGTGATATGTGCCTGGGACAGTGAGGACAGCATGGTTCGGCAGCAGCTGATTCAAGGGTGCATGTCCGGTAAGCTAAGGAGACAGTTGCTGAGAAAGCCGGGTCTAACCGTGGCCTGCATTCTCAAGATGGGCTGGTCATACGAATTGGCGAAAGTCAGATCTTCGAAGATGGACGCAGTGTTTTGCACCCTCAACTGGAGGAGGTGTGTGCTGTAAGCCACCAGCAGGGGAACACGCCAGCGAGGAAAATGTGGTTCTCCCAGAGAGAGAAGGGGGAAAGAGTCACACGAGCCATGCCAAAAGTGCAGATATGACCTCCCACACCAAGGGGACTGGCCAGCCAAAGGAAGGACTTGTGGACGATGTGGAACGCAAGGTCATTTTGCTAGAATGTGCAAAGCCCCCATGCTGGTCATTGTCCCCAGAGGCCCTGGAAGACCAGGAATCAGCATGCAGAGACGGCCACAAAGTGCAGTGCAGGTTGAGCAGGAAGAGGATCGCCGGTCCTTGATATGGCCAAGGAAGAAAAGGAGGAAGACAAAATATTCTTAATCTCTAGCATAAGTGCCAAACAAGTAGTGAAAAGAAGACAACAAAGATGTATTGTCAGCGTGAACGGGGCAGACACTCCAGTACTCATTGACACTGGGGCCTCAGTGAATGTGATGCCGCAAGGGCACTAGGACGCGCTACCAGGCTCTCCAACACTAGCTGCAGCCAAAGCAAAGATCTTCACTTTTGGTGGAACCAGTCCAGTACCTCTAAAAGGGGGTCTTCGTATCCAAAGTTCATCACAATGGACGTTCCATAAATGCCAGGTTCTTTGTCACTAACATCAGCAAGGACACCTTGCTCAGCTGTGCAGCTGCGGAAGCACTGGGCATTGGAGTGTAGAGGAGGAGCCAAGTGCCTCTACCAGAAATCCCACTGCCGTCTTGCCTATATGTTGGTAACTGGAAATTGTGACAAGCAAAACACCAGCATTGATGACTACAACACAAACAGCCTTTGAGACAAGGTATCCATTGAGAAAACCGTTCTTCATGTATCCTCAGAGAGCTGACGGCCTCTTAGGAGAGGTCACGGAAGAAGTTTAAAGATGAATGAAATAGGAGATTAGTGACGTTACATAAAGCAAAGATGACGTGCCAAGAGAGAAGGAGAATGGACCTTATAGAATCTGATGACAAAATAAATAGTCGAGTAACATTTCATGCGCAGAATGAAGACTGCATGTGTGTAGAAAACTGAAGAAAATATAAGTCACTTAATAACTGTACAGATGCTGCAACCCAAGTATATCAAGTAACAATGAAGGCTGGCTATACGTAGTGAATAGATTGCAGGCAGTGCTGCCAATGTATATATATGAGTATAGAATCTGGATTTTCCATGTCACATTTTAGCAAACCAGGATCTCAGTAGCAAAAGGGCTGAAAGTGTGGCGCAGCAGAGAAAAGCAGCTGAAGATGGAGGAAGAATCGAGAAGGCTTGTCTGGCCCAGTGTCAAGGGTTGAGGCAGCCAAGAAACTGGTTATCTATTTGAGACAATACAATGAACATGAGAAGCAAGGCGAGCTCCTGTTGAAGTGCAATAGAAAAACACTATGAATGCCAAGACTTATTAATTTATTAGTATTAAATGTGAAGAAGAGGATAAGACACAGTCTCCTGTCACATGGGGTTGATGGAAATAGACTTTGGGCAAGCTACATCGGGACTGAAGATAAGAACATGCTCACACTCCATTATATTCTCAGGCGCAGTGATACTTTGTACGGCCGAGTTCAAAGACAATTCGAATGGCAGACAGCAAGAGCGATGATGGATGTTGGATGTTGGGTGGGGAGGCATTGTAAAGTGTATCCACAAGCACCTGTGGAACCAGCTTGTGTGCTGCTAGCGAGTGGAATATTCCAGAAAGATACAAGTGTGCCAGCCAATTATAGAGGGCCACGTAGCAAAGAGCTCTATAACTTTCAGAGCCAATAAAACATTGTGTATTTGATGACAATGAAGATGACTTGCACTAGGGGCGGGCATAGTTGTCCACCTGACTATAGAGACCCAATCATAATCTTATCCCCCATAGAAAGTATACATGGATGTTCCCCGTAGACCAACCACAATCCCAGATACGTTTTCTTAGTTTTCCACCTAGTATAACGTCAGTTTTTGCTATAAGAGTATTTTCTTTCATGTAAATCGTTGAGAGATATGCTGTGAGACGTCCGTTGATGTCCATTGTACTCCCTGTTTTAGACAATGGACAATAAAACAGCTATGTTTTGCCAACTTCCTGAGTCTGTCTTATTATTGGTGTAAGAGTACATGCTGCATCCCCATCCATCCAATCAAGCGTTACCTCATTAAAAGGGTCGATGTATTCAGTAGGTTTTCAGTATTCAGGTATTCAGTAGTTTTTGCGCATGGGGTCTACACAGAGGACATCAACATGCTCAAAAGGTTCAAGAATGTCTTCGAAGACATTGGGAAGATGACAGGCGAGTCAGTGAAACTTCACGTCGATGGGTCTGTCCACCCAGTGGCTTTGAGGCATAGACCTGATACCTTTCCATTTACGAGAACAGGTGTACAAAGAACTGGAATAGCTAGTGAAACTGAACATAATCGAAAAGGTTGAGGGCCACACTCCATGGGTGTCCCCAATAGTGGTGGCGCAAAAACCAAAGCAACCAGGATTAGTACGCATATGCTTGGACATGAGGCTCCAAAACCAGGCAATCAAGCGGGAAAGGCATCTGCACCCACAGTGGATGATGTGGTGGGGGAGCTTCAAGGGACACACGTGTTTTCCAAGTTAGATTTGAGGGCTGGGTACCACCAGGGGGCCCTCCATCCCAAGTCCAGAAACATTACCACATTCACGGTGCACTGAGGACTGTACCAGTACAAGCAGCTCAGCTTTGGGGTGTTGTCTGCAGCCAAAGTGTTCCAGAATCTCATCAGCGGAGCACTAGCGGGCCTAGAAGGAGTCATCAACGTAATCAATGATATTCTGGTCTTCGCTGGGTCTGAGGTGCAACACATGGTGAGGTTGGAAAAGACACTGGCGATAATCAAGCAACTAGGAGTCACACTGTATCGGGAAAAATGCGAGTTCCCCTGTGACAGAATCAAAATCTTTGGTTTCGTGTTCCACGAAGGAGGGATGTCACTGGACCCCTGGAAGAGATAAGATATATAAGACGCCAAACCCCCAGGAAACGTGCCAGAAATATATTGTTTCCTCAGGATGGTTACTTACTGGGGGCATTTCATTCCCAATCTAGCTACGATGTCTGTAACTCTGAGAAACCTTACCAGAAAAGACACACTTGGAGGTGGACCCCGCTGGAGCAGGATGTTTTTGAGAATATCAAGAAGGCACTCAAAGAGGAAGGGACCACAGCATTTATTGACTGAGGTCAAGAGTCAGAAATAATTGTTTACGCTAGCCCTTTTGGCCAGGGAGCAGTCCTGATGCAGCGTGACTCCGCTGGGAATGTGAAACCAGTGGCATACACAAGCAAATCCCTCTCCAACACTGAACAGCAATACTCTCAGATTGAGAGGGAGGCGCTGGCGTTCCTGTGGGGATGCAGCCATTTTCGACTGTACATATATTGGGAAAGCTGGTCACTGGGATAACTGACCACAAGCCATTGCTGCCAATTCTGGCAGAATCATGGTTGAAGCCTCTGCCATGTATCGAAAGATGGATGTTGGTGCTGCTAGAGTATGGGGGAAGCTGGTGCACTGCCCAGGGGCTAGAAATGCATCAGACTATCAATTGAGGCAACCCAACTAGAAAAAGGGGCACCATGAAGCCGCTAAGGCAGATGAACATGTAAGCCTGGTGGTCGAGACGTCCACGTCCATTCCGCTATTGGTGCTGTAGATGTCAGAAGCCTCCAATCAGGATGAATGCTTCAGTCACATCAGAACAGCAATGCAAAGTGGGGAGTGGAAGAATGTCTTGGTGGGACTGAACAGAAAAATGCAAGGGGCAAGATTGGAAATTGAACAATTGTGGTGGGTGCGCCATGCGCTCTCATTCATGGACTGAGGGCTCCTGCTGAGAGGTGACAGGATAGTAGTCCCAATGGCACTGATCCTGCAAGTTATAGGATTGGCTTATCACGGACACCAAGGCTCTGCCAAGACCAAGGCCAGGCTGAGGCTCAAAGTATGGTTCCCAAACCTCAAGAACTATGTGGATGAGTTTGTGCAAGGGTGTATGTGGTGCCAGGCCTTGGGAACCCCACATCCAGTCCATGCCATGGAGTGACCAACCATGGGACATACTACACATAGACTTTGGGTCTACAGGACGAAGATCTCATTTCTTGGTGCTTATCGACCAGTGGTCCAGGTACCCAGAGGTGGAGCTGGTGGACTCCACCTCATTCGACCACATACTATCAGTGATGGAGAAGATCTTCACGACTCATGGGTTCCCGAGAGAAATATGCTCAGATAATGGGCCCACATTCCATGGGGAGAGCTTTGCAGAATTTCTAGGTGAGTGTGACATCTCACATCAGAAAATATCCCCAATATGACCAGATGCCAATGGAGAAGCCAAGCACTTCACGCACACGCTCAATAAGGTTTTCAGGATTGCCCAGGGGTAAGGACTGCCCTTCAAGTGAGCTCTCTATCAGTTCCTGTGGGAGTACAGGTCAACACCTCACAGCTCTATGGGAGTAACACTGGCATTATTTAGAAGGTACCCAAGTGGGCTCATCCCGGAAAAGGAAGGAAGGTGTCCAGGTGAGATTGATGATGCCACGGTGTTTGATATGATATGACATGTCATGTGTAACGCGCCTGTACACAAGTGTTTCTAGGTGTGAAGTGAAGAAAGAAGATCGAGGAATGAGCATGAAAACATGAGGAGGAACCTACAAACCAACGACCTGGTAGTAGGAGATGAAGTACTGGTGAGAAACAAACATCCAGAGGGCAAGCTCTCTCTCCCTCATGAACCTCACCCCACGGAGGTGATCAGGGTGAAGGGATTGATGAACACCACTGCGGGTGAGCCGGGGGCAGTGACTCAGAACTTGAGTTTCTTCATGAGGGTGGGGGAGGCTGTGTTGCCTGAGAGTACAGGTGAGGAGGCTGAAATCTGGGGCAGTGCTGTTGACGATGGACGATTGTTTTGCACCGACCTGGTGGGTCCAGACCCGGTAAGTGAAGGATGACCAGAAGCTGGAGGACACCGGAGGTATCCCCAGCGTGAGGGAAGGAGGATGCCCCCTTGATGTGATGACTATGTTGCTGACCATGTTATATGTGAGTAAGGGGTATCAGTTAATGACAATACCCATGGGCTCTGTGTTGACAAATGTTTTTCATGGTTAAAGAATGAATGTCACAGTTTAAACAGTTGAAGTATGTTTCACCCTTATGGAAAAGGAGGAATGTTGTCAGGTGATAACACGCAATGGAGTGATGTAACTCTGCCGTGTGAGAATAAAAGGGGTGTTCCTGCGCACACCAAGAAGTGAGCGCCCGGAGCCCGAGAGCATAACAATGTGTACATGTCCTCTGTGAAAGGGGGGGGGGTCCACGCGCCTGAGAAGATGGGTTATACACATCCAACCAATGAGTCTCACAATTTTTTTTAGGACTTGACCCCTGAAGCCAATGTAGTGAAGCAAGCAAAGAGGATACTGAATACAGGGGTCACAGGTGAAATAAGTGCACAATGGATGAATTACATATAGAGCATTGAGGTTCCAGAGAATAGACAAACAAGAACAATACCCTTATTGTGAAAAGATAAGAGTAGATATTGAGTGTTTAGCAGCGTGAAAATTAAGGAAGGGACACAGTTTTGCTACATTGAAAAGAAAGAAACAAGCAGAACACACCATTTGAAATATGTTTGTAGAAAGAGGGTGAAGGGTCAAGCATGTCATGTTGTTGTGACTTGTGATTGCCTTCCCTCCCGTTGCTTTGTGAGCTTGGAATGTTATGAGTGCTTGGATGCCGAATGCTGAGAGAATGTTATGTGCAGTCTGTACCAAGAGTGGGAGATGAAGTGGGCCTGACTGAGAGAGCGGGTGCCGATGGATATCTCCTGATGTATTTGTTCAACATGTGTCCCTAATGCACCTGTAACTTACTTCTTATAATCTACAACCTAGTAAAGAGTATCTTCACTCACCTGAGGCCCCTGGCGTATCTCTGCCAGGTCACTTCATATCGCATGTTCTCCTCAGACACTCATTCACTCAGTTCTCACTCCAAGAATAAAGCTGCAAAAGGAAAATACAAATCAAGCATGACTTAGCATTTAGAATCCAACATTAGGGTTACCATCGAAGAAGAGAAGAGGGCAGCAAAGGACAGTGGAAGATGCAAGGGGCATAGATCATGGTACACCATTTTATTCTCATCTTTCTCCTTCTTCTGTTTCTCATCACACTCCTCACCATTTGAAGACCCTAAGGTGAATCAGAGAGGAAAGTAATTATCAAAGGACACTGTTGTAAATGTACTCAGTGAAGTGATGGAGAGAATGGAATTCTCCTACGAGGACAGCCCTAAATCTAACACCAAACCCACAATGAGTCAGCAGAAAAATAGGATAAAAAAGGGCTCCATCTAATGCTAGATTTCAACGAGAATATTAGGAAGGAGTGGAAGGAACCTAAAGAAATGACTGTCCCCAGGTTCATGAATATGTTTAACCCTCCCAGGCAGCTAAAGCTGTCCCTTGCCTCAGCCTTGAAAGTGGACCCCCTTATCTCGATTTTAACCTGATGCCCTGCCATGTCATCTGAGGAAGCAAATGTTTTAGATCCATTTCATCAGAAGGTGGATGGGGCTCTGAGAAAAAAAATCATGTCGGGCCTCACATGTCCCTTCATGGCTCCACGAACATGTCATGTAACACGCAGTCATTACTGGACATGTTTCAGGAATTTTAAACACACATGTTGAAGGTATCATGGTCTTCTGCACTCCTGGGTCCATGCAACCAAATGTATGTCAGACTTAGCATTTAATAGGGCACAGGCCGCTGAACTGACCATGTTACCAAATGTCATATTCACATGAGGGATTCACAGGTGGATGCTTTCCAGAATGCAGTCACCTTCCAAGTTCCATTCCAGGAGGCGATGCCCCTTGGGGAGGAGCTAGAAGAAAAGGTCCACTAAGTGCATAAAGAGGAGAAGCACTCAGGCACTCTATGATGAACACAGGGGCCCTGTTCTTCTAAGACCATACCCTCCCACTCTAGCTATAGCAAGAGACAGGCTGCAGGGATTAGGTGCTGCCCCCATTTCAGCGGAAAGCAGATGATTTCCTTTCAGAAGGCCAGGGCATACATCCCTCTCAAGTGAGCTCACTCCTGACTCTGCTCCCACTCTCATTATTGAACAAGGAGGAAGGCAGGTTTCAGAATATTTATTGCTGTTCTTATCCATTGCAGACACTTTGGTATTGAACATCACTCGAAGAGGACATGCCATATCCACCTCTGGACCCCAAATTTGATGGATGATGGACTGCAAGAGATCAGTTATGATTACTCCTCAGATGAAGTTTTCTCTTCAGTCATGAAGGAATCTATCTCTCTTCCTAGAGGGACTCAATCTTAGCCAAGACTTTCCATCAATAATAAAATAATTATGGGTGTGAGCACCAACAGATGGTCAGAGTTCTTGGCCAGCAGGGATAATGGTCCCCATAGGAATCCCTCAGGGCCTCCAATTGCAGGGAATTAGAAGCCATCCAATGTGCCCAGCTGTCATTCTGGCTCTTAATCAGGGACAGAGCAATGTCAGGATACACCAATAAAACCACAGTGGTGGCCTGTATGTTCCATTGGTATGCATCTGTTCCAACCCAATAGCTCGGATCACCTTCTCAGGCTTTTCTTTTTTTGGGGAGAGAAGAACATATTATGTAAGGACACATGGCACATGAAGAGGATAGACATCTTCATGGTGGATTCTCTCAGGGGGATGTTCTCAACATCAAAGGACATGACTAACATGAGTTATGGCTTATTTCTGTCGCTTGGAGAGTAACCTGTTTGTATCAGCCTCCAACGGCTAACTACCTCACTTCTGTTCAAGTTGTCCAAATGTCCAGGGATTTGGGGGTCTGATACTCTTCAATCCAGTGTTCGGATATGTTTCTGTATGCTTCCCCCATTCCACTATTCCTCAGGGTGATGAACTGGATCTGAGATGTCAGGGCTGTGGTGATACTGATTTCACCTTACTACAATTGGCAACACCCCCTCACTGCTTCTACCCAAGTCACCACTTCGGATTCACTTGCCAGGGAACTTGAAGCAAATCAACATCTGGATATGAGTGGCTTGCATGTTGAAAGAATGGAACTCCTATGGCATAGACTTCAGAACACTTTCAGATCTCAAAGAGATCTTCCACACTCTATGCCCATCATATCTCAAGCCCAGGGATTAAGACCATGACGTCTCCCTGGCATCTCCCCCTGGTGCTCAGAGCATTACAGTGTCACTCTAGGACTCTCTCCCTCTGGCAGATTTGAAGCATTTCACCATAAAACATTGTTCTGGTTGCAATCACTTCAGAAAGAAGGTTAGTGGAGCTAGTGGCACTACTCTGAACAACTCCCTGTCTGGTAGTTTCATCACAGTCTGCCACCCTACCATTTGAATCAACTTTTCATTTCTGGTGTGAGGAACTAGGAATGAGACGCGGACACAGATGACTCATGATGATTGCTCTAAACATTTATTTGAATAAATGTTTAAGGGGTTGGGAAATGCCTCACAGTCTATGAGGTATTTCCCTACCTCAACCAAAATCGAAGGGCCTGTCCTGTGTCAAGATGTCCAAAGCAAAAATATGCTGTGTCTGAAATCCTATCCTAGCCCTCTCATTCTAAAAGTAACTGTAAGGTGTTAAGGGTATTGTCTTTGGTTTGGAAAGTGCACAAATGTTCAAATTCTGATTCACAAAATACCTGGTATACTCTCCGGCCAGGTTCTATCACATAGTTTCTTAATGCAATTTGGGTGCAGGTCTCAGACTCACAAAGCATCTGGTATACTCCCTTGCCAGGTTCTTCAATGTCTAATTCACTCCCTCATACTTCCTGCTATACTCCGCTGCCAGGCCAATATCTGTAAGGGTATGATTCTTCTTTTAGACAGTATACTCCAACAATGACAGTTATGAGTGTGGGTCCCAGACTTGCACAAAACCTGGTATAACCTCCTGCCAAGTCTTAATTACACTCTCGCTGACATCCTTGTGTACTCTCCTACCAGGACAACCTCTCAAAGGGTATGAGTCTTCTTTGAGAATTCTTTTCACCATATGTGATTATGGGTGCAGGTCCCAGACTTGCACAACACTTGGGTTTCCCAAATTTATATTCTCAGGCGCAGTGATACTTTGTAAGGCCGAGTTCAAAGACAATTCGAATGGCAGACAGCAGGAGCGATGATGGATGTTGGGATAATTGGGTGGGGAGGCATTGTCAAGTCTATCCACAAGCACCTGTGGAACCAGCTTGTGTGCTGCTAGCGAGTGGAATATTCCAGAAAGGTACAAGCATGCCAGCCAATTATAGAGGGCCACGTAGCAAAGAGCCCTATAAGTTTAAGAGCCAATAAAACATTGTGTGTTTGATGACAATGAGGATGACTTGCACTAGGGGCGGGCACAGTTGTCCACCTGACTATAGAGACCCAATCATAATCTTATCCCCCATAGAAAGTATACATGGATGTTCCCCGTAGACCAACCACAATCCCAGATACGTTTTCTTAGTTTTCCACCTAGTATAACGTCAGTTTTTGCTATAAGAGTATTTTCTTTCATGTAAAACGTTGAGAGATATGCTGTGAGACGTCCGTTGATGTCCATTGTACTCCCTGTTTTAGACAATGAACAATAAAACAGCTACGTTTTGCCAACTTCCTGAGTTTGTCTTATTATTGGTGTAAGAGTACATGCTGCATCCCCATCCATCCAATCAAGCGTTACCTCATTAAAAGGGCCTATGTATTCAATAGGTTTTCAGTATTCAGGTATTCAGTAGTTTTTGCACATGGGGTCTACACAGAGGACATCAACATGCTCAAAAGGTTCAAGAATGTCTTCGAAGACATTGGGAAGATGACAGGCGAGTCAGTGAAACTTCACGTCGATGGGTCTGTCCACCCAGTGGCTTTGAGGCATAGACCTGATACCTTTCCATTTACGAGAACAGGTGTACAAAGAACTGGAATAGCTAGTGAAACTGAACATTATCGAAAAGGTTGAGGGCCACACTCCATGGGTGTCCCCAATAGTGGTGGCGCAAAAAACGAAGCAGCCGGGATTAGTACGCATATGCTTGGACATGAGGCTCCAAAACCAGGCAATCAAGCGGGAAAGGCATCTGCACCCACAGTGGATGATGTGGTGGGGGAGCTTCAAGGGACACACGTGTTTTCCAAGTTAGATTTGAGGGCTGGGTACTACCAGGGGGCCCTCCATCCCAAGTCCAGAAACATTACCACATTCACGGTGCACTGAAGACTGTACCAGTACAAGCAGCTCAGCTTTGGGGTGTCGTCTGCAGCCAAAGTGTTCCAGAATCTCATCAGTGGAGCACTAGCGGGCCTAGAAGGAGTCATCAACGTAATCAATGATATTCTGGTCTTCGCTGGGTCTGAGGTGCAACACATGGCGAGGTTGGAAAAGACACTGGCGATAATCAAGCAACTAGGAGTCACACTGTATCGGGAAAAATGCGAGTTCCCCTGTGACAGAATCAAAATCTTTGGTTTCGTGTTCCAAGAAGGAGGGATGTCACTGGACCCCTGGAAGAGATAAGATATATAAGACGCCAAACCCCCAGGAAACATGCCAGAAATATATTGTTTCCTCAGGATGGTTACTTACTGGGGGCATTTCATTCCCAATCTAGCTACGATGTCTGTAACTCTGAGAAACCTTACCAGAAAAGACACACATGGAGGTGGACCCCGCTGGAGCAGGATGTTTTCGAGAATATCAAGAAGGCACTCAAAGAGGAAGGGACCACAGCATTTATTGACCGAGGTCAAGCGTCAGAAATAATTGTTTACGCTAGCCCTTTTGGCCAGGGAGCGGTCCTGATGCAGCGTGACTCCGCTGGGAATGTGAAACCAGTGGCATACACAAGCAAATCCCTCTCCAACACTGAACAGCAATACTCTCAGATTGAGAGGGAGGCGCTGGCGTTCCTGTGGGGATGCAGCCATTTTCGACTGTACATATATTGGGAAAGCTGGTCACTGGGATAACTGACCACAAGCCATTGCTGCCAATTCTGGCAGAATCATGGTTGAAGCCTCTGCCATGTATCGAAAGATGGATGTTGGTGCTGCTAGAGTATGGGGGAAGCTGGTGCACTGCCCAGGGGCTAGAAATGCATCAGACCATCAATTGAGGCAACCCAACAAGAAAAAGGGGCACCATGAAGCCGCTAAGGCTGATGAACATGTAAGCCTGGTGGTCGAGACGTCCACGTCCATTCCGCTATTGGTGCTGTAGATGTCAGAAGCCTCCAATCAGGATGAATGCTTCAGTCACATCAGAACAGCAATGCAAAGTGGGGAGTGGAAGAATGTCTTGGTGGGACTGAACAGAAAAATGCAAGGGGCAAGATTGGAAATTGAACAATTGTGGCGGGTGCGCCATGCGCTCTCATTCATGGACTGAGGGCTCCTGCTGAGAGGTGACAGGATAGTAGTCCCAATGGCACTGATCCTGCAAGTTATAGGATTGGCTTATCACGGACAACAAGGCTCTGCCAAGACCAAGGCCAGGCTGAGGCTCAAAGTATGGTTCCCAAACCTCAAGAACTATGGGGATGAGTTTGTGCAAGGGTGTATGTGGTGCCAGGCCTTGGGAAACCCACATCCAGTCTATGCCATGGAGTGACCAACCATGGGACATAATACACATAGACTTTGGGTCTACAAGACGAAGATCTCATTTCTTGGTGCTTATCGACCAGTGGTCCAGGTACCCAGAGGTGGAGCTGGTGGACTCCACCTCATTCGACCACATACTATCAGTGATGGAGAAAATCTTCACGACTCATGGGTTCCCGAGAGAAATATGCTCAGATAATGGGCCCACATTCAATGGGGAGAGCTTTGCAGAATTTCTAGGTGAGTGTGACATCTCACATCAGACAATATCCCCAATATGACCAGAGGCCAATGGAGAAGCCAAGCACTTCACGCACACGCTCAATAAGGTTTTCAGGATTGCCCAGGGGCAAGGGCTGCCCTTCAGGTGAGCTCTCTATCAGTTCCTGTGGGAGTACAGGTCAACACCTCACAGCTCTATGGGAGTAACACTGGCATTATTTAGAAGGTACCCAAGTGGGCTCATCCCGGAAAAGGAAGGAAGGTGTCCAGGTGAGATTGATGATGCCACGGTGTTTGATATGATATGACATGTCATGTGTAACGCGCCTGTACACAAGTGTTTCTAGGTGTGAAGTGAAGAAAGAAGATCGAGGAATGAGCATGAAAACATGAAGAGGAACCTACAAACCAACGACCTGGTAGTAGGAGATGAAGTACTGGTGAGAAACAAACATCCAGAGGGCAAGCTCTCTCTCCCTCATGAACCTCACCCCACGGAGGTGATCAGGGTGAAGGGATTGATGAACACCACTGCGGGTGAGCCGGGGGCAGTGACTCAGAACTTGAGTTTCTTCATGAGGGTGGGGGAGGCTGTGTTGCCTGAGAGTACAGGTGAGGAGGCTGAAATCTGGGGCAGTGCTGTTGACGATGGACGATTGTTTTGCACCGACCTGGTGGGTCCAGACCCGGTAAGTGAAGGATGACCAGAAGCTGGAGGACACCGGAGGTATCCCCAGCGTGAGGGAAGGAGGATGCCCCCTTGATGTGATGACTATGTTGCTGACCATGTTATATGTGAGTAAGGGGTATCAGTTAATGACAATACCCATGGGCTCTGTGTTGACAAATGTTTTTCATGGTTAAAGAATGAATGTCACAGTTTAAACAGTTGAAGTATGTTTCACCCTTATGGAAAAGGAGGAATGTTGTCAGGTGATAACACGCAATGGAGTGATGTAACTCTGCCGTGTGAGAATAAAAGGGGTGTTCCTGCGCACACCAAGAAGTGAGGGCCCGGAGCCCGAGAGCATAACAATGTGTACATGTCCTCTGTGAAAGGGGGGGGGGTCCACGCGCCTGAGAAGATGGGTGATACGCATCCAACCAATGAGTCTCACAATTTGTTTTAGGACTTGACCCCTGAAGCCAATGTAGTGAAGCAAGCAAAGAGGATACTGAATACAGGGGTCACAGGTGAAATAAGTGCACAATGGATGAATTACATATAGAGCAATGAGGTTCCAGAGAATATGCGGCAAGACAAACAAGAACAATACCCTTATTGTGAAAAGATAAGAGTAGATATTGAGTGTTTAGCAGCGTGAAAATTAAGGAAGGGACACAGTTTTGCTATATTGAAAAGAAAGAAACAAGCAGAACACACAATTTGAAATATGTTTATGTAGAAAGAGGGTGAAGGGTCACGCATGTCATGTTGTTGTGACTTGTAATTGCCTTCCCTCCTGTTGCTTTGTGAGCTTGGAATGTTATGAGTGCTTGGATGCCGAATGCTGAGAGAATGTTATGTGCAGTCTGTACCAAGAGTGGGAGATGAAGTGGGCCTGACTGAGAGAGCGGGTGCCGGTGGATATCTCCTGATGTATTTGTCCAACATGTGTCCCTAATGCACCTGTAACTTACTTCTTATAATCTACAACCTAGTAAAGAGTATCTTCACTCACCTGAGGCTCCTGGCGTATCTCTGCCAGGTCACTTCATATCGCATGTTCTCCTCAGACACTCATTCACTCAGTTCTCACTCCAAGAATAAAGCTGCAAAAGGAAAATACAAATCAACCATGACTTAGCATTTAGAATCCAACATTAGGGATACCATCGAAGAAGAGAAGAGGGCAGCAAAGGACAGTGAAAGATGCAAGGGGCATAGATCATGGTACACCATTTTATTCTCATCTTTCTCCTTCTTCTGTTTCTCATCACACTCCTCACCATTTGAAGACCCTAAGGTGAATCAGAGAGGAAAGTAATTATCAAAGGACACTGTTGTAAATGTACTCAGTGAAGCGATGGAGAGAATGGAATTCTCCTACGAGGACAGCCCTAAATCTAACACCAAACCCACAATGAGTCAGCAGAAAAATAGGATAAAAAAGGGCTCCATCTAATGCTAGATGTCAACGAGAATATTAGGAAGGAGTGGAAGGAACCTAAAGAAATTACTGTCCCCAAGTTCATGAATATGTTTAACCCTCTCAGGCAGCTAAAGCTGTCCCTTGCCTCTGCCTTGAAAGTGGACCCCCTTATCTCGATTTTAACCTGATGCCCTGCCATGTCATCTGAGGAAGCAAATGTTCTAGATCCATTTCATCAGAAGGTGGATGGGGCTCTGAGAAAAAAAATCATGTTGGGCCTCACATGTCCCTTCATGGCTCCACGAACATGTCATGTAACACGCAGTCATTACTGGACACGTTTCAGGAACTTTAAACACACATGTTGAAGGTATCATGGCCTTCTGCACTCCTGGGTCCATGCAACCAAATGTATGTCAGACTTAGCGTTTAATAGGGCATAGGCCGCTGAACTGACCATGTTACCAAATGTCATATTCACATGAGGGATTCACAGATGGATGCTTTCCAGAATGCAGTCACCTTCCAAGTTCCATTCCAGGAGGCGATGCCCCTTGGGGAGGAGCTAGAAGAAAAGGTCCACTAAGTGCATAAAGAGGAGAAGCACTCAGGCACTCTATGATGAACACAGGGGCCCTGTTCTTCTAAGACCATACCCTCCCACTCTAGCTATAGCAAGAGACAGGCTGCAGGGATTAGGTGCTGCCCCCATTTCAGCGGAAAGCAGATGATTCCCTTTCAGAAGGCCAGGGCATACATCCCTCTCAAGTGAGCTCACTCCTGACTCTGCTCCCACTCTCATTATTGAAAGAGGAGGAAGGCAGGTTTCAGAATATTTATTGCTGTTCTTATCCATTGCAGACACTTTGGTATTGAACATCACTCGAAGAGGACATGCCATATATTGCTTACACCACCTCTGGACCCCAAATTTGATGGATGATGGACTGCAAGAGATCAGTTATGATTACTCCTCAGATGAAGTTTTCTCTTCAGTCATGAAGGAATCTATCTCTCTTCCTAGAGGGACTCAATCTTAGCCAAGACTTTCCATCAATAATAAAATAATTATGGGTGTGAGCACCAACAGATGGTCAGAGTTCTTGGCCAGCAGGGATAATGGTCCCCATAGGAATCCCTCAGGGCCTCCAATTGCAGGGAATTAGAAGCCATCCAATGTGCCCAGCTGTCATTCTGGCTCTTAATCAGGGACAGAGCAATGTCAGGATACACCAATAAAACCACAGTGGTGGCCTGTATGTTCCATTGGTATGCATCTGTTCCAACCCAATAGCTCGGATCACCTTCTCAGGCTTTTCTTTTTTTGGGGAGAGAAGAACATATTATGTAAGGACATATGGCACATGAAGAGGATAGACATCTTCATGGTGGATTCTCCAGGGGCATGTTCTCAACATCAAAGGACATGACTAACATGAGTTATGGCTTATTTCTGTCGCTTGGAGAGTAACCTGTTTGTATGAGCCACCAACGGCTATCTACCTCACTTCTGTTCAAGTTGTCCAAATGTCCAGGGATTTGGGGTTACTGATACTCTTCAATCCAGTGTTCGGATATGTTTCTGTATGCTTCACCCATTCCACTATTCCTCAGGGTGATGAACTGGATCTGAGATGTCAGGGCTGTGGTGATACTGATTTCTCCTTACTACAATTGGCAACACCCCCTCACTGCTTCTACCCAAGTCACCACTTCGGATTCACTTGCCAGGGAACTTGAAGCAAATCAACATCTGGATATGAGTGGCTTGCATGTGGAAAGAATGGAACTCCTATGGCATAGACTTCAGAACACTTTCAGATCTCAAAGAGGTCTTCTACACTCTATGCCCATCATATCTCAAGCCCAGGGATTAAGACCATGACGTCTCCCTGGCATCTCCCCCTGGTGCTCAGAGCATTACAGTGTCACTGTAGGACTCTCTCCCTCTGGCAGATTTGAAGCATTTCACCATAAAACATTGTTCTGGTTGCAATCACTTCAGAAAGAAGGTTAGTGGAGTAGAGGCACTACTCTGAACAACTCCCTGTCTGGTAGTTTCATCACAGTCTGCCACCCTACCATTTGAATCAACTTTTCATTTCTGGTGTGAGGAACTGGGAATGAGACGCGGACACAGATGACTCATGATGATTGCTCTAAACATTTATTTGAATAAATGTTAAAGGGTTTGGGAAATGCCTCACAGTCTATGAGGTATTTCGCTACCTCAACCAAAATCGAAGGGCCTGTCCTGTGTCAAGATGTCCAAAGCAAAAATATGCTGTGTCTGAAATCCTATCCTAGCCCTCTCATTCTAAAAGTAACTGTAAGGTGTTAAGGGTATTGTCTTTGTTTTCAAAAGTGCACAAATGTTCAAATTCTGATTCACAAAATACCTGGTATACTCTCCGGCCAGGTTCTATCACATAGTTTCTTGATGCAATTTGGGTGCAAGTCTCAGACTCACAAAGCATCTGGTATACTCCCTTGCCAGGTTCTTCAATGTCTAATTCACTCCCTCATACTTCCTGCTATACTCTGCTGGCAGGCCAATATCTGTAAGGGTATGATTCTTCTTTTAGACAGTATACTCCAACAATGACAGTTATGGGTGTGGGTCCCAGACTTGCACAAAACCTGGTATAACCTCCTGCCAAGTCTTAATTACACTCTCGCTGACATCCTTGTGTACTCTCCTACCAGGACAACCTCTCAAAGGGTATGAGTCTTCTTTGAGAATTCTGCTCACCATATGTGATTATGGGTGCAGGTCCCAGACTTGCACAACACTTGGGTTTCCCAAATTTACTTTTGTCCACTTGGTTTTCACACTGTCCCAGCTCCCTTGTTCACTGCCTTGGAACTGTTCCCTCCCTTCTAGGTTTCTCTGTGGTCCACGCCACAAAGTGCCCTGGTATCCCTTTTTTGCTTTCTCTGGCTCACCAGTATTTTTAGATGGCTTTGGCGTCCTCGTATGTGCCCCTCTATGCAGCAGTGGGGCTTCAGTAAGCGTTGGTGTCTCCAACACTCACCAGTCCTCTCCCCACTCTGGTGTACGCAGCAAAGCTTGCCCTGCTCTGTGTATCCCATCATCGGTCTGCTCGGTTTCATGTTCCTTCTTCACTCATCTGTCCACCTGACAACTTGTGTCCCCCTCCACTCACTAGCCAGTTGGAACTCTCTCCAGTTCTGGACGGCTCCATCTTTGAACTCCTGCGGTAGTGAAGGGAGTTGTTTGGACCATTCGGATTCCTCTAACAGCTAGATCATTCTGGTTTCTTCCTTGTGCCAGTCTTTTTTACTGATAACACTACAGAGTGTTTAAGAGTTCTATCACTAAGTGTTGGGGAATATCGAGGATTACTGTCACAATATGCCAGGAGGGCCTTAGGTACTAAAGCGGTGTCCCTAAAAGGGAATGGTGGATACAAGGTCTCGTTGCCTTCCCGCCCACCTCTATGCCCACCCACTTCCCCTGATTGGCGGCCTTGTTGTTGGGTGTTTGGTGCATTGGCATTCGTGGCGCAGACTCTCTTGTGTGCCCGTGATGCCTGCAGGTGAGGTCAGCATTGCTTTGTGCCTCTCCTGGGCTTCTTTATTGTAATTTTTGTTGTTGGTTGAACTTTGCGCTTCTAGTGCCGTTGGTGTCCCTCTCACCTCCCTCCCCTGCTTCATGTTCCCTGTTGCCTTCCCGCCCGCCTCCCTGTCCGCCCATCTCCTCTGATTGGCGGCCTTGCTGCCGGGTGTTTGATGCATTGGCCTTTGTGGCTCAGACTCTCTTGTGCGCCTGTGCTGCCTGCAGGTGAGGTCAGTATTGCTTTGTGCCTCTCCTGGGCTTCTTTATTGTAATTTTTGTTGTTGGCTGAATTTTGCGCTTCTAGTTTTTCTTGTTGTCCCTCTCCCCTCCCTCCCTCACTCCCTCCCTCCACTGCTTCCGGTTCCCCGTTGCCTTCCCGCCTGCCTACCTCCCCAGATTGGCAGCCCTGCTGCCAGGTATTTGGTGCATTATCCTTCGTGGTTCTGACTCTCTTGTGTGCCCGTGCTGCCTGCAGGTGAGGTCAGCGTTGCTTTGTGCCTCCCCATGGCTTCTTTTTTGTAATTTTTGTTGTTGGCTGAACTTTGCGCTTCTAGTGCTGTTGCTGTCCCTCTCCCCTCCCTGCCTCCCCTGCTTCCTGTTCCCCGTTGCATTGTGAAACCTGGGCCTTTCCCCACCTTACAGAACTCTCAGACTTAGGTGTGTTTAAAAAAAAATGCATTGTTAAACCTAGGCCTTTTTGCCCCCTCTTACAGGAGTCTCAGACTTAGGTGTGTTTATTTAGGTGTGTTCAAACAAAACTGTATTGTGAAAGTATTTAAAGTTGCATTGTTAAACCTAGGCCTCCCCCCCTTACAGGACTCTCCGATGTAGGAGTCTTTATTAAGGTGTGTTCAAACAAAACTGCATTGTGAAAGTATTTAAAATGCATTGTTAAACCTAGCCCTTTTTGCCCCCTCTTACAGGACTCTCAGACTTAGGTGTGTTTATTTAGGTGTGTTCAGACAAAATTGCATTGTGAAAGTATTTAAAATTGCATTGTTAAACCTAGGCCTCCCCCCGCACCCACTTTACAGGACTTTCAGACTTAGGTGTGTTTATTTAGGTGTGTCCAAACAAAATTGCATTGTGTAAGTATTTAAAATTGCATTGTGAAACTTAGGACTCCACCCCTCCCCCTTACAGGACTCTCAGAATTAGGTGTATTTATTTAGGCGTGTTCAAACAAAATTTCATTGTGAAAGTATTTAAAATTGCATTGTGAAACTTAGGCCCCCCCCCCCCTTACAGGACTCTCAGACTTAGGTGTGTTTCTCCAGTATCTAATTATCACTGTGATAGTTGTGCCATTCTGTGGTCGACTTCTAAGCTAAGCACTCATCTAGCAACTGTCTACCATTGTCTGAGTGCTTGTTGTCCAATTGTCAACTTTCCCCATCTCTCTCTGTCCTGTCTGCTTGTACCCCGCCCTGTGTCCTTCCCTAGTGTTCTCCCCTACCCCTCCCACTCCATGCCTCTTCTCTTCCCTCCTTTCCCTACCTACTCTGTGGTGCTCTTTGTCCCTCCCATCTTTTCTAACTGCTTCCCTATTGACTATCCTGCTCTCCTCACTAAATCTAATAGGAATAAGTTTAGAAAGGATATCCTAGTCTCCAACCCAGGCCTCCCTATCGCTGACACATATACCAGTGTCGCCTCTAGGCAAACCTTCACCGACATCGTCTTTGTCGTTCCCTTGCCAGACCTATGGACTCTTCATATGGTCTCTGTGCTTTCTCCTTTGTCTTCTTCTCCCATCAATGGTGCCATCCAGTGGGAGGCCGTCCTTGCCTCCTTCCACTCCTCTAAGGTCATGATAAATGTTTACTTGAATGGCACTGTCTTGGCCCAAGGCCCTCAGGCCAAACTTCTCCTCTTTGATAGACGCTTCCCGTGCCTCATCAATTTCATTCCTTCTCCTGCTGTCCCCTCTCTTCCCTCTACGGCTTCCTTGCCTTCCCCTGTTGTCTCCTCCTTGGCTACCTTGACCTTTCCTCCTTCCTCTTCTACACCTCTGCAGGATGTACCTCTGATTTGTACCCCTCCCCGGAAATCTTTCAAAGCTGGCAACCTTCTCCATATTGCCACTCTTAACTCTCGCTCATCTGTTAAATACTCCTCTGACATCTGCCGCCTTCTGGAGGAACTTGACCTCAATGTCCTCCGTCTAACCAAGACCTGATTCACTGCCAGCTCTGTCACAAGCTTTGACACTCTCCTCCCGGACGGCTACAAGATCCTCTCCGCACCTTGGACCAACCGCTCCGGAGGGGTGTAACCCTGATTTTCCATAAGTGGATTCCTGCCTCTGTCATTCCTATGCAGGCCTACTACTCTTTCGAATGCCTCATCTGCAGGCTCTCTCTCTCATAGCCATTTTCATACTGTAGCTACTATCTATCGGCCACCTGATCAGTCTCTTCCTTCCTCTCTGAATGGGTGGACTTTTCCTCTTCCCTCCTGGTCTTGACCACTCAACTCCTCCTTCTTGGAGACTTTAACATCCACCTGGATGCATCAAGTCTTTTCTCTGGAATCTTTTGTGATCTCAGTGACACTCTCTCACTCTCTATTTTCCCCTCTGGCCTGACTCACTCTGCAGGACATACGCTGGATGTTCTGATCTCCTCAGACCTTCCCCTTTCTATCCCTCTCACCACTCCTCTCTGCTGGAGTGATCACTTTCTCCTTTCCTCCTAGCTCACCATCTCTTCCCCCCAGGCTAAGCCAATTTCAACGTTGCCACCCACCTTCTCAGTTATCTGACCCATGAAGCATGGGTCAGTTGAGGCTTTCGCCGCCACATTCTCACCCCTCTGACCACCTTGGCTGACTCACACCCTGACACAGCCCTTTCCATTCTCCACTCTGCTATATCTTATACTCTCATTGTTCTTGCTCCTGTCATGAAGATATGCTTGAAGCCCAAAGCCAAATGCAATTCCTGGTACAACTCAGACCTCGTCACCCTCAAACGTACGTACAGGGTCCCTGAGCAAAAATGGCGTGCTTCTAGTACATCCTCTGACAAACTGGCCTGCTACGTGCTCCAAAGTCAATACCGGCTCTCTGACCGCACCAAGAATAGAGCCCATATCCAAGCCCGCGTCTCTGCGGCATCTAACAACTCGGCCAAACTCTTCAAAATCTGCAAGGAATTGGCCAATCCTGCTTCAGTCTTTACCTCTCCTGTCCATTCCCAGGCCCTCTGCATGGCTCTGGCTTCTCATTTCATCTCTAAAACTCAGGTCATCCTGTCCTCTCTCTCTTCCTCTCCCCCTGACCCCCCCTACTCCCTGCTCTTCCTCTGGCCCTTCTTTGGCCACCTCTCCTCCCTCCTTCTCTGCCTTTACCCTCTTCTCCCCAAACGAGGTTTCTAGACAAGTCCGATCTATGAAAGTCTCATCAAAACAGGTTCATCCCTGTTCCTCCAAAACCATCAAGGACCACATTGATTCCCTGGCTCCTGCTCTGGCCAACTTCTGCAACCACTCCTGCGCGACTACAGTCTTCCCATCCCCCCTGAAGCACTCCCTTGTGCACCCTCTTCTTAAGAAACCCCCTGCCCGGCTAACTATCGCCCAATCTCCATCACTCCCTTCCTGGGCAAACTCATGGAAAAGCTGGCAATCTCTCAGCTTAATCTTCATACTGAATCTGTTGGTTGTCTCCATGACCATCAGTCTGGCTTCAGAGCTGCCAGAAGCATGGAAACTGCTCTCCTGAACATCCGTGAAGACCTGCTCTCCAACCTTTATTCCAACACCCCCTGTGTCCTCATCTTACTTGATCTCTCTTCTGCCTTTGACACAGTAAACCATGCCATCCTGCTCAATGGTCTCTGTGATAACCTGGGTATCACCGGTCAGGCCCTGGCTTGGTGGACTTCTTTCCTCTCTGATCGACCCTCCCAGGTTTAACTTGGGTCCTTCCTCTCCTCTATCTGCATCTCTACCTGTGGTGTCCACCAGGGGTCTAACCTCTCTCCTTGGCTGTTCAACCTATACCTGGCACTTCTTGCCCACCGAATTGCCACTCTCTGCCCCAACTTTCAGTGCTATGCGGATGACACTCAGCTCATTTTCAGGCTACCATCGGCCACCTATTCCCTGTCTCTCATCTCTGACTGTTTGTCTGCTATCCAGGAGTAGTGTGCGCCAATGATCTCTGCCTTAATGCCAGTAAGACTGAGATTTTCCTCATTGACAGACCTGTTCCATCCTTTCCTGTTGCTCTCTGGTCGGCCTCTCTTGGCCCTCTTCCTGCTCCCATCTGCGAGGCTAAAAACCTCGGGGTCATCTTTGACTCCACACGCTTCTTCTCTCCTCATATCTCTGATCTCTCTAAGAAGCCACACTACCAACTGCACCTCCTCAGAGGTATTTGTCCTTTCCTCTCCTTACCCCAGAAACCCACTGTCTCCAGAGCTCTGGTTCACTCTAGTCTGGACTATTGCAACAGCCTCTTTCTAAATCTGCCTGCTTCTACTCTCCGCCCTCTGCAACTCATCCAGAACAGGACTGCGAGACTTGTCCTTGGCCTCAAGCCCAGGGATCGTATTTCTCCAGGACTGAAATCTCTGCACTGGCTCCCAGTGGCTGCAAGGATTAAGTTCCAACTCCTCTGCATTGTCCACAAGGCCTTCTGGGGGCTTAATACCTTCAACTCTCTCTTCCTAAATATCTTCGTTCTCGAGCTCTCCGCTCATTCGTCTCCAACTCCATCAGGGTCAGTCGCTTCTCCAAGCAACAAATTGGTGGTAGATCTCTTTCTACGGGTGGGGCCCCCCTCTGGAACAGCCTCCATGCCTCACTGAAACTTGAGGAGAACCATCTCTGGTTCTGGAAGCACCTCAAAACCTTCCCCTTTGCTTCTGCTTTCTCTCCTCCTCTCCCCTGCTGAATTCCTGTCTGAAACTGTACTGGTTACATGGCCACCCTCTGATCTCAGGCCCAGGTCCCCCCGCCAGTTACACACCTGCACTGCCTCCTTGGCAACCCCTGCACTTGGGGACTGTTTTCCTGTATCCCTACAGTCCCCCACCAGCTCTTTACACCTGACATCTGAACTTACCCTCGCACTTGCCACCAGCTGGCCCTACTACTCTTATTGTTTTATTTATTCTATTACCCCATGTACTGCACTGTCTCCACCCCCTCACACTCCGCACTTTTCCTCTTCCCCCTTCCCCTGCACTCGCACAATCTGAATGACACTTGGCCTAATAGGATCGCTGTTTCTGTCTTCATTCTGTTCCCCCTCCCTTGCCGCGTCGCGCCTTGAAACACTTGTGTATCGGCGCGTTACAAAAGCTCTTTCATATCATATCATATCACCCAATGACGTTGCTTCACCCCCTGAGGGTTGCTTCCCCCCATGTAGTCCTCCCTCAAACAGCCTCCCCCAGGGTCATGATCACGTAGTGTCTGCAATCCTCTGGCAACATGAGGAGAGGCTACCTCTGGGAAAGGAGTGATGACACCATAAGGTTCATGAGTAAAAGTGGTGGGTGGGTACAGCTTCTGCTCACTTCTTTAGATCATTGAATTCTTGTAAGTCATCATAACTTTTATATAAGAGTGGGATGCAAACCCAGTGTTTTAGTGCCTCTGTGTCAGGCACACAAAATGATTGAGAAGAAAAGGACCAAGGCTCTCTAGCCTTCGGTGTGGGCTGAACACCCGACATCCACTATGTGGTTTATATACTATATCTTCTTTCTGTCCTCTTCTTGTTCACAACTTCATAAGAGTTCCACGCAAAACAATCTCCTGGCTTACATTTTATTAATTCAATATTATATGCAGATGTACCAATCACTGATGCATTTTCGGACTGTAAAGTCCTTCCTCAGGGCATACACAGGTCATCTTCGCCATATAAGTGAAACAACAGTCAATATATCAGGTGTCATTACAATTGCAATAACCCACATATCAAGACAATTCGAGCGAAATCCACACCACATACATTATTCATGTTGCAAATCAGTGTCAGCTGGCATTGCCCAGATCACAATTATCCATATACATGGATACGATGTGTTCATAATGCAGACATAACGTGAAAATAAAGCAATGATAAAATAAAAGACAACAAATGCACATTTGGCCACAGTGCATACAAAACAATAGAAATAGATAAAGAAAAGAAAACACAGAGAAATAAACAGTATGTAAATCAGAACAGCATATTACAGTTATGTTTGTTCAATCTCCACACAAGGTCATATTTGAGAAATACAGAAAAACACACATGCTAAGGGCCAGGCGACAATGTGGGTATATTCATAAACGACAGGGGTTACTTATGATAGAAACTGGGTAAATACTACATATGACCTTGTGGGGAGATTGAACAAATATAATTTGCTGTTCTGACTTACATCCTGTCTATTTCTCTGTGTTTTCTTTACATTGTCTATCTCCGTTAATTGTTTTGTATGTACTGTGGCCAAAGGCGCATTTTTGTTTTTATCATTGCTTTATTTTCATATGATGTCTGCATTATGAATACATTGTATACATGGATATGGATAATTGTGATCTGGGCAATGCTGGCTGACATTGATTCGCAAAATGAATTATGTATGTGGTGCCGACTGCGCTCAAATTGTCCTGATTTGTGAGGTATTGCAATGGTAATAACACCTGATATATTGACTGTTGTTTGACATATATGATGAAGATGACCAGTATATGCCCTGAGGAAGGACTTTATAGTCTGAAATGCATAGGCGATTGGTGTATCTAACAATTCACTATTATTTATAATTATGGTTGGTTACTCGAGGAGTGATCTGGTGGCAGGCTGTACAGTCTTCTTAAGGACAGGGCACCTCGGCCACTGGACAAGCTCAGGTGTGCATGGAGCCAGGATTTGGGTATAGACTTGACTGATGAGATTTGGGAAACCATGTGTGCCCATACTCAGGAGGTCTGCTTTAATACCAGATTTAGGCTAATTCAATTGAAAATATTGCACAGATTCCACTACACCGCGTCCAGGTTGCACCCTATGTCGCGAGATCGGCCCTCTATGTGCCCTAGATGCAATGCTGTCAATGCTGGATATATTCACATGCTATGGGCCTGTCCAAAAAATCGCTACCTTCTGTGATGTGCTTGGCAAGCCTTTGTCTCTGATGCTGGGCTGCACTATTACACCGACACCAATGTTCTATTTCATGAGTTCCCCCGCACTGGCCACGACCTCAGGAAGCTGGCTGGTCTATGTGTGCAGCTCGCAGCTCATTGTATATTGTTACTGTGGTTGCCTCCTGTGTCCGCTACCTTTGACCAATGGCTTCAGGCTGTCACTTGGGCCTCCAATGTGGAGGAGCATTGGTCAACTATGTAACGGGCCCGAACAGGCACACAAAACATTTGGGTCCCTTTTCGATCCTATCTGCATTCTCGGACCACCGAGTATGGGGATGAAAATGTCAATCCACAGTCCCCAGACCACTGACCTAGTCATGATGCCTGTAAGCTTTGATTATTATTTACCCTCATGTTGTAATGTTCAATGAGTTCTCATGTTTGCGCTCTGTGGGACCACATTGCTCAATCTTATGCTGTTGATGCTATTGGTGTATTCATGAAATGCTCATTGCTTCCGGTTGTAAAGTCAAGCATGTTAAATAAAGTTTTAAAAAAAGAAAATAGTTATATGTGCTTTAATATACTTCCCACCCTTGACTACATTGGAAGTTGGAAGGGCATAGAGAAAGATGACAGACTTTGCAGAATGTACATAGAGGCTATGGAAACTAGTAGACGTGTCCTCACCCAATGTAGCCACTTGTTAGAGAATTATAGGCGGAGTTATGGAAGATTTACACAAAATACCTTGAGTTTGACCTTGATCAATTTTGGAGCACTATTGAGGAAGCGGAGTCAACTGTCATTACAATGGAGGCATTTCACATTTGGAAAGTCATGGAGGCACAGTGAAAAGTAACATATATGTGATCTGAATAGGTCAGACAGGATCGCCGTGCAGCACTCCAGACCATGTTTTTACAGGACATGTAATGTTTTTTTTTAATTCGTTGATGCAAAAGGTTTTTGTGAAATTATGTAATAGTAAGGAAAATGTATTGTAAAGAAATATGTCATTTGTGTTTGTATTGTTTTTTAACTCTTGTTTTAAGATAGTGTTGAAGGTCGGATTCTATTAACCAATAAAACACTTTAATAAAAAAAAAAGACACACAGGTGATGGGCTCTGATATAGGAACTCCAACTGTTAACGAATACTGTAGCGTGTGCTCCTACCCCAGCAGTCAAGAACGAAGGTGTGGTTAAATTGGATCAGCATCTGCATCTTCTTGTTAGTTTTGACTATTAGGTAGCGCTGAAACTATTGTCATTAAAATATGAGCTTTAACATAAGAGCTTCAAAATGGGGCTTTGAATGAGGGTCTCTAATGCATTTCAATGCAGATGACAAATGTGGGTGGAATTGTGTTCTTTGGCTATCTGTCCCACACATTTAACGCGCAGCTCTAAGCCAAATCTATATGATTTTAATCCCATTGCCTCCCATCTTCCCTCAAACCACACCCCTTTTAGAACTCTTTTACCTGCATTTGTATTTTGTGCTGAATTTATCAGCCATTTTTACTTCCAAAATGGTGGCCACTGTGGGCTCTGTTGCACAAGGCTGAAAATGGCTGGCTGAATCAGGTGCTGCTCAGTCCGGGAACTTCTGCAGAACAGAAACCCTTCCTAGAGGGTGTAAATCATCTAGTCTTGCATAATATTGGTGTAGGAGCCGCCTGGCTGATGAACAGACCCAACGTGTTGAACTTGCTCCAGGTCGTGGCTGCGGAATCGTGGTGCTGCTGTGTCTGTGTTGGCCGTGGCAGAGCACCACCACTTTATCGTGCCATGAGCCATCCTGGTGGGGAGCGAAGGTGTGAGCAGGGCGGTGGCTTGCAGGCATAGAGGCGGGGGAGCGCTGCTGGGAGGGGCAGACCAGTGTACCATGAGTGCATCAAAATATGAACACCCGGGTGGCACTGGGAAGGTGGCCGTTGCAAACTGGAGGTATACTGATCATCAGAGCGAGTGGCAGGAGCCTCTGCAGGCAGAACTTTAAAGGCGGTTACTGATTCAGGGCAGAGAGCCCATGCCACACGGGAGCAAGGGAAAATACTTATGTAATGAAAAAATTGGTGCGCTGGTGTGTTGGGGCATGCCTCTACAGGTAGGCCGCCATTGCATTTTGACCAGCATAAAATGTGAGACCATGCATTCTATATTACTGATTTTGTCAAAATGAACACTACAGACCATAAAACGAGAGCCTGACAAGTTACTGATACATGAAACTGGAGGAAACCACCGGGATAGAAAATTATTCCAATATTGGGGGATAGGCCAGTGGCATATGCACAATTGACAGCCGAGGGGCTCCGTAGAAGACCACACAAAGACTGCAAACCTAGCGCAAAGGCCTGACAAATAGGACTACTGGAGGCAAAAATAATCTGGGAGCAATCTTGCAATAGAATACTGGTTGGAACCCCATGCAAGCCCTGCCTCGCATGTGATATAACAAACTCCAAATCAGTGCTGCAGATCCTAAGATACACCACAGTATGAAGAAGGGCACAGGCAAAAAACATTGCTCTTTAAATATGTTTACGAAGGCCACCCCAAAAATCTCTGAAACAGCAGGAAGCCCCAACCGATGAACCTATGCTAGATTTTATAATGAAAGCGAGCAATACCAATGGCCGAGTAACTGAGCTGTACGAGTTACTGTAGAATCATAGCAATAGGTCTTTAAATAAGATAAGGAGCGACTGGGCAAGGGATCTTAATATTGACATCACAGATGACATCTGGGAGGATATGTGTCTGCAGTCGCGTAAAGTATCCCTTCATTTCCGATTCCGATTAATTCAATTCAAGGTACTACACAGGTATCACTATTCCCCTGCCATGCTGCATTTGATTTCTCAGGCAAACTCTGCTCTCTGCCTTAGGTGCCAGTCATGTGAAGCAGGGTATTTTCATGTTATGAGACTGCCCAGTGCTGCAAAACTTTTGGAACGGGTTACGCAACACATTGTTAGACATGTTTATTTGTAAAATGGAGGTGACCTCATGGCAATTTCGGTTCCACAAATTTGACAAATTGCAACATGGCTTTCACAGTCTAGTCAGCCTCTGCATGCTAATGGCGGGCCCCTGTATATTGATAAAATTGTTAAAACCTGCTAGTCCAACGGTTGCGCGGTGGTTGAGGGCTGTGACATGGGCTTCCGATCAGGAAGAGCAATGGACCCTGCTCCAGCCGCTGCAGTGTAAACCGATAGACATTTGCTACCCCTTCTGGTCCTTACTGCTGCAAAGGCAATATGAGGAGCCCAATACAGAGTCCCCTGGAAACTAAAGGAGTCCCCCCTGGACTGTTTGAGAACTATTCGGGATATAAGTCCCAACAACGTGTTAAGCACCATATTGTTGTCAACCTACCTGAAACTAGTGTAATGTAATGAGGTACTGTATGAAGCTGTTTTGTATTGTATTGTCAAACACTTTTAATAGATAAAGGTTTTGAAAATAAAACATGACTCCCAATATGAGCTAATGTTATTAAAATGTTATTTGACTTAATTGATTCTTTAAAACATATGTACTACAGCTTTGAAGTTACGTTACACATTTTAATGTATGTTGTATTAAAATAAACACGTCACTGTAACAGTTATGTTTTGGTCTAAAATGCTCTGAAAATGTTCATATACTGATTTGTCGGGGTGGTCAAGTGTTTTTGATGTAAGCAGCATCTGATTGACTGTGCAGTTAGTGATGTCAGTATGATCTAATTGGTTCTCCAGTCTGTGTTTGTTTACCGATGGCGCCCATTTTCTTTGAGCATTCGATGAGAAGTAAGAATGTTTATTTTGTTACATTGTGCATGTACTCACTCTCGCCATGCTGTGCTGAGGATGGAATTCCGAAGAATTGTCAATTTTCTTTATCCAGCCCGAGCATGCCACAGACTGTGCTCTATTTATGGAGTGATTTAGAAAAAAAATGTCTGTCAGAGCAAGCTTTGCATTCTGCCATTGTGAATGGGGTTTGATGTTTAGTGGCCAGCCATTTTGATGCCAATTTAATTGCCTTTATGGTATTTGTTTACTCTCACAAATTCTTTAACGCCAGTCATTTAAATGTAAGTTGCGGTATATTTTGTATCTCTGAAACAATGGAGTTTAGAAGAGAGAAAGTGGTAAGGCTAGTTGGGAAACTATTTGCCTCGTAATCTGCACTTGAAATGTCCTTTTGAAGCCAACTTTGACAGACAGAGAACTCTGGAGCGGCTTCGCCACGATTGTAATGAACTTTTTTCAGACAAAAACTTCCATGGGAATGAATGGTCAACATTGATTGTTTGGGCGCACGCATCCTTCCATCGAGCTTTAACAAATATACAGAATCGTTGTTTCTGAATGGGCCCAGTCGGTCTTTCACCATGAGAAACTTTACTGTACACAATTTCACATTAATGTGCAGTACAGCTCTGCTCTTCAATTTCTTAAGCACATGTTATTGCTATTGAGTTGAAGCATACACCACGCTTTGTAAGCATGTTTTTTTAAACGTTATTTGTGTGCATTCTCTTTTAAAGCTAAGGGTGGATTGGCCTCTTTACTAAGATATTCACGTGAACTGCCAAAATGTCAAAGGGCTATAGTCCGGCGTGATCAAGATATCCAGCTGAGACTACCAGCATATTTATTTCATCACCCTTACAAATTGGGTAACAAGTGCTTGCATGATAAATGTGTGTCTGGTTGATGTATTTCAAGTATGGTTTCTTTTTGAGATTGGTAGTTGGTGTATAATCTTTTGATCAGTTTGTTGTAATGTATTGCAGGTGCGTGTGGAATGCTGATGGGCGTTCAGGCATCAACATTACACACAGGCCAGTTGGTTTCTGGACTTCTTGGTGGCGGCGGCTTGTCTCCGGGGTCCACACAGTAAAGACGTATACACTTACCTGTGTGTCTTGGATTTCATCACTGGCGACGAGGACGTGTGTGGACCCCCACCTGTTCCCACGCGTGCGGCCGTTGCGCTCCAGCTGCCTGCCGGATTTCTAGTGACAAGCTACCGAGCGTTGGAGACTCGCCCAGCCCTGTCTCGTTTGGTGTGACCAGCGCCGGGCCCTGGGTCCTGGAAGGGTCCCGGTGTACAACAGCCTTACGTGCAGGTTCGGCCAGGCTGCGGCGGCTGTGAGTTTTCAGTGCTCGCCCTGCAGCATCCCCCAGGGCCACCGGCACTCCAGCAGGCGTTGCAATGGTCAGCGTGCCCCGGCTGTGAGCGGTTTTACGTTGCACTTCCTGGATTGTGCGGCCAGGGATACGGCTGCAGTGATTTCTTCCGGGACCGACGCTCGCTCTGTGGGCGTGTGCTGTCGGTGGGAGACTGTGGGCAGTGCCGAGCCTCTGGTCCGGGTTGCGCATTGGTGGCTCTGCGCATAGGGGCTAAGCCGAGGTCCGTTGCCTACTGTAATTGGCTGTCAGGAACGGTGTCCTTCCACCTACTGGAGTCCGAGGAAGCTGTGGGGCGGTGCCAATTCTTGTCTCCTGCTTCTGCATTGGCTGCCCTGTGCAGAAGTCTGCAACCGACGTCCGCCTCCCAGTGGCATACTGCAGTCGGCACCCCTGGAGCGGGTGCCACTGTTTGTTTGCGGACTTCAGGTATCAGGTGGCTGTTTTTCAGCAACCTTTGCTTTGTTTAACGTGTGATTCCACGTTGGTGTGTTAGGCTGATTACCAACTGGTGCTGTGGGTGATCGGAACTTTCAAGGAGGAAGCTGCCGCAGGTCTGGTCTATATTGGATGTGTTTCTCCACGTTGATTGGAGGGGATTCACGTCACTTGCGATTGGATACTCCCAAGTAGAGGTACTTTACAAGTATTGCCAAGTGGGTTGGGAAGTGGTTTGTTCTGCAGTAGCTTGGCATCTGGAAGAATTTGCTCACACAAAGTTGGTTGTGGTTTGCAGTACTGTACTGAGACATGTTGCATACAGCTGCCAGGCCTCCGCCTGCATTCCTGCCAACTCCAGGAGAGATCACTGCTCCATGGGATCAGTGGGTGAACGCATTTAAGGTGTATTTGAGGCGGCTGGCGGCGCCAAATTCAATGATGATGAAAAGGAGGCTGCGCTTTTGAACTGCATTGGTACTGAGGGGTTGAGGGTTTTCCGTCATTTATCAGGAGAGGATGTGTCAATTCCTGGAGGTGGGGAGGGAGAGATGGTTGTAAGTGCATACAAAACTGCCTTAAAGAAACTCCAAGTTTGTTTTGGCAAAAGAATTAATGATGTGCTGAAACGGTACAAGTTTTTCTCTAGGGCACAAGGATCGGCAGAATGTATTGATGCTTATGTTACAGCATTACGTGCACTTATGGCCACATGTAAGTTTTCTGGTAACTTAGATGAGTATATCAGGGATCAAATAATGATGAAGACATGTAATAAAAAAATTAGGGAAAGATTGTGGATTGAAAGTGATCCCCCCTTGGACAAGGTTCTTGAAATTGCAAGAGCAATTGAGGCTTCCAAAACAAGCGTACAGATAGTTACTGAAAGAGACACGTCCAGGGATGTTGTTCACGCTGTGTTGCCACGGAACAAAAAAGGTCTTGACAAGGTTAATAGCCAAGCCAATAGGTGGCCTAAGGCCAAGGATGTGTGCAAAAATTGTGGTTGGTCTAGCCATTCGTCTGATTCTAAAACATGCCCTGTGGGTAATATTGAATGTAGAAAGTGTAAGCGCATTGGTCATTATGCCGGATGTGTAAAGCGCAGATTGTGGCCAATGTGACTTCGGAAGAGTGTGCGTCAGTGCAAGAGAGTGCCTCGGGGTTTAAGCCTGAGCAAGGAATAATTTTGCATGTGGAGGGAAAGGCGCACAAGGGGCCATGGGTCTTGGTATTGGTGGATGATCATCCCTTAGATATGTTGGTTGATTCCGGGTCACCCTATACCTTGGTAGCTCCAGAGGTGTATCAAGAAAAGTTGGGAAAGGAGATATCGGCCTTGATTGGGTCTGACATCAATCTTAGTGCTTATGGGCAGAACCCTATTGATATACTGGGATATGGTTGGTCAAATTTCTCGTTTAAGGGTAGGCGAGCTACTGGAAAGTTATATGTGGCATCGAAGGGTACCAGTATCCTGGGCTGGGATGAACAAGCGGCCTTGGGCATGGAGATACATCCTGGTAAGGAAGTTCCTGTGCTCAGCATTGGGCAGGTTAGTCAGGAGAGTACCTCGGTGACTCCGTCTTTACTTATGGCTGAGTTTCCAGAAGTATTTTCTGATACATTAGGTAAGCTTAAGGGGTTTTCCCATCGCGTTGTATTGAAGAGGGGTACCATACCCAAGGTGCACAAAGTCAGAAGGGTTCCGGTGTCCGCAAGGGAGGGTTTGGATGCGGAGCTGGATAAGTTACAAAGGGTGGGCATAATTGAACCTATTGAGTCATCAGAATGGTTGTTCCCAGTTGTCCTGGTCAAGAAGGCTGATGGCAGCATCAGGATGTGCGTGGACCTCTGGGAGTTTAACTCCAGTATTTGGGTGGATCGGCACCCTTTGCCGAACATTAATGAGTTATTGTTGACATTGGGTGAGGAGAAGTATTTCTCCACCTTTGATTTATCTACGGTGTACCATCAAATTGATCTACACATTGAGTCCAGGCCCCTCACCTCATTTGTGACTCCTTTTGAGGCATATCGTTTCTGTCGCATGCCTTTTGGGCATGCATCGGCGTCGGCTGTTTTTCAGCGATTGATGCAGGAAATGTTTGGTGGTTTGCCCGAGGTATGTTATTTTCAGGATGACATATTGGTGTGGGGTGGCTGCAGGGAGGAGCATGATGTCAGGGTTCGGAAAGTGCTGCAATTTCTGAAGGAGAGGGGTCTGACTGTGAAACTCTCTAAGTGTCAAGTGGGGGTAGATAAAGTAACGTATTTAGGACATACTCTGAGTGCGGAGGGTGTAAATCCGAAGGTGGAATTGGTCCAAGTGATGAGAAACACGCCTGTTCCCACTAACAAGGATCAATTGAGAGCGTTTTTAGGTCTTGCAGAGTATTACGTTAAATTCATACCTAACTATGCCGAGAAGACTGTGGCTATGAGAGCCCTGATGAAGAAGTCAGCCAAATTTGTATGGTCCGGGGAATGTGAGATGGAATTCGAGTTGGTTAAAGGGATAGTCCAGTAAAAAAATGTATTTAAAAAATAGATCGGCAATATAAAAAAAATAATACTAGCACTATTTTTTTAAAACTTCCTATGGAAAGTTTTGAGCTATTCAAGCTCAAAATTCGCAAAAGCAAGCACATGGGCGCATCCATTTTGTGAAATGGATGCCCGCCTGTGCTGGCTTTGGCTCTTGCGGCACTAATGAAGGAAAAGCCAGCCAGCTGTAGTAAACAAAAGCTACCGCCCATGTGCTTGCTTTTGCGAATTTTGAGCTTGAATAGCTCAAAATTTTCCATAGGAAGTTTAAAAAAACATAGTGTTAGTATTATTTTTTTTATATTGCCTATCTATTTTTTAAATAAAATTTTTTACTGGACTATCCCTTTAAGAGAGATGTGGAGAATGCTCCGTCTTTGAGGTCATTTGATCTAAAAAATAAGACGATGCTCGCAGTGGATGCTAGCGAGGTAGGTTTGGGGGCGGTATTGGAACAATGGTGTGAGGGGGAACGAAGACCTGTTGCATTTGCTTCAAGGACTTTGAGAGAGGTGGAGAGCCGGTATTCAGTGATCGAAAGAGAGGCCTTGGCGGTGGTGTGGGCGTCAAAGCATTTCAGGACATTTCTTTGGGGTGTTCCGTATACAGTTAGAACAGACCACAAACCTTTGGTTCAGGTATTTTCCACCAGGGGTGTTGTAGCGGTGTCCCCGAGGATAGCAAAGTGGTCGGTTGAGCTGCAGGATTACAATTTCACTATGCAGTATGTTCCAGGTAAGCTTAATGTGGTGGCGGACTGTTTGTCGTGCTTGCCTACGGGGGATGGTGGTGATGGCGATCAGGAGGTATTGGAGAAGGAGGAGGACTTGCAAGGGTGTCAAGATGCTTATATTGCATCTGCTGTGGAAAAGTCAGTGTAGGAGGTTGAGTGTGAGGCTGATGTTGAATTGAAGTGGATCAGGGAAGGCCTCGTTAAAGGCTGGGAGGCAGTTAAGGACAGACCAGAAGGGAAGGGCTATTCACAAGTCTTGCATGAATTAGCAGAGGGTCCCTGCGGTGTCTCTAGAGGTGTGAAATTGGTGCCTCCCATCAGCCTTAGAGGTAGAATTGTGGAATTGGCGCATGCTGGACACTTAGGTTGTTCTTTAACTAAGAGGAGACTAAGGGAGGATTATTGGTAACCTTCTATGGACAGGGATGTTGAACAGGCAGTGAAGGAGTGTCAAGCTTGTGCCATTAGCGATAAGAGCAAGGTGGTGCATCCCCAACCAGTACATCCTGTAGAAATCCCCAAACAGGTTTGGTCTAAATTGGCTTTGGACATTATGGGCCCCTTTGAGTGTCTTCAGCTGGAGTGTAGATTTCTATTGGTTCTTGTTGATTATATGTCTTGGTGGATTGAGGTTGCAGCAATTGGAAATGTCACCACTGATTCTGTTATTGCCTTCTTGAAGAAGGTGTTAGACAGGGAAGGGTTACCGGCTAGCTTAGTGACAGATAATGGCGTGCAGTTCACGTCCAAAGCCATGAAAGAGTTTCTAGATCAATATGCCATTGCACATCATCGCACTGCCTTATATAATCCGAGTGCCAATGGTCTTGTAGAGAGAGCGAACGGTACTGTTAAGGCTGCCATACAGTTGGCCTTGGCCAATGGTCTGGATCGGCAGGAAGTTTTGTCACAATATCTGGCAGCATATCGCAGGACTCCATCGGTGGCCACGGGTAGGTCTCCGTTGGAATTTATGAGAGGTAGAAAGGCAGGAACCACACTTAGGACTTTGGCCGTGGGTGTTGGTGGTCCATGTGAGTTGGATTTAGAGAGCATTCACCGCAATATTTTGGCGCGCCAGGAAGTTGTGGCTTCTTCTTAGAAGTCAAGGAAGGAGTTACAAGTTATGCCTGGGGATACTGTGTTTATAAAAAATCCTAGGTTTGTTCAGAAGGGCAGCACACCTTTTTGCCTCCCAGCAAGGTCGCAAAGACGGGTAGGGGTCATGTGCATTTTGAGGATGGCTCCATTTGGAGTAAGAAACACGTGGTGGAGGGTGGTGTTGCTAATCCGCGCATTAGGGAAGAGGGAGAGCATGTTGCACTAGACTTTGACCCTGTGAGTTCCCAAGTAGAGGTGTATGGGCATGAAGGTGCTGTGGCTCGGACCCCAAGAGCAACTTTGGTTGTGGAAAGTCAGAATGTTCCGATTCTGGAAGCTGAGGAGGGGCATGAGAGTGAGGTGGGGCGTCCTTCTAGGCGATGTGGGCCGCCTATAAAACTTAAAGACTATATATGTTAAATGTTACATCATGCTTAGGCTATTTTTCCTGAATTCATTATTCTACCATCAACAATGATACAGCTGTGGCATGGAATTGTGTGTTGTTTACTAGTATGTTCAAAAATTTCCCAGTTCTCATTTAGTTTGTTCTTTTGCATTTATATTAACAATGATTAATTGGTTATGCAAGGGAAGAGGATATGCTGTAATGTATTGCAGGCGCGTGTGGAATGCTGATGGGCGTTCAGGCATCAACATTCTACACGGGCCAGTTGGTTTCTGGACTTCTTGGTCGCGGCGGCTTGTCTCTGGGGTCCACACAATAAAGACTTATACACTTACCTGTGTGTCTTGGATTTCATCACAGTTCTTATCCATGAAGGTGGTTGCTGTTTTGCACAGAAAACCAAGACTAAAACTGGAGCTCACTTTAAAAAAAGGTTCAGGAGCCTGTGAAAGTTGAGGGGCTGGCAGCTGCTTTTCTAGTAGTGACATTGTTAGGGCCATACCCTTCATTAACTGTAGTTCCATGATGGCGCATGCGTGATCTGCAGCCGTGCTAGCATGCCGATTTTAAGTGAGACACGCTCATGCTAGTTGCAGGCACCACTATGTCTCAAGGTCCCCATAGAGTTAAACTGGCTTGCATACACTTTACTTATGTAGGCCTCCTCTTTTTCAGTGCCTTTTCCTTGACAACACTGTGTAAACTGATCCGCAGAGCCGTCTATTGCTCTGCCCAATTGGTGGTGATAGCAATACATTTGGTGTCTGCCTTTACGCACCGAGCTTTATAAATCTACTTCAGAGGCATTTTAAAGCCGCTTTGCATGATAAGGAAACTTGGCTGGGCTGCACTAGTTGGCCAACCATCTGGCCCAGTCATGGTCAGAGCAGTGGTACCCTCCTTAAGTTCACACTGCTCAGGAAATGATTGCCGGTGCACCAATCTATTCAGAATTGTCTAAAGACAATTGTAATACATGCTAAAGGTTATAACTGCGTACTTGATGATTAATGTGCAAAAATACCACTCCAGTATATGTAAACCTTTGAAGACTTGCAGAATAACCTCTCAGAGAGCCCTCATGTACCCATCGCCCATTCTCATTCACTGGATAATTGAAATAGTCGCTGTGACATCTATCTGCTCATGTTCCATCCTTGCACAGTGGAGAACCGAGCAAAAGTTAAGTAGTCATCCATATTTTTTTTTTATAATCGATTGAAATGGCAAAGCATTGCAAACAATTCCGTGCTGCTTTTTTCGCATGGTGCATGTGCTATATTTCCATTGTCTCGGGAGGATAGCTCAGTGTCAACGTGATCACCTTGGAGGCAATGCATCGTGGAGTAACACAAGTTCGATCCCCGGGTCCGCGCTTAGAAACCTCTGGGTACTAAGCGCGTTATAAATAACCTTGTACATCACATCATACATGTGACCGCGTTCACGGGGTGAAGGGCAGCACTTGTCAAAACATCCTGTGCAGAATAATACATTTTGCATCATCAATTAGGTCTCTTTTTATGTATTTATAGGTGAATAACGAGTTAGTTGCTCGCATCTGCTAAACATTGTCAAATATGTATCAAGTAAGCCCCTTTTCCAGATGTATGTGATTGTGCAGTACAGAATATTAAAACCTGACCGTTTGAAATAAGTATACATAAATTGAGTTCTGAACGTATGGCTACCATCCGTTATTTCTGTCATAGAACTGAGTGATTTAAGGCGCGTGCTCGTTTAATGAGGAACCTTAATTTCTGCTTGGTTTGGATGTCCCTTGTCCGCCATTTCAGTGTTTGGAATTAGAGGATCCTGTATGGTGTTCGGTGCCGGAACTTTGGAACCCAAACCGTTTTCCTCGCTGTTGTTCGAACAGCTTTGAAAAACCTAAAGCATGTCAGCGATCAGATCTTAATCTGAAAACAGTGAAGAAACGATAAAGTTATTTAAGTAAACTCCCACTGGCTGGATTTAGGCGTTCAGTGAGCGTTCGTCTTGGGAGCGTATTGCCAGCCCTGGATGTGGATGAAATAAGGAAGTAAACTAGATTCGCACTATCCCCTGTGTTGTCTTTTAACAGTTTGAGTAATCAATGGGCAACCTATCGTACGTGCAATTGCGGAAGGACGTTACTCAGATGGGTTTCAGTGCAGGAACTAATTAGTTTGGAATGCTAATCAATGAACATCACGCCATGCATACACCTGACAACTCTGTGGCTAAACTGGGGTGGGGGGTTGTTTTCAACATTCTAGTGATACTGTTCTACAGTTTCCCACCTGAGAGGCTTTTTCAGTGCCTAATTGGTTTTGGCTATTAGGTGGTGTTTAAAGCGCCACCTTTAAGCCAAAACTATTGTCATTAAAATAAGAGCTTTAACATAAGAGCTCCAAAAAGGGGATTTGAATGAGGGTCTCTAATGCATTTCAATGCAGATGACACTTGAGGATGGATGTGTGTTGTTTGGAGATATGTGTCCCACCCATTTAACGTCCATCTCTAAGTCAAATCCATATGATTTTCCTCCCATTCCCATCCATCTTCCCTCAAACCACACCCCTTTCTGCACTCTTTTACCTGCAATGCCAACCGTTTTTTTTCTTAGGCATGGGAAAGGTTCTTGTCAAGCACTGCTGAAGGGGTATTAACTAGCCTTCAATAGTAGCAGCTGCAAAATGGTGTGAGTGCCTGGGCCTCTAATAGGAGTGCCTGGCAAATGCCTAATACTTATACACAAGCCGAAACTGTTGGGTTTGCCAATGATTTTTATTTTTTTACAAGTTTGCGTCCGCAAAGACCTTTTTTAATTGTTTGACTCATTCTTGTCTCTCAATCATCATTGTCCAGTGTGCAGGTTAGGCTTGAGTAGGCATCTAGGCCTGCCAGATTATAGCAACAGGCAATTGCAATTTAGTTGTCAATGACAATCACCCAATCCATATCACCTCTACTCTTCATTCATTGCATTGGCTCTGCTCCAAACCTTGCAAACCTCATAGTCTATGTAAAGTTGTTTGAATAGACAGCCAATGCTTTTTATGACAGAGGACACAGCTTCCTTTCATTCCTCTCTTCCTTCCATCCACTTTTTCTCCAATATGACATCTTTGCTTCTCAGGTTACCTGCTTTTGAAACTGTCTCACTTTCACAGGTCTCGCAATGTGGGGGAACAACCTTTCTTTGCTCTAGAATCTGCCCTAATAACTCCCTCCCTCTTCCTCAGTGTTCTATGAGCAACTTTCCTGTCTTCCTTCAGTCGTTAAAACTCTGTTTTTGAAATTGCTATAGGGATTATTTTGCAGTTCCATCATATTCCACTTTGCACCATTGCCAAGAAATCCATTTATGGACACACTTGCACTCTAGAAATGTGTCATGATCTGCTCATGGGTGCATTGGAGGTGGTCACCCTGGCGCATGTGGCACAGCACCAATACTGGAACAACTTAAGGACCCATCATTGTGGCTCTTCGCTGTGCATGCCCCAATGTCCAAACAAGTGCTATGAAGCCTGCTGGAGTAGTCAAGACCTGCTGCAGGAGGCTGCTACTTACTGTTTGAGACACGCTTCCTGGATTACTGGAATACCTAGACTCTTTGAATGATCCTACACATGTTGCAGCACTTCAGGTTGTGCTGTGCCTGCTGCGTGACATTCCTGAAATCTTCTCCTAGTATTCCCTGTTGTCCCTAGCTCTCTGCCTTGTGTTCCCCTCTAGATTTCTATTTCTTGCCACTTGCATCCTTGCTGTTCTCCTCTGTAGCCACATGTCCCCAGCATTGCCTGCTGGATTTCAACAGCCTGAGTATATCTTTCATTGAGCCTTGATCACTGACAACACCTGTGAAGAAGTTGATGGGTTTCTTCCCGACAAGGTTTATCCCTCAGAAGGCACAATGCGTCCCCTGCTGTTCCCTCACCTGGGGGCACATGGCGACTGGAGGGGAATGGTCTTACATTTTCACTCCACAGCTACGGACAAGAAGACAGATGAGGCCAGACACTGTTAAAATTGACCTAAGCCACAATAACACCGGGTCACACACAAGTACCTACTGTAGACAGATATACACAATGACCAATGACATAGATTTCCAGAGACATATATGTGATCTTTCTGGTCTTGACTAAGTTTTACCTTGGTGTTTGGTCCTGGTGTTTTCTACCATGATCTTATGTAATATGAATCAATTCAAAGCCTTTCACTGGAAAGTTCAAGTTGCAGCAACATTAAAATGTCCTGGTAGGGCCTGTTGAATTATAATCAGTGGTGCTCCCTTTGTTGGACCTCTTCTGCATTCCAAGTTTCTTTTGCCTGCATGTGTGCATTTTAAAATGGAGCAGGCGCACAAACCAATTGAGGTGTCCAACTAGGTCATTGTCTACTGACCAATTGTTACAGTGATAGTCCTAATCCTAATGCTAGCCCTGGCCAAAATACACATGGACAAACATTTGCAGATATGTCAAATAACGTTTTGAGAACTGCAGCATGTTTTTTAAGCATAGCATGCTAGAATGGATTTTCTAGCGATGAAAGAACTGCAGGCGAAAGGTTTATGTGTCGATTGCCCAATATAACATGCGATACCTCCTGAAAGATTTATTAGCCATCAACGCTTTGCATGTTGAGACTTCTCAACGCATACTTAGAAATGGAAAAACAAAACTAAAAACAAGCATTGGGAAGCAAAATTCTATTGGCCGAAAAAAACAAGACCGGCTGAAGGTGCCACACACATAATATGGGGCTACTTGACAGCTGTGCCTTGTGGTACCGTCTAATCACACACATGCAAAAAGGGGTGAAATCTGCCAAATGGGTTTACATATGTGTAGGCATGTTTATACAGGTACTTGAAGAGGGCAAATGAGAGCTGCAATGTGGAGTCCCTGAAAGACAAATTTTTGATGTGGTGATGGTCTCATGAAGGGAGGTGCTGGGGCACTAAAAAGAACTGGATAAATAGCACAGTGTGGTAATATATTTATCACAGAAGTCTATGCGCAACCTCTTGGTCGAAGTTTTACATCTGGGTAGCATTGCCGCAGACTTCGATTCTCTGATGATGATCAACTATGTGGGATAATTGTTAGTTATGAAATTTGAAAAGTTAATACTATCATCAAGGTTTTTCCTATGCTTCAATGTGCTTGTAAGCGCTGTTATGATAACTGCTATCATTACCCAATGGAATGGTACTCAAATTAGAGACTTTGAAAGGGTGAAGGGCTCAGCCAATTCTACCTCGACTTGAGCTTGTGAAGAGCAGGTTGGCCCCACGGCTGACGCAAATGTATTAGCTCAAGAGCTATATCACTGGACGATTATCTTCAGAAGTGTAGGCTCTAGTAGAACCCTTAGTTCAAATTGCAGCACCTACCGTTGTAACATAATCCTTGTTAGGCATGTAAAGTACAATCAGAAGAGGGGTCTCATTTGGTAGCAACATGACTTTACAACTGCTACAACAGGCAAAGACATATTCATGTCTGAATTAGGATGCACTCTTTCGTCATTAAACTCACATTTAATGGCCTGAGGTGTCCCGCAAAATCTTGGCAGGATCAAAATATATTGACCATGTAACATTCTGCACTATTAGACATCATGCAAATGATGTTCTTAGGGAACTAGAATGTGGAATGCTGTGTGGAGAATAATAGTGGCATGCATCTTCTTTTAGAATGTGCATCTTTAGAAAGATTGGTTAACAGAAGGAGCGCTGACTTAGAAGAAGCCAGTGGGCCATAGACCAGATCTGTAATAAAGAAGAAGACACATAGGGCCTCATTACAACCATGGCGGTCCGGGAACTACGGTACCGGTAAGCATGCCTTTACCCTAGTTCCCGGACTGCCATACTACATTCTCTGCTCATGGATGCCGTTTCACCCGCAAGGTTTTTCCTGGCGGGTGTAACGGCACCCGCGAGCAGAGCATGTCGGATGCACCGGCACAACTCTGAATGTGCTGGTGCATCCGACGTCCCCATCCCCATTCAGCCCTATGGGGCAGAATGGGGATCGGGACGCCCTTGATTCCAGCACCTGCAAATGGGCCATTACCGGGTCCGCCAAGCTCAGCATGACTCAGTTCTTGCCCATTCGTGGGTGCCGGAAATAATGCAACTCCGGCCGCTATCACCATAGTTGTAACGAGGCCCATATTCACTTGTATGCTGTATCATTTCAGTGGCAAGGAACTGGACAATGCCAGAGCCCCAATGAGTACTGGCATTGCTGCAAACCTGTTTCCCTCTGCATAATTCGTGGCAACAGTTCTATTTGCCTTGAGGAGAGAGACACCTACCTTCATCTTCGAGGGAAGGAAGAAGTGAAGTGTTCACCGTGGTGCTGTCCTGTGGCACTGTCCGGTGTCCTGAACTAACTGCATTTACCCTGGGAGATGTGCTTTTTAATTATTAAGTACTTCAAGTACCAACGTGTCCCGTGACCTGAATTACGGCGAGTTATTGCATTTGCCCTGGGAACTGTGCTTTATTAAGTGCTTGAAGTACCAGTGAGGCAGCAGCATCTACCTGGCTTGTCTGGAAGACTTGAGGAAGTGTTGAGGATTCGCTCCTGGATGTTTGAAAGTACCCATTGCTGCATTACGCTGTCGTGGATATTATTGCTTGTCTGGAGAGCTTCAATTGCTACTTTGCCTAAACTGCTTCCTCACGAGCTTTAGCTTCATTGTTTTAATTTGGGGAGCTGTTCTGATGAACCGCTCACTCGCGAGCGGTTGACTTCTAGTTTAAATTGCAGTGCGCCCGGAAAGAAGTAAACTACTGTATTAGAGCATGCCCTGTTGGCTGTTGTCCTTGGAATCCTTAGCAAACAACTGATTCTGTGACGTGCACGCACAGAGTTGCAGGCTTCCTGCATCGTTGCTGCTTAAGCAACAGGTACACCTTAAAGTAAAGCAGCTTCGAGCATCACCACGCCGGCGGTGGCCATCTTAAATCTTTTATTTTAGTTTAACGTGTGTTCGTTCGTTACAGAGTTGTTTGCCTTCTCAGGAAATGCTTTCAAATTGAAATGCTGGAGTAAATGGATGTAATCCTTTTCCATTATACTGGTAGCAGCGGTCAACACAACATACAGGTACCTTGTGCAAATACTTTTATGCCACCAAGAAGCATAATCACAACTGGAAAATGACAGTCATTGAGAAAGACAGGGGATTCAGTACTGTTCTCACCGAAACTTTAGCTGTCAAACATATTAACGTGTACATCTCCTCAGTAGTGAATTGAGTAAATGAACTTTCAAGACTTATATATTACATTTCAGAATTGTATGCTAATTTAGGATAGCTGTATCCCACGGTTGTGTTCTGTACTTCATTCTTCTGTCCATATTACAATTGTGTTACGCTAAAATATACTGACATGCAAGGAGTACCTCCTCCTAATTAATTATTGAAGAACCAAGGTGATCCTAGTATTCCTTGGAAGAGGTGAAAGAAGCTGTTTGAACACTATGTCTTAGCTATACATGGGTGGTTACATTTTTCCAGTGAAGAAAGAAATGTCTTTTGTTACATTGTTTAGGAAATTATGACCAGGAACAGTTCACGAACCTCCCTCAGTTGTCTAGTGATGAGTCCAGTGGATTATGAAAAATCCATTAGTATAATTTTATATAGATACCATTTTGGCAAGAGGAAACAACAAGAAATAGAGTTGGTAGAGCAATACATCACTGCATTGATGGGATTAGCTACTATTTGTGAGTTTGGTGTTGACTTCAACGAGAGACTCTGTGGTCAGTTTATATTGGAGTGTGCTGATAGCAAGCTGCGAGAGGCTTTATGGTCTAAAAGTAATCCCCCTTTGAAAAAGTACTCAGAGTTGCAAATGACGTTGAACACACTCATAAATGTGTCAGGGAATTAGAGAAAAGAACATAAATTGAAGTCAAGAAAAGTGAGAATACACATGTTATGGAGGCTCTAGCCAAACAGAGGCAGAAAGCTAGATAAGAACAAATCTCTCATGAGAAAGAGGGGGAACAGATTTCATGAAAAGAGAGATGGTGAAGTCAGGAAAAGATGTTTTCGGTATGACAGTGTTTATCATTTTGCCAACCGTGACAAATGTCCTGGGGTTAAAGCTCTCTGTAAGAAATGCAACAGGAAGGGTCATTTTACAAACTGTTGCAGAACAAAGAAAGAGAATGCAGAGTCTGTTGATGAACTGTGTGATGATTCTGAAGTGTGTGCATATATTGTAGAAAAAGAAGAAATGAGCAATGTTATTGATGAGGATGCAGATACCGAGAAACCCATGTCTGTTGCTAAGATACATGGTGGGAACTTCGAGATGATAATACATTCAGGTGCAAAATACACCCTAATGCCGAAGAACATTCTTGAAAGTAAAATACCCAAGAATTTTAAACTGAATGACATGGATATAAGACATGCGGCATATGGGGGAAAACGGATTGAAATTCTAGATTGGTTCTGGACTACAATATAATTCAAGGATAGGGTGGCCAAATGAAAGGTGTACGTCTCAGATGAAGGTAGTCTATCTTTATTGAACTGGTCTCATCAAAAAAGATTAAAGATAAAGTTAGACCCCAATGCCAAAGAGGCTGTGTATGTAGTGGAAAGAATGAATGGTGATGCATTCTCAGGTGGTGTGTCATTAAATCTTGAAACCCATGAAGTGTTCAAGGAGAAACTGGGCTGTTTTTATGTGAGGACCTAGACCAACCTTTGGACTTCTGAAGGGTAAATGCTGCATCGCCTAACTTGTGAAGAGCAGCATTGAATTTGTCATGATGATCTTTGGTGGATGTCCCCATGACAAGAATATCATTTTGATAATAGAACACCTCTGGGATATCTCGAGAAATCTATTGCATCATTCTTTGAAAGAATGCTGCTGCAGATATTAGTCCAAGTGGCATTCTTTTAAATCGAAAAAATTCCATCCGGTGTGATGAAAGTGGTGACATTCCGTGAATCTGGATGTAACCTGATTTTGTGGTACGCTGACGCCGGGTCAAGTGTGGCAGTCCTGTGGAACCCCTTGAAGGATCCATGTGTCCAGGGAAACACCACAACAAATTTATTGTGATGCGGCAAGAGAATGGCAACAACAACATATACAAGGTTGAAAAGAGACATGTATTCATAGCATGTTTACAAATAGAGTTGTAACAAGAACAATAACTTGTTTGTTTATTGCAGTTGCACACAAGGTTTACTTCCTTATATAGCTTTGGTATCCACAACATGTTTATAATTACAGTTTAATATTCACATATACAAAAGATGCATTTATACAACTGATCTTAAACTCCTTATAAGGAGATGAATGCATGTTTATTATTGCTGTATTTTTACACCATATGATTTAGGGTACTTTCAAGAATAAGAAATAACACACCTCCCTTCCTTTACCTAGTAGGAAAAGGTTACCTGTATCAGCGCAAAGCAATCCTACTCTTGGTCCATGTTCGACCATTCATTTAAAACTACTGCATCATCCATAACTTTGTCCACCTTGAATGGACCACTGAATTTGTTTTCTCCTTTCAGTACCCCCACTGGTCGTGGAGCACCTACCCTGTCACCCTGTTCTGTCTTTGATAACCATTCCAGAGCTGTCTAGGGTGAAGGTTCATGGCCTCTGTGACAGGGTTTTTCAGGCTGTCCACATCGTGCATGCATTGTATCTTTGAAACAAAAATTGACCTTCATTGGCGAAGCCACCCACGCAGGCCTGGGTGCTATGACCACAAGGTGAAATTGCAGATTGTGGGACGCAAATGGTTTGCGGAGGGATCAGATTGAGAAGCATGTCTTGTCTCACACAAAGCGATACATAAGAATCACCCCCTTCTGCCCGGAATACCTACAGTAACAACCTATCGCTGTGAATGAAATCATTTCTGCTGTAAAATAAGATATATCAGGAGACTACAACTTGACAGCGTGGAAAACTGCATCACAAGCGCAAATTTTAATAGAGACAAGGTGCGAAGTACAATTTCAATATACTGAGCATTCCCAGGCAAACATCAATATTCCCCTCTTGACACGCCGCCGCGCATTACAATTTGACTTGCGCGCATCTCATTGATTTTGCCTTTCATTTCCGCTGTGGACTTGAGTATGCATATCAGTATAGTTGAAATATTTCCCTGCTCCCAGAGGACCAGAAGAATAAAATATGAGCGACATAAGCAAAAGGCTTTACCTCTTCCAGCAGTTGAATTCTCCTTTATGCTATTTTCAAACAGCATCAGCGGGTGCACAGGGAAATTTGTTTTCAAGTGCAGAGTGGAACTAAAGCACTACATTTCACTAGAAGCGTTGGATTATAATGCAGTGCCTTCAGCGTGAATCCTCCTCTTCCTCTCAGCAACAGACATGGGAGAAATACAATTCCATTGATATGTGTGTCGTCACGCTTTGTTCATTATTTTTCATGGTCTCATGTATTTAGGATTAATACTTTTTTGATCTAAGATATAATTGTTTCTTATTATTATGCAAATAAGGGTGATCATTATGTAAATGATCTTTTAATGGGAAGAACCCTTAGCGTGTTTAGGGTCACTCAAATATACACAACCATAGTAAAGTCATTTGTATTCATGCATCGTGAATTAATCAGCGTTTCTTAATTTTATTCTAAAGTATTGACCTTGAGCAGGCACCCATTTGCCATTTGCCAGAAAACCTGCATCAGCCATTCTATGGCCACAATGCTTGTCATTCCCAAAAAAGATTCTGACGACTAAATACGTATATTTCAAAACAGACCGTCTGCTCTGGATTGATTATAAACTAACGAAGCATAGCCACTAGCAGGGACCGGAGCCAATATCAAAATCAAAGACACGATGCCACTAGGATTCGCGCAAAACAACATAATTTGTATTTGTATGTTTTAATTGTTAGTTATTTATTATTACTGGTCATTGGTGGGATGCAATGTCTTCCATCTAAGGGCATGTCAGTGCAAACAAAAATTTGGGCAAATAAAAAAAGTTAACTGCAGATGCATCAAACATACAGAAAAAACAAATAGCTGCCCAGTGGTTAGTTGGAAGGTTTTGTAGATTTACTGTACAGGCAGAAACAACAATGATATGATATGGCATTTATAACGTGCCTATACACAAGTGTTTCAAGGCGTGATGAGGCAAGGGAGGGGGAACAAGAGAGGACAGACAACGATCCTACTAGGCCAGGTGTCATTCAGATTGTGCAAGTGTATGGGAAGGGGAAGGAGAAGAAGTGCGAGGGAGAAGGGGGAGAGGACAGAGAAGCGACTGGCTGCGGGAGTTTGAGGTAGATGAGCAAAGAGCTCGAGAGGAAAGGTGTTTAGGGAGAGAGTTGAAGGTATTGAGGCCCCAGGCCCCAGAAGGCCTTTTGGACGATGCAGAGGGTTTTGAACTTAATCCTCGCAGCCACTGGGAGCCATTGCAGAGATTTCAGTCCTGGAGAGATTCGATCCCTGGGCTGAGGCCAAGGACAAGTATCGCGGTCCTGTTCTGGATAAGGCAGGAGAGTAGAAGCAGGCAGATTTAGAAAGAGGGTGTTGCAATAGTCCAGGCTAGAGAGAACCAGAGCTCTGAAGACAATGAGCTTCTGGCGGAAGGAGAGGAAAGGAAGTATACCTCTGAGGAGGTGCAACCGGTAGCGTGACTTCTTAGAGACATCAGAGATGTGAGGAGAGAAGGAGACTGTAGAGTCGAAGATGACCCTGAGGTTTTTCGCCTTGCAGGTGGGAGAAGGAAGAGGGCAAAGGGAGGCGGCTAGAGAGCTGAAGGGAAGGAGGCAGCGGGTGTGCCGATGAGGAGAATCTCAGTCTTACTGGCATTAAGGCAGAGGTCATTGGCAGCACACCACTCCTGGATAGCAGACAGTCAGAGATGAGGGAAGTGGAGGAGGAGGCAGAGTGTAGCCTGAAGATGAGTTGGGTGTCATCCGCATAGCACTGAAAATTGGGGCAGAGAGTGGCGATGCGGTGGGCCAGGAGTGCCAGGTATTGGTTGAACAGCCAGGGAGAGTGGTTAGACCCCTGATGGACACCACAGGTAGAGAAAAAGATAGCAGAGAGGAAGGACCCAAGTTGGACCTGGGAGGGTTGGTCAGAGAGGAAAGAAGTCAGCCACGCCAGTGTCTGACCGGTGATACCCAGGTTATCACGGAGACGGTTGAGCAGGATGGCATGGTTGACTGTGTCAAAGGCAGAAGAGAGATCAAGCAGGATGAGAGCACAGGGGGTGTTAGAGTCAAGGTTGAAGAGCAGGTCTTCACGGATGTTGAGGAGAGCAGTTTCCGTGCTTCTGGCAGCTCTTAAACCAGACTGGTGGTCATGAAGACAGCCGACAGATTCAGTGTGGAGATTGAGCTGGGAGATGACCAGTTTCTCCAGGAGCTTGCCCAGGAAGGGAGTGATGGAGATTGGGCAATAGCTGGCCGGGCAGGAGGTGTCGGCAGTGGGTTTCTTGAGAAGGGGGTGCACAAGGGAGTGCTTCAGGGGGTATGGGAAGACACCAGTGGTGAAGGAGTGATTGCAGAAATCAGCCAGGGCAGGAGCCAGGGAGTTGATGTGGTCCTTGATGGTTTTGGAGGAACAGGGGTGAACCTGTCTCGATAAGACTTTCATAGATCGGACTTGTACAGCAACCTTGTCTGCAGAGAACAGGGGAAAGGCAGAGAAGGAGGGAGAGGAGGGGGCTGCAGAGTGGCCAGAGGAAAAGCAGGGAATGGGGGAAGGGGGTGGAAAGGAGGAGAGAGAGGACAGGATGTCCTGAGTTTTAGAGATGAAATGTGAAACCAGTGCCGTACAGAGGACCTGGGTGGGGACAGGAGAGGTGTAGACTGCGGCAGGATTGGCCAGTTCCTTGCAGATTTTAAAGAGTTTGACCGATGCCGCAGAGACGCGGGCTTGTATATGAGCTCTCTTCTTGGATAGAACAGAGAGCCGATATTGCCAGTTTGTCAGAGGATGCACATGAAGCACACCATTTCCTCTCGGCCACCCTACACTTGCATTTTAGGGTGACGAGGTCGGAATCGTACCAGGAGTCGCACTTGGCTTTGGGCTTCAGGCGGATTTACATGACAGGGGCAAGGATATGAAGAGTATCAGAGATAGCTGAGTGGAGCGTGGAGAGGGCTGTGTAAGGATGAGAGTCATCCAAAGGGGGTGGGAGCAATGAGAAGGTGGCAGCTAAAGCCTCAGCTGAGACGCGCTTCATGGGTCGGATGACTGAGAAGGTGGATGGCAGTGATGGAAGTGGCTTGGCCTGAGGGATAGGGTGGGTGAGGTGGGAGGAGAGGGGAAAGCGATCACTCCAGGGCAGAGGAGTGGTGAAAGGGATAGAGAGGGGAAGGTCTGAGGAGATAAGAACTTCCTTAGTGTGCCCTGCAGAGTGAGTTGGGCCAGAGGGGAGAATAGTGAGTGAGAGAGAGTCACAGAGGTTACGAAAGAGTCCAGAGGGAGGACAGGCGGCATCCAAGTGGATGTTGAAGTCACCAAGAAGGAGGAGTTGGGCAGTCGAGACCAGGAGGGAAGAGGAGAGGTCCGCCCACTCAGAGAGGAAGGAGGAAATCTGACAAGGTGGCCGATAGATAGTAGTGGAATGGCTAGGGGAGAGAGAGAGCCTGCAGATGAGGCATTCGAAGGAGGAGTAGGCCTGCGTATGAATGACAGAGGCGGGAATCCACTTGGGGAAGATCAGGGCTACACCCCCCTCAGAGCGGTTGGCCCTGGGAGCAGAGAGAATCTTGTAGCCCTCAGGTAGGAGCGTATCAAAGCTCGTGACAGAGCTGGCAGTGAACCATGTCTCGGTGAGACCGAGGACATCAAGGTCAAGTTCTTCCAGAAGGCGGCAGATATCCGAGGAGTGTTTGACAGCAGATCAGGAGTTTAGAGTGGCAACATGGAGAAGGTTGCTATCCTTAAAAGACTTCTGGGGAGGGGTACAGATCAGAGGTACGTCCTGGAGAGGTCTAGGAGGAGCCCGGGAGAGGACAGAGAGGGAGGGAAAGGGCAAGGTAGCTGAGGAGGAGGCAGAAGGGGGAGGTGAGGTAGCCACGGAAAGGGGAGAAGGAACAGCAGGAGAAGAAAGGAAGTTGATGAGGCGCGGGAAGCTTCTATCAAAGAGTGAAGGTTAGCCTGGGGGCCTTGGACCAGGACGGTCCCATTAGAGTAGACATTAATGATAACTTTAGAGGAATGGAAGGATGCCAGATGGCGTCCCAGCGGGTGCCACCATTAGTGGGAGCAGAGGAGAAAGGGGAGAGCACAGAGACCAAATGAAGGGTCCTAGGTTTCATAATGCAATTTTTAAATACTGAAACAGTGCATATTAGACAGTAAAAAACACCTAAATTTGAGAATCCTAATTTTTAAATACTGAAACAATGCATATTACACACTAAAAACACCTAAGTTTGAAAATCCTAAATAGGGAGAAAAGGCCAAGGTTTCACAATGCAATTTTTAAATACTGAACAGTGCATATTAGACGGGACGGGGAGAAGCAATTTGCGGGCAGACAGGGGGATAAGAGGTGGGGAGGTGGTTAGCAACTGGCGTCCCCTGCGGACACCTGAAGACACAACCAGGAGCCATCAAGGGGGGAGTCGCGCTTTGCCTAGGGGCCCTTAGCCGTGTGGGACTGCCGGGCAGGGGCTGCCCTGGGGGGACCCGTGATAAGGAACGAGTAGGCCAATCAGGGTGGGGGTGGGCGTGCTCGGAGGAGGATGGGAGGAGGAGAAGAGAGAGAGAGAGAGCGGAAGGGAAGGGGAGTGGGGAACAGGCCCACGGGCCGAAAGGCAAACAAAAAAGAGTACAAGAAATTTCAAATAGCCTCAAAGAGGCTCTCACCAGCAGAGGATTTCACTGCAAGCCACCCGCTCAGCCGAGGTGGAAATGGCAAGCGTGGATGGTGGGCAGGGAGGTGGAGTGACCCAGAGAACCAGCTACCGGGGATGAGGCCAATCAGGGTGGGGGGGGGGCGTGCTGGGAGGCAAGTATTTCCCCTGTAAGGACACATGATGCCTTGCCCTAAATATTGCCAGTATTTGCCCATATAAGAGCACACCTGTGATGGTTTTGCCCAAATACTACCACCATAAGCTCATCTAAGGTCACACCTGCAATGGTTTAGCTGTTTGCTACAAGTATGCGTCCTTATAAAGCCTCAAATAAAACAGCTTGGGCCCAAAATGCCACCATTCGCCCCGTAAGGACACACCTTTGGTGACTTTGCCTCAAAATGCCAAAATGTGCCCCTGGAAATACACACCTGTGATGGCTAGGTAATAAAATGCAAGCAGTTGCCCTTTATTAACACATCTGTCCCAGGCTGGCCTAAATATGACAAGCAATTTTCCCTTAATGGTCAAACCTGTAGTGGCTTTGTGCCAAATATTGCCTGAATTTTCATTGTAAGGAGACACCTTTAAGGGTTTTTCATGCACTAGGGCAAACATTTGCAACCTATGGCAGTGAAGATCACTTCCGGGCCATCTGCAAGAATGCACCCGTGCTGAGGCCAGGCAAAGGATTGCTAAGGGGAGACAGAGAGTCACACGGACAAGCTCAAACAATGAAGGAACTGGCAGTGCACCAAGAAAATATAGACCTTGAGACAAGGAGAGCAGCCAATTTGCTGCTCACAGAGAGTGGCAATCACCAAATTGGCACGGATACCGGCACTCCAAGAAAACTGTCTGGCATTGAATCCACATTATCCACAGACAATCAGAGGAAAAAGGGGTATGCATCGGCATTAGGAAATGACACAGTCAAGGAACACAGCACTGTTGAGGGGGCCTCAACACCCCCCCCCCCGAATCCCTACTGAGGTAGCCTCACAGACCATAACCCGGATGACATCACCAGAGTAATAATGAAGAGGCGACATGGCTGAGCACACACATAGAGAGTTAGCCAGGTGCAAAAGAACACACATGAACTGCTTGCTGGCACTTAAAAGCAATTACTATGAACAGCCATGAAAATAAAATTGAAACTACAGCTGCTTTGAAATGAATTGGCAAGGATTAATACACAGGGGGAGACCTGACACAATGATTTTCCTGAGAAACTCCAAGCAGAGCTGGCAGTGCAGTCCCCATGTCCAGCCTTGCCAAGGATGCTGGGAGAGACAGTTTGAGGCAGCAAAAAGATGAAACACATGCAAGGGAAGAAAGCTGAAATTTGTCACAAATGCAAGCAGAGAAAATCAATGTACCATCCCTGAACATGTGATCTGAAGCTGGGGAACAAGACCCATTCATTTGAGGAAGAAAGGAACTGTTGTTCCCATCAAACTGAAGACAGACGATGTAAATATGTAACACAGCATGAAGGTGAAGACTGTAGTGTCCTTGCTCAAGGTCAGAGAAGTCAGAGAGGTGGTACAATTAGTGGGAAACAGGTGGTTCTCTGAGGCTACTCTCCCCAGCCATCATTTCTGTTCACATACGGGTAAATTTCATAAAATGACAAGGCTTACACTGAACTCCCAGGGGTGGTGCTAGGTGCAGTCACCAGATCTGGCCCAACCAATCAGATCATGTGCCCCTATAGGATTTATGTATACCTATATTTTTTACCCATTTCATTGAAACATTTGGCTCTGAGGTCATACCAGTTTAAAACCTCACTGCCCACCTATAATGAGCTGAGAATGCATTTGGATGGTGCAGAAATCCGTGTGCTTTTGCCTACTTTCGATTAATAAAAGCAGACATTTCTGAACACCTCCGTTTCTTGGCATGGGGGATTTCCCTCGAGCCAGCCTCTGTTTTTTAATTCCACTCAAAGGGTAGCAGAGGGATGGCTGCTCGTGCCGTCAGTGAGAAATCCTGTCTCTCCTGCATTCCTGCCTGCTCCCTATGGCACATCCAGAGATCAGATGATAAGGGCGGCAGGCTGTGGGAGTGACAGCGAGTCTGAGAGCTCTAGCAGACCTGCAGACTTGGTGTAAGTATGGGTCCAGGCATCTGACAAATACATGGGGGAGGGAACTGGGGGAATAGTTATGTTTTTGTCAGTTGTTTTGTCAGCAGATTATGTATTGTAAGTGTAGACTCAGCTTTATGGCAAACAGGGGAGGGCATGGAAAGGTACCGCTTGATGATTGTGTTAAGATTTGGTTTCATATGGAATGTTGTTGTTACATTTTTGTTTTGGCTAGGGAACATTTGGTATTGGGTAATCCGTTTGGTCAGTCAGCTTAGATGATTGGTTTAAGACTACAGATGAAAAAAGGTATGTAAATATCAGATTTCCTGTGAAATAGGCAGGCATTTTAACTTGCTTCATAGATGTGGTTATCTGTGAGTAGGGTTGTCAGAAATAGCTTGCTCGTATCATGGAAGTTGAGTTCCTTGGTTTATTCCTCAGAAAAGTAGACCTCTATGAAGCTAAGCCATAGATAAAAGAGGACCACAAGATGTATTGGTTTTCCCTGTTGGTTAGGCAGGAAGGTGGCCACATATATATTATTTATGTTTGTCAGGGTTGTCAATGTGTTTGTGAAGTGTTTAAAGCAGACTTGTATTGAAGGGGACGCTGTTGACAACACTTTCCGTAGGGTTTGTGATGTGGCATATGAAGTATCTTGTTAGGACTTAATGTGATTAGAAGGTGGCAGATTCCATCTTGGTGGATTGGCGCTTGAATTGGCTTGAGTAGCACATGCAAGAATTGTATATTGGCCTTTGGGTGCAGACAATTGAAAGAGGGATGTGGAGAGCTCGGAGTGGGGCTTGTGGGTAATTTAAGGGAGTAGTTTAACATTGATGCTAAGAGAGAAATGCATTGGGATCCATAGTGAAGGTGAAGGTTAAAGTGAAGGTGACTTGTGGTGTGTGTGCTGAGTGCATTTGAACAGTGGTGTGTTTTTAGTGCAGTTGAATATGTGGTGTGTGGGGAGGAATGCATACAACTGCGTGTGTTATGTGGTCTGTGTTAAGAAATATAGTAATTGTGTGTGTTGTTTTTTGTTTCTCTTTCTCTCTTTCTCTCTTCTCAGTGATGCTGCGGCAGCTTGTCTGGGTAAGGTATGGGGTTTTCAGTGTTTAAATGGATGGCCCAGCTTTGCGCTGACTGTAAAAAAGATATATTGTAAACTCTGACGTAGAACAGTTTATTTTTTAAGAGTTTTGAAGATTATACTCTTGTGACCAGCAGTGAGGGGAGGGAGGAAACCCAAGTAGGTGAAGCTGGCTTTATTTAGCACGGAAGGCTTCAGTGCATGCAGCTGAATTTTTAACCTATGTTTTGTGCAACATGAAATAAAATTAAGTAAGCAAAAAGAAAGTGTATTGAGTATGGTAGGCAATCAAAGTGTGATGGGCCAGAACCCCAAGAAGCAATGATTTTCGGCTGACAGGGGTCTGCGGAAAAAGTCGCACACATATGAATTTCAGCAAGGAAATACATTGTTAATGTCAACTTTCATTACATGGCGAACGAGGGCAATGTGACTCTGTGCATTGGGGAAAAGTGCATGAAATTCAGGCATTGTAAAGTGCAAAGTAACAGAGACATGGTTTGCTTGCAGGGATTGGGACGTAACTAGAGAAATGACAGAGGTATAGAGAAGAGAAGATTTAAAAAGGTTGGGATTTGGATGACTGGAACAGAGTGTGGGGGGCTTATGAGATGCAATTTGGGAAGCAGAAGAGAAGTGGACTGCAGAGTGAGCTAAGTAAGGAAAGCATTAATATTTCTTAGTGATTGTGATTTGAGGCACCTAACATGTGAGATTGCACATTTATATTCGGATAATGAATAACATATACTTTAACACAAGCATATGTTTTATGTTTTTTGTATTTTTTTAATACAATTTATCAGTGCAACTGTTGTCAAATTTGAAAGCTCTGCCTTACAAACTGTATTGACAAGGCATAAGTTTTGTGTTGGAGGTTTAAACATTTACTTGTCTGCAGCTTTGTTGGCCCCACTTAATGGTGAACATCTAAGGAGTAAAGCAGGTTTTGGTTGGCATTGGCAGTGGGACAAGTGTCAGGACATGTCATGATAAATATGATTATTAATGTAGGCCTTTAAGTGCCCTGGCAGCATTTTAAGGCTACCCCACAGTAAGGACTTATTGAGTTGTTTTTTTTTATTAAAACTCTTACAAAATATATGGGTAATAATGTTTTTTGACAATGGGAGTGGTTTGTTGGAGCTGATTTTACTTGAAGGAATTTAACATTGGGTTTTTTTTTTAATGAGGAATGGGCAGTGAAAGGAGATTGTGTTAGTGGATAGTGTAAATGGACATCCATGCATAAAATGACCTATTTTTGTTTAACAAACCATTTTTATTGGGTCACATGAGCAGCTCTGCTGTTTTAAGGTTGACACTGTGCCAGAAGTTTTTTAAAGAATTATCAAAGACACTGCATAAAGACATAGTGGGGTACGTTTTGTGTATGTATTATTTAGCCCTTGCAGGTGCTTTTTTATTAGCAATGAGTGGGACACTACAAGACAGGCACACAAGGTAAAAGGGAGAAACGCTTTGTGATTTATGGGGAGGAATAGAGCTGGAAGTTTCAAATGCATTTTAGGAAGATGAGCTAGCAAAGGAGGGTTTCCAGACACACGCATAGTGAAGCAGGAATTTTCAAGGGTCAAGATAGGGCTGCAGGTACACAGACAGATATAATTATGGGAAGTAAGAAGCCTCGGATATAAAACACACATTGCTTAGCTGTGCACAGGTGAGAGAATATGGGCGTAAGATTAGGACATATTTTGAAAGCATGCAAGAAGGAGAAAAAAACTACAAAAGACAAAGGAAGGACAATTGGTAAGACTCGAGGGAGGTACATCCTTCAGAGCACAGTGCATAACCCCATGAACAGTAGGCCCAAGATCATACCGTGTCAGGAGTAGGCACTGTGGGTTAAAAACACATCGCAGAAAATGCGGCCATTGCAGGCACCAAAGCAATGCATATATACACATAGAACAGGAGGTTTGTCGCATTGAGAGGGGACCCATTTTAGAGGAGCATGACCAGAATTCTCCCCCAAAATGTTAGAGGAGACACAAGAGCATTCAATTAGAAAAGAAACGGGTTTCACATGAAACACATACACAGCAAATATTACTGGCAGAAATTAAGGGTACATTGTCATGATACTAACAGCAGTTTTGTTCAAAAGAAGGGCACACACACAGAAGGAGAAAAGGACAAACAGCTAGAAGTGAGCTTCAGAGGTGTGATGGCGAGGGGGAGGGAAGAGTGACTTCACTCACACGAGATAAGGATGAGGGGGTAAAGTGGGGAAGAGAGATAGGTCTTGATGAAGGGGCAGGCATACCCATTAGATAGCCAGGGGGGGCGTTTATACCCGGGGAATGAGTATTCAATATACATTTCGCATATCAAGAAGAAAGAAAAAAGAAAACATAGAAGGGGAGGATTTGACATCACAATTAAGTATGCTGCAAGCTGATATCAGACACTATAGTTACACATCAAAGGGAACCATGTTGGAGGCTTAGGAAAAGGGGCCTAGTGCACTGCTGAAAGGGAGCCGAGCAGTGTTTTATGGCAATTTTTCTTTCAAGTTTTCTTTTTGGCTGAGAGGGAAAGGGGCAATCATGGCAAACTCTATTATTGCAACAATAGCACAATAACAGATCGAGGAAAGGAAACAAGGTGTTTAACCGGACATAGGATGAAGGCCAGCAAGGAGGAGCTACAGATGGAAGCACAATATGCAAAATAGGAATGGCAAGCCAGTAAGGAATCAGCATATTAAAATAAGTAACACATTTTGTATGCTACTAATGGATTTTGAATGCTTTAATGGGTTTAGGGATGACATTATTTCGTGTAGCATTATTGGTGCAAAGTAGCAATGTAAAGAGAAGGAGAAACACTTGAGGGGTAGGTACTTGTGGAAGGGCAGGGTAGGGGGATAGAGATGGCAGGTAAGTACTGGGGGAGGTGAAAGGAATGTGGGAGGTCCCATATTGATCTTGAGCGGGGAGAAGGAGACACATGTAAGTAACAGATAGAAGGTGAAGGAGATGTAGAAAGGTTTTCAGTGAAACACATCTTTCTGTACAGGACAAAAGGCACAGATGAAGCATGGCACTTGGAAGGTGGCCCTTAAAGAGAAGAAAAGTATCATTTTTTTAAGAAGTGTACACAATATAAATAAGTTAACCTGTATCAAAAGGTATGACTTGAAATGTAATGTTTATATGCTATGTATGAAATATTTTTTTATGATTTGAAATGTAATGTTTATATGTGATGTGTAACTTTATATTGAAAAGAACAGACATGCATGTGCAAGAGATGGTAGGCAAACATGCGCACACATATCTCACACCCGCATTCACTCACCCATCATATGCGCTAGTTTCAGCATCAAGAAATGTTAGGGTGGTAGCAGCTACAGTTTGCCGGAACAACATAGCACAAAGAAGATGGACAAGGGGAAAAATGCCAAGAAAGAGACAGCTCCTGAAGGCCTGTCAACAAATAACAATCCCAAAAACAAGTTCAATGTTAATGGAAAAAGGAAAGAATCTTGGACATTGCATGAAGGAAAATACTATCACAATGCCACCTCATTTCGGAATTAGGAATCACAGAGCAGGAAAGCCAAGGAAACACATGCAGGAGAAGAGTGAGAGCGCATCTAAAGGGGAGTACTGTTCTGTCCATTACTTTATTATGAATTTTTGTCCCCATTTGGTTTTTACAGGACAACATAATTCAACTCAAGGATGTACGCAGGAGAAGAAAGGACTATCGTCATTTTTGTTGTGTTTTTTTGTCTCTCATGCGGTTAAGAAGGAAGAAATGGGACAGTTAATGCTCCAGAGAAATTAGCAGAGCACCCACATGATGAATGACATTTGGAATAGAGGTGGGGGTAGAAGGCATATGAGATGTAAAGTTGATGAACGGAATAGATAAATAAAAGGAGGTAGTTGCAAACATTTAGGCAATGATAGTATGTAATAAAGTAAATGTATTTATATTTCGAGAAACTCACCCGTTTTCTCTGTGTTTTAGGCACAAGGTGTGAACAGTGAATGACCTAAGCAACCGAGCCCCCTAAGAAAAGAAAGAAGGTGTATCACCAGGAGGGCCTGTGGGACCCAAACTAATACTCAGATGTCACAGGCTGGGACATGAGAAACACTCTAATTGTGTGATCCCTGTTAGGGAGAATTCTCCAGAATGGCTACTTTCCCTTACCTACTGAGTCCCTCAGCAGCTTTTCTGGATTTCTAGGATTTATTTTTTTCACCTGGTAAGAGTGCAAGCCTTTTTTCCCACTCTTCCATGTGTTTTGCTGTGTGTGTGTAACATTTTTGTGTTCATAGACTGTGTAGCTTCCCCTACTCCACAGGCATCAACTTTTTACTGTGTGTTACACAGCACCTTTAGTGCAATGACACAGGGTTGTCTTTTTTAGACTTTCCAGCTTACACTCCATTTTCCGGGACTGACTACTGTCTCCCAGAACATGGAAATTTGCCCTTGACTTTATTAGTCTTTTTAAATCCACAGACCCAGTGCAAACTATCTTACATAGAGTTCTGGAAAGGGTTAATTGTTATCTCTTTTTGTGTGTTTCTCATGGAACATTATTTCATTCCCTTTTCATTAAGATTTGGCCGGTGGCAGTGGTAACTACCCTATTTTTTCTACCACAGTTATTTTAAATAGCTTTGGTATTGTTTTAGGCTATCTTATTCGCCATTTTTTTGTAAAAGTATTTCTTGTGTTCTACTCTGCAGGCCAAACCAGGTTTGGTTCCTTTTTTTGCCGTCCTTTGGCAGGCTTCTGCACAGAAGCCCTCCTTAGGCACCTGAATATCTGAGGGGGACAGGATGTGAGAGAGTGGATTGGGACTCCCTGCACAGGGTCTCCTTGGACACCCATGTTGCACTTGGGTATGATTGGCTGAGGTGACTGTCCCGCTGGGACAGCCACCCTGCTGTGTGATTGACAGCCATGCTGTGTGAATGGGGGAAAACTGCATAAAAAGCAGGTCTCTGGGACTGAGAAGGCAGAGTCGCCACTGGATCGAGAGAACTGAAGAGAAGCTGACAGAAGAGGACCTCTACCACGACTGAACCTCCCGGTGAAGCCCTGCTGCATGTCCGAATGTCCAAACTTCGACGACAAGGAAGATCTGTAAGGAATCTTCTCCCCTTGAGCTGGTGGGACCAACCAGTTGACCAAACTGCAAGCCAGGCCTCCCTCCTCTGGTCGAATTTGCTGTGCACAGCTACAGTGCCTGGATAGCCAGGAGGATCGGACCCGGCATTGGGTTTTAAGGAGCAAACCTTTTATTTGTTGCTTTGCTCTGCTGCTGGTTTCTTCCCTGGGCAGTGGAGGACCCTCCAGTCCTCCTACTTTGTGTCAATCCGACAGTCACTTCAGGAACCATGAGCCTGCAGGACCTGCCAGGAACGTCCACCTCAGCTACAGCCTTCTTCTCCATTTAAGGTACTTTTCAAATCCGGTCTCTCGTTCTGTCCGACCACGGTAAAAGTGCTTGAAAGCTTTTGCCAATCCAAGGGCTTCTGCTTCTCTATCATTTAAAGTAACTTTTTGTCCTACCAAATTCATTCTGAACTCTTGGCAAAGACTTAACCAAGAACTACGCTGATCTGTGTGATCCTCTGCATAGACTTTGGTCCATTGACTTTGGCCCTGGCCTCTTGATTTGATTTCCTCACTGTAATTACTTTTTCTAGATTGCCCTGCTTACTTACATGTTGGTGCTGCTGAACGTTTGTCTAACTTTGTCTTTCCCTCCCTTTTAAATTACTGGAGTGCCATTTTGCTCACACTACATTTTTAGCTTAACTTGTCCAGAATATATTGGGTGTGGTGTAGTGTATTGAGATTGTGATTTTTCAGCTGCCTGCTAATAGTGAAATATTTTATAACTGATGTGTAAATAAATGCATATTATTTTACTCAGAAACCTTGATTCAGTGTTTGTTTGAACCATAGTACTTGCTGTCCTTTCTGCAACTATTTGTACTGCTCACTTTATTCTTGAGATAAGCCTGGCTGCTCAGCCATCGCTACCACTTTAGCGTGTAGTACAGGCTTGTACCGAAGGTGAATTTGTACTGTCACTTGTAGTCTTAATTGTATGTGGTGTTCCCAAAGGGTACTGCATATGGTTCTGCCTAACGCTGGTGTACAGCGGTGAGGATCAAGTTTAGTGATTACACTTAGAGTGCTGCTATTACTTTGGGTCAACTAACCCTAAGGCTAAACATCACTAAAAAGCAATATTAATCATGTCTGACATGGAAAGATACAGTCAGGAGACGACCCTACCTAGTTACACTGTGGATTATTTAAAACATCTGTGTAGAGAAAGGAATCTCTCTGTTAAAGGCAAAAAGTCAGAGTTGATTGAAAGGTTGTTAGAGAAACAAAGTCTGGAGGGTGGGTCTGAAATACCCAACCCCTCAGCAAATGTAGAAAATGATGAGTAAGATCATGTGTCTAGTATTAATGAGATAGATGAGACAGATGTGTCTCACAATGTAGACCTCACTGTCCCTTTACTTGCTCAGCAACCTCAATCTTTGTCCACTGGGACCCCTACAGATCCCACATTCAGTCCTGATTTCTATGCTCTAGAAAAGATGAGGCTTGGATTGGAATTGAAATGTTTAAATGCTGAAACTGAACACAAGCATCAAGAACCTATGCTCAGAGAAATGGAGATGAACCATGCCTTTCAAATTAAAAGTTGTCTTTGGAAAATGCTTCTCTCCCAGAGTCTTCTAGGTCTTCCAGTCCTAAGAGACCTCGTATGCCTAAAGAAATTGTGGGTATGTATGAGGTTAAGCTTGATATTTTGGATTGGTTGGCAATGTTTGAATATAACCATGGGATTCAACACATTACAGGGAATCAGTTGCTTCCTTGGCTCTTCTCTACCCACTGTCGCATCTGATGTTGCGATGGAGTTGAGGGAGGTGGATAGAATGGATAGGTGTGAAGCTAGCGTTAATTGCTGGATTTGGGAAGACCCCTTCCCAATACCTTAAGAGGTATAGGACCCTCAAAAAGCATGATGGTACCCCTTGGGCTACCTGGGTATAGGGTCACAGAGTAAACCCTTATGAAGGTTATAGAAATCTTGTTATGTTGGAGTCAATTTATGATGCCTGCTCGCCTGAGCTCAGAAAGCACTTGGCTGATTCTAAGGAGATAGATCCAAAGAAGTTAGCTAAGGCTGCTGACTTGTGGGTTGTCAACAGGGCTACTCACAAGGATTCTGGGGCAACTCAGAAGAAGGATGAGGGAAAGCAGCCGAAGAAAGATAAGGAGAATTCTAATACCTCCAATCCAAAAGAGGGCACCAAACAGCAACATAAGGTTAAACCACAAGGGAAACCGAATCAGGCTAGTGTACCTTCTGGACCCAAACAAGGTGGAGGTCAGAACAAGCCCCCATTCCTCAAAACATTTGAGAAATATTATGTTTGTGGGTCAACTGACCATGTGAAAGGGGATCCCAGATTTAAGGGTAAACCTTCAGGGATCCACACTGTCTCCTTATCCTTCTCCCCAGAGGAAGAAGTACCTATGGCAAGTGGAAACTTTCACTTACTGGCTGATGAACCCACGAGAGTCTCAGCTAGTGCTTCTTTAGTGTCCGTGGGATTGTGGGAACAACAGAATTTAGATGTCTATAATTCCATCCCAGATGATACTAAAGAGTATTATAAAGATAGTGTTCTTGTGAATGGCCAGGAGACTCCTGCCATCAGAGACACTGGAGCCAGCATAAATGTGGTTGGTGAATCATTTTTCAAGGTGGAGGATGTTGCTAAGGCACCCAAAGGCCTGAGCAAGTTAGCTGGAGGCCCTGTGCAAATTCTTCCCCAGTTACAAGCTCTCATCCAATGTAATGATATGACTGTCAAGATACCTGTTAGTGTGCAGAGTGAAGTGAATGGGAGAGTCCTGTTGGGTAATGACCTAAAAACTCTTTGAGTTGTGTCTAGTACCCCCAGGCCTCCCAGTAAAAGGAAACAGGAGCTCACTAGGCCTGCAAGTGAGAGGACCTTGAGAGGCTCTCCAGAGGAGGAGAAAGACGAAGCTATCACCCCCACTCGACAGGAGTTGCTCACTGTTATTTCTGGAAAGAAAGAGGCAAAGGGGAAACCCAAGACATCAAAGAAAAAGCCATATGGCACCCCTGTGCTACCAAGAAGGACATCCCCAAGATTGTCTAAAGTGACACCTGTGACTCCTCCACCTGCTGAGGCAGAGTGTGAGGTACAACCCTGTGTGGTTGACCCAGTCTTTGAAGAGTCAGATTTGTAAGAAGACATTGTTTTAGTTGGAGATCTGGACCCTGTTGACCATCCTGAGCTGCAGTCTTTACTGGCAGAAGGTGGACACAACAGGGCAGACTTCAGCAGAGGAGAAAGAGAGTGTCCTACTCTTGAAGGTCTTCAACAACAGGCTGCTTCTCAACTTGATGGGCAACAAGTTGGAAAGCATAGGTTGAGCTGGGAAGATGGCCTCTTCGACAGTGAACCAACTTAGTCTATCCTTGGTGAATACAAAAGACTTGTATTACCCCTAGAAAACAGACTCCAGTTCCTACAGTTGGCCCATGAGATACCTTTGGCTGGTCATTTGAGTTTCAAAAAGATCAAGGAAAGTATCTCCTTATACTTCTACTGGCCTAAAATGGGTACAGAAGTTGACACATTCTGTAGGATCTGTCACACTTGCCAAACCTCTGGCAAGAGTGGAGTCAAGAATGTGGCACCCTTGGTGCCTCTACCAATGGGGGGAGTTCCTTTTGAGAGGGTGGGCATTGACATTGTTGGCTCCCTTGACCCTCCCGCATCTTCAGGAAACAGGTTTATCCTGGTTGTAGTATACCATTCTACTATGTATCCTGAAGCTATACCTATGAGGACTGTTATGGCTCTGGCTGTGGCTAAGGCACTACTTGGTATTTTTACCAGAGTAGGGTTTCCTAAAGAAGTGATATCTGACAGGGGATCCAATTTTATGTCCCATTATATGCAAGCCATGTGGGAAAACTGTGGTGTCACTTACAGGTTCTCTACAGCCTACCATCCACAGACAAATGGCCTGGTAGAGATGTTTAATCATACTATAAAGAGCATGATAGGTGCTTTAGAGGAGAGGAACCCCTTAAAAGAAAGTGGGACCTTTTACTGCCATGCCTTCTATTTGCTTATAGAGATGTCCCTCGGGAGGGAGATGGTTGCAGTCGCTTCAAACCTCTCTATGAACATCCAGTCAGAGGTAAATTGGCCCTGATTAAGGAGTGGTTGAAGAGTGCTCCTTCCCCCAAGCTAGTCAGAGTGACTGACTATATGATAGGTCTCCAGATTAGAATGTTACACATGATGGCAGAAGCTAGTGATAACTTAAAAGCAGGTCAGGATCTGGTCAAACATTGGCATGACCAGAAGGCCAGCATGGCTGAGTTTACTCAAGACCAACTTGTATTAGTTATAGTGCCAACAAGGCAGAGGGCCTTGCAGGACAAATGGATAGGACCATTCAAGGTTGTGGGCAAACCTGGAGAGGTGAACTATTTGGTGGATTTAGGCAGACCTAACGAGACTCCCAGAGTCTTTCACATCAACCGGTTAAAGGCATATGTCTCGAGACAAGAAGTGAGAGCTTTGCTTCTAGCTTCAACCCAAGAAGAGGAGGAGTGTGAACCTCTACCTGACCTACTCAGAGGCCAACCTTTAAATGAGAACATAGAGGGAGTCAATCTCTCTTCTCAACTGATATCTGAACAACAGGAGGAGTGCAAAGTTCTGTCAAATCTGTTTGCCTCCCTGTTCTCACTTTCACAAGGCTTGACCCCTTGAAGCCAGCATGATATTCTCACTGGTGACTGTTTACCTGTGAAAAGCAGAGGTTACAGAATGTCAGAACATGTGAGATCCCACATCAAAAGAGAGGTCAACAAGATGTTTGATGTTGGGGTGATAGAGTCATCTACAAGTCCATGGTCTAGTCCAGTTGTTCTAGTACCAAAGGCAGGATCCAAGGAGTTGAGTTTCTGTGTGGACTATAGAGCTCTAAATGCAGTCACTAAGACTGATGCCCATCCTTTGCCAAGGACAGATGAACTGGTGGATAAACTTGGTGCAGCTAAGTACCTCAGTACATTTGATCTAACGTCAGGCTATTGGCAAATAGCCCTGACAGACCATGCCAAGGAGAAATCTGCATTCTCTACCCCAGAAGGCCTCTACCAGTTTACGGTTATGCCATTTGGATTAAAGAATGCACCTGCTACATTCCAAAGGATGGTCAATGAAGTTCTGAATGGGATCGAGGACTGTTGCATGGCATACTTGGATGCGATTGCCGTGTTCAGCTGTACGTGGAAAGAACATGTTGATCACTTAGGACATCTTTTGCAAGCTCTTGAGCAGGCCCATCTGACCATAAAGGCAAGCACATGTCAAATTGGTCAGAGCAAAGGTGTCTACCCTGGTCATAAGGTAGGAGGTGGTGAAAAAAGGCCATTGCCAAGCAAAGTACAAGCTGTACAAAACTGGCCGACCCCTACTACTCAAACCCATGTGAGAGCCTTCCTAGGTCTCACTGGATAATACAGGAATTTCTTTGAGAACTATGGGACCATAGATTCTCCCTTGAATGTAGTCTCCTCTCCAAACTTCCCTAAAAAAGATAAATGGAATGAGGGGTGCTCTCAAGCCTTTGAAAACCTGAAGAAAACCCTTTGTCAAGCTCCAGTACTAAGACCTCCTGATTATCACCAACCCTTCATTGTGCAGACAGATGCATCCAATACAGTTATAGGTGCAGTCCTTAGTCAACTGGCTGAGAAAGGTGGGAACGTGACCCTACCTTATCTGGGACGTAGGTAGAACAATGTCCTAGATGGTCATTGTATTGAAGTTCGCGTGCAGGTGGAACTAATCAAATGCGGAACCTATGGGACAAAACCAGGGTGAGGGTTAAAATGTTGTGCACATGATGGAGACGCCTCTTTATTACTAAATAGATGACCAACTGTGAAAACAAAGAAATAATATGAGGCTGGGTAGCCCAAAAGGAAATACACCAAACACAGGTTACAAAGGAACATACAAAGGTCTTTATTTTATGCTAAACAGTTACAAAAAGTCAAAGACAATTCAGATAGCTATCGGCCCTCATTACAACGCAGCAAACTCCAGCGTGGTTCGGTGTGCTCAGTGAGTGCAAATATTCATTGAAACAGTCAGGCTTTTATACAATTTTCAGCCTGATGTCCAGCCCTACTGCGGGTTAACTATTCCATAAATACATTAGTGATCTAGGGTTCATGCCAGGTTCACTTCTAATTTGTTTGCCTATATGTATCTAGTTCATCTTTGGTTTACACATCAACAAGTCAAAATTGCAACAGTGTATTCTCTAGGTTTAACATTAAGCCTTAGGGCATAGTTTATACAATGTAGTTAAACAGGCGTTCCCATTCAGTTATTCAAACGACATTGCAGTTAATATATGTTCATAGATCAGTTTCATTGACACAGGTAATCCATTACACACAGGTCAGCAAAGGACAAGGTCTCAGTTCATGACCCTAGCAAGAGGCCTACAGGCAAGTTACATATTAGCTGTACACAGGGGTCATGACGGCCATGTTCTATTCTGAATGACATCGTCCACCATTTTAACTCACAGGGTGACTTTACAGGGAGAGAGAACCTAAAATGGCGGTTTACATTGATTCTAGGGTCAGGACCTTGCGAAACGAATTTCTTCACAAGTAGCTTGTTAGCAGCTTGGCGTAGGCCAATATACATATATTCATAGGAATAGGAGGCACGATATAATTTCCAGTTTGACACAACCACAATTGTCATGAGTGTTGCTGTATTTACTTCACAAAAATCTGCAGAACTAAACGGACGGTGGTGTACCTTATGTCCCAATGGTATCATGAACACAAGAACATGTGTTGAATGCTGCTTAAGAAGTGCACTAGCTTGTCTGTTCCTCAGGTGCATTTTAATGCATTAGTTGCTATCTTAGCTCAAAATGCCAGAGTTAAGAAAAACAAGAATAATTATTGGATACAATAAATGTTAAAATCTGCCTACGGTGCCGGTATCTGTCTAATTAATATGCAGAAGATTACATGGGAAACTGGCTGCAGGTACTTGGGTTATATCCCTTTCCCTTGCGGCTTCGTCTCTCGTGTGTGTTTACTATACGGTGTTGTAGAAACTACAATGCTAGGGTGCCCCTCGTCGGTTCTCTCGCTCTTGTGTTCATGCTACCATTGGGATATAAGGTACAAAATGGTCCGTTTAGTTCTGCAGATTTTTGTGAAGTAAATATAGGAACACTGCCTATGTCCCAGATAAGGTAGCGTCACGTGCCCACCATTTGAATTATTACAAGATCCCACACGCATGTGTATTGATAAATAGGGTTTAATTATTACCCTCTATGTCCATTATAGAATGACAGAATATTCTTCCAGCAATTCACAGCTGATGATCGCTAATCCCCGTCCACAGTCTGCTCAACAAGGTGAGTAGACGTACCCTTTCTTTGAGCTATGATCTTTCCCACTCCAGCTCGTTCACGCCATTGATTTTGTTTTATTATTGTCTTTTTTAGATACATTACGCCAATAAGGTTTAAGAACATTGAGTCATTCTTATTACCACTTATCACTCATCCTGAAGAAGGCCTCTTACAACAACCAAGAAGAACTCACCACAGGAGGTGGTTCATTCAACACAAGACAGGCTGAAACACGTCGACACATAATCCTGACATACCACATTGACGAAATGCCATCAATTTTCTCTCAATAAGTATCTGGTTGCATAAACAGCAGTATATATTTCCCTCTCTGCTGGGGAATTATCACAATGGCTATTTTCAATATTTTTTAACCTAAAATATGGAAAAATTACCAAAGAGAAATGAAAAAAAGTTTGATGTATGTTTTATAAATATGTTTTGAAATTAACTGTGAAAGATATTGTTTGGCGGAGTACAGTCGCAGAGTGCTAGCAGACATTGGCAGACCACACTCTTGGAGAGTCTGTCTTTTTGCTTCATCAAAAGAGGAAGTTCCAGTTACCTCTTAAAACCCCTAGGCGGCCGCAGCCATGGAGCAGGCCACAGAGTGAAGTCGTAGAGTACTAGCAGACATTGGCAGACCACACTCTTGGAGAGTCTGTCTTTTTGCTTCATCAAAAGAGGCGGTTCCAGTTACCTCTTAAAACCCCTAGGGTGCAGCGGAGCGGGCCGCGGAGTGCAGTCGCAGAGTGCTAGCAGACATTGCCAGACCACACTCTTGGAGAGTCTGTCTTTTTGCTTCATCAAAAAAGGCGGTTCCAGTTAACTCTTAAAACCCCTAGGCGGCCGCGGAGTGGGCCGCGGAGTGCAGTCGCAGAGTGAAGTCGCAGAGTGCAGTCGCAGAGTGTTAGCAGACATTGGCAGACCACACTCTTGGAGAGTCTGTCTTTTTGCTTCATCAAAAGAGGTGGTTCCAGTTACCTCTTAAAACCCCTAGGCGGCCGCGGAGTGGGCCGCGGAGTGCAGTCGCAGAGTGAAGTCGCAGAGTGCAGTCGCAGAGTGTTAGCAGACATTGGCAGACCACATTCTTGGAGAGTCTGTCTTTTTGCTTCATCAAAAGAGGTGGTTCCAGTTTTAAAACCCCTAAGCGGGCGCGGAGCGGGCCGCGGAGTTCAGTCGCCAAGTGCTAGCAGACATTGGCAGACCACACTCTTGGAGAGTCTGTCTTTTTGCTTCATCAAAAGAGCGGTTCGAGTTACCTCTTAAAACCCCAGGGCGACCGCGGAGCAGGCCACAGAGTGCAGTCGCAGAGTGCTAGCAGACATTGGCAGACCACACTCTTGGAGAGTCTGTCTTTTTTCTACATCAAAAGAGGCGGTTCCAGTTACCTCTTAAAACCCCTAGTAGGCCGCGGAGCGGGCCGCACAGTGCAGGCGCAGAATGCTAGGAGACATTGGCAGACCGGTAGCAGACATTGGCAGACCACACTCTTGGAGAATCTGTCTTTATGCTTCATCAAAAAAGGCAGTTCCAGTTACCTCTTAAAGCCCCTAGGCAGCCACAGAGCTGGCCGCGGAGTGCAGTCGCAGAGTGCTAGCAGACATTGGCAGACTGTGGCAGGCCAAGTAGGCCCAGTCTTGACACCAGCCCTGCGAAGTCCAATTGACCAAACAGTACATTCAAAGTAAAAATGGCGACTAGTAAAGGTGGGGGGGGCTCTTAATTCTGAGCAGGAGGAACTGGCACTGAAACCTGATCCAAAGTTAACACATTTTCAACACCATTTCCAGTTGAACTAGGTATAGTTAAAGAGCCCATTGCTCAGGAGGCGAAGAATTTGTTATCAGCACCTAGTGAAGATATGGTCAAAAGTCCATCCTCTTCCCACCCCCCTTTCTGCCCCCCTCAACGCAACCAAGCAACCTCTTCTCAAACAAGCCCCGCAGTGAATAGCAATCCAATGCTAAAATCAGCACAACGTATCCTTTGCCCCCCAAAAGAAAGACCAAAACAAAGCATCACCCACCTGAAGACGTAGGCTGCCAAGCTCTCCGTCACCAGGGCTGTGGCTGTTGGGGACACGGTCTCGGAGGAGGCCGATGGGCCGGGCAGCTCTTCAGTGGCGGCTTTTCGGGAGGCGCAGCATCCGCGGAGAGTGAGTCTGGATGTGCGGGTGCTGGTCCACAGGGAAGAGCTGGCACCCGAGCTCACGGACGTGCTACAGGCCCCCCACCCCCACAGTGTTGAGCGGGGATGTGGCGAGGGGGGCCCAGGAGCCGGCGGCAGATGTCGAAGGGCTGTGGCTGGACTCAGCATTGGGGAAGTCGGAGGAGTCTGGTGGGCTTCTTGACGTGGGGCCGAGTGGGGAGGACTTGCCTCCCAGTCCTGAAGCCAATGCAATTCCCGATGGCTTCCACGTGGGAGGAAACGTCCTTGTTTCTCCTGAGACCAAGCCCCCTGCCAATACAGAGACAGTGCTGTTGGAGTTTAGTGGGAAGGGGGCTAGCTTGGGATCTGCTTCCTCTTTGCTCATGGTGGCATTGGCCTCTGACCCTACTGCTTCTCATTCACTGTTGAAGGACGCCCACATAGAGACACTTCTAGAGGAAACCTGAGAATTACATTTTCCCCATCAACCTGAACTGGGCAAATCTCCCAATGCTAAGTTACACGAAAACAAACCAAACACACCAGTAAACAAGGAAAAGAAAGAGATGCAAGTGACTGCCATTCCCAGCACTGAGGTTCCTAAAACGCCATCTGAGGAACCTCCCTCATCTCAGTGGGCATCTAAAGACGCAACCCAAATATCGAAGAAGAGACCTATAACCTTTGCAAAAGGGAGTCGGTTCACGGTGGGCAGGTTAACCAGACCAGCTGCAGGAAGAAGCAAACCTCCAAATATTAAGAAACAAAAAAATGGGCCCTAAATCCTGGTTCAATATTCAGTCAAGGCTGATTCAGTGCAATACATTTTTAAAAAGTGCGGAAATCAACAAGATGTAACCTCGGTGGAAATCTCAGATGGGGAGTTGCTGGAGAGCGCCCTATTGACGGAGAACAGTAATCATACAGACAAAGATGCAAACACGAAAACTCAGCCCTCTAAAACCACCAACGTTCACACCGAGTCATCCAACTCCCCTCTCAGATGGCATTTTCGGAATTCGCCAGCCACAGCTGAAAAAACTGCCCTGAAGTCCGCCATAACACATCAAAACACATCACCTAAGGGCTCACCCCAGAAAAAAGTGAAGTACACTTGGCGACTCCTGGATCAGCACAGATCCGAGCCACGGGGCCCCATTGAACCAATCTTGACTGGACCAGGGCGCATAAATTCAAAGATGGATGACAAAGTACAAAAACCCTACGAGTTTGAAAATGTCCAAGAGAATGTCTTGTCTATAGACATGAGAAATATATCTGTGGCTACACAAGTAGAGAGTCTATGATCACCAGACATATCTAGAAAGTCTAGAGGTAGGACAGAGTCAACTTCAAATCACTCCCAAAATCTTCCATCAACCTCATCTATTCCTACAAGGCGTCTAAGCGAACTCCACCTCTCAGCCCCAAAGGATTCCCCACAGAAAAAGCCTGACCTGATGTCCCTAATGGCAACAATAACGATTGCCCTTGCACCATTTTGTAAATTATATGAGTCATTAAATGACACACTGAGAAAATAAATGTCTATGATGGCATCAATGAACCTGAAACTGACCAACTTGGAAGGGTTCATAATGGCTGGGGAACGGAACAGGCAGACTTCGAATAATTCCCTTAGACAGTTTATACAACTTGATTTGGAACAGGCGAACAGGAAAATGACAGAACAGTTGGAAATGCTGAGGTCCTCTATTCCTATAAGCACGGAAGGAGCTCTTGGTGACGCAAAGGACCCCATTCGAAACACACTGTCTGAGAAGGCAGCTCAAGCCTGCATTCTACAGATACCTCGCAACAAGAAGATACAGACCCAATGACAGAGATTATCGCCTTAATCAAGGCAGACGAGGGAAAACAGGACCCCAAGATGAAAGTAACAGACACTAATATAAAGAACCCTAGCCCAGCAAACCCTTTTTCATGCCCAGCTAAAGAACTAAAGTCAAAACAAAAAGAACAAAAAAAAAGGGGAGGAATCCCCCTCGAATTTTACATTCGGCATATTCAACCAGGCAAAAGTGTGCTCTGATGAAGCATCTACAGGCCGTTCGCAGGAAGAGACAACAAGATCCACAAAGATCTCAGACAAAGCCGGACGGATGTCCGGGAGAACGGATAATAACAAAGAACAGAAAAAAGAAAAACTACCCACCCAAAAGGTGAAAGAAAACACCAAACACGTCTTCCTAAAAAAAAGGAAGGGGGAATCACCAAACTAACGTGCCATCAACTGTAAGACAACGATCGTTGAGTGAAAATTCAGATCGTGGCACTTATACCATCGAAGAGTCAGACCAGGAGTCTAACACAGCTCCGTCCTTAAAAAAGAAATCAGAACATTTAGATCTGCCAAACAACCAGCAAGAGCCACCAAAAAAGATTAAAATTCATGATTTTAGTCATGACCTAAGCAGCGCCAAAACTTTACAAACAGCGACAAATGCCCCTGCCTTACAGGAGCAGTCGAGGGTGAGAGGGAGAGGGTGCTTTAGTAGCAGTGATTCCCCAAGGGTGGTTACGAACAACCAGGAAATTAAGTCGAGAAACTGCCACGACCGAGACGACAAAGAAAAGCTCAGTATCCATCGGCCATCGCCCACTAGAAAGACAAGCTGGACCAAGGGAACTATAAATAATTCCATTAGTGGTCGGGGTAAAAGGAGAAGTTTGTGGGGTGATGCCGCTCTCCCCACATGCACAGCAGACGCAGAAAGACAAGGCCCCTTAAACAAACAAATTGCGAGTGAATGTATCTTGGAATTACAAAGAAGGAGGGAAAAAGACGACGATCTCATCCTGAGTAGGACATCAATTCTCAATCCCTGGGTTAAGACAAATCCAAAATGCGGATTTGTGGATGGTGGAACCCTGTGGGTCTGGGAGGAAAGACTGTTTGCTGCTTCACATCTCATCTAAAGTAATTAGACACTTATTAGCAGACGAGGAAAAGAGCTTATGGGTTCTGGGATACGCTCTGACAGAACTCCAACCAACTCACAGGAAATCCAGGTACAAAACAAGCAACAGACCAAAAAAAGTAAAAGATCAACTCATCTCTACTAAGGAAATGAAAGAGGCACATGAAGGGGCGATAAGGAAAAAAAGAAATGACAGTCTCTACGAGATCAAAGAATCGAGCGACAGCGACTTAGAAACACCTAGGCCGCCACGCGGAAAAACATCTATACACAAATAGAACAGCCGACGAGTTGACCAAGAGTCCGCCATAACATTTCAAGATACAAAAAAAGATGAAAATCGGAGACCAAAAGGACTTTGCCCTGAAACACAAACAGGACCTTTATCATTATTCAGACAGATCAAGGAACCCAAAACGAAGTCAACAAGATCTCCAAAAAATTGGACGTGGACAAAAAGAGGAGGTTCCCCGGATCGTACAAATTAGCCATCATTCGAGAGAACAGACCAACTGGAGCAGTTTGCCGTAGTGGGTCTCTCATCAAGGCTTAAAAGATCCAGATCATTTCTCACTATGGGATGTTGGAATACCAGAGGGTTTCACCATTTATTAGCGAAAATCGATGTGAACCTGGGGTAATTTGACCTCCTATCCTTGCAGGAAATCTGGATGACTGAGAAACCGGAACTAGACGGATAAGAATTGGTTTTTACTGAAGCTCAAAAAGGCCTGAGGGGACAGCCATCAGCAGGTCTTCTAATGGCAATAAGATCAGGATGCGCCCTTGAGGTCCACGAGGTAATACATTCATCGCATCTGATACAAACAGTCATCTTAAACTGGTCCCGTCCACAAGGAAATCCAGGGAGGAACGTCATCGAGAAACTCCTTGCAACCAATGCATATTGGAACCCGGCATTGGTCACAAATGAAGACTTCCTAAACGAGATTGCAGAAATATGGGATTCTTCAGCGTCAGTCCATCAATGGCAACATGCCATACTAAACGGAGATTTCAACGCTATCTGTGCAGGAGTGGTAATTGCTAGTAACACAGGACAGTCGGATGGCCTCGGCATAACCAGAGGTAACTTACTAGAATCCTTCACGGCAGATGGAGACATGCATAATCTCCATTGGCTAAGATGGAAAAACAACCTAAAAATTCCCACATGGCAAAGAGACCGACAACAAAAGACCATAGATCATATATATGTATAGAAATATTTACTGATGCTCATGAAGACCTCGTCAGTAACTGTAACAGAGCACAGCGATCACAACATCTTATCTGCCACTTGGTTCTCTCCGTAAGACCCAAAACTTTACAATCCTTTGGAAATAGAAGTCACATGCGGTGGGTCACGGCTGAAACTTTCGGAGGGCGCTATCCTGGAAATATCAAAGAAATATAGGAGTACCAAGGCAGGAAGCTCTAGGAAACACACTATGGAATGGTTGGTCTACGCTCCTCTACTCACAAGATACCTAAATCCTAAACGAAAACTCAGACGCCATCCATTAAATTATATCCACCAATACGATCAAGAAGTGGTCAAAAGGCACAGAATAATCCGTCAATAAAGAAGAGTTTCCAAAAAAGTCCCTTCAGAAGAAAATTTAAAGAGATGGAAATCTGCTAATAAAGAATATAGAAATTGGCTACTCCAACATCTCCACACCTTGTATCAATTAGATGCACAAAAAATGCTGTGTGCACTCCAGGGAAAAAAATCTAAGGACTTTTGGAACCTGAATAAAGGAACTACAAAGAACTCAGATAATAAAATTTAAAACTACGTAGCAGATAACAAATGGTCTACGCATTTCTCTAATCTATACTCCCGGCCCACATCAGGAAGTGACCGCCTACTGCCGAAAATGAATAAAGAAATAAGTTCTTGGAACATCTGTTCTGACGAGGTAACCATCCTGAATATAAAGAAGATCTTTGAAAATTGTAACATCAACCGTGCGATCCCGCACTCATGGACAAAAGCCATAGTAGTTCCGATCTTTAAGCGGGGGGCACCGGACGACCCTAACCACTATCGGCCCATTGCAATGCTCAACGTAATCTGCAAGGTTTTTGCTTCGTTGACCTTCGAGAGTTTCCGAAATTGGCTTGGAAAAGCGAAGTACGTAGACCAATTCCAAACAAGCTTCACCAAGAACGCAGGAACAGCAGTGAATATCTTGACAATTAACACTCTTAAGTCAAAGGCGTTCCAAAGTGGTACAACTGAGTACATGGCCTTCATCGACCTGGTTCAAGCCTTTGACCAGGTCGACAGGGAATGTCTCTGGAACAAACTACAGACCAGACATTGTCCAGCATCAGTCTTGGAACCAATTCAGGCATTGCATGAAGGGACCTCAATGAGGGTTCGTCTAAACTGTGATGGCGTCTTATCTAAGGAAATAAGGACATACAGAGGCATCAAACAGGGATTCCCGTTGGCCCCTTCCCTCTATAACGCCTATATAGCCGACTACGAGGAGACTGAGAGACAAGTCAGAAGTTTTCCACCAACATTGGGTGGGGAAAAAACCTCAAGGCTTTTATATGCAGATGACATTATCCTCTTAGACCTCACACCAGTAGGGCTTCAACGCCAATTGGAGCACCTGGTTTCTTACCTTGAAACCAATAACCTACAACTAAACAAAGCAAAGACTAAAATCATGGTGATGGGCAAGGTTAAGAAAAATAGAAGAAAATTCACCTGGAAGCTTGATGGCCAAGTGTTGGAGGAGGTCTCAGCCTTCAAATACCTGGGAGTTATGCTGTCTAACCATCAAAAAGAAGCAGCGATGCAACAATTCCTCTGGGCAAAGCTGAGGTCCCTGACAGCACAAGAAAAATCTATGGACCGCAAGTAGGGACGTTTCTCGCACGTCCCTGTATTGAATTTTTTCAAGATGAAGGTGGTACCATCTCTAATTTATGGTGTAGATGCAATGCTGTGTCTTCCGTACGGAATCTGGTTGACGTTGGAGAGTCACTTCTGGAGATCCACTTTAGGCCTGTCAAAGTCAACATCATTGGCATTAATTAGGCGTGACTCTGTTTACCATCACTTGCAAGCACAAAAGCAAGATCATCGCTACTTCTTTTATGAAAACTGTTGTGCACTTCAAAGCCAAAAGCATTGGATCTGATAAAGAAGGACCTTGATTCAGACTCCAACAAAATGTTAAATAAATGGAAGGAGGAAAACCAACGCCTTCTGCAAGACCTGGACTGTTCTGAAGATCTCCTGGTAAACAACCCCAACAAAGTCACAAAGAAGCTGTATGAAAATGATTGGATTTCGACGTTGGAATCTGCTAGCAGATATTGTCTGACCTCTGCCATTTCGACTCCAGCAATTAAAATTCAAGCGGTAAGAGGCTACTTAAAGAAATGTCCAGACAAACAAGTGAGTAGACAATTCTTAAGATTCCGTCTCAACCGGGTGAGAACAAGGGCCTTGTGAAAACAATCTGATTCTGCAACCTGTCAATTCTGCTCCAAGAAAGACAGGGTGGAATCCAACCGCCACCTGCCGTTGGAATGCAGCTCCCTAAAAGAGGCCAGGTCAAAATACCCAGCAAGAGCTTTAATAAACTACTCTACCTTGGATGACAATGAACTTTGAGCACTGCTTTCAAGTGGGGAGGACGCCAGATGTGTGATTGGTGTGACCCAGTTTTTTTAGACATTTTCATTTGAACACTGAAGATCCATCAGGAGAGATGGATACATCTTAACTCAATTTAATGGCCCACACCAGATGAAATGGAAGGACAAGTTGTCTTGAGCATAGACTTTAAATATGCTCTTTGTAAAAATTGCTATGCAATTAAATCAAATTATATATATATATATATATATATATATATATATATATATATATATATATATATATATATATATATATATATATGTTGTTTTCTAAATGAAGGGGTGTGTATGTCCACATAGTTTTTGAAAAATCGAAGAAATGTGAATCAAAGCAAGGTTGCATTAAGATAAAAAACGGGAGACAGTGGTAGTTTGTGTTTCACTTTTTTTGCATAGTACTTCTGCTCGGTTACAACACGTTCCCCCCTTTAACAAAAAATATCGAGCATGACCTACCCTTCATTTTGTCTGGGGAGAATACATATAATCCCTTCACAGCTGAGCTGATCTCATAGTGCTGATACATGTGTGATATCAAATTGCTGTGGCTTTAATAATTATGAGATGTTCCATTCGCCATAACAACTCACACATGACGGCATGGCTTCAATTTGAAAAAAAATATCTACCACCAGGACAGTAAACTCATAATTATGGAGTTATGGCACACAAGGGCATGTCCTAAATGAAGCCCCTGTGCTGCAGAGACTTGACTGTCACTGCAGCTGCCAAATGGGCACTGGTGTCCCCTCAACCTGCTCTGTGCCACTGGAACAGCAGGTGCTGCAGATCAGAATACTGATGCAGCAAGGCACATGTGCACACTATGCTTTTTGGCATAGAGTTTATGCAAAGGGACTCTGATTAGCAGATTACCCTTCCAGAGATGGAATTACCCATATCATTTCATTCTTTTATTTTTAAAAGCAAGGGCTTCTTCACTGTGGCCAAATGGCAATCCTTAACACGGCTGCACTATCCGTTTTTGTAATATCTGTATACACAAGGAACAGTCTGCAAACCCTCTTGCTGCACATTCTCGCAAATGTATGGACAATACGCACCCATTCATTCTTAAACTCCATGATGAATTTAGTATAATACAAAACATTGAAAGTCAACCAAAGCAACCAACTATTGTCCGTGGAGTTGTTTCAGTCAATGCCTGTTTTAGTTTAGAATAGCCCATTGTCATGCCTCATACACACACGAGCTTTTATTTGAAACTATAGCCAAAAAGTCTTTATTTTGCCCAACATATTTTTTGCGATAATGTGATTAGTATATTCAACATATTTTTTTTTAATACAAAAAATACAATTTAAACAAAATGGAGGCTTAAAAAATCAGATGCTTGTGCAATCTGCTGACTGTGAACCGTGCTTGTGCGCACAGTTCACAACGCTGTTCAAAGTCCAACAACACACAACACGACTTAGCTCAACAGCCCGACTTTCCGTGGTGCAGCGCGGACGCCTGGCGGGCCAGCTCTGGGAACTTGGCCGAGCTCTACACACTGCTGTAAAGGCAGCTGTTCGCAGTTCATTAGGTAGCATCGCTGGGTACCTGCTGCATTCAGCGCTCAGAACGCATATCGCTGTGTGAAGAATAGGATGGGAATCACGGAGATGCCCATACGCAGAAAAAGTCATTACCTGCCACGCAGATGATAAGGATGTCGATAGCAGCGGGGTAATGAACTGAAGAGGCCATGCATCGTGCCATGCTGCGCGAGGCACTCCATCTTCGCTTCCTCAGCTGTGAGCATAAAGCCGCATTGATAATAGCAACATCGGAGTAATAGTTTTCAGGGCATGGAATTACAGCCCCTGGAATGTCCTTTCAGCGCGATTGTTGTTTCCTGAAAAATGCACTACTATATATTATGTGCTGCGAACTGCATTTGATTTAGGATCTGGAAATGCTCTCTTCCTTGTATGACAATTTCAGCTCTTTTGGACGTGTTTGGCAATTGCACTCTGCTATCAAGTGCCAGTACCTTAATCAGATGAAGGATGCTCGGTGTTCTGTGAAAGAAACACACTACCTTCACCGCCCTGGCATTCTGGCTTTGATTGATAGATCTGCATGTTTAAAACAAAATCTACATTCATAAGTAATCATTGAATCAGAAAATGCAATCCAGGTACAAAGGCAACATTTCAAATTAAACAACCCTTGGGTGAGCAAATTGTTTTGCCTTTTGCAGTTGTTCATTGCCTTTCGCATTTATTTGCAGGAATGACTTTGGGAGTCATTACGGGTTTGCCGGTAATCCGCCGATAATTCCCGCAGGTTGCCGGCAAACCTGTCTTACTATTACCGGCACCCGATATCTCGGTTTTACCGGGATATTACAGGTGCCGGCAACAGTGGTAACTTTGCATTCTATGGAGTCCCATAGGAATACATCGAATGGGTTTGCCGCAATCACTGGTACCAGTAGTACCGGTGACGGTAATTGCAGCAATTATTTGCCAGTAGGGGCCTGAAATACCGGCAGGTCAGGCCTGTCGGTGGATCAGAATGCCTACCGGCAAACTTGGAGTGTGCCGGTCTGGTAAAAATGTCAGAGCCAGTATTAACAGCATTTTTTTCCCTGCATTTTTACCGGACCGGCACACTCTTTTCTTTCTGTGTCTTACCCATTTATTTATTTGCGTTTTTAAAGCACCCAAGCCCAAGGGCATCAGGGTGCTGTTTCAAACCTGTTACATTCATCTTGACAACAAAAAGAGCAAAACATCAAGGATGGGGCAACACATCAGGATTAAGGGGCAACAGGACCTTACAGTTTAGCAAGATTGAGTCGGAGGGGGATGCCTGAAGGTATAGCAGGACAGATTGTTGCTCTGGAGCAGTGTGGGTGCACGGCGGTCCTAAACACAAAAAAACAAGTTTTGAGTGCCTTATGAATGGGTTGGTAAGCAGGTTCTGTGCTCAGTTCAGACAGGAGGGTGTTCCACTGGGTAGCAGCTACTGTGGGGAAGTTGGCTCCTCCTGCTCTCGCACTTTTCACCTTTGGTAGGACTAACCGGTGTGCCAGGGAGGCTCTCACTGGTCTGGATGAATTGGATCATTCAATTTTCCGGGATAGGTATTGAGGGACTGTGTTTCAGAGACACTTTTGCGTGATCAAGAGAGTTTTGCAGATGATCCTTTCTTGGATGGGGAGCCAATGGGCTTTTCTTCTCACAGTGTAGAAGTGGCTTCTTTTTCAGATGTTCACAGCTGCTTGTAGGGCATTGTTTTGAATAACTTGTAGTTTCCCCAGATGCTCATTGGAGGTTCCTGCAAATAGGGCATCGCATTAGTCCAATCTTGTTCCAATGGTAGCTCTGGTTATGGGTAGGCAGTTGGTCGGAGAGAGAAAGTGTCTTGCTGCATTGATAAGCTTTGTTGTGTAGGCGGATGAGGATGCAATTTCTTTCACTTGTTTGGTGATGGAGAGAGTGGCATCTAGATGGACACCTAGAATTTTTACAGATGGGAGACAGGTATTTGGATTCCATCTATGCAGAAGGAGGGGAATTCTGTGCTGAGTCTCTTAAGCATGTGGGAGAGCCGACTAGAAGGATGTCTGTTTTCTCGTCATTCAGGCATAAATGGTTTGAGGCCATCCATGACTGAATGGTGGCATATATTTTGTTGACAGTGATGGAGTGTCCTTGGAAGGAGCCTGTTGGTGGGAGGAGGATTTGGGTGTCATCAGTGTAGTTGGTATAGGAGGTGACGAGGGAACCTAGGAGGTCAAAAAGGGGTTTTGTGAATATATTGTAGAGTGATTGGGAGATGCAGGAGCCTTGTGGTACACCACAGGGAATGGGGATAGGCGTGGCATGTGCAGTGTCAGAGAAGACTGTCATGATTCTATTTTGTAGGAAGGAAGCTATCCAGGCAGCAGCTTTCTTGGAGAAGTTGGCTGAGCCTGTGAGGTGATGGCAGAGTGTGTCGTGGTCTACCAGATCAAAGGTGGCAGATAGATCAAGGAGGAGCAGGAGGGCCGGTTTTCCAAGTTCTTTGAAAGAGTCGAGCTGGATTTTGAGGTTTAGGAGTGCTGATTTTGTGCCGTGAACTAGGTGAAAGCCGGATTGACGCATGCCTAAGATGTGATAGGTTTGTATTTGTAGGTATGCAGCCCTGTCCAAGACCTTTAGGAGGAAGGGAACTGTGGTGATGGGTCTGTAGTTGTTGGGTGACGGAGGGTCCAAGGAGTTTCTTTTTTGTTGCTATGGGAGAACCCAAGATTCTTTTAGATTGGTGGAGACCTGGCTGGATGAGAAGGATGCATTAGTGAACCTCATTATACATGGAGTAACTGATTCTGGGCATTCTTTAATGACAGAGGCTGGGCAGATTTCGCCTTTGCATTTGGATGATTTTAGGTTCTTGTGGATGTTGGATACTTCTCCTTTCGGAGACACCTTCGAAATTAAAAGCTGGTGTGGAGTGGTTTGTTGTTGAATTGGCTGGGAGGTAGTTTGGGGTAAAGGCTGCCCTTTTCTTTTCAGTTTTGTGCTGCAAGGTGATGGTTTTCTCACACATTACATTTTGAATGCTGATGCACCAGCCCTCATCCTTGGTGATGGTATTTGGAGGATGGGAAGGGGTCTCTAGTTCTCTGAGGATTTTGAAGTGCTCATGCGAGTTGGAGCTGTCTCTGGCTATCCTAGACTTGTAGGCTGCAGGTTTAGTGCTGATGATGGCCTGTTTATAATCCCTAGCTATGGCAATAAAAGTGGTGCTTGTAATGTGGGTGGGGTCTTTTTTCTACTGTTTTGAGCTTGGCCTTTCCAAGGCCGACTGAAGCTACCAGGATCACAGCTTTGGTTAAAATACTGGAGTACAGGTCTGCCTGGATCATAGGGTCCTCTGAGCTGGTATGTTCAAAGTCTGATAGCAGTGTGGATATAGAGTCTTTGGTGATATTTCTGGTGCTGCTGGTGAGCCCTGGAGGTAGGTGTTAGGGCAAATTCTCAAGAATGGCTAATTTCCCTTACCTACTGAGTCCCTCAGCAGCTTTGCTGGATTTCTAGGATTGATTTTTTTCACCTGGTAAGAGTGTGAGCCTTTTTTCCCACTGTTACATGTGTTTTGCTGTGTGTTTAACATCCATTTGTGTTCATAGACTGTGGAGCTTCACATACTCCATAGGCATCATCTTTTTACTGTGTGTCACACAGCACCTTTATTGTAGAGACACATGGTTGTCTTTTTCAGACTTCCCACTATAAACTCCATTTTCTGGGACTGACTACTGTCTCCCAGAACATGTAAAGTTGCCATTGACTTTATTAGTCTTTTTAAATTCACAGACCCAGTACAAACGATCTTCCATAGAGTACTGGAAAGGGTTAATAGTTATCCCTTTTTGTCTGTTTCTCATGGAACATTATTTCGTTCCCATTTCTTTAAGATTTGGCTGGTGGCAGTGGTATCTACCCTATTTTTCCTAACGCGGTCTATGAAAATAGCCTTGGTACTGTTTTAGGCTGAGTTAGTAGCCTCAAACTTAAATCCGCTGGGCCCCATTTACTTTTATTTGGTTCCAGCTGGGTTTATTCGCGATTTCTTTTTGTAAAGGTCTTTATCATGTTTTACTCTGCGTGCCAGTCCAGGTTCGGTTCGTTTGTTCACCATCCTTTAGTGGTCTTCTGCATAGAAGCCCTCTTTAGGCACCTGAATGTCTGAGGGGACAGGATGTGAGGGAGGGGTTTGTGACTCCCTGCTGAGGGTCTCCTTGGAGACCCATGTCACACTCTGTATGATTGGCTGTGGTGACTGTCCCTCCAGGACAGCCACCCTGCTGTGTGATTGACAGCCAGGCTGTGCGAATGCGGGAAAACTGCATAAAAAGCAGGTCTCTGGGACTGGAAGGCAGAGTCGCCACTGGATCGAGAGAAGCGAAGAGAAGCTGAAGGAAGAGGACCACTACCACGACTGAACCTTCTGGTAAAGCCCTGCTGCGGTTCCAAATCTCCAAACTTCGACGACAGAGAAGGTCTGCAAGGAATCTACTTCCCTTGAGCTGGTGGGACCAACCAGTTCACCAAACGCCAAGCAAGGCCTCCCTCCCCATGTCGAAATTTGCTGTGCACAGCTGCAGTGAACCGGATAGCCATGAGGACCGGACCCTGTTTGTGTTTTAAGGAGCACACCCTTTATTCATTGCTTTGCTCTGCTGCTGGTTTCTTGCCTGGACAGTGCAGGACCCTCCAGTCTTCCTTCTTTGTGTCAGTCTGACAGTCGTTTCAGGAACCGTGAGCCTGCAAGATCTGCCAGGAATGTCTGCCACAGCTACAGCATTCTTCTTCTTCTAAGGTACTGTGCAAACCCGGTTGATTGTTCTGTCCGACCGCGGTGAAAGTGTTTTAAATCTTTTACCAATCCAAGGGCTTGTCCTTCTCTACTTTTTTAAGTAACTTTTCTTCCGACCAACTTCGTTTCGAACTCTTGGCAAAGACTTAACTGCGAACTACTCTTAACTGTGTGATCCTCTGCAAAGACTCTGAACCATTAAGATTGGCCCAGGCCTATTAATTTGAATCCTCATTGTAGCAAGCCTTTTCTAGATTGCCCTTCCTACTTACTTGTTGGTGCTGCTTAATTTTGTATAACCTTGTCTTTCCCTCCCTTTTAAATTGCTGGAGTGCCATTTTGCTCACACCTCATTATGAGCTTAACTTGTCCAGAATTCATTAGGTTTTGTGTAGTATATCAATATTGTGATTTTCTGCTGCTTTACTTTAGTGAACTGTTTTACAAATGATGTTTAAATAAATGTATATTCTTTTACTCAGAAACCTTGAGTCAGTGTTTGTTTGAACCATAGCTACCACTTTACTGTGTAGTACAGGTTTGTACCAAAGGTGAATTTGTACTGTCACTTGTAGTCTTAATTGTTTGTGGTGTTCCCAAGGGGTACTGCATTTGATTCTGCCTAACAGTAGGCTCATGCTATCGGGTGGTTGTGAGTTAAGTGACAGGAAAGTGAAACTAATGATGTGATGGTCAAACCAAGGGCAGGGCGTATTGGATCCGATCATGATATGACTATTGAGGTCTGCTACCGAATCCAGGGATCTTGCTTTGATGTCTGTTGGGTCCGTAACGTGGAGCATAAAACCAAATCTGTGATGACATTTGCTACTTCTGCTGCAGTTGTGTCCATGATTTCATATAGACCCAGATTAAGTTCTCCAAGGAGTATGATTCTGGAGGAAGGTTTGTTGTTGTCTGTGATACAGTGCATTAGTTCTTTCTCGAAGTTTGTGGGGGAGCGGGATGCCTCTACAAGATGTGCAGATTGATCGAGTCTGTAGGGGATGCTGTAAGTTTAGCTGAGAGAATCTCTCAGTTGGCTTTGATAGAGCTATTCATTGACCTGATTTGTGGTGAGTCGCTATGTATGAGGGCGACAACCCCTCCTCTGAAGTCAATTCAATTCTGTCACTTATAAGTAGTGTGAAGACTTCTGTTAAGGCTAAGGAAAGTGCTGGCCCTGAGGCTTGGTGCAGCCAAGTTTCTGAGATTGCTAGAAGGTCTAGGTGATTGGATACAATTAGGCCATTTATCTCCAATGCATGTGCGGGGGGGGGGGTCTGGCATTAATGAGGGCACCACAGAGGAGGAGAGGATCCAAGGTGCTAGCGGATTGGCTACTGGCATAAGGCTTGGTTGTGGGCGGGATGGATTTCTGTGCTGCCAGCATCCTGCTGGTCCAGCTGTAAAAAACATGCAAGATGAATGACCGGTTATCATGTGACTACTATTGGATGAGTTGTTAACCTCTGCTGGCTTATTTAATACTTTTCACATTTTACATCGGCAGCTGAGGCCCATAAACCTTTTTGATCTCTGTACCATCTGCAATATTGGAAAAATGAACATTCAAGCCCCAATTACCAAGGGCCACCATAAATGATCTTCAAGAACAGCGTAATGCTGAACAATCCCTTCACTACATGCACCCACCAGAACTCTATCCCTGTGTGGACTCGGAATGCCCCCACAATTCTCCAATTTTGCAAATCTCTCAAACCATGGCTTTTTCAACAACACCTGACCAAGGACTAATTCCAATGGATGCACATACTGACACACAGACCTCAGCAAACAGTACTGTGCTTCGGTTACTAGATACCAGCCCAAATGCTGCTCTCGAGCTAGGTCTGCGCTTTAAACAATAACATAAAAATAATAAACATAAAAATACAGGGCCACAAAGTAGAACAGTACCACTTCAAAATAGGAGACAGACATACAACATATATCAGACCATGGCCCTCATTACGACCCTGGCGCTAAGGGGTCTGCGCCAGCGTTAGCTGCGCCGACCCCTTACCGCCAACTACGAGTTCCCGGAGCGCCATGGTCATTTTTCCGCCCGCTTTTTGCGGGCGGAAAAATCCATGGCGCTCTGGGACCTTGGTGTTAATTACGCCACCGTAATTTACGGTGGCGTAATTAACTCCTTCCCCACTCCCATTATACCCTATGGGGCCGAAATGGGAATGGGGAAGGGTAAATGGGTCAATGGGGACTTACCGCCCCGCCGACCTCGGAATGGGGCGGTAAGTCCACCATCCGCCATGGCGTAAAGGGACTTTGCGCCATGGCTGAAAAGTCCGCCGATGGCGGAAAAAATCCGCCAGGGTCGTAATGAGGGCCCATGTGTAGGGATATTTATTGCTGCAAGATGAGAATATTGTGCTGTACCAAGACCCAACTGCAGTATACTAGCTATTTGCAAGCAAGCATAGAGGGCATCACAATTCACACAAACATATTGTTATAAAGGATGAAGGGGAAATTCCAGTAGCGTGAAGGCCATATGCCCTTTTTTTGTTTGAGAAACTTTTGAGCAGCATTCAAGCATAGATATTTAATGCCTGTACAATAGCAACAGAAGCTCTATTAAGTGTTTGCCTGCATGTTTCACCCTTAATAACAGAACTTAACTTTGAATCTTCCAAAAAATCTAGGCCTCCATTTGAGAAATACAGAAATACCACATTCAGATCCATATGCAGACCTATGGCTGTTGGTTTAGCAACAAAGAGCAGCATTCTAGGAGATTACATCACATGTTATGCTTTCACTGTCCTTTATTTCTTATTTTGCCTTCTCTTACTCCATTTCCACCCCAACCAGCACCACACTTCCCAATGGTGGAGGGAGGAAAAAGAGAGAGCAAGCAAGATTCAAAGAGAGTCTAAGAAACAGGCAAAGGGGACATGTCGAGGGGGAAAAGAAGCAGAGAGCGGTGACGCAATAGATGAGACACAGCGACTGTGAATGACTGAGAGACTGCATCTGAGAAACTGGGATTGAGATACTGATGTGGAGTAGGACAGAGGCTGGGACTGGGTTTAGGACAAGGGACTAGAATAAGAGTCTATGGGTAGGATTAATGACTACGCTAGAACAAGGGACAAGGATGAGGTACCAGGATACGGGAAAGGAAAGGGGACTAGGAAGAGGGACAAGGAAGATGTACGATGAAGTACTAGGACATGAAATAGTGGATAGGTCAAAGGTGGTGGATTAGGATGGAGGTCTAGGAAATAGAAGATAGACAATGACTAGGTAGAGATATGAGGGATGATGGAGGGGGACTAGGTCAAGGAAGAAGTACTAGGATGAGGAAGAGAAAAAGGAAAGGCGATGAGAGCGAAGATACGTGAACAGGAAGGGGAAATTGGATGAGGACAGGGTACAGGAAGAGGGACAAGTACAAGGAAGAGGAAGAGTAAGAAGAACTATGAAACGGCAGAAGGACACCAAAAAAGATGGGGAAGAGGGTCTAGGATGAGAAAGAGGGGCTATTACCAGGGATTTGGTGAAGAAGAGGGACTATGATGTGGAAGCGAGACTAGGATGAGGCACTTGAATGAGGAACTAGATTGGTATAGGGAAGAGGGACTAGGACAAGGGAGTTAGATGTGGACAGAGACCAGGGACTAGTATGAAGAAGAGGGTCTCAGACAATGAAGATATATATCAGGAGGAGGGACTAGAAAAAGGGACTAAGATGTGGATGAAGGACTACAGTGCAGTGGGTTGAGTGAATAGGACCAGGAATATAGACTAGGATAAGTAATAGAGACTACATTGTGAAAGAGAGACTAGGATGTGAAAGACGTGGTAGGATGAAGAAGAAGGACAGACATGAGGAAGAGGAAAGGAGACCTGAAGGAAGAAGAAGGATGAAGAAGAGGGTCTTGGAAAAATAAGTGAGACTAGCACGAGGTGTAGGGACAAAGGACTAGGACAAGCAAGAGGGATGAGGATGAATAAGAAGGATGAGAAAGAGGCACAAGGAAAAGTAGGAGGGATTAGGATGAGGAAATAGACTAGGTTCAGGGGAAGAACGAGTGATAAGTACAAAGGTGGAGAAGACAAGATTGGGGTGAGCAAGTGGAAGGGGAACTAGGAATAAGAGGAATGAAGAAGGGGCGCTAGGATAAGGAAGTGAGACTAGGATGAGGAAAGGGTATCAGAAATAGGAACTATAATGTGGAAGAGGGACTAGGATGAAGACATGCAAGCAGGACTAGGGCAAAGATGAGGAAAAGGAAGTGGGCCTAGGACAAGGGAATAGGATGAGGGTAAAGGACAATGAATATATGCTAGGATGTTGAAGAGGGATACAAAAGGGGGACTAGGACTAAGGAGTAGGACAAAGATCAGAGGCACAGATGAGGAATACAGATGAGAAGGAAAAAGAGGGGAGAGGAAGAAGGATTAAGATGTGAAAGAGGGACTAGTTTGTGGAAGAAAAAGAGGGTCTAGGATGAGGATTTAGAATGATGAAAAGGGAATATTACAATAAAGAGGGGCATGGTTGATGACGAGGGAGAAAGGCCATGATGAGAAAGAGGGACTATGGAGAGTGACTAGGACGAAGAAGAGGTAGCAGAACTAGGAAAATGAATAGGTACTTTGATGAGTAGAATGGACTAGGATGATGTACTAGGTCGACGAAGAAAGAGTAGGATGAGTAAGAAGGTTAAAAACGAGAGACCGGGACAAGGAACTAAAATGTGGAAAAGGGACTAAGATGATCAAGAGGAAAAGGGATGAGGAAGTATAAGAGGGACTAGAATGTGGAAGAGTAAACGTAAGAGGCACTAGGATGAGGAGGGGCACTAGGATGAGGAGGGGGAACTAGGTCAAAAAACCACAAAGAGTGCCTAGGATTAGGAAAATAATCTAGGACAAGGGATTAGGATGAGGGAATTAGACTAGAATATGGAAGGAGCACTAGAACAAGGGAAAGGATCAGGGAAGAGGAAATAGGATGAGGAAGAAGAATAGGTACTTTGAAGAGGAAGATGGACTAGGATATGGAAAAGAGAGTAGGATGAGGATGAGGGTTTTGTATGAGAAAGCACATCTAGGAAAAGTCAGGTGAAGAAGAGGCAAGATTGAGTAAGAGGGAATAGAATGAGGAAGAATATGTGGAGCAAGGACAAAGAAGATAGAGTAGGAAAGGAGTGAAGGACCAGAATGAGGAAGCAGGACTAAATAGGGAAGAGGGACTAAGAAAATGAATATGAGCTAAGGTCTGGAAAAGGGACAATTAAGAGGAAGGGAGACTAGGATAAGAAAGAGGGATGAAGAAAATGGAGTAGTATAAGGAAGAATGACTAGGATGAGAGACTAGTATGAGGTAGAGGGACTTGGACAAATGAGTAGCATAAGGAAGGGGAACAGCATTGAGAAGACAGATGTGAATGAGGAAGATGGATAAGGATGAAGATGGGGGCTAGGTTGAGGAAGAAGAAGAGGAACTTGGATGAGAATTTACAATGACGGGGAATACAACAAAGCAGAGGGACCAGGGCAAGGGACTGGAATGATGAAGAGTAACATTGACTAGAATGAAAAGGAAATACTAGTATAGGGAACAGGAATACTTAGGTAAAGAAGAGGAAGAGAAACGTGTATAAGGAAGAGGGATGTGAATGAGTGATTAGGTGGCTGAAGAGGGACTCTGGCAAGTGACTATGAGAAATTAGAGGAAGTTGGACTAGACAGAGTAAGATGGACTACGATAAGCAGTTGCTGCTATGATGAGAGACTAGAACAAGAAAGAGAGAGTAAGAGAGAGTGTGACCAGTAAGACGGAGGAAGACAAGAGAGTAGGATGAGGAACTTGGATGTTGAAGAGGGTCTAGGATAATGAAGAGGAAAAGGAATGAGGAAGAGAGTGGGGATAAAGAAAAGGAATTGGCATGAGGTGAGGAAGAGAAAGAGTGAATCGGATGAGGAAGAGGAAGAAGGAGAGGACACGAAAGAGGAAGAATAAGGGGCACTAGGTTGCGGAAGTGGAACTAGACAAAGACAAGAAAGAGTGCACATGATTACAAAGATATACTATTATACGGGAGGGGAACTAGAACAAGGAAGAGATTTGAAGACATGAGACTAGGATGAGGATAAAATAGGGACTATGCAATGTAAGAGGGGATTATGCAGTGTAAAATGGAATAAGACCAGGAAAAAGGAGGAGTTTCTTGTTTGGGGAAGCAGAACTCAGATAAGCAAGTGGGATGAAGCAGAGGGAATAGGATGAGGAGCAACAAAGAGTACAAGGAAGAGGGATGAGGAAGAGGGACTAAAAAGAGGAAGACTGACTAAGAAGAAGAAGAGGGACTACTGTGATGCAGCGGGACTAACATGCGGAAGGGGTTTGAGGACGTGGAAGCATGACTAAGTGCAACAAGAGCAATAAGAGGAGGGACTCAGATGAAGAAGGAAGACTCAGAAGAGAAGGAATGACTATGCTGGGGAAGATGGAGTATCACCATGGCACAAGGTTGTTGGATTACAAAGGAGAAGAGGGACTCGAACAAGTAAGAGCGTCTACAATAGGGAAGAAGGACTAGGATGAGAAAGAGATGGTGGATGGGGAAGAGGGACCGGAATAGAAAAGGACACTAGGATGAATAAAAGGTATGAGGAAGTAGGAATAGGACAAAGAAATAAGATGAGGAAGAGTACTGATGACAAGTAATATATATAAAGAGGAGGAGGCATAAGGAGGGGGAAGGAAGACTTCATTGAGGGAGAGGAAGAGGGACCGTATCACGGTCTAGGGTGAGTAAGGGAGAAAAGGACAAGGATGGGGGACTATTATGAAGGAATAGACAGGGGAAGAGAAAGCAGGACCAGGATTACAGGATTAGGTAGTGCAACTATGGTTAGAAAGAGGGACTAGGATGAAAAAAAGGGATTACAATCAGGAAAAGTAAATAGGATGAGTGACTGGGATGAGAAAGGGGAATAGGGACTAGGGCAGGATGAAAACCTAGGATGGGAAATATGTGTTTGGAAGAAAAAGGGGGGTCTGGGATGAGGCAGATGGATTGGGCATAAGCAAAAATGTCCAACATAAGAGACTAGGAATAGGAAAAGGGACTAGGATGAATGATTAGGACAAGAATGAGGGGCAATGTTAGATAAGAGAGTTGTGTATGAGGATGGTGGATGATGAATAGGAAAGGGGACTAGGATGAGGATGAGACTAGTAAAGGGAAGATGGGCCAGGATGAGAAAGAGGAAAAGAGAATTTGATGAGGAAGAGGGATTTGGATGAGTGACAACGATGTGGAAGGGGGACTATGGCAAGCGACTAGGAGGAAGAAGAGGTAGCAGGACTAGAAAGAGTAATAGTGACTTGGAGGCACCATTATGAGGGACTAGAACAACAATCATAGAGTAGGATAAGTAAGAGGGATGAAAAAAAGAGAGTGGGATGAGGAACAAGGATGAGGAAGAGAGTCTATGATGATGAAGAGGAAAAAGTATGAGGAAGACAAGTAAGGGTAATGAAGAGGAATTGGGTGAGTTTGAGGAAGAGGAAGAGTGACTAGTGCAAGAAAGAGTAACTAGAAGAGGAACAGTAAGAGGCACTACGATGAGGAAGAGGAACTACGACAAATACAATAAAGAGTGCCTAAGACGAGAAAGATAGACTGGGTTATGGAATGGGGACCAGAACAAGGGAGAGTTTCGATGAAGGGAGACTAGGATGAGGAAGATGAACTGGGACTATGCAGTGTATGAAGACGTAGCACAAGGATAAGAATGAGTGACGGGTACAAAGAAGATGGATGTGAACGAGGGCCGAGTGTCACATCCTTCCATTCTGCTTCTCACCACCATGACCGCTGTTGTGTTAGACGGTTTAGGTCCCATCACAGGAAAGTGTTTCACACTATGTAAAATGCATACAGCCATGGTGCGGCTGGATTAGATGTGATGTTGAAACTAAATATGTGTTTGTGTATTAGCTGGATACATTTTAGAGTGACTGCAACATGAGTAGCAGTAGCATGGATACAATTTATTATGCAGTGTAACATTTGTAGCACTGAGATGTATGTAGTGGGGGCTTCTTACATGTGATATAGGAGTTCACTGAAGGGGAAACTAACATGTGGGAATTCGACAATGGTTTCGATTGCGGACACATATAGGGCACTGGAAATTATGTTTTTTTTGTGGGTACATTGGGGACATCACCGAATGCAGGTTTTACCTACTTGAAGTTTTAGTAGTCTGCAGAGTCGCTGGATTTGCAGGAATGGTTTTTGGTCTGGTTTGCAGAGGTGGATGATCGAGGTCATGGAGGGGGTAGGAAGCAAACTGCATATGGGCAGTTCTGATAACATCACAAATGGCCAAAGGAGAGAACGGAATGGAAAGCCATTTGTTCAATTTGTATTGCTAAATTGGGCTCTTAGTTGCAAAGTGTAATTTCCCTGGGAGCAAGATGGCTTGTTTTTTATTGGCCAGAAATGTCCAGTTACATGTACAGTTAAATTGAGAGCTGATGGTTTATGGGCTTTCAATGAAATAAGTAGAATTCATGCCGAAAGGCTATATGATTTGAGATGGCAATCACAAATAGGATTATGGGAAGGAATTGCGGGAAAATAGTATGAGATGCCAGAATATGTGGGAGGATAAGGATTTACTGCTGCTTCAAAGGAGTGCTCGGTTATTTCTCTCCATCACCTTCCCTTGAATGTTTATGGAGTGCCTTGCACAATCACCATCTGGGTTAATGGGTTTCTGTCCCATGGTCTTAATAATGAACAGAGTTATTCATGAATGGTAAATGTATTTTGTGGAGTATGTCACAACTGACTTTGAAAAAAGATAACATGTTAAAGTGGTTAAACTTTGGGAAAGTAGCCAATGGGGTTTTAGAGTTAGGGGGATTAAATTGCTTTGTATTATAGTTAGGCAATGGAGGATCGGGGGATGACTTTGTAACAAAATCTTTGTGATTATGGTAATTGTCTAAACTGTGTATATAAGCTTAAACCTCGCTGTCATTCGGAGAGAATGGGGTTCGTTTTCAGCTCCAGGGAATGCACTAACCCCTCCTGATTGTTAGCATGCAATAAACTTGTTTTTATGAAAAATGCATTCATTTCTTTGTGGAAGCCGCTCTTTTGCATTGGAATCTTTGAGTCACTTCCTTACCCTGCTTTTTATGGAGGCTGTACCCTCACTGGCACCTGTACTATGTACACAGGACCCACAGCACTGCACAGGAGACACAGCAGCTCCTTCTGCAATGGGTGCCACCATACTTGGCACTAGGCAGAGGTACAGAGGACTAGCATTACCCTTCCAAGCGTGCACACTGTGGGCAGCATCCTCTGTTGCCATGCCTATGCCTATATGCTTCCCCATGACAAAAGGGGATTTTAGCTTCCTGTGCATGAACAATTTGAATCTTAACTTGTTCTGTATGGTCTCTGTTGCTGTGCTCCTGTCCCTTGGTCAGCTAAGTTCACCTGACCATGCCTCTCGGCTTTCCCCCCATTTCCTCCTGCCTGCCTTTCCTGGTTCCTATTGGCTTCTTTCCAGTACTGTGTAAGTCTGGTTTCTTCCTTCTCCAGTGCCCCTCTACTCTATCTGCTCTCTCATAAAGATTTATCTTCTATTGTTTCATGCTGTCACTCTCTCTGGCTCTCTCCTTCCAGTGTTTAGCGCTGTGCTCCACAGTGCCCACTGCTCGCCACAAAGCCACCGGAGTCCATCTCTACTAGAAGGGGCTGCTACTGCTACATGGACATTTCAGTTACCGAATCCAGCACTTGTGCTCTTCATGTACCACGATAATCTGGGGAAGCTGTCCCCTGGTGCAAGGAGTTGATCCCCAAGAAGCCCTGTGTGTAACCTCGCAGGGTACTCCTTAAGGCCGTCTCTGGTGTACAGCAAATGTATCGACTCATATCCTGAAACCGAGGAGAAGGAAATCCCCAACTAAATAATTTCCAGGTAACGGCCAGAGAACAGGTATGCAACCGAAGTGGAGCATTGTCTTGACAATGAGGAAAAGGGAGTAGATAGTGGAAGACAGATCTGGATGAGGAAGAGCAATAGGAAGAGGGACTAGGGTGAGGGAGAGGGACTAGCATTAGGAAGGGGTATGAGGACATGGAAGTGGGATTAGGCGGAGCAAAAGGGAATCAAAGGAGGGACTTGGATGAGAAAGAGTGTCCACTGAGTAGGAGCCACTAGGATAAAACTGTATGACTAGAATGAAGAAGAGGTATTAGACCAAGTAATGTAGATTACAATAAGAAAGACAGGCAGGACCAAGAATGAGATGTGTGTGTGATGATTCCAAGAAAATCATCTCTTCTGCCCAAGGGGGATCCACCCACTTTGGGAATAGGGAGATGAGCACATTAAGCTTAACACCTTAGGGGACAGGTCAAGTAGGAACCCAGTGAGAGTGACTCCCCCTTAGTAGACAAGGAATCTCGAGAATGGGACTTTAGTCTTCCTCTGCTATGTGAAGGGTTCCATGTGTTTGTTGCCTATAAGGGGATTGACCAGGATAATTGTATGTATAACCCTTTACAATTGGTTGGTGGGGTTTCTGACCCTCTGCTAAGACCTTTAGTACGTGAACCACAGAACGAATGGATTGTCCAATCTCATTTCAGCTGGAAAGATAAAGATGCTGTAAAAATGGCATCAGGGAAGAGGAAATCCTGTGGAGCAGGCCGAGACAGGAAGAAGCCCTACGCAGAAGACAAGTTACACAGAGGAACTGAGGAACTTGCAGAACACTTCTCTCTCCAAGATGGTCTGGAGCCAGCCAAGCATATATAAAGAAGCTAAGTAATTGGGATCCTGCCAGAAGTGGTTGGCTGGCATCCGCAGTCCACTGCGCCAATGAACCAGCAATCATCAGCCGGACAGGGCCAAACTGATAAACCAACATGGAGTACCAGGCAGTAGCCGATCAGACTACCTACCCGGAAGAACGCTCCTATGACAAGAAAGATATGTAGTTGTTTTAGAGAGGAGGACATAGAGACCTGGCAAGACCCCAAGATGGGGTAAGGAACCAGAGACGCCTGGATCGGCTGATAGCTAAAAGAACCCAAGACAGGGTGAGAGACAAGAGACTCCTATGCAGGGCAAAGGCTGCAAGACCCCAAAGAGGGGAGGGAGAGAACAGACACCACTTGGTGGGATTAAGGCCAACAGACCTGTAATAAAGGTCAGGAAAAACCCAGTTTAAGTGGAAATGGTAGGCTGCAAAATCCCAGACTCAATAACAGAAATAGTCAAAGAAAATGGCAAAACCCACTTTGTTAACAATCCACATAAAGCTGGAATAGCATACAAGCAATACAATCTTAAAGCTCTCAGCTTTTGTCAGGCATAACAATGGATTATGAGTAAAAAAGGCATCATGAATAAAGTCATGCTACAATCTTGGTTACATAAAACTATGAGGTACAGGGATTGGTTAAGGGAATTGCAGATTGTGCTGTACATTTGCCAGTCCCAGTAGAAATTCCCTTCATCACAAAACCGCATTTCAGCATTCACCCAAGAATAACCTAAGTTCAGATTGTCTCTACATGGCTGTTCTGTCATTTAAAAACTCATGGCTGCACAAGGAAATGAACTGCATCCAGGATAACATCTCACTTGTGCCTCCTTTCATTTTAAACATCACACAGTTTTGCTCCATTAAAACACAGCCCTGCATGTGTATTTCATTTGATTGCCATAAAATAAGGCAATCCATCCCAGAAAAGCATTGTTTTCCTTAATAAAGTCCACGAAGAGCAAAGAATTCTGTTTCAAGTCTGCACAGAAATGATTTACTTTTTAAATTAACAAGCACACGCAAATCACTGCAAAAGAAAGCTACAGCGTGGCTCTCTCTCTTGCCTCGTGTCAATTACCAAGAAACTATTTTCAGCATATCTCTGTGTCCAGAAACTGACTATATCTTTAAAAGACTTTCAGAAAGTTAATGCAAAGGAAACTGTGTGCAGAAACCGCATCTTGTGAAATTAACACGAGAGAAAAAAGAACACGTGTAAATCTGCTTTTGCAAAGCAGGAAAATGACATTTTGAAAACTAAATGTGAAATAATACCGTGGCTCGCACAGGAAGACAATCGTATATGTGAGTAGAGGGCTGCAACGCTGTGTATATTATGCTCTTTTCCCCCAAAAAGACCACTCAGCCTGACTGAGGCCCAGGAATTCCTGTCAAACCAGTTTGTGATAAAGGCTAATTTCGCACATACCAGTGAACTGATGCTGCAAGGGCATGTGCTTTGTTCTTAGGGGACTGACAGTGTGATAATTACATGCTCTACCAGACTGCCAGGCAGAACTGCTCCCAATGACAAAGGAAGGGGGAAGCCCTGTGTTTTGCCTTGGAGGTGTGATTTTCTCTACATTAATTCCCAGCAATGGCTTCAAAGGGGAGTCGTGGAAACCCTTTGGTCAGGCTGAATCATGGGGAGACAGTTTGGCTCAGGGAGTGGAAAGACCACCCACGCAAGTGACTAATCTGGCCCATTGATTTTAAAAACTGTTGTACATTAAGACATTTTGCCCAGTACCCTAAATAAGCAATAATTCAATATTATTCTAGTATTTTATGTGATCTTTGGACAAGCACAATGAGACCATGTGCATCTTTCTGGCACCTGGGGAACGGGAATGGCAGTAAAAACGCATTTCTAGGTGAAGCATAAATGGCACAGACATTAAACTTGGGAAAATATGCCAAATACTAGTATGCACATGTGTAGCTATTTGCAGAATGTTAGATATTATGTTTCTCCTGAAAATGGCTAAATTGTGCCAACGGGTGATGCAACATCACACAGAACTGGCGTTCGGACTGGACAATTCCTTATGAAATATGGGATCTGCATATCTGCTTTTTATGATGGTGACTAGTGAAAATATGAAGTTTTGTTCCATAACTATTTTTTATAAAAAATTAGGCTTGTGAGACAAAGGGAGACATAAAATGCACACACATAAGGTGATGTCCCTTCCCTTGAACCAATCAGTCCAGAGGGAGGTGGGAGGACCAATAGGCTGGCCTATCCTAGGATATGACTAATTCCTGGGAACTTCCCCCCATATTGTAAAATTATATGATGTCACTCTGGCAATTTAAGGGGGAGACTGGGAGGCACAATGAAAAACCAATGAAATATCGAGGCTTAGTACCATAAAATGAAATACGCCAATCACGGTCGAAAAGATACAAGTATCTTTTATTTCTCTACAGAGTCAAACCAACCAGATAGCTATCTGGCTCCCAACACCTCGCAGTGTGTACCAGCAGACACAGTGAGGGGTGAGAGTGATGGACATCTTAACACAGAAACTTTTATACAGTTTTTCAAACATTGTCCAGCTCCTCTCCAAACTAATAAGTTACATGCTAGGGTTTGTGCCCAGTTCACATGTCAAATACTACAGTATTGTAAAACGGATTAAACAAGTTTGCATGTCCATGAAGTTACAATGATGTTGTTGGCTCTCTGATCCACAGTAACCCTTGTTTCAAGAATCACTATAATGCAGCTCAGCAAAAACACACGATCTGAGTTTGTTCTACATTGTCTCATTGTTTATATGAGGATGAGGCTTGTAAGTGCAGACAGCACTTGGATTGCAGTTCATTCGAGTCACAAGGTTTCTTTGCATTGAACAAACAGTCTGCTCTCGGTCAGCCTAAACATTAACAAAACTCAAAGGTCGTTCGGCTCGGCTGCAAGTCGAAAACACAGTCCACCAAGATGATTCTTAAAATGATGGCGAAGTTGATAAAAAATCAAAACATTTCAGACACAGTTTTCTGTGCAACGCGATGGGCTTAGGCCAATATTCATAATAAGGTGGCATTATATGAATATAGTTTAACAACAAAGGATATTCAACATTCAACATCCAAGATTCAAATACTAAAAAACCCAGATCCATAGGCGGCTGATTTCATCCAGGCAGGACTATCCAGATTCAGGCATATCCAATAATCCAAGAAGAATGCAGGAGAGGCAGATGATGCCATTTAGGAGAGCCTAGTGACCAGGCCCCTTGCCCAGATGACCCATCCTGCTGTCCACAGTGACCAGACCTTGCCCAGCTGATCCCATTCTGGAGAGCCCAGCTGTCACACTGACCAGATTCCTTGGCCTGCTGTCCAGAGACCCCGCTGGCTGTCCAAATCCCCAAACTCAAGCATACCTTGTAAGTATCACCTTACCCAGTACCCAAAAACTGCACATCCTGCTCTTTTACCCTTGCATCCTATTCAAATCCTATAAAAATCCCATTAAAATCCCATACCAAAATCCAAAATTACCAGTATCCTCTGTTTACCCTTTCCTCAGGAGAATCTGTTAGTCCATATCTGTTAGCAAATTTCTTTTTTTATTTTCTTTCAGTTATCCGTGTAAATCCTTAGTATCATTTGAATTAAATTAATTAATTCCCCTATAAGGATGTAAGCAGTGCAAGCTGGTTGAAATTCGAAATTAACTCCCTTGTGTGCAGCAGCTTTCTTTAATAATATAGTCATTAAAATATAGCCTCACTAGAAGCAGTCATTGTGCAACAAAAAACAAATTTGCCCATGTATTTTGCTTTTCTTTTAAAAATCTGATTTACATTTCCCATAAAAAACATACTATGATCCTATAAAGAGTTGTCCCTTCCACTCAGTATCCTATCTGTTCTGTGCCTTTGTTTCCTATCCCAAAGCCAATTTCCCGGTTTTGCTAGCTAAGCCCATTTGCTTAACTGCTTGTCATTTTAAAGCCTGTGTCAAATAAGAAATTGCAATTCTGCCGCATGTGTTTTCCAGTGCAGTGCTTTCCTCCCAAAATAGATTTTCTCACCTGTCTTCACGTTGCTTTGGTGTACTACCCAGTGGCCTGTAAGCTTCCTTGTCTCTTTAGTGCAACCACAAAGATTGCTGTTCTCGCTATCCAACCCACAGTGTAAACTGATCTATTAGTAACCAGTGAAATCCGAGTATGTCTTTTTGCTCATTTTGAAGGTTTTCATTTTTGTTTCTGGCCCTCCCATTCTGGGCTGGTGGGCGGAATCTTATATCTGATTTTTCCCTCTTCTTTCTGACTCCTTGCCACTGCTTTCCATCCACACAGAAATTAGTGCTACACCTCCCTGTCCACAATGTTCCGTCTCGTTTACCGTTTTGTGATATATCCTCAGCTCGTAGCCTTCAGCTACTCTATCACCATACGGTGTTACCACCCCTGTAGCAAGGGGTTGTGCATCATGTCCGTGCCAACCTACCTATATTAACTTAGCATTGTACTATGTTGCCACCCTCAAGACAGGGGTTGTCTTAATTTCTGTGCCACCTAACCAAGAATGACATTGCATTGGATAATGTTGCCACCTTTAAGATGAGGCTGTGTATCATGTCTATGCAACTTAACCTATAATGACAGCACTGCATAATGTTGCCACCTTTTAAAATGAGGCTGTGTATCATGTTTTTGCCGCTCAACCTATTGTGACTGCATGCATATTGTTTCCACCCTTTAAGATGGGGTTATGTATCATGTCTGTGCCACCTACACTGTCCCTTGGCATTGTATGCTACCGCCACTCCTCGAACTGGATTAGGCATATCGTATATTTCTGCTAGCACTTAATGTCACTAACTATGTTTACAAATGCAAATAAATAAATAAAAATAGTGTTTGGGGGAAGTGTTGCAAGGGATGTGCTTAACCAATGTGCAATCTGTGATTGTGAAGTAAAGTGATTTTGTTTCCATTTCCATTAAAGGTATATGTATATTATGTTAGAAGTTGAAGCAACTATATTGTGGGATTTTTGCATGTATACTGCCACACCGTGGTGGCTGCTGCCCTAATATATGTTTTGCTCTGAATTTTCATGAATTCTAAAAATAAATATATATTTCATTGTTACACACCGGCCTGGTTCATAGTTCACTGCGGCACAGGGTATTTGTCAAGGTGGGTGTGAGACAGGCTGGGGCCTAATCAAGCCAAGAATCCAGGAATCAAATAACAATAAAAGAATGTTTTTATAGTGCGCCACCTTCAGTGTCAGAGCAAGAAGTCCCTGGCTGGAGTGTGCCGTGTTATAAAATCCGTTGCAATATGGAAGCTAAAGGGGTTAGTCTTTTCATTGGTCCAGCTAAAACCACCTCTAAATTGATAATGGTGAATACATGTATTTTTATTTATTAATTAATTGGTTAATACAACATGTACTGGCCAGCACAGCATTACGAGTTTTTATTAGTTGGCTTCTTACTTACCAACCTTGAGCAATTGACATGCCATCAACACATGGTCCAAAATGGGAGTAGGGGGAGAGAAACCCAGGAACTGCTTTTCTTCCAATCAAATAAGATACTATTCCTTATCCCTAGGCGACTAGCCAGAGTAACTTCTTTATAGTTAACCTTGCTAGGCACATTGGTTCTGAGAATGTGTAGGGAGTCAAGGCAGGTGATTGTCTGTGTCTGGCCCTAATGAATAGACAGTATTTTTGAATTTTGGGTCACATGTGAGGGGACCATGCTCTGAATGATTTCACCCTGCATTTATTGTGAGTTTAGCTAATATGAACGCAAGTGTTATAACCTTTCCAACCACAGGGGACTTGGTTGATCCATTCCTGATAAAGTTTTAATGTATAATTAATCGGCACCTGGCATTAAAGGCTGGTTGTTCTTTGATTTATCTAAGAAAAATATGTCTTGAGCCTTCCTGAACTGTGCGTATACTCCCTAATGTCTCCATAACCATGGCAAGGTTCGGGCAGCTACCGCCTGTGCTCTGCGTGGCTCTGTATTTCAGTGATTTCAGCAGTTTAAGTTTTTATGAAGCCTCAAGGCCTTTATTCCTTGTAATGCATGCTGCAGCTTCCATATTAGAAAAGATGGTTACCTTTTACCAATGCATTTCTATTTTAGCAAGCTATATACGTATATAATTCATGTTGCATTTCAGCTTATACATTGCTTATGTTATGTTCTTTGTGTCTTTATGATTGCAAGCAATATTCTTCATTTATAAATGCATGTTAGGAAAGATTCCCATTGGGTGCTGTTTTCCCTCCATTTATGGAACTCACAAAACTTTTGCTTTTGTTTGGCTTAACTAACCTGGCTTTTTTCCAATGGAGCACAGCCTTCAGCTGTACTCCTCTGGGCATTTGCTCATCTGTTATGGGGAATTTGACATGTCCTTCAGGCTGTCAGCACTGGGAAAAGATGTTCCCTTAGTCTTTGACCATGGTGCCATTTCTTGGTGCCATTTTATCTATGTGCCCAGTACCTTACAGTACTGCACATAGGAGCCCTTTTGTTTTATGGCCCTAGCCGCCCTCTAAGGATTTTTGGGTGATTGTACAAGTGTGCCTAGTATGAACTGGTGGCAACAGTTTACTTTAAAAGTATTTTTACTTATTTTTAAAAAACTAAAACGCGTTTATTGCAGATGCCTCAAGACTGTGGCCAGTGCCGAAAAATGGCCATTCCACAAAGTCTTTTGTTCTGTGCTTTGGCCATGTTGTCCCTTTGCCTTCCCCCAGGTCAAGTGGCCCGGGTATTCCTTATTTGGGCATGCAGCCTCCCGCATCTCACATGTGCTTGTGCCTAGGAAGAGAGTGGGGACTGTCTTGTCCCAATCTACACTATTGGTGCCAGTATGTCTGAAATGACTGGAACTGCTGTGGGCCATGATTGGACCCCACCTGGCGTGAGTGCAAGAGAGCAGATCATCCATTGGCTATCCCAGATTTGAGCACAAAACAAATCTTGGATAAGAGAAGGGGCTCTGCATCCATTCCAGGTCGATCAACTGAAGTTCACACTGAACTAACAGAGGAGCTGAGGATCCTGAAATGAAATAGCAGACCTGTGGAATTTCCAGGGGAGTGCTAGAAGGTTTGGCCACCTGACCCCTCTGTTGTCCCGTCTGACCCCTGCTTTCATATCAATCACAGAATGCCTACAAGGGTGCTTCAACCCTTTTGAGTAGTGGGGTCAACTACTCTCGGCACCTCATGCTTACTCTCAAAAAGAGCCTCTTTGGAAGCGTTCCTGGTCCAAACAGTGAAATAACCAGCTCAAAGCAAGGGTATCGTATAGGAGCGTCGCCGTCCTGAGTTGACACTCAAGACTTTGAGAACTGCAAACTTGTTGTCATGGGCCCTCTCCCATCAAAACTATTTGTCCTAGCTCCACTGGGTCACGATTTATGAGAGTGCCCAATGCCACAAGCATTTAATTTTAAATTTTTAATTTTGTGGCGACAGTCATTGTAGGAGCCTTGCATACCTGCCCCCTTGTGCCCTGAGACGTGCTGCACTCAAACTGTCTTCCTTTCTTCATCAAGAGTGTAGGAAAGGCTAGTGTCCCACCGCGGACAATCGTCCCATCCTGCAGCTGCTGAGAGCTGGAGTGATGTGTAACTGCAGGGGTTAAACTTACAAGGGACCTGGACTAGACTGGCACAGTTTGGCACAGATTATATTGAGGATCAGTGAGTACTTGCATCACTTACCGGTGGCCCCCTGGCACACATATTGTTTTTTACGCATGAGAATCTCTGAAAAGATACTCACCTTAGCTGGGCTAGCCTGCACTCCCTAGCTATTCCTGAAACTCAAAATTAACTCTTGCTGCAAGAGTAGATCCTTCTCGGATAATAGTACACTGTTCTTCATCACCTCAAGCCCCTTCCTGAACTGCTACAGCTCCTTGAAGAAGACCCACTTTTGCTTTTATGCTTTTGCGCATGATCATGCATTGTTAATGCACTGATGTGCTTTTGAGCATAAGGGCTGGACTACATAAGTTAGGGATCGACTCTGAAGTACTGCATAATACGATATTTGTATTAACCTACCTCTTCTGTTGCAGGTTGATGTTGTGTTCTCCCCCTTATCCGAATTAGGAAAAACACATTTGTATATATGGTAAATAGTGTAAGGCATGTGTGGTAACTGTTTAATATTACTGTGGCATGTTTGTGTTTAGGTATAAGGCCTATAATACATTAAATTGTAATATACACTTGTCTAAGAGTATTCAGTGGAGTTTTACTGTGTGTGCTCATTGTGGGCTTCCGATCACTCTCATCCCTACTGTAGTCTTGACCGCCAGCCAATCTACAGTAGATTGGTCTGGTTTGTCCAGAAGGTCCCCCAGTTCCAATAACCTGCGGTGGCTTCCAACCAGATCAGAGGTTAGAAATTCATTTTAACAATGCACGTTTGACCTAGTGTCTGCGTTTCTTCATGGTGAGTGCATATTTGTTTCATATCTACTGCATGTGCATGTGTCAGATAACAGTGAGTTTGCTTACTCTGGCCATCTTTAGTTACATCAGGTCCATTTCTTCCTGTATCTGTCCGGGATAAGGCTGGTATGGTCGCCTAAGTGCACAGTGTTTCTCCACAACATGATATTGGGGTGGCGGAGGGGCCATAGCTCTGAATGACATATTCATCTGCCTGTCCACTTTCCCCCCTCTTGTTGAGTCCTTGACCACACCCCTTTTAGGACACTCCCCCAATAAGGTATCTTGGGAGTCCATATCTTGGCCATGCCCCTCAGGTTACCTCCACATCTTATGTGCTTGTCCACGCTCCAGGTCATATAGCAGCACTCCCCCATCTGGTTTGCAAAGTACCCAGCATCCAACATAGTGACAAAGGTCTGGGGGATACATGTATTTTGATATTGGAGGTGTAATAGGGCTTTCACTTACTTGGGAATAGAGTAGGTCTTCTGTTGGGGTATATTCATGGGCCGGAGGATTCAGGTGTATCACTATTTCCATTCCAACTGTTCCTTTGGCTTCCCTTTTAGACCCATTTAGTGCTATTCTTAGAATGCAGAAGTTGGTAGTATGAATACTACTATAGCAATTAGTATCTTAAATGCATTGGCCAGCCAGGAGGGTAGCCAGCAGAACAGATAATCCCACCAGTCACAATTTTCAGGTTCATCCACCTCCTCTACCATCTTTGTATGTAATTCTGTTAAGGTGGTTATGGACTCTGTGAGGGTCCCACTTTCCCTATCGTGGGCAGGTGTGTAGGTACAGCAAGAAGGTCCAATTTTGCTCACACACCACACTCCATGGCCGTTATTAAATCAAGAATATATCTGTTCTGGAGGATCATAAGCATGATGGCTTTTAGTTCCTCCCTTATTTCATTAAACCCATTCACATTTGGATTAATTTTTTGCAACAGCTCCCATCTTGTAATTTGCAGCCATTTTGTATTTGTGGATGCCTGCAAACTGGGAGTAAAGAGGGAATTAAAGAACACTCCCTTTCTACTGAACAATTTATGCTCATCTATTATGCCATTGTAGGCTTCTACTGATTTTGCCAAAAAATAGTTTTCCCTTTTACTGCGTTCAAGGGTAAGAGTCCTTTTATTTCTTAAATTAATATTCATCTTGGGGAAATCACCAATCTGTATCTCACTCTGGGGTACCACCAGAGCTGGTGTACCTAATTGTACTATGGAACATAGACCTCCTCACTTTGGGGGCAGTTGCATGTATGTTTTTGTACCACAGGCCCAACAGTGGTCCATCAGCACGGCTGTTCCAGTTTTCATGCCTAGTATGTAAATAATATGATTGCATCCAGTGTTCCTTTCAACATTTATTGTACCATTATTTTGGAAGCATAGGTTGGCATTTTTCAGGGGTATTTTCTGGACTGCCCGCCACCCCCCTCATTATTAACCCATGTGAGTAACTTTGTGATTTTGGGCCATAGGTCGGGTATATTTATTTGAATTCAGCACTACCTCTTTCAACTGTGCTTTGCATACCACTAGTCCATCATTCCACCCCTCAGTTGTGAGCACAGTTTCTTTTATTTGCAATTGTCCTCTTTCCCAGCATCCAGGTATTTCCTTTCCATAATATTGTGTCACTGGAGCATCTTATCTTCTTCTCTCTGCCCCATTTCAATCCCTGCCCCATTTGTTTCAAATGTTCAAATGGTATATATCTTAACACATTGTGCTGTGTTTAAGACTTTATCATCATTTTCATCTCTTGTATGTAGTTTTCTTCCTGTGCAGATTTCGCTTTATTTACCCATACTAATGAAGCAATCTTGCCCTGGAAATGCCCTCTAGTCATACAAAGTGCAAGGTGTCTTAGGCAATGTACTGTGTGCGTGGGCACTTTTGTGGCTATAAAAACTCAGGATGCAAATATTGAACAAAATTAAAAAGTCACATTTTCCTCTTTCAGAAAGTCTCCTTTTGCTTCTTCAAAATGTCAGTGTTTACAAGAAAGATTGTATTACTATAGTGAGAATTATTCTTCCAAAAACAAAACACGTTTTGAGATTCCCTAAAATAGCAGCAAGGTTCATATTTCTTACTCCTAAAGCAGGATACATTTTTTCTAAATAAGAAAAGATCATAAACAGAAGGATTTGCAGAGGAAGCATTTTGGGCCCGATTCATGGAATAAAATTGCGCGGAAAAAGGGGTGCTTGCGTGCAAAATGCACACAAGCGCCCACTTGTTGATTCATAGAACACATTGTGCATGCCTTACCCGAGACTTGCGCTGAATCCGCAGGGGTCCAACACGTCACTGCAACACCAAGAATGCCTTGCGCAAGAAGCCCAGCGAAGGCCCATACCGTCTAGCGCAGTCACCGAAAAAGGGGGCTGAACACGTGGAATGGGAAACAACAAGCGTAAATTTGCCCGTTATGTGGGAAGTACCACAGTAAAATACTTGCAACGCCCACAGGCGCGCTAAGAACACGTATTCATGGAATCAAACAGGGCTCTCCGGTGGGCGGAAAAAGACGCGCTCATCCAGAAACACATCTGCCACGCGAAAGCTAGCGTAAGCATCACCGCACACTAAAAACAATGCATAAAAAGTATGCGCAAAAGCCAACTCGCGTCTACAGCTACGATGAATGTACCATTTTTCGCATCCGTGATCGTGGGACACCGCAGGAGGAGGAGGATAGCCAGGGCACGTATTTTTTACACAGGACCTGCCTTTTTGGGATGCCTAATGACCAGGCCTATGGCAGGTATAGGTTCCCACCTTATATAATATTAGACCTGGTCACGGAGTGGGAATATGACCTCACATCACCCACCCTGTGATCCCAAGCACTGAGCCCTTTGGAAAAGGTGCTCAATGTACTGCATTTATTGGCCACTGGGTCATTTCAGCGGCCAACTGCCATAGTCGGGGGCATTTCACAGGCCACGCAGTCACGCTGCCTACACAAGGTGTTGGCTTTCATGACTGCACACCCCTCAGTCCGCAGGCACAAATACATGCCCAGAACACCCGCAAAAAGACAGGCCACGGTCCAGGACTTTTACAGGGTGGCGCACTTCCCTAAAGTGCTTGGTGCCATTGATTACACCCATGTGGCCCTACACCCACCTAAGGCCACAGAGCACATCTATCACAATTGCAAAGCACTGGCATTCCATCAACATGCAGGATGTATGTGATGCCAAGGGAATAATTACCTCTGTATATGTTAACTATCAAGGGTCCACCCATGACAGTTTAATATTCAGAATGTCACCCCTACACTGGGCACTGGAAGCTGGGAGGCATGGAAACACATGGCTCATAGGTGAGTACAAATGGCCCTGCAAATGCATGCATGTCTCACACAGACAAAACCACACCACTGACAACCCATCTCACCTTCACAGGGGACAGTGCCTACCCTCCAAGCACCTACATGATGATGCCAATACGGAACCCCACCACACCACCCCAGGTAAGATAAAATGCAGCCCATATTGCAACTAGGGCCATAGTGGAGAGCACATCACTGTGCTCTCCACTATGGCCCTAGTGCTCAAGTCACGCTTCCACTCCCTTCACCACTCTGGTGGTGAGCTACTATATGCACCACCAATAGTGTGCTGGATCATTCCGGGGGACATGGTGGTGCCCCCACATCCCCAACCACATGCACAGCGGCTGCACATGGGAGGGGAAAGGGCACATGGCGAGGCTGCCCGTACCCAGCTTGTGGCACAATCTTTCACCTAAAATCCAACCCCTGCGGAGTGCATAGAGCCCTGGCACATTCCAGGTGACAATCGATGATGACGAAGGGACAATCATCTGTCCCAACCTTAACACCCTGAGAATGTGTCCTTGGAAGTGCTACATTGTGTGCATCCCTTAGTACCAAAAGTATCTCAATCAGGTGTGCACAAAAGGAACACATGGAATATGCCACTAACACCATCCCAAAGTACACATCTAAAGGTCACCTAAACCCTCCCACACTACATGTCACCTGGTTGACACACCATGCCATGGCATGCAATGTCCAAACTGAGAAATAAATGGCCAACACATAACACTACCGTTACAAGGTGCTCAACAATCAATGCGACAACTTCAGAAATAACTCACTCTCACTCATCAATCTAATAATGTACACAGGAACATCAATTGCCTGTACAACATACCAGAAACACAGGACCCAAGAGTGAATCTGTCTGACCGTGACCATACATGATTGCAGATGTGCCTCAATGTGTTGTGACTTGCACATGGGACCCTTGTATATTTGTGTGACACTGCTAACGAAAGGGGGCAGGGAAGTGCATACAGCAGGAAGGCTGATAATGGAGAAAGTCAAGCCAATACATGAAAATGGAACATGAACAAAGGTTGGATCTGAATGTATAAACAAAAAGGGATGCTAACCATGCACTGGACAAACAATCATGAATCCCACTAGGGGTGTATATACAGGTCGGACTTCAGACTGCCCACAGATAGAATGGAAGCCCAATGCCTCTCTGTAAGTTACTTTTACATGCTGCACTCCTTGCAAGCACATGGAAAGGGGAAGCAGGAGCAGCATATGTGTATGGACCCTAAGGCACAAACAAGGAGGGTACCAACACGAGACAAGCCTGCATGGGTCCTGCTGGAATCTACAGTGGATGCCCTTGGCTGCCACACAAAGAAACACACTGTTACATAAAAGCACAATAGACAAAAAACAATGTTAAAAAATCAAAAATACCCATGGGGAAGCGGGGGGAGCAAACCCAGGAGGGAGGAGGTGCAGGGTGCACATCAACACCCACATGTGGGAAGTTGAAAGAAATAAAAAAACCTCCATGGGTTAATTGGCCGCACGGCTATCATGGATCGGGAGACCTGTCACTGCTGTCACCACCCTTTGGTGTTGCATTTGAATGTGGTAGTGGTAAGGGAGATCACCACGTATAGCCCTAGTCTGGTCCTCGATGGCAGTGGCATCATGGCTCGGAGCTCTCCATGCAACACCTCATGGGATGCACGCAGTTCCTCTGTGATGGTACGAGTCATCAGTTGTATGTGCTGTTCAGACCGTCTACTGCTGGATGCCTCGATTGTAGCCAGTGTAGTCCTGAGGGACCTATACTCTAACCTCAGAGCTTCCCTGTGGGCCCTACCCTCTGTAGCCATGGGTCTGCACAGAGCCCTCAGTTCTGCCAGTCGGCTCCTGTTGGTGGCCATCATGTTCGGCCTGTGTGAGCGGCATGTGGACCGCAATGCCTGCTGCTGGTGCTCCACCTGTCTTGCTTGGGGGGATCATGGAATTGGCCACCCTATCCATGCCCTGAACCAACATCTCATATGAAGCAGCCTGTTGTGCAACAGCATACATGGACTGCTCCCACACAGTATCGCCAGCTAACACATGGCCACTGGGTTGGCGGACCCAACACCTGCCTGGGCCAAGGGAACCTGGCCCTTGATGTGATGGCACTGTCTGTGGCTGCAGGACTGCATCCCACCCTTGATCAGCTGGCCCAGGAACAGGAGTCAATACTGTGGATCGTGACCCTGCAACCATAACCACCACAGACGGATGTCCCAACCATGACTGACCCTGTGCGGGGTCTTGCCTTCCTTCCGACTTTTGGGAAACAACAGCACCCACAGTCGATGCACTCACCTGCGACAGCACAGAGGTTTTTCCACCAGAGCCAAAGGCTTCCTCGGCAGCAGACTGAATCAGGGCCGGGATGGCCTGTAGCATCAGTGGATCTTCATGGGCTACCACACCACGTCCTCCACTGGTGGTTGGTTGTGGCTCAGTATCCTGTTCCTCCTCCACCTCCTCCTCTGCATCCAGTGCCTCATCACCTGCACATGGACAGAAAAATAAATGAAGAGCCATGTAAATAGCATAGCCCATACACATAGGTATCACAATGCTCTCATGCAACACATCAACCTGCCATGTCACAAACTCCCGCATATACGCAGTGTCAATGCAAGTGAAGGCTAGCATGAAAGCAGCCATGGATGTGTGTGGAAGGGCTAAATACAACATGTAGTGCATGGTGCATAGCACCTGCTACACACATGACTGATGCAAAAACACATATGCCACGTAGCATAGCCATGCCTAAAATTATAGTACTGCATGACATGGAACTTGCTGACTACTGTCCCAGAGCCATGTACAATGGATGTGACATGACATGACATGTAAATCACAAACTCAATACACACAATTCTCACACGGTGCTACGATGCAAGGGGGGTAGAATAGAGTGAAGCTAGACACACCCATCCCATGAGGCCAGGTCACATTGACATCAAGCGAGTGAATGGGCATGGTGAAGGAGAGACCTGGGGTTGGAAGTAGGAGTGGGCAGTGCAGTACATGGGAATGGCATACCAATAAAATACAACTACACAATCAACAATGAACATGCAGTGGGCTGGTGGAAGTGTATGTGCAGACATCAGGTGTCAATTGCTGCTAGAGGGTTGAAGGGATACAGTAAACAGCCACCAAGTGTGGGGGGTGGCAGGGAGGCAGACATCATCCGTGGTACACCCCAGAGCTCAAACTTCTCCGACAACAAAAAAGTAAACTTGAATCGCTATGGAAATCAGTGCCCTCAGTAGTTAACAGAACCAATCTCACCAACATCTCCACTCTCTACAAAAATGAGATTATACGCGCTAAGAAAGAATCTCTTAATTCCAGGATCTCTCAGGCAGGCTCTAGCACTAAGGAGCTCTTCAACATCCTAAAGGATTTAGAAAACCCTATTCCTCCCACAGACACATGCACTAAGGATAAACCATGGTGCACAGAGATCCAGTATGCCCTTGCTAATAAAATCTCAGGGCTCCAAACTAAAATTGAAAACAAACGACAACAACTCACTCATGGTCCTACCTCCAGCTCCACCCCTCCTTCACCCACCACCACTAGCTTAGGCTTCACTTTCAAAAAAGTAACCATACCTGAAGTACAAAAAATTATAGCATCTTTGAAACCCTCGAACTGTAAGGTGGATAGTTGCCCCGCACAGATCATAAAGGATGCAGCCAGGGATCTTTCCCCCTTCATTACCAAATGAATAAACCTGTCATTCTCCAATAATACGGTCCCAAGTAATTTGAAACAATCCTGGGTCCTACCACTGCTAAAAAAACAAACTCTTGACCCAGATATACCCACGAATTATAGACCCATCACCACTGTCCCATTCTTACTAAAAATACTTGACAGAGTGGCCTATTTACAAATTCAGGATTACCTTGAAACTAACCAATTACTAGGATCTCGCCAATCTGGCTTTCGTCCGCAACATCGGACAGAAACGGCCCTTGTTAATCTCAAATGCCAGATAGACGAACTCAAAGACAAAGGTAGGGCTGCTATCCTCCTTCTCCTCGACTTACACGCTGCCTTTGACTTGGTTGACCACAAAATCTTTTGCAACCACTTGTCATCGGCAGCACATTTCTCCCACTCTGCGGTCACATGGATCCAATCCTTCCTGGACAATAGGACCATGCGGGTCTTCTCACCGCAGCGGCTGACCCTATCCCCATTACTTGCGGTGTCCCACAAGGATCTTGTGTCTCACCCACTTTGTATAATATATTTACAAAGCCTTTATTTGACAAGCTGGACCATCTGGGTGTCACCTACACTAATTACGCAGATGACACCCAGATACTCCTCACCTTATCCGGTAATTACAACTCGGATGCCAATAGGATCAATTAAGTCTTCTCCATCATTCAGGCATGGATGGCCACACATGGCCTCTTCCTGAATGATGACAAGACCGAACTGCTCATTGTCGGCTCACCTAATACCATCCGGAAACTCAGCCCCAACTACACCAGCCTCACCATCGACGGGAATACTATTCCCATCGCCAAAAGTGTAAAAACCCTTGGCTTCTAACTAGACATGAATACCAACCTCGCCAAACAAATTAACATGACCGCCTCAGCCACTGCCTACACTGGAAAATTAATTAGGGCCTGCAGACATATGATCTCCCCCAACAACTGCCTTACCTTAGCGAGAGCACTTATACAATCCAAACTGGATTACTGTTACAGCCTTTATGTAGGTGCCAACAAAACGGCAATCAATAAATTGCAAGTTCTACAAAACAATGCACTCTGTGCCACCCTAAATATTCCCAGAAGAGAACATATCTTGGCCACAAGAATTTCATGCAAATGGCTTTCCATCCAACAAAAAATAGACCTAAAAACCATCTGCCTTACCTACAAAGCTCTCAACCACCTAGCCCTGCCTTATCTAACCAATAAATTCACATTTAGACAGAATACTAGAACCACTAGATCCTCTAATACATTACAACTGATGGTGCCCAAATATTCCCTCAAAAGAGCCGGTGGATCCAGCTTCCCAGTTCTAGTCTCTCAACTGTGGAACTCCATTCCACTGGCTATCAAATGCACCCCCACCTTCCAACCATTCAGAACTAAGGTTATCACTTGGTTACTCAGTAAATAACCAACTATGTATGTATGCCTCATGTATGAATGTATGAATGTATCCTTTACTATGTCTGCTTGCCACCATATCTGTAATAGCTGCTTTCTTGCCAATTTTACATATGATGTACAACTATACTAATGTTCCTTACCTTTGCCTGTAACCAGATGTTTAAGCGCCCATATACCCCTGGGTCAGGAGCGCTATACAAATAAATAAACAAACAAACAAACAAACATCAGGTGTCAATTTCTGGGTTGTAGGGATACAGTAAACAGCCACCGAGTGTGGGGGACGGCAGGGATCCAGTATATGTGTACAACTGGTGGCTCCGAGGCCGTGTCAGAGATCAGAGTGTGGGCAGGTGACTAGTGCATTCTCTCAGCCATCCAGGACTCCAGCAGGGGAGAGGAGGTAGAGAAATTACAAAACAAGAGGAAGCATCCAATGTGCCTCCAGACCTGGAGAAGGTTCACCTCCAGTTCCATTGAGCCAGGGAGGCCATACAAGAGGGAGGCCCAGCCAAAGATAGACATTAACCACCAACTAATTGCTATGAGAAGTAACTGATCCTGAGGGAGTATGAAAGGGATGCTCAAAGACCATGAGAAGGAAGCAAACTGCGAAAATGGAGTTGAAGGAACTGCGGCACCAGGACCCATAAGGCCATGTGGTCAATGCACAGTGATTTGAAATGAACAGTCGTAGCCACTGGGAGCCAGTTCCATCATCACCATCCTAGGGAGATTCAATACCTGGCACCAAGACAAAAGGACAATCCCCACTTCCCAGGGCAGGATAAGTTGCAGAGGGAAGAGAGTAGAGCCACATAAATCTTGGTAGAGGCCATTGCAGTACCCCACGATAGGTATGACCAGTCCTCTGTAGACAGTGAGTTGCTGGGGGAATTAGAGGAAAGGAAGAATACCCCTGAAAACGTTCAGCTGGCAAGGTGATCTCTCAGAGACATCAGAGATGTGTGGAGAGAAGGCAAGTGTGGAGTGCAAGATTATCACAGGATATCCACCATCACAGGTTGGAGCAGGAAGAGGGCCAAGAGAGCCTGTACAGAGAGAGACATGGATGGAGTGAGCAGGTGTGGTGATGGGGTTCATCATGGTGTGCAGCACATTGTGCGCATGAGGTTTGCGGGACAACAAGCACGTGTCAGTCCACCATGACATGTTTCACCCATTGCAGTCAGAACTGCTAGACACTCATTACACTTCATCCAAGCAACATACACATGTCCTGGACACACATGCATCACCACTCACCAGACATTTCCTCATAAATTGGCAGGTCTCCCATGCCTTGGATCTGCTCCACATCAGTCATAGCACCTATGATGTTCTCATGTGGAGTGAGTTATTTGTCCTCTCTTGGTGACCCACCTCCAGTCACCTGAGTAGAGGCATAGTTGGCACCCAGCTTATCTTTGGCTCGGCACCGGAGGTCATACCAATGCTTCATTGTGTCAGAAGCTGAGCGCCTCTCATGGCCCAAGGCGTTAATACGATCGGCGACACACTGCCAGTGGGCCAGACGCTGGGCAAGTGTATGTGTGCTCTCTGCCCAGACAAGCATGTTGTATTCCTGTTCCTGCACGTAGTCCACGAGGATCTGGAGTTCCTCATCACTAAAGCTTCTCTTCCTTGACGTGTGAGTCTCTTGTGCCATGCCTTGGGACTGAGCCTGTTTGCCTACTGCACACTTTGCCTTCTTGCAAGGTCGTGCAGACCCTGAGTGGTTGGGACCACTTGGGTCAATAGGGGCTGGAGCACTGGTGGCTTGGGCTGTGGCATCACACACTGATGGTGTGACAGTAGATACCCTTGCATGTGGCTGTAGCTGAATGCTGGTGCCACTACGCTGAACAGCATGTCCCTTCGCCTTCGACGCATGGGTAGCATCTGCCCCTGCGTCTCGTGGACCCGGGTGGGGAGCACCACAGGCCTGGCTCGGTGAGTCGGAGGCTGGGTGGTGCAGTCTGCAGCTGCCCCTGCAGCTACCTGACCCTTGCAGCTGTCTACAGCAGTTGACACCGCTGCATCTGGACCCTGGTTACTGGTGCCAGGACGCTGCACAGCATGTCTCTTACCCTTCGATGCATGGATTGCATCTGCCCCTCTGACACTGTGGACCGGGGTGGGGAGCAGCACAGGCCTGGCTGGGTGACCTGGAGGCTGGGTGGTGAGGTATGCAGCTGCCACTGCAGCTACCTGACCCTGGTGGGTGTGTAGCTGCATCTGGACCCCGGGTGCCAGTGCCAGGATGCTGCACAGCATGTCCCTTCCCCTTCGATGCACGGATAGCATCTGCCCCTGCATCTCCGTGGACTGGGGTGGGGAGCAACACAGGCCTGGCTGGGTGACCTGGAGGCTCAGTGGCGGTTGCTGCAGCTGCCCCTGCAGCTTCCTGTCCCTGTTGGGTGGGGGGCATAGCTCTCCCTGCTAGCGCCCGGACACCTCAGATACCTTGCACACCTTGCACATCTCCGCCACCTCCACCACCTCTGCCATCTCAGCCAATTACACCCCCCCGGCCACCTTCTCCTCCCTTCCTGCTAGTTGCCCTCCCAGTCATGACACAGATGGATTTGTGCAATGGGAGGTGCAGCTATCGATTGTCCTGGGCAATTTGAGTGAGGGGGCAGTGCACGTGATGTTAAACGTACTAGTGTTCCCCAGCAAGGCTCGATCTAACCCATGGGGAAAAAATAAACGGGCCGCATAACGCACAGGCACCCCAAATATGAAAAATACATGTACGCGACCCCTCGGCAGCCCACGTGTAAAGGAAAAACCTAGCTCAGAATGCTGTGGCACCCAGCAACACACAAAATACATATGTGAAGGACACGTAAGCTACAGTGATGTTAAATAAGAGGTTACACGACACATAGGGGCACCCACAGAATGCAAAATGCATATGCACCTCACCGTCAGCCTCAAAAGTACACGCGCGTGTGCGCGGAGGCAATCCCCCACCAAAACAAGAGGCTCATCCGCACATGAAGAAATCGCGTGGAAACGAAGTCCACACATCCGTCGGCTATAACTCGGCTAGCACGTGATGCTCTCCTATGCACTACTTTATCCCGATCCTGAACGCCATGCCCGACGTTCAACGCTTGTCACATAAGTTACGCACTTAGGGCTTTTCCTCTGAGTTCACGCTTACGTGCTGTATCCACACATGCAGAGTCACTCTGTTTCTGGCTGGCCATACCAGTAACACGGAAGACCCACGCTCCTGCCTACCAGCCAATTTACCTGCCTCCAGGTGCCCCGAGTTGCCTTCTATGAGCCATCTGCTGCTGCCTGCCACTGTGTGTACCTGCTGCCCACCTGCCCTGCAATTTTGGTGCCTGCTGTACAGCCATTGCCAGTGCTCCTGTCGCTGGACCTGTGACCACATTTGCTGATCCAGAAGACTCCCGATGTGCCAGCCCACTGCTTCACAGCCCAGCACCAGGACCACCTTGCCCACCCACACCTGCCTCTGGGGTTGCCATGTCTGAAGCAATATCATCAGAGGCAAGTGGCAACCCCCCCACAGCGATGCAGAGGGCTGTCAGCTTCTCAGCCAGAGAAGTTCACATCCTGGTGGAGCAAGTCCTGGTGCATTATGATGCCCTCTTCCACAGACCATCGCAAGTCAGCAAGGAAGGATGGAGGAAGATCTGGATGTTCATCGTGGGTGCCATCAACGCGGAGGGGGTGGCACACCGCAACTACATCCATCTTTTGGTTAAATAGATATATTGTATCCTCACTTGGTAGGAGGGATCATCACCACAGTGTGGGGCAACCCTGGAATGAAATATGACCCCAAAACTACATCCATGTCCACAAGCTCTGGGAGGACTTCAAAGCCAGGACCCGCAACAAGGCCCGGCGCTTCCTCAAGGCTGACATGAACCAAGAGGGGCACCTGGCCAGTTGACCACCGACAACAAGCGGGACCTGGAGCGGTTCTACCCAGCGCTGTATGCCCAGGTCATGGATTTGGAACTCTTTCTGGAGACGACTGGTAAGTGTCCATCTGTACTTGTCCACCATAGTGCATGTGCATGTTGATGTATGGTTGGAGTGTGCACCTTGGCCTTGAATGCCTCTTGTACAGATGTCTGTGGGCATGTCCCAGACCATGCTGCATGTGAGTCCATTCAAGCATGTGTCACATCAACAGGGTTTGTGCAGCAATGTGTGATGCGTGGCAGCATGTAACAACGTGCACATGGTTGATTACATGTGTCTGGACCTAGCCATGTGAGAGGTGTCACACATGGGTGCTTTTGGCAACATCATGGACATGCATTTTGCATAAGTGCATGTGTCTGAAGAGTGTGTGTGCGACTGGCCAACACTCTGGGATGGATGTAACTTGAGCATTAGATTGTGTGATTGAGTCATGCTGCCAAATTGACATCTAGTGCACTCTGACATGATCGCTCCATGGCCTGCTTCATTACTGTCAGCTGACGTGAATGAGATGTGTATGTCCCATGATGCATGTGAGGTGAATGCACAATATTGAGGTGCTGACAGTGCCTTGTTCAAGGATGTGATTGTCTGCTGAGAATGCGAGACATGATTGTGCATGTGTGTTAATTGCACTTGCCTGTGTGTTGAGGACTGTGATGATGGTTGTGACCTTTGACAGTGCCACTCATGTACATTTGCTTTGTGCCAAACCAACATATGTTCAGTTCCCTGATGTTTGTGTTCTATGTCTCCCTATCCACAGCGACGATGGAAGAAGAGGCCGGAGAAGGTGCTGTGGAGCAAGGCAGCAGGGATGCCTCCACCAGGCACAGACGCAAGGCCCAGTCATGCTCCCAGCTCATATCATCTTCGGGGAGTGAGGAGACTGGTGCTGCATCCGAGACAATGGCCGCACCTGCTGAGGGGAGGCCCAAGATGGTGAAGTTGGTGGTGGGCTCCTCGGCAGTGGGAGGGACAGGTGAGGTAGCACAGGGGCAATCCGATGCAGAAGACGGTGGAGAGGTATCCCGGTTGATGGAGGGAGAGGAGGAGCAGGAAGCCACATCAGCCCAGCCCATGGGGCCTGGCAGGGATGATGACGTGGGTGTGACTGGTGTAGTCCAGACTCAGGGGCAGGAGGCAGTACATGTCGCCGTGGTGGGGCATGTGACTGATCCTGCCCCTGGGACTGCGACTGCACCAGTAGGCACCTGTGGGCATGCCCAGGCCAGACCCATCCGCACGTGGCAGATGTTTTCACCCAAACGGAAACACCAATGCCTGCGGATGTAGCCATTCAGGACCGTGTGGAACCGGTGATAGCCGGTATCATGAGGTGTACAGGCAGCATTTGTGATGATGTGCAGGCTTCCAATCTGGGCCTTGCACGTCATCACAAGGAGGTTGTGTGTCTCGTGAACTGGCTAGCACAATTCCTGGTCTCGAATCTGGTGCGTGGGTTGCCCACTTTTGTGACCCCCCTCCTCATCTTCCTCCTCTCTGCGCCAGTCATCCTCCCTGCTGTCCTCCGGCCCAGATGTCACCAAGGCCCCCTGTGTACCTGTCCGAACCACGGCGGCTAGTCTAGTGGAGATCACATCCCTGCCAGAGTCGGGAGTCGAAGTAGGATCAGCAGAGGTGGTCACCAAGCTGTTTCAGCTGGCGACAGGAGCTGTGGCAATGGAGGAGGTGCAGGCACCAAGGAGCAGGGCACGTGCACGACATCCCCGGGGGTTGTCATCATCCGGGAGGCTGTCCTTGAGCTGCAGGCACTAGGCTATTTGGCAGCAGCTGACTCGGAGTAGGAGGCGACAGGACCTGGGGCATTCAATCGCAGGGAGGAAGGTATCAGCCATCAGGCAGGAGGCAAACATGGACCTTACCCAAAGGATGTCTTCCATGTTGGAGCGTTTGGGCAAGCAGATTGGGGTAGAGCGGCAGGGGGCACGGGAGGCAAGACTCACCATGGCCAGGGCGCAGATTTCACTGTGTCGGGCAGAGAGGTGGGCTGAGTTCCCCGAGGAGACTTGCATGGAGTTTGAGAGGAGCATGTTGGAGTCCCTGCAAGCCCTCGAGGGGGAAGCAGAGGCCCGCCTAGGGGAAGTGGACGCATTCATCGATGATGCCCTGGATGAGACTATGAGGGAGCATGGTGAGGAGAAGGACTAGCTTGCTGCTATTGTATATAGTTATCTAGGTGTAAGTTTCATTTTTTGGTTCTGTTTTTTTGGAGTGATTGGACTGTGCTCCACTTTTTGTATAAAGTTATTTTTTGGTGTGTCATTTCATGGATTGTTTTTTCATTTTGTTGTTATGCATTTGGGACAATGGACCTCTCGTACTTGTACATTGGTTTAATCTTTTTGGAACCTTTTGCGTTTGTTCGACATGATGGAATGGATTTATTAAAATTTTGGTTTTATTTTTGAGAATCAGTTAAGGACATGGACTGCATTTTTGAGTTTGACATCATTTTTTAGTGACCTCTGTTTTTTCATTTGGACGTGTTTACTTTTATTGTTGATTTCATGCACATTTTATTTAATTTCAGGAAATTATTGTGAATATCATACTTGTTTTAATATTTTTCTATTTTTTACTACAAGTGGTGTTTGGTCTCGGATTCTGTGCAAGTTTGACACTTCCTTAATGTGTTCTGTGTCCCTGATGATGTGTGTGCACACAAGCATGCATCTGTCATGTTTGACATCCATTTGCATGGGGTATGTCTTGGTGTGCATGACCAGTGGATGGGTGTTAAGGTGGAGTTGGAGTGTGCACCGTGTGGTGGCCTTTGATTTCACATGTGCAGCCTATTTGTGTCTTGGCCCTCAGTGTTTTTGGGAGGATGGTGGGTTGGGTGAGTTATGGGAGTGTGTAATCTTAACATTTCTGGAACAGGCTTTGCTTGATGCAGTGTTAGTGCCTTCACTATCATGTCTTTGTGCTAATTTAATTGTATCTCGTGTAGTTGGAGATCCTGCTTTGCTATTCCTATTTTCCTATTGGTAGGGTTTGACACATGGACAGACCAATGCTGCAGTGTATGTTGTTAGGTAATGGTATGTTTGCCATGTACACAATCATGACTTGAGTCATTCCTCGGTGCTTGGGCTTTTGGTACTCCTCCGCCCTGATGAGGTTCTGTGGAAATCTGCTATAGTCAGCTGAGTACTCTCCGAACTTGTCATAAGGTCCCTTCACTCGCCACTTGCACACTGGCACTGGCTCACATGAATGCGCAATCTTTAGACTGTTTTTATGTATGCCAACAGACACCTACCGACAGTTTGCAACTCCTGTTTTCACTTAGGCTTATAATTGCCACCAGCTGGACAGATTTACTTTGTTGTGGTATTGGGTGTTTTTCCTGACGTGTCCTGTGATATGTGATTTGATTGGATGTCATGTCATGTCCCTCACACATGGGAGGGTCACACATGTGTTTATGGGGTAATAGTTTCATGTGATGTGTGCTTATTGAGACTCATGCCATGATACAGCAGGCACATTTCTCTTAATGTGATACAAATCGAGAGTGCTTTGGGTTCTGTCACAGTGTGTGTATTTGTACATGTGTTTTTTTTACATTACTTTGTCACATGGCATGCAGGGCCGCTCTTTGCCATACACTTTTCTGATGTGTATGTTGGGATGTGGTTGCAGTCAGCAATTGCGTGTGATCAGCTGGGACACTGATGCGTGTGGGCCAGGTTTATGGCTTTTTTGTTGTTTGCTGTATGTTTTGTAGACAGGAGGTTGAGGCTGGTGTCAATACATGGCATGCAAGTTCACAGACACGCCGTCGATGAAGTATACATGTGTCACTATGTCAGGATCCAGCATGCAGGTGGTGTTCAGTATATGGGGCCTGCCTGCAGGTTGCTGTGGCGGGTGATGGGGGGGGGGCTGTCCAATGACAGGGGGCCTGCCTGCAGGTTACCATGACGGGTGATAGGGGTGGGGGTGTCTGATGGCACAGGGCCTGTCTGCACGTTGCCGTGACGGGTGATGGGTGTGGGGTGCCCCATGACACGGGGCCTGCCTGCAGGTTGCTGTGACTGGTGATGGGGTGGGGGTGTCCTATGACACGGGGCCTGCTTGCTGGTTGCTGTGACAAGTGATGGGATGGGGGTGTCCCATGACACGGGGCCTGCCTGCAGGGTGTGGTCACGGGTGATGGGGGCCTGGGGGGTCCCATGTGGTCTGGACTGCCTGCAGGGTGTGGTCACGAGTGATGGGTGCTGGGGAGGTCCCATGTGGTGTGGGCTGCCTGTGGGGTGCGGTCATGGGTGATGGGGGTCCCATGTGGTGTGGGCTGCCTGCAGGCTGTGGTCACGGGTGATGGGTGGGTCCCTTGTGGTGTGGGCTGCGTGTGGGGTGTGATCACGTGTAATGGGGGTGTCTCATGTGGTGTTGGTTGCCTGCAGGCTGTGGTCATGGGTGATGGGGGTTGGGGGTCCTTTGTGGTGTGGGTTGCCTGGGGGGTGTGGTCATTGGTGATGGGGGTCCCTTGTGGTGTGGGCTGCCTGAAGGGTGTGGACACAGGTGATGGGGGTCCCTTGGGGTGTGGGCTGCCTGTGGGGGGTGGTCACATGTGATGGGGGCTGTTATGCCCATGTGGTGTGCACTGCCTGCAGGGTGGTGTTATGGGTGAAGGGGGTGGGGGGTCCCATGTGGGGTGGGCTGCCTGCGGGGTGTGGTCACGTGTGATCGGGGTGTCCCTTGTGGTGTGGGCTGCCTGCGTGGTGTGGTCACGGGTGATGGGAGTGTCCCTTGTGGTGTGGGCTCCCTGCAGGGTGCGGTCATAGGTGATGGGGGCTGGGGCGGTCCCATGTGATGTGGGCTGCCTGTAGGGTGTGGTCACAGGTGATGGGGGATCCCTTGTGGCGTGGGCTGCCTGCAGGGTGTGGTCACAGGTGATGGGGCTGGGGGGTCCTATGTGATGTGGGCTGCCTGCGGTGTGTGATCACGGGTGATGGGGTCCCTTGTGGTGTGGGCTGCCTGCAGGATGTAGTCACAGGTGATGGGTGTCCCTTGTGGTGTGGGCTGCCTGCGGGATGTAGTCACAGGTGATGGGGTCCCTTGTGGTGTGGGCTGCCTGTGGGGTGTGGTCACGGGTGATGGGTGGTCCCTTGTGGTGTGGGGTGCCTGCAGGATGTGTTCACAGGTGATGGGTTGTGGGGGGCACCATTTTGTATGGGCTGCTGAGAGGCATGGTCATGGGTGATGGGGGCTGGGGCGGTCCCATGTGATGTGGGCTGCCTGTAGGGTGTGGTCACAGGTGATGGGGGATCCCTTGTGGCGTGGGCTGCCTGCAGGGTGTGGTCACAGGTGATGGGGCTGGGGGGTCCTATGTGATGTGGGCTGCCTGCGGTGTGTGATCACGGGTGATGGGGTCCCTTGTGGTGTGGGCTGCCTGCGGGATGTAGTCACAGGTGATGGGGTCCCTTGTGGTGTGGGCTGCCTGCGGGATGTAGTCACAGGTGATGGGGTCCCTTGTGGTGTGGGCTGCCTGTGGGGTGTGGTCACGGGTGATGGGTGGTCCCTTGTGGTGTGGGGTGACTGCAGGATGTGTTCACAGGTGATGGGTTGTGGGGGGCACCATTTTGTATGGGCTGCTGAGAGGCATGGTCATGGGTGATGGGGGCTGGGGCGGTCCCATGTGATGTGGGCTGCCTGTAGGGTGTGGTCACAGGTGATGGGGGATCCCTTGTGGCGTGGGCTGCCTGCAGGGTGTGGTCACAGGTGATGGGGCTGGGGGGTCCTATGTGATGTGGGCTGCCTGCGGTGTGTGATCACGGGTGATGGGGTCCCTTGTGGTGTGGGCTGCCTGCGGGATGTAGTCACAGGTGATGGGGTCCCTTGTGGTGTGGGCTGCCTGTGGGGTGTGGTCACAGGTGATCGGGTGTCCCATGTGGTGTGCACTGCCTGCAGGGTGGTGTTATGGGTGAAGGGGGTGGGGGGTCCCATGTGGGGTGGGCTGCCTGCGGGGTGTGGTCATGCGTGATCGGGGTGTCCCTTGTGGTGTGGGCTGCCTGCGTGGTGTGGTCACGGGTGATGGGAGTGTCCCTTGTGGTGTGGGCTCCCTGCAGGGTGCGGTCATAGGTGATGGGGGCTGGGGCAGTCCCATGTGTTGTGGGCTGCCTGCAGGGTGTGGTCAAAGGTGATGGGGGATCCCTTGTGATGTGGGCTGCCTGTGGGGTGTGGTCATGGGTGATGGGGTCTGGGGGGTCCCATGTGGGATGGGCTGCCTGCGGTGTGTGGTCATGGGTGATGGGGGTCCCTTGTGGTGTGGGCTGCCTGCGGGATGTAGTCACAGGTGATGGGGTCCCTTGTAGTGTGGGCTGCCTGTGGGGTGTGGTCATAGGTGATCGGGTGTCCCATGTAGTGTGGGCTGCCTGCAGGGTGTGGACACGGGTGATGGGTGGTCCCTTGTGGTGTGGGGTGCCTGCAGGATGTGTTCACAGGTGATGGGTTGTGGGGGGCACCATTTTGTATGGGCTGCTGAGAGGCATGGTCATGGGTGATGGGGGCTGGGGCGGTCCCATGTGATGTGGGCTGCCTGTAGGGTGTGGTCACAGGTGATGGGGGATCCCTTGTGGCGTGGGCTGCCTGCAGGGTGTGGTCACAGGTGATGGGGCTGGGGGGTCCTATGTGATGTGGGCTGCCTGCGGTGTGTGATCACGGGTGATGGGGTCCCTTGTGGTGTGGGCTGCCTGCAGGATGTAGTCACGGGTGATGGGTGTCCCTTGTGGTGTGGGCTGCCTGCGGGATGTAGTCACAGGTGATGGGGTCCCTTGTGGTGTGGGCTGCCTGTGGGGTGTGGTCACAGGTGATCGGGTGTCCCATGTAGTGTGGGCTGCCTGCAGGGTGTGGACACGGGTGATGGGTGGTCCCTTGTGGTGTGGGGTGCCTGCGGGATGTGTTCACAGGTGATGGGTGGTGGGGGGCACCATTTTGTATGGGCTGCTGAGAGGCATGGTCATGGGTGATGGGGGCTGGGGCGGTCCCATGTGATGTGGGCTGCCTGTAGGGTGTGGTCACAGGTGATGGGGGATCCCTTGTGGCGTCGGCTGCCTGCAGGGTGTGGTCACAGGTGATGGGGCTGGGGAGTCCTATGTTATGTGGGCTGCCTGCGGTGTGTGATCACGGGTGATGGGGTCCCTTGTGGTGTGGGCTGCCTGCAGGATGTAGTCACGGGTGATGGGTGTCCCTTGTGGTGTGGGCTGCCTGCGGGATGTGTTCACAGGTGATCGGGGGTCCCATGTAGTGTGGGCTGCCTGCAGGGTGTGGACACGGGTGATAGAGGTTCCCTTGTGGTGTGGGGTGAGGTGCCTGCAGGATATGTTCACAGGTGATGGGTGGTGGGGGCACCATTTGGTGTGGGCTGCCTGTGGGGTGTGGTCATGGGTGATGGGGTCCCATGTGGTGTGGGCTGCCTTCAGGGTGTGGTTACGGGTGATGGGGGCTAGGGTGTGGCTGTTACGTCAGGAGCGGTCTGCCTCCATTGGATTTGTGCATATATTGTGGGGTACGCTGAGTTTCCACGCGATTTGGCTGGGGTGCTTCCGGGGTATGCGCTGAGTTTCCATGCAATGTGGCTGCAGTGTGGCCGGGGTACGTGCTGAGTTTTCACGCGATTACACTGGGGTACGGAAGGGGTACGCGCAGGGGTTTCCACGCGATTTGGCTGGGATGCGGACGGAGTAACTGCATAAGAAGTCAACGCATACCCGGGCATCGCATGGAAACTCCTGCGCGTACCCCGGACGCACCCCAGCCAAATCGGGTGGAAACTCAGTGCGTACCATGGACGCCCCTCAGCCAAATCGCATGGAAACTTAGTGTGTACCCCGGATGTACCCCAGCCAAATTGCATGGAAACTCAGCACGCACCCCATCCGCACTGAGTTTTCATGCAATTTGGCTGGTGGGGCTAAATGCTGGACCAGGGATGGCGTGGCGGCTTGTGCCATGTTAGGCATTTCGCTAGCTTTTTACTGCACGTGGGTGTGTGTTGGGGAGTTGCTGGCACTGCTTGATGTTCCTTGCACCATGGCTAGTGAGGACTCAGGAAATCCATGAATACGCGTGCTGTGCAATTTTTTCTTGCTCCTTCTTGGCGCGTGGTGCTTGCACCTTTTCTGCGCTGGATTCCATAAATCGGGGCCTTAGTGTATACATTATTTCTCTTGTGAATGTGCTGCTCTTTGTCTTATGCAGGTATGATTTTTTGAAAATAATTTCAGTAAATTCCTTCTGTTGTTATTTAAAAACAAACAAATATTGTCTCTCTTATTCTTCTGGCTGTTGCTTGGCTCGGTGGCAGACCGCATTTGGATGTGTCTCGTTTCAGCTTCACCTTCGGATTCAGGGAGTTGCGGCAGGGGAGTCTCTCCCTTGTAGGGTTTGATGTCACAGAGATGTAGCCAGGTATGCCTTCATTGTAATATATGGCTGTTGGCATCACCTCCTCTATGATATAAGGTCTTTCAAAGCATGGTTTCTGCCCATGCCTGGTGAAGCTCCGACAGAGCACCCTATCTCCGGCATACAAAGCTGGTGGTTTTAAAACTGTTGTGATATCAATTGTTCACTGTCTTCATCAGTCTTCTTTGATCTCCCCTGTCGTGCACAAAGCTGTTGAGACATAAAAGCAACACTTGCTGTCATAGCAGCCAAGTAATCATGTAATTAATTTCCAAGTACATTGACAACATTAGGAGCATCTATTTGAGCAAAAGTGGGAGGAGCAAGAGGTAAACACATACAGTGTCCCTCCACCAATGTGAGGAGTGAAGAGATGGTCTGAGCTGGGCTCAATCCGTAATGCAAATAGGGCTAAGAGTAGGCAATGGAGCTATCCTTTTTCAAGGGTCACTTTTAGTTTTATAATGCATTATTTGAGGAGGCCATTGAGGTGCTCACAAAAACTGTGTGCTGGTGGGTGGTAAGCGGAAGAGAACTTGTGCTTAATACCCAACAGGATCATGATGTGCTCAAAGACTTAATTTACAAAATGTGGTCCATTGGCAGACCAGAGCTCTTCACACACTCCCCACCTCAGGAAGACCTCATATACAAGGAATTTTGCAGCTCATTTGGCATCAGTATGTGTGCATGGACAGGCCTCAGTCCATCAGGAAATAGGACACACGACTACTACCATATATCTGTAGCTGTTACAAACTTGGAGCATATCTACATAGTCAATGTGCAAATGCTGGAAGGTTCCAGTAGCATGGGGTATTGCTCCTCTCACTGTTTGCAATGTGTGCCCTGCAGTATACCATTGGCAAGTCAATACATTTACAATAAAGGTTAGATTGGGCACAAACCATTCTTCCTCCGAGAGCTAGGCTGCAAGACACTCTTGTGTTGTATGTGTTGGATGGTGCATTTGATCTAATGCTACTTTAAGTAATCCTAGGGGCATAACTGGTTTCCCGGTGCTGTCCTGCCACCACATTTCATCTGTGGGGGACAATGAGCTCCCCCTTCACCTCCACAATTCTTGCTCCTCTGGTGGGGCTTCTCCCTACAATTCAATAATTTGGGCTATGGGTAGTCTATTAAAGCCTTCTTTCATTACTATGTTTTGTGTGCATGTATTTCATTACCATGCTATGTGTGCATGTATTTATTTGGTGCAGCATCAAATTTGGATACTTCAGGAAAATATGCTGCTTTTTTTTCTTCTACATCAGCGGCCTCATTTCAGTGAGAAATTAAATCTGTTCCTGTGCACTTCTCCACTGCAATGGTCGATCAGAGCTGTAATGCATTTATGAGCCTATACAATAGCAGCACATGTTGCACTGGCATGCTGTCTGCGCATAAGAAACCACGTCTCTTCCAACATGACAGTCCAGTGCGTACTGTTGACATCATGTAGGCAGAGTCACAATACACAGTTACTGCCTCTTCTTCATGTGTTACAAGTTCCAAAATGAGCGCTATCAGTTCTGCTGCTTGTGCTGGGAAATGCAAAGGCAATCTTGCACTTTCCGCTCTCTCAAAGTTGCCATTCAGTTTTACTTTTACCACTGCGATCCCATGTGCCTTTCACCTTGCTTTGATCAATTGAGAATGACTTGTCAATGAAGAGGACTGGCCCGCCTCCTAGGGCATTTTCTTTAATGTGCAGTATCTCATCATGATATTCAGTATACCTTTTACAATCATGCGCATAATTTCCTTCTTCTACTGGCCCTGCTATAAATCTTGCTGGATTCACTACCCTGCACCAGACAACATTGATCGCTGGATTTGATATAATTTCCTCAAAACCATAGGCTCTCTATCTGACAAATGTGCTTTTAGTCTTTTCAAGGATTGCAAATAGGGCATGCTCTACATATAGTGTTACTGTACAGGCCATTGTAATACTGGCAGACCTTTCAATCACAAAGGCTGCTGCCGCCAATGATTATTCACACGGATAATGGCCTCTCAATACTATATCTAGAATTCTGCTGTAAAATGTTAGTGGTTTGTGTACCAGGGTCGTGTTTTGTGCAAGGACTGCCGTCATTACTACTCCATTTGAATGGGATAATAAGAAAAACTCTGCACTGTAATCAGGGATCCTTAACATGGGTTATGTGCTTATTACCATTTTTACCAAATCAAAGGCTTCTATCAAAACACCAATCCAGGCTATGTCACTGTTATCCTTCTGTGCTTCCTTGAGTCCTTTTAGAGGGGTCTGACATATGTACTATAGTTAAAGACCCATTCCCTGTAGTTATTGCAAAGGCCCAGAAATGGTTAAATCTCCCTCACTGTTTTTGGTCTGGCTGTTTTCATCACCTGCTTCTTCTCTCTGAGGGTACATTTTGTTTTCCTTCTTGAGATATTAACGGATTTAAATACAGGACTTCTCTCTGACATGAGAGTTATTTTGGGGTAGAGGGTTCCGACAAATGTTCCTGTGTGCTTAATCATCCCCCTATAAAGTGACTGAGGTGATGGCCTGCAGCGTTCACCCTTCCACAAAGCCCACCCAAACAGGGCTCTGATTTAGTGAAATCATCCAATTGTGTTAGAAGAATGGTGAATCGCACACTGCAAGAAGAAATGCAGGATTCAAGACAGATATTGTGATAACAGATATAATTATGTTAATTCCACAAATATTTTTAATCGGATTCTGATCAGCCGACATGTGTTTCACACATGTCGTCTTCGAGGCAAAGATGTGTGCCGACATGCAAGTAAAGGTAAGGCAAGCGTGGACTTCTTTCCAGCCCTGACGTATAGATTCATATCGTTGACGCTGGCAGACATTGGACGTCTCTTCCCACAATTATACGTAGTGGAACCCATACTCCTTTACCAAGAAACAGGCCCATGCCTCCAGGCTGCAGACGTCCCAGTACTGACCAGACCAGCTCCTTGTTCGTTTATGGCTGTACAGTATTTCATTTACCAAGTGTGGCAGTAGAAGCACCATCTCTCCACAAGAAGGCGATAAGCTCCTCTACCCCTCCACCACAGGAAGACGGGCCACACTTCACCCTGCCCAGGGAGACCCGGTCTAGGCCCTTGATGAAGGCTTTCTTGCCGAAACGTCACTGGACATTCCATCCTGAGGGTTCGCCTCCCCCGTCCCGCACCATTACATCCAGACGTAGATCAACAACCAGGTCACTCCCCAACACTCAGTGCACCCTAAAAAAAATACTAAGAAGGATGTACCAGTGTCTATCTTGATTTACACAGTTTGAAATTCATTTCTGCTTTATTGGTGTTTGGTTGCCCGTGAGAATATTTAAAAGCAAAAAAATGGGCTGTTTATTGAAGCCAACCTCAACTATTTTTTTAAATTTTTTTACTGATTTGTAACTGATTTACATGTATGAGCATATATTTAAATGTTAGTGCTTATCTGTGTACATTTTGAATATATTTGTACTCTTTTTTTTTATAATATGACTACAAGTGGAATGAAAAACTTGTTGTTTTCCTTTAACTAGAATCTCTTACACAGGGAAACAGAAATACAATGTGGAACTAAGTCTGCATCTTTTGTCACTGGCTAAATAAATAGCTAAGTGCTCTCAACAAGTGTTTCTGCTCACCTTTCCTTAATGGAAGAGAGATAATTATACAGTTCTTTAAATACTAAGCATGTAAAAATGTCAGAATCTTTACAGAAAATGTGTATGTAAAGAGAGTAAATGTATGTGGCAGGACGCCACCCTCCTGTTTCCATAGACATGCAAGTAAAGGGCATGCAGTAATACTGCATCAGTCACAGGGATAAATTCCACTTATAAGGCCTTAAAAGTGGGATTCATCCCTGTGACTGATGCAAGATACAGGAATACATCATTTGAGGCACAACTCCTTATTTTACGCAACCTATGATCAAGCTGGATTATCCATGGGACTTGTGTGTATTTCTGAATTCAGGAGTAATCTCTCCAAACTACGCTAATGAATGTGCTAGTTACATGATGATTTGTTGAACTGCGACATCACATCCACACTATTACTGTGTGCCCTTTACTCGCGTGACGGCACACATCTTTGCCTTGGGGATGACCTGTGTGGTCAAAACGCGTGTCGGCTGATCAGAATCCGATTTAAATTATTTGTGAAATTAACCTAATTGTTTCTGTTATCACAGTATCTGTCTTGAATCCTCTCATCGACATTTTTTTCTGGCAGTGCGCAAGTCACCATTCTTCTAACACAATTGGATGACTTCTTTCTGACATTATTGTAATTTTTCCTTATCTACTTTGTACCCCTTCTCTGCTAAAACTGTAATCAACTGTATTGGTCTTCCCTGCACTGTTCCTCCACACCAAAATGTCAGCTACATTTTGTATCAGTATACTGTCAAGTTATACGTTTTCTAATTCCATCTGAAGTACTTGGTTGAAGATTGAGGGGTACTCACAGTGCCCCTGAGGTAGCCTTGTATGTTTCCACTAGGTCCTGCAATAGAAACATGAAGTCAAGTCTTTAAACTCGTCATGGAGGGGATTTAAAAGAATGCATTCTTTAAATTGATCACAATGAAATATTGAGCTCTGGATGGGATATTACACAGTATTGTGGCTGGTTGAGGGACCAATGGGAACTCAGTTTCAACAATGTTGATTAGGGGGTGCAGATCCTGATTAAATCTCCTTGACTCCCCTGTCACCTTTTTACTGGCTACACCGCTGTGTTACATGGGGATTCTGATGGTTACTGTCTCACCCGTGGCAAACAAGTTCCGGATTTCAATTTAATTTTGACTGCCCCTACTACTTTTAATAGGCCACATCGTATGGACTAGTGGTCCACAATATGCTTGGCACCTGTGTCAAATCGTCCTGGATAAAAGATGGCACCTCTCTGTTCTCAATATTTAGCTAATAGGTGAGGCTTATGTTAAACACTACCTCATCATCGTAATCATCATCTGTAAACAAGTCTTCATCTGTCAAATTGGTCAGTCTCTGTCCCTCATCAAGAGTTATCACTGCCCTCCAGTTTATTCCCTCATTATCAATTCTATGCAGAATCATTGTGTCCTCTCTCACTATTGCTGATTCTAGCTCTATTGTAATATCTTGTCCTTCTTCCTCATCCATAGGTACTTCTGGTCTGAACAACATCTCTGTGGGTAGTCACAACATTCTGCCTCTTATTTTTGAGAGCCATGCTAACAGTATGTGTACTCCATAAAGAAAGACTTCCGGGTCTAATGGCATGTCCCTTCTTACTTTCTGGCCATAGAATACTGATGTAACGCTCACCTGATTCTCGCAGAGGCGCCGGTCTTGACTGGGCGACTACCGTATCTTCAAAGGTGATGTGTAGCACCCGGTTGGCTCTTTGGGCTGGACCTCTGTGCACTGTATGCCTGACGTGTAGAGTAAGATGTCTTAGGTAAGTGAATGCCAAGCTCTCCATCTGCCTCGGGGCAGGGTGCTGTAGCCAGTTTCTTCACTGGATAGGTAGCACAGGCCTCTTGACTTCAGAGGACTGCTGTCCGTCGTTTACTGCACGAACGGTAAGTTTCGAGTCATTCAAATGTCTTTTTAAAGTCTTTAGTAATGATGTCTCTTGTTTTGCAGGGTTCCGGCGATGGCGGATGACGGGCTGAAGTGAGTTGAAGATGGAGCCCGTGTGATGAATAGAAGCGCCTGGAAGCACGTGAGTAAGCGCTTGTTGCCTGTTTCACGATGCGCTCTAACTGTCTTTTTATTTTGCAGGTACGAATTCGGAGCGGCTGCAGGGTGCCGGAATACCCACTGGATTAGATGTGGAAAGGGGTAATGGCACGTGAGTATTAAAGTTCCCCAATGTCTTTAAACGCACCTTGTTTTGTCTTTCAGATGCGGATGCAGCGCCGAAGGCCTCCGGAGCGTGCGAAGAGTTGGTAAGCTTTTGTCTTTCAGATGCCGGAATGCAGTATGAAGACCTCCGGAGCGCACGAAGAGTAGGTAAGCCTTTGCCTTTCAGATGCCGGAATGCTAACCTGTTCTTTCTTGTCTTTATAGGTGTTGCTGAAGACTGGATTCAGGATGGTAAGCCTTTTTCCTTAGGCCCAGGACTGGATGCAGAAGACACGATGAGCGTCCTGCTGCAGAGGGTGCAGAATAACGCAAAGCAAGATTCATCCACCGGGTGTGGTTTAAATAGCCTCCTGTAGTGCTTAGGTGTCTCCTTCCACAGCCACGCCTAAGTAAGAAAAGAGTTCCTGGTAAGAAAAGAGTTCCTGCCTTCCAGAAGAGTTCCAGTGTTCTAAATCTAGGGAGTGGCTCCAGCCCCACCCAACAGGAAAAGTAGTTCCAAACAGAAGAGGATCAGAGGCTCAACTGGCAGGCAAGTAAGCAGCATGGTCTGCTGCAGGTAAGTCCACCCAAGCATTATGAGCCCGGCGCTTCCAGCGCTGGGACTGGGCATATTTATGAGCCTGGTGCCACTGGCGCCAGGACTGGGTCCAAAAGGTCCCAATTGGGACTGGTTGGCACTCGGAACCTGGGTTATGGATCTGCTTCCAAGGGAGTTGGGAAAACCCTGACCTTTTGGAAGCAGAGATCATGACAGTACCCCCACTCAAGGCCCCTCCCAAACCGGGCTTCTCCGGGGGTTTTGGCTTGTCAGGAAATGTTCGGTGAAATCTTTTGATTAGGCGAGGAGCGTGGACATATTCAGCAGGTTCCCAGGATCTCTCTTGGGGGCCGTAGCCTTTCCAGTCAATTAGGTAGAATAGTTTAGATTTGGAGATCTTGGAGTCCAGAATGCTTTTGACTTCAAACTCGAGTTCTCCATCCACTAGGATAGGTTTTGGAGATTTGGTTAGTCGGGTTTGAGGTTGCACGGGTTTTAATAGAGAGACGTGGAAGACCGGATGTATCTTCATGTGCGGGGGCAAGTCCAACTTGACCGCTACTGGGTTTACTATGGTAGTGATGGAATAGGGACCAAGGTATCTTGGGTTGAATGTGCGTGGCCCTTTTAGAGATAGATATTTGGTGGATAACCAGACTTGATCCCCTACTTGATAGTGAGGGGCTTCCTTCCGATGTTGATCTGCTCCTTTCTTGTATTGTTCTTTAGCCCTTTGAAGGTGAGAAACAGCTTCCTTAAAGGCTTGGGTGATTGTAGAATGCAGGTAGTCTACTGCTGGTGTTTCAAGATCTTGGAGGGGATCCAACTCCGAGGTTCGAGGGTGACTGCCGTACAAAAGAAAAAACGGGGTTTTCCCAGTTCCCGAATGGACAGAGTTATTGTAGGCATACTCGGCTATCCAGAGGATATCTTTCCAAGTTTTTTCAGTTTGTTGCAGCATGCAGCGTAAATACTGTTCCAGAGTTTGATTGGTCCTCTCGGTTTGTCCGTCGGTCTGAGGGTGGTGACTGGTCGATAGTCTCACATCAATTTGAGCCGACCGACAGCAACTCCGCCAAAAATGAGAAATAAATTGACTACCTCGATCCGAAATTAGAACCGAAGGAAAACCGTGCAGTCGGACGATGTTTTCGAGAAATTCTCGGGCCAGAGTTGCTGCTGTTGGCAAGCCTTTGAGCGGAATGAAATGCGCCATCTTGGAGAATAAGTCCACGATTACTAGAATCGTATTGTATCCGGAGCATGGAGGTAGATCGGTGATGAAGTCCATAGAAAGCGTATGCCAAGGGCGAGGTGGGATGTCAATAGGGCGTAAGAGGCCTGCTGGTCTTTCCTTTTGACTCTTGTTTTGGGCGCATACTCCACAGGACATTATAAAGTCTCTGATATCTTTTTTCCAAGACGGCCACCAGAAGTAGCGCTTGATCTTTTCTGAGGTCTTGGCTATACCGGGATGACCTTCCATTAAAGAGTCGTGATAACAAGAGATTACTTTTTTCTGTAAATCTGTGCTGGGTAGGTATAATCGTTCTTGGAAATACAATAAGTTGTCCTTTACTGCAAAGTCCTTTCCCTGCAGATGCCAATTCTGTATATCTGCTGGAGTTACAAGTTGCCTGGCTTTATCCTTAACTTCCTCTATGGATTCTGTGGCGATTACACCCAGAATTCTTTGTTCGGGAATGATTGGTACAGGTTTAGGGTTGATCAAGTGTTCTTCCACTCCCATCCGAGAAAGGGCATCGGCTTTACCGTTCTTTGTACCAGGTCGATAGGTAATTATGAAGTCAAACTCGGCAAAGAATAATGCCCAACGGAGTTGTCTAGAGGATTGGGCTTTTGCGGTTTTCAAATATTGCAGGTTTCGGTGATCCGTAATCACAGTAATGGTGTGTCGGGCCCCCAGCAGATAATGCCGCCAAGCCTTAAAGGCAGACTTGATAGCCAGAAGTTCCTTGTCAGTAATCGTGTAATTGACTTCAGGAGGCGAGAATTTGCGGGACCAAAATGCCACGGGATGCAACTGATTGGTTACCGGGTCCTTTTGTGATAGAACTGCCCCCATGGCAAGGCTTGAAGCATCAGTTTCCACGATGTAGGGGAGTTCGGGGCGAGGGTGTTTTAAGATTGGTGCAGAGATAAATTTAGTCTTCAAATCCTGGAAAGCTTGTTCCGCCTCGGTAGACCATTCAAAACGTTTGTTTTTCTTTAACAAGGCAGTGATGGGCTGGACTATTCGAGAGAACTCGGGGATAAACCTGCGGTAAAAGTTAGCGAAGCCTAACATGCTTTGCACACCTTTTACGGAGGATGGTGATGGCCATTTGAGAACTGCATCGACCTTCTTTGAATCCATACGCACTCCGCCAGGTGATAATATGAATCCCAAGAATTCAACTTCAGTCACGTTGAAAACACATTTTTCCAACTTAGCGAAAAGTTTGTGTTGACGCAATCTTTCGAGGACCATTTTCACGTGTTTCCGATGTTCAGATTCCGATGAAGAATAAACGAGGATGTCGTCAATGTAAACAACAACACATACATCTATGAGCTCTCTGAGGACATCGTTCATAAAATATTGAAAGGCGGCCGGGGCATTGCAAAGTCCGAAGGGCATGACCTGATATTCAAATAGCCCATACTTGGTGCGGAAGGCCGTCTTCCATTCATCGCCCTCTTTTACTCGTACCAAGTGGTAAGCTCCTCTAAGATCCAGCTTTGTATATATGCATGCTTTTCTGACTTGGTCCAGGAGTTCAGGGATCAAAGGTAACGGATATCTATTCTTAACGGTGATCTGGTTCAGGGAGCGATAATCGATACAAGTTCTAAGGTCTCCTTCCTTTTTTGGAACGAAGAACAAAGCTGAAGAAGCAGGGGACTTGGAAGGACGAATAAACCCATTTGCCAGGTATTGATCCAGGTATTGTCGAAGGTGAAGGTTCTCAGGCTCGGTGAGGGCATAAATTCTACTACAAGGAGGAGTAGATCCAGGTATCAGGTCTATCTGGCAGTCATAAGACCTATGAGGAGGTAGAGAGTTAGCCTGATCCTTCCGGAAAACATCTTGGTATTCTAGGTATTCGGGAGGTAACTGGGGAGTCTCTGAAGAAATTGCGGCCAGTGCAACACCAGGTGGAGGGTGACAAGTAGAGACACATTCTGGAAACTGGACCGTTCTTGCTCGCCAATCGATCAGAGGATTGTGTTTCTCTAACCAAGGTATTCCTAGAATAATCTGAAACTGAGGGGCCTTGATCACATCGAACACGATCTTCTCATGGTGTCCATCTTGACTTACTAGCGTCACTTCTTGAGTGGTATGCGTTACTGGCCCGGAGGCTATCTCCGTACCATCCACCGTAGTAATGACGTCCTTTACAGCCTTGGGACAAAGAGTTAGATTCATCCTCAAAACCATTTCATGATCCACATAATTGCCGATGGCACCGCTGTCGACGTAAGCTTCAATTGCATGTAATCGATCCGGATTATCAGGGCTAATGAGGACCATAGGTATCACGAAATGCGAGGTCACGGAACTGGTTTTTACGCTCGGCAAGAGGACCTCTATTCTTGTCGGGCGAGGTCGTTTCCCTGCTCAGAGTTTGTAACTTTGGTAACTGCAGCTCCTACTGCCTTCTTGGCAGGTTTCACCGGACAGTCTCGAAGAAAGTGCCCTGAGTTTCCGCAATATAGGCATAATTGCAACTGTTTCCTCCTTTCCCGCTCCCGTTGTGTTAGAGGACCTTTCAGACCCCCTATTTGCATGGGTTCCCCGGAGTCTACTCCTTTGGAAGGAGTTGGCGGTTTGGAAAATACTCGAGCATCAAACTTGGAACGATCGGCCTTCCTGTTCTGCAGCCTGTGATCTATTTGAACGACCAAGTCTATGTAATCCGAACAGTCTTGTGGGGGATTCACTACTTGGGCTAAAACGTCTTTGAGCTCTCCACGTAGACCTCTATAAAACAGCGTAATCCTTTTGTCCTCAGGCCATTGAGTTTCCACTATTAGTCTATTGAAAGATGCAATATAAGCCAAAAGGTCTTGATTACCCTGTCGCAACGAAAGAAGCTCATTGTCCAAGGCCTGCCCCTGTGAATGTCTTGCGAACAGTTTTTCCATACTAAGCTGAAAGGCTTGAAAATCATGGAGAACCGGATCATCTTGATGAACTAGAGGGATCGACCAGTCTGCCGCATTGCCACCAAGGTACGAAAGTACAAAAGCTACTTTAGCTTGATCAGTTGGAAAGGCTGCTGGCCGGCATAAGAAGTGCAACCGGCACTGATTGATAAATACTGCAAACCTCTTTGGGTCACCAGAAAATCGCTCGGGCGGGGCCAGAGGTACATTCCCAGGTAGGTTGATCTGCACTGGATTCATAGAGGATGTTGAAGGAAGATTTGCCCCTGATGCGGGTAACGGGGTCTGTCCGGCTTGTGACTGTAGCACTTGTCTAGCAAGATTGTCTGTTCTCTCCTTGGAAATAATTAGTTCCCTTCTTAGAGCATTCGTTTCCTGACGAGTTGCATGCACTTCTGCCCTTAGTTCCCCAAGTAACCGGGCTAGGGGGTCAGTATCCAAGGTTTCCATAGCGCCTGGGCGAGAGTTTTGCGGTAGGCTTTGCGTTCTGTAACGCTCACCTGATTCTCGCAGAGGCGCCGGTCTTGACTGGGCGACTACCGTATCTTCAAAGGTGATGTGTAGCACCCGGTTGGCTCTTTGGGCTGGACCTCTGTGCACTGTATGCCTGACGTGTAGAGTAAGATGTCTTAGGTAAGTGAATGCCAAGCTCTCCATCTGCCTCGGGGCAGGGTGCTGTAGCCAGTTTCTTCACTGGATAGGTAGCACAGGCCTCTTGACTTCAGAGGACTGCTGTCCATCGTTTACTGCACGAACGGTAAGTTTCGAGTCATTCAAATGTCTTTTTAAAGTCTTTAGTAATGATGTCTCTTGTTTTGCAGGGTTCCGGCGATGGCGGATGATGGGCTGAAGTGAGTTGAAGATGGAGCCCGTGTGATGAATAGAAGCGCCTGGAAGCACGTGAGTAAGCGCTTGTTGCCTGTTTCACGATGCGCTCTAACTGTCTTTTTATTTTGCAGGTACGAATTCGGAGCGGCTGCAGGGTGCCGGAATACCCACTGGATTAGATGTGGAAAGGAGTAATGGCACGTGAGTATTAAAGTTCCCCAATGTCTTTAAACGCACCTTGTTTTGTCTTTCAGATGCGGATGCAGCGCCGAAGGCCTCCGGAGCGTGCGAAGAGTTGGTAAGCTTTTGTCTTTCAGATGCCGGAATGCAGTATGAAGACCTCCGGAGCGCACGAAGAGTAGGTAAGCCTTTGCCTTTCAGATGCCGGAATGCTAACCTGTTCTTTCTTGTCTTTATAGGTGTTGCTGAAGACTGGATTCAGGATGGTAAGCCTTTTTCCTTAGGCCCAGGACTGGATGCAGAAGACACGATGAGCGTCCTGCTGCAGAGGGTGCAGAATAACGCAAAGCAAGATTCATCCACCGGGTGTGGTTTAAATAGCCTCCTGTAGTGCTTAGGTGTCTCCTTCCACAGCCACGCCTAAGTAAGAAAAGAGTTCCTGGTAAGAAAAGAGTTCCTGCCTTCCAGAAGAGTTCCAGTGTTCTAAATCTAGGGAGTGGCTCCAGCCCCACCCAACAGGAAAAGTAGTTCCAAACAGAAGAGGATCAGAGGCTCAACTGGCAGGCAAGTAAGCAGCATGGTCTGCTGCAGGTAAGTCCACCCAAGCATTATGAGCCCGGCGCTTCCAGCGCTGGGACTGGGCATATTTATGAGCCTGGTGCCACTGGCGCCAGGACTGGGTCCAAAAGGTCCCAATTGGGACTGGTTGGCACTCGGAACCTGGGTTATGGATCTGCTTCCAAGGGAGTTGGGAAAACCCTGACCTTTTGGAAGCAGAGATCATGACAACTGATATGAATTCTTGTGCATTTATATAATGAATCCCTAGAGTAGAACATATTATTCTATGATCAGTGAATGATATTTTCATGTTCAGTTTGTTCATCAAACTCTCCCCAGTATGTTGACTAGTGTCTTGCGAGAGCACAGTAATGGCATGGGAAGGTCATGTATAGTAATAGGCAAGTCATCAGTATAAAGAACTGTACTTGTCGCTCTAGAAAAACCTTGTGCATTCATGGCAATGCCTGACATTAGGAACTTCCCCACCCTAACACAGGACCTGTTTGCCCCGTATCTACAAGGTAGGAAAATGTTCACCTATGGCTACCACAACTATCGGTTCTTTTTTTGGGTCTGGTGCAACTGATAGGATGGAACACATCAAGCTTTTCTGTGGGCTGTCTTTTTCTGGATATAAGTTCATCCCTGTGTTGGTGAAAGGGTTCTCTCCCACCATGGCCACACTCCCTATTGTGCGTGTAGGCATCTGGGGCACTGTGTTTATGTTCTGTGATGTAATTGTATTCTGTTGTACAGGTGCTTGTGGTTACCTCAGTATTTGCTGTGTCTCCATGGGGGCTTGCAGTGTTTGCATTGGTGCTTGTTGCATTTCCATCGGCCTTCCCTGTTGAGCAGGTTACATTTGTGGTGCTTGTGTTTGATACTGTGTGTGATCTTGGACATAATATTCAGGTGGTTCTGCACCATATGGTGGGGAATATACTGTCCCTCCCTCTTTGATCTTGCCAATTCTGTTGCATCCCCCCGCTTCTACATGCTTGCAAAATGTGCTCCATTTTTCCACATGTCCAGCACTGCTGAGCCTGTCTTCCACACCTAGGATGTCCTTCAATTAATCCTCATCCCAATGGAGCCTGAAATCTGAACCCTATGCATCTCTGCACACCTCCTCTTCCTCACAGAACATAATTAAATTCTCCCCTTCCTGAAATGTTTCCACCAGCCATTGGCTGTACCTGCTGTGCATCCTTTTTAATCACTCCCTCTCCAATGGTTAACACTGCTCCTTCCACTGAAAACCTATATATTTTTTTCTGAACTAGTTTTGCTTCTCTTGTTTCAACCGACAGTGGTGAACTATAGTTGACTGAATCTCTGGCCATGGATTAGCTTCCATCCCCACTATCTTTTTGAATTGTCTATGCATTGCCTTAGGCAGCCCCTAGCATAATATGTGATCAAAAATAGATATGTTTATATCCCACGGATCTCTCATTTTGAGCCACAATTTTTCTGGAATCTCCTGACTACCTGACTATAAGAAACCTGGTCCTCATCATCACACATTTTGCATGTCATATTCACGCTCATGTCTGACAAATCAGGGTATTGTTCCTTAAGTGCCCTCTATGCATTGGCCTTACAATTGTTAAAAGGTGCCCTGTAATGAGTGGAGATTTGGACCATCACTCCAGAATAACTGTCTCATTTCCAAATGTCGCCTGTCCTCTCTCCTATTATGGCAGAAAGCAAGCTTCTTTCGTCACTCAATTCTAACATCATTCCAGCTATCATTCTTTCTTATTCATAAATCCATTTGCCTGCTCCTGATGTCAGTGTTGGTAGCTTTCAGATTAAATTATTCTTGTGCATCTGTGGACATGGAATATGTTGCGGCCGTCCTCCCCCCCTTTTCTAGCAATAGGAATTTCATCAGTTCAATGTTCTGTCCACCCGCAGTCAGTTCCCATGTCTTGGGTGTCACATCTGTCAAATTATTTTAATTTTGGCCCAGTAAATTTCACAATCTATTCACATAAGGTGTCCTATCGTCAAGGCTTCTTGATTGCATTTTCAGGAGCCCGTAGCTTTCAACAGGCTCAGGAATTCTCTCTGATCCTTCCAAACCTAACCACATTCTCTGTTCCCCTGTTTTTAAGCCTGATAAAGGTCTTTGTGCAGTCTCTCACTCCTCCTCTTCTCCACCTTCCACTCTTTCTTCATCAATAAACATTGTATCACCACTTTCATCACTTCCGTCATCATCTCCATCCTCCAAGTCTAGTCCCATCAGAGTAATAATTTTATACAATCCACTCATCACTACTTTCAATGCATTCCCTCCCCCTCTGTGAAGATTCTCCTATACTCTGTTTCACTCTACGGACACCACTGTCCCTCCTGCTTCTGTAAAAATGGACCAATCCTCCTTGGCATGACTTCTCCCTCATCTTCATCTGACCAGGTAGACCTCTTGGGTACTAAATCCAATTCCTTGCAAAGTCTTTATGAACTCCTTTCCCTTTCTCTCTGCACCCTGTCTCGCTCTTTCTCTTGGAGCATACACTGCTTAACAATCGCATCAATTTCTTTTTTGCTGTCTTTCTCTGCTCTTTTCATATCTTGTTCTATCTCCCAATCTTTCCTCCTTCTTCTTCTCTCTCTTTCTACACCCCGTTGTCTCTCTGTTTCCTTTTTCTTCCGTCTCTTCTCCCTTTCCCTATTTTCTATTTGTTTCATGGCCCTTTCCTTTTCTTCATTTCCCCTCTAAATTTCATTCTCCTCTTCTTCCCTTCTCTGTTCTGATTTTCGTTTTCTGTCCTTCTCTCTGTCTACCATTGGCTTCTTTTCCTTCTCCTTATCGTCTTCATGCCTTCTTTCCCATTCTATTTATTTCTCCTCCTCTTCTCCCCTGTTCCTCTTGTTCTTGTTCTCTTCTCTCTTCCTCTTCTTTCTCCTGTCTATCTCTAACTTCCCTTTCTTTTTCTTTCGAGTCATCCAGGTTTCTTCCATCTAATTTAAGCAGTATTTGTCGTCCTTCCCACTAATTTGGGGCAATTGCTGTTTTTTCCCTATTGCCCTGCTTGTCTTTCTGTCTCTGGATCTCTTCCTCAGCCTCTGTCAATTTTGCCTGCAGCTCACAGCGTTCACTGTATTCATTGCATGCAGACACTGGATTTCGTTGATTTATTTTTACTCCACTTAAAACACCTTTGCAGCTGTAAGAGGAGGGTTCATATGGGGGGGGGGTTAGTGTATCCTTCCGCTGCTTTTAATTCTAGAAATGGGTATAGTCCCTGTATTTTGGAAGATGGATTGATTCTCTGGGAGGAGGAGCCATGGGCGCTGCGCCATCCCCTTCATACTGATTAAGCACCCACTCTCTCGCGGGTGGCTCTTCCGTCTCATTTATTTATTTATTTATTTATTTTATTTATTTAAATTTATATAGCGCGCAAGCAGCCCACGGGCATTGAGGCGCTGTTATTTGTGAGAGCTTAGTTACAGAGGTACAGGAATGGTAGCAGTTGTTGGTACATTATAAGTATTACAGACATAATACAATACTTACAGCTTCTGCGATTGGTCATTACATTCCAGCTTATGCAGTGGGTCAAATGTATAGTATTCATGCTGATGCGAGGGACCTTATGTGAAGAGGATGGTTTTCATAGCTTTACGGAAGGCGATGAGGGAGGCCTCACCTCGGATAGTGGGAGGTAGGGCATTCCAGTGTGTGGGTGCAAGATATGGGAAGCTGGAACCACCCGCTCTGGCTCTTTTTACTAGTGGTACATAGAGCATGTTGGTATAGGGTGATCTGGTTGGCCTTGTGGAGGAGACAGGGTGGATCCTTTCCGAGAGGTAAACGGGAGCAGTGAGGTGAATGCACTTGTGGGTCAGTGTAAGAGCTTTGAAGACGATTCTTTCCTTAATTGGGAGCCAGTGGGCTAGTTTTCTAGCCTCCGAGATGTGTTCTCTTTTAGCAATGCCTTGGCTGCACGGAGAGCACTGTTCTGTATGACTTGTAGCCTTTCCAAATTTTTGTTGGAGGTTCCTAGAAAGAGTACGTTGCAGTAGTCTAGCCTGGAGCCAGTGATGGCTCTGGCTATGTTTGTGCAGTTCTCTTTGGAGAGAAAGATCCTGACTGCGTTGATTAGTTTAGCGTGATATGCAGCTGAGGAGGCTATTGCATTGACTTGTCTCTCCATGGATAGGTTGGAATCCAAATAGACTCCAAGGGTTTTGACTGAGTCTGAGACAGGTATTTTGATGGTGTCGATGGTGAAGTGACTGAATTGGGAGTCTAGATTTCTTAGTGTGTCGGTGGAACCTATCAGGAGGAGTTCGGTCTTATCGGAATTGAGGCATAGTCCATTGTCTGCCATCCAGGCTTGAATGGTGTTGTAGAGGTTATTAAGGGTCAAGGAGTCAGTGTCGTAGTTGCCAGTGAGGGTAAGTAGGATCTGGGTATCGTCAGCATAGTTAGTGTACGAGATGCCCATAGCGTCGAGGATGAGGAAGAGGGGCCGTGTGAAGATGTTGTACAGGGTGGGAGAGAGGCAGGAGCCTTGGGGCACACCACAGAGTATGAAGGAGGGTGAGGCGGAGGCTAGGTCAGAGAATACTTGCATGGTTCTGTCTTGTAGGAAGGAAGTGATCCATGCAGTGGCGTCAGGGGAGAACTTGGCAGTGGAGGAGAGGTGGTGGCATAGGACATCGTGATCTACAAGATCGAAAGCCGCGGATAAGTCAAGAAGTAGGAGAAGTGTTGGTTTGCCCATGTCTCTGGCATCGTCCATCTGGTTTTTCAGGTAAAGTAAGGCGGTTTCAGTCCCGTGTCTGGGGCGGAAGCCAGATTGACGGAGTCCCAGGAGTTTGTTCTCTTCAATGAAGTGCTGGACCTGCAGGTAGGCTGCTTTGTCCAATATTTTGAGGAGGAACGGGACAGTGGTGATAGGTCTGTAGTTGTTGGGGGATGTTGGGTCAAGAGTTGGTTTTTTTAAGAGGGGGCGGACCCGGGCTTCCTTGAGGGAAGCGGGGACTTTCCCTGTGGCAAAGGACGCATTGACAAAGGCTGTCAGGAAGGGAGCCAGCGCTTCAGTACAGTCCTTGATGATGGTGGCTGGGCATGCATCCCCTTTACAGTTAGAGGGTTTGATATTCCTCATTATGTTGATGATATCTTTTTCCTGTATGGGTTTGAAGGAAAAAGGTTGGGGGGGGTCCGAGGCTGGTGGTGGGACAGGGATGTGTGTATTAGGCAGGGCTAGTTTAGTAGCCAGTATTTTGCTTTGGAGAGTCTTCAATTTGGTTTGCATGGCCGTTTGTATTTCATCGCACCAGGCTTTGTCTTTGGTGAAGTTCTGGGGGGCGGGAGTGGGTGTCTCTAGCTCCCTGAAGATGGCGAAGATTTCTTTTGAGCTAGATTGGGCTTCTGAGATTCTGGATTCAAAGGATTTGGACTTTGCTAGGGTGATTGCCTTTTTGTATATGGTGGAGCGGGTTTTAAAGATCAGCTTATCTTTGTCGGAGTGGGATGTTTGCCACTGCGTAAGTGCAGCCTTTTTCTCATTGCGGAGTATGAGAAGGTCCGGGGTGAACCAGGAGTTGGAGTGGGTAGTTGGTTTGGATTTCCGGGGTTTGAGTGGTGCAATGGAGTTGATAGCTGCTTTGATGGCAACATCATAAGCTGTTGCGAGGGTTTCTGGGTCTGTGGAAAAAGGTGGTCTGGAGGCTGGGCCTTGGAGGAAGGGCAGTATCCTTTCCTTAGTGAGCTGACGGGAGCTTCTTGCGAGGCAGGGAGGCAGGGGTTGTGGTGCGGGAGTGGAGGGGCTGGTGGTAAGGATGCTAAAGGTGATAATGTGGTGGTCGGACCAGGGGGTTGGAGTGTTTCCAGTGATGATGAGTGGGCAGTTATGCTGTGCGACCCAGTTGAGAGTTCTGCCCTGGGTGTGAGTTGGGCAGAAGATGGTGTTTTTGTATCCTAGTGCCTTGAGGGCTGAGTTAAGGGATTTGGCTGCTGAATCCTTGCTGTCCAGGAGGCCTAGGTTGACGTCCCCAAGGAGAATGGCTTTTGTGTGTTTTTTGAGGTTGTCGGAGAGGAGGTGGGTGAGAGAGGCTTGAAAGTCTCCTGTTGGGCCTGGAGGGCGATAGACAGTGTGAATAGTAATGGTACAATGGGGAGAGATGTTGATTTTGACTTGGAGGTAGTCGCTGTTGTTGTGTAGGGATTTCTCTACCTTTCTAATCGAAAGGGCGTCTTTGGCAATGATTGCTACACCTCCCCCTTTAGAGAGTCGATCCTGTCTAGTGATGGAGTAACCAGAGGGCAGTGCAAGGGAGAGCGCGGGGCCGGAGGCCTCGTGAAGCCAGGTTTCTGAGATCATGAGTAGATCGAGGTCATGGGTGGTGATGAGGTCATGGATGTCCAGAGCGTGGGCATTGATGGACCTAGCGTTGATCATGGCGCATTTGAGATGGGGTTCTGTAACGGCTAGGGGGGGTCCATGGGAAGAGTGGGTGTAGGGGTGGGCGTGGTTACGCTGGGGGTGGTAGAAGAGTTGCACAGTGCTGATTTTCCAGTGGTGGTGGACACATGTGAAATCACATTTGGCACAATAGCATTCAAGGTGGGGGCAGAAGAATTGCACATCACAGATTTTGCACTGGGGACCTCATTTTCGGTAGTGGTGGACACATGTGGAATCACATTTTGCACAATAGCATTCAAAGTGGGGGCAGAAGAGTTGCACATCACAGATTTTGCACTGGGGACCTCATTTTCGGTAGTGGTGGACACATGTGGAATCACATTTGGCACAATAGCGTTCAAAGTGGGGGCAGAAGAATTGCACATCACAGATTTTGCACTGGGGACCTCATTTTCGGTAGTGGTGGACACGTGGAATCACATTTGGCACAATAGCATTCAAAGTGGGGGAAGAAGAATTGCACATCACAGATTTTGCACTGGGGACCTCATTTTCGGTAGTGGTGGACACATGTGGAATCACATTTGGCACAATAGCATTCAAAGTGGGGGCAGAAGAATTGCACATCACAGATTTTGCACTGGGGACCTCATTTTCGGTAGTGGTGGACACATGTGGAATCACATTTGGCACAATAGCATTCAAAGTGGGGGCAGAAGAATTGCACATCACAGATTCTGCACTGGGGACCTCATTTTCGGTAGTGGTGGACACATGTGGAATCACATTTGGCACAATAGCATTCAAAGTGGGGGCAGAAGAATTGCACATCACAGATTTTGCACTGGGGACCTCATTTTCGGTAGTGGTGGACACATGTGGAATCACATTTGGCACAATAGCATTCAAAGTGGGGGCAGAAGAATTGCACATCACAGATTTTGCACTGGGGACCTCATTTTCGGTAGTGGTGGACACATGTGGAATCACATTTAATATAGAATTAATATAGTTTGGAATGGGGTGAGCTGATTTATTGACAACTATATTGTGGGTAGCTATAGTGGCTGCGAGCTTGGCGGTTGGGCGGATGATCCTGACCTTGTTAGCACCTATAGTGGAGGGCATAGTACGGGAGCATAGACGTTCATTTCGGGTGCTCATGGGGGTGGGCTGGGTGCTGAGGGTGGACTCTAGCGTGCGGGCACGCAGTCTGAGGCACCTGGTGGCAGGGCCAGGGTGGCAGCTGGCAAACGGGCACCTAAGCAGAGTGGCCATTTTTGAGAGGTGAGTCTCGTGCTTATAAGCAGCGGGATAGTAGGCAAGGTTAATTCTGCTCAGCTCAGTACAGAGCGACAGGGGTTACAGAATGGCACTTAGTCAGCAATGGTGGTGGCAATGACGATTCAGAGTTCAACATGAGGACATTTTGCATTTAAATCATCCCCACACGTCTTCCACAGTTCTAGAATGGCTACTTGTTTTTTGTAACTTTTTCCCTTTGTGTGCTGCATGTAAATATGTTGTCATTTGTTGCAGTATTGATCTCAAAAGAGTACCTTCCTGCGACCAACGCAGAAAACATTTTCCTGCAGTGTCATGAAACTCAGTGGGCATGGGTCTTGACAATGTTGTCCTTGTACTGGGGTAATGCATAAGGAGAGTGTCTCCCATGATTACACACCACACTTTAATCTACCAAAAAATACCAAATCTATGTTTTTGTTCTGCTTAATCCTTATTTACCCCTCCTCCATTCTCTCCCTCCAACAATCTTTCCCTCTATTTCCAACACTTCTATGTCTCCTCCCAATACCTTTTTCATTACAACAACTACCTGGGCTACGCCCTCTTGATCCAAACCACAACTTCACATCCTCCACAATATGCACCAATATGCACAAAACTAAACCACTTTACACTGTACCACTGGTGCCAGCAATCACTAGACACATGAATATACTACAATATAATACAGCCTTCTTCTCATCACCTAGCGAGGTATCTTCTCCTCTTATCATACCACGGAGGAGGGTTTTCAACGCACTCTTCCATTACCTTGTCCCGGGGAATCCCGCCATTAATACCTCATACAAGGTTTAGTGCATTGGCTACCGCAACCTTATTGCAGGTATTCCACTATACTTCATCCTTTATCATTTCACAGTCCCCCAATATACAAACAATTCCCTCACCTGTTTTGCCACACCAATGATATATACTTACATCCGAGGATCGGCCAAAGATGGTCGGTATCAAACTTCCTCAATCAGCCAGCCATGTTCACCCTGTGGGCTGCCCTGCATGGATGTGACATGGATTTTTCCAAGGGGGCTCCTGTTGACCTCTCTCAGTTCACACATGATACCAGCCTCCACTGGTCACCTTGTAGTCCTCAGGCCACGGCAGGGAACTTTAATGGTCCGAATTCCTTGCCATACTGTGACAAATCAAATTCCAGTGGTCCAGGGATGAAAATCGGTTTCTATACCATCAATCAGCCTCAAACCTCTGGTACACCAGAAGGGATGTGAACAGATTGGACACACAAGTCAATTACAAACCTCCTTGTCCAATTGTGGGAACTTTAACGGAATGCAGGCTTATCTCCAGAAAGATTGTGGATTGTTGGTTAATTGCAACACAGCAAAAGTACAATTTTTATCCAACGACAAAAGCGACTTTGCAGTCAAGGTTGTACAAAAATATCCACTTTATTATTATCACAACAGACTGGTCTACCACACTGCAAAATACAACCCACGCTGTAAAGGAATTTGGACGACAGAGATCTTAAAAGAAGGAAAAGGGATGCACTCTGGATACTGGCAGGATGGTAGTCGGTATAGTAATTAATCATAATAGTTCAAGGATACTTGGATTCAACACAGAGGGAGGAATGGGTCGTATAATGTATTTATTTATTTAATTTATTTGTAAAGCGCTGGACAAGTGCCTGGAGGCATGCAAGCGCTGGGACAGACAAACAACAACAAACATACATTTAGGGAACCCAGAGAAAGAACCAAAGGAGGAAAAGAAGAGACAAACAGGATTAGATCAGGAGTTTATTCAAAGTGTCTGCTTGAAACTAATGAGACAAGGGGCGAGTCTCAGATCAGGCGGCAGGGTATTCCGAAGGCGTGGGGTTGAGAATGGGAAGCATCCTTTTTCCACTAGAGACAGCTTTGCCTTCAGTGATTGCAATAGGCTGGTGTTGTTCAACCTTAGACTGCATCTGTTAGGAACCCATTTAAGATGAGCTGTCCAGTAAATAGGACCTTTGCCATAAAGACAGGAGTGCGCAATGCACAGGGTACAAAACATAACCCTCTTTATTACTGGAAGCTAGTGTAGTGATCTTCTAGTAGCCGACATACATGGTCAGTTTTTCGCAGGCTGGCTACTACCATGACTGCGTTATTCTGAACAACTTGTAGTTGGTTGATCTCCCCCTTACCTACGCCTAGTAATCTACTGGCTCAATATTCCAGGTGACTGCATATCTGGCTAAGGCAGCACAGCTGGACATTGCAAGGTATGGTCTCAATTGAGCCAGAAGCTTGATGTAGTAAGAGCAGTTGGACACTAGACCCCTGATGTGAGCCCTCATAGATAGCTGTAGATCAATGTTAACTCCCAAGGACTTCACTTTCTTGCGGGTGGGCAACACACAGTCTGCAATTTGTATAGAGGAGTAGGCTTGGTCAAATTGACGCAGTTTAGGAGAAGGGCCTAGGATTATAAGCTCAGTTTTCGAGTTTCAGTGCCAGGCCATTGTGCAGCATCCAGCATTTAATTTTGTTGCAGATTGCATTGATGACCTCACTGTCTTTGTTGTAATTCCCCATAAGTGGGACAAGACACTGAATGTCATCAGCATAGTTGGCATAACAAGTACCCTCCCTATGCAGTTGATCAAATATTGTCAACATGAATAATTTAAAGAGTGTAGGTGACAGACAGGAACCCTGTGGCACTCCACAGTCCAGGGCATAGCCACCTGACAAGGCCTCTTCATGGTAGACCCTAGCTGTGCCATCTGAGAGGAAGGAAAGCACCCAGAGAAGCTCTCTCACATATCCTATTAGCTAAGATAGAATGATCCACCAGATCGAAGTCAGCAGCAAGGTCCAAAAGCATCAAAAGGGAAGCTTTGCCTTTTTCCATTTGTAGTAGAATATTTGTTTTAAGATACAATAGTGTGGATTCCGTACTATTACAGCTCCAGAAACCTGATTGCTTAGTGCTTAATATGCAATACCTGCACAAAAAAGCCTGGATCTGTTCATGTGCCATCTTGTCCAGGATCTCTAAGAGAAACAAGGAGTTTATAATCTGGTGATAGTTATTTGCCACCCCTGGGACCAAGGAGGGCTTCTTTAGGAGTGGAGTTATGCACGCTTGTTTAATATCCCTTGGGACTAGCCTTTCAGCAAATGAGGCATTAACAAACTTTGCAATAAAGGGGGCAAGAAGCATGGCACATACTTTAACTATTTTTGCAGGGCAGATATCGTCCTTACAATTCGTGAGTTTTATACTATCTAGAAGTTTCAGAACCTCTACTTCAGTTACCTCCTTAAACTTAAAAAAGCAAGGGCAGGGCAGCCTGGTGCCAAGCTGCCGTGGAAGGGGAAGGAGGATCCATATTAGCTTGCCTAGCTTCAATGTCTCCTTTAATCAGACAGATCTTACTAGACATGGCCTTCTCAATCTGGGAGCACCAGCCAGTATCTTACACCACTGAGATGTTAGTTGGAAATGGATTTTCGACTTCTTTTAGTGTTTTAAACAACTCCTTTGTATTGAATCTGCCATTTTTATCCTGTTCTCATAGGAGCAATTGTTTGCCTTACAAATGGCCTTTTTATACTTGCTAGCAGCCTGGCTGTAGTGGGATTTGTCCACAGGGGCTATGTCACTTGCCATGTCCCAAAGGCCTTCTTATTCTTATGTTTCATTTTATGGATTTCAGGAGAAAACCAACTTTTTGAGGGGATGGGCCTCTTTCGTCTTAGTTTCTGGGATGCTAAGCTGTCTGCAGAATTCCTCATCATTTCATTGTAAGCAGATGACAAGTCAACTACAGATTTGTATTGGTCAAGATCATTTATATAAGGGGTAAAGAGGGGGGCAATTCCTTCAAAGGTAAGCTTACGTAAATTGCGACAAAGCACTTTCTCTTGCATTCGTCTGTTTCTCTTGTTAGTGCAGTTCAAAGAGATTTCAAATCTGATAAAGCAATGATCACACCAGGGACACAGACCCTTACAATTTTGTCAAGGTCGGTTTCGTGCTACACCACGCAATCAAGAGTTCTGCCACAGAGGTGAGTGGTTAGGTGCACATGCTGGATAAAGCCTAGATTTTCCAGCACCGCCATGGTAGTTTTAGCTAATGAGTCTAGATGGTTTGAGAGGCCTACGATGAAATCTCCAACATGAACCACTTTGGATTCAGGTTGAGGCATGGAAGAAATCAAACCACATGGGTTTGAAACAAAATCTGGCATCATGGTGGGCGGGCGGTACAGAATATACATGTTTAGGGTATGGTTAGGATTCAGATCTAATTTAATTACTAAGAATTCACAATGTGGTGTTTCCATCAAGTTTATCTTACGAATAGGTAGGTCACTCCGATAAATGATCAATGATCTTCCCTCAGAATGTTATAAACCGTACTGGCAATAGTAACGACAGGCCTGCTGCAGGATGTAGCCAAGCCATGACTCAGTCAGAGCGCATATATCAATATTCTCTTTCCTGATATAATCCGCTACTTCCAAGGAGTGGTTCACCAATGATCTGGTAGTTAAACCAGGCATTTTAGTGGTCTAGCACTGGGCGTGTCGCTTATGGAAGTAGTATAGTGAGTAACATTGTCTGTTGAAGTGGGCATCATGCTGGCTAGAAGGTATGATATAATGATATAATATGTCATTTATAAAGTGCCTGTCGACAAGTGTTTCTAGGCCTGACAAAACAGAGGGGGGGGGAGACAGGGAGGACAAGACAAACGATTTTACTAGACCTTGGGCCTCATTACGACCCTGGCGCTAAGTGTTTAACAGCGCCGTAAAAGGCTGCGGCGCTGTTAAACACTTAGCGCCTTACTACAAGGTCCCTTTGTGGGACTCGACCTTAACGGCTGGTCTACATCAGCCGTTAAAGTAGGGACCCGCAAAGGGACCTTGGTGCTAGGTACGGTACCGCAATTTGCGGTACCGTACTTAGCGCCTTCCCCATTCCCATAGAGCCCAATGGGGCAACAATGGGAATGGGGAAGGGCCATGGTTCAATGGGGAATTACCGCCCCGCCAACCTTGGAATGGGGTGGTAATTCCCCATTGAACCATGGCGGACCCGTTACAACACCGGCACCAACCATGGTGCTAATAGCGCCATGGTTTAGCGCCGGTGCTGTAATGAGGGCCATTGTGTCATTCAGATCATGCAAGTGCGACAGCACAAAAGTGCAGAGGGAACGGAGATCGGGGAAGTGCCAGGGAGGGGGAAGGGGAAGTGCAATCAGGGCAGCAATGCTCTGAGTGAGTATAGTCAGGGCAGTGGGCTCTGGGCAAGTGCAAGGAGGCAGGGGACAAAAGAGGTTACATTTACAGCCCCTAAGCACACAGTACGCCCAGAGGCAGTGCATGGGAGACTGATCATGGAGGAGCATGGTACCCAATCATATTAATATTGATATTATATTTGTATCACACTCATACACAAGTGTTTCAGAGCATGACGAGGCAAGAGAGGGGAACAAGGGAGAACAAAACAAGGATATTACTAGGCTCAGTGACAGGAGGGAAAGGGGGAAAGTGCAGAGGGGGAAGGAAGAAGTGGAAAGTGCTGAGCAATGGATAAAAACATCAAGTGGTAGTGCAGCCAGCAAGTGACAAGTGATAGGTTTAAGGCACAGACAGGGGGTGCATGATAAGTGCAGAAGAAATGGAGGGACTGTAGGGTTACAGATACAGACCCAAGTGCAAGGTTTGCCAGGAGGCAAGTAAAGGGATAAACGGTTGTGCAAGGATTCACAAACCAGAAGAGGTTGAAGGGTAAAACACACCTTGTAAGGAGAATAACAGCTCTTCCCAGAGTGCGACCTGAAACTGGGATGCAGCAATGGTCAGCGAGGAGCGGCAAAGGCTGGCTGGTCCCTGAAACGCTGGTCATGAGGGGCTGGTCACTAGGGGCCTTCAGAGAAGGACCAGGGGGATAGAACCACAATGTACATTGTGCTTGTAGTAGTTATTTGTGCTCAGCAACATAGAGTCAGTTCCAGGGTGCTTTGCAGCTTCTGTGACAGAGTTCAAGACAGGAGACAACTGCAGGTATCAGGCAGCAGGCAGTTCAGCAAGCAAGGCTGGAGACACGGCTGAAGGCTGGCCTACACAGGAGCTTGGGGTCAGGAAACATTGTCTCAATGCTGATCAGTGGTTCTGAAGCACTGGTTGATGCATCTTGGATGGCTTTAAGCGACTGTGGAATAACAACAGTCAGCGGTGCTGTCGGTTGCAGCTTGAGAAGCTCTACTGGCTCACAAGTGTCCTTTAAGGTGGATGCTGGTAGATGCTTGTTAATGCACTCCTCCTAGCTTTTCACTGGGCTCGTGTTGCAAGCAGCTGCCTCGTCCTTGGTTTAGTTCAGAGACTCTCTGGCACTTCCCACCTAGGAAGCATGTTGCAGAGCATAGCAGGGCACACTGTGTATAGGCTGGGTACCGGTTATGGAGCTACTAGTAGGTCCTCTGGAGTTGGTATCTCCCTCCAATCCATGGTAGATGTTTTGGGGAGGGATCTCGCTTTCGTCTTGGAGGTCCTGGCCTTCCTTCACTGGCAGACTGTTCCTTCAGCCAGGGTCCAATGCTCCTTTTTACTCCACATGTCATTATATTTTCCCTTGTTCCCTCCCTTGCCTTTAAGCACTTTGAAACGCATTGTGTATAGGCGCTATATAAATAAACTATCATATCATATCCTTGTGAAGTCATCAGGTGATCTGCCCAAATGTGGAGCTCAGCCCTCTTTTAAAGGCAAATGGGACATAGTGAGTGGTGTAGGCTATGCCTACCTTAATGAACCAATCATGGGACCCCAACAACAATCTGCTGTATGCATGAGGTCATAACCAGACTGGTTTGCAACAGAAAAGGTTAAGGCCTGAAAACATGTAATATTAAGTCCCACCTTTCTTGCTGTCTTTTGTAGATCAAAGGGTCTCTCTGTTCATTGTATCTCTCTGGGTTTCCTGATTGAAGTTGTCTCCCTCAAAGCTGCGGTGGAACCAGACTTTCTGGTGCTATCAATCCACACACTCATACCTTCTGAATGGGGTACCTCTGCATGGCTGACTACTGTTATACACACGGTCTCAGACATGACATTTCACTTTCTTTTGATACTAAGGGTGGGAGCTGTCTTCAGGTTGACATAGTGCATATCAAAGTGTTTGGGGGGTTTCCGGTCTTCTTTGTTAACCTCTGCATCCAGACCCCACGCGGGCCTTTTTGAAGTACACTCTATTTGTATGTACTTATGTTAATTGCTGCCACCATCTGTAGGGATAAACAAAAGGACATGGCGGATACATGGAGCCTTTGTTAGTTAGGCTGACCATTGCAGGAGGAAGGTTTGGCCCTACCCCTTCTGAGATGACATGGTGTAATCCTGGCTGTCATATCCCAACTAAATATGACAGGGGGAACTTCACCTGTAGGCTGTGTCCACTCAGAGTACAAAGGTCTATGTGTATGTTTTGCGATTAGCATAGGAACATATGTGTGGATTTGCTCCACACATTTTCCGGATGTTGGTCTTCCATTATTCAATTTCATTTAAAATGTCAAAAAAAGCTCAGGTTAGCTCACACCCACCATGCAGATGGTTGAATTCCTCTCACACACCATCCAACCGGCTACCATATGTAATAATGGTCTGGAAACCACCAGTTTAACTGTAAATGGTAGGCTGCGAAAATCCCAGACTCAGCAATGGAAATAGTCAAAATAAAGAGCAAAACTCACTTTATTAATAATCCACATGAAGCAGGGACAGCAAACAAGCAATACAATCTTGGAGATCTCAGCTTTTCTCAGGCACAAATGTGGGCTATAAATAAAAAATACATCATAACTGACTTCATACTGCGATCTTTTTTACAAAAACTCATGAGGCACGGCTGATGGTTAAGGACATTTTATACATAGGGAAGCTAAAGGAATTAGTCTCCTCATTGGTTATGCTCTATCTGATGGCTCCACCTGAGACCACCGCTAAATTTATAATGGTGAATACCTGTCTTTTCTTTATTACTTCATTGGTTAATGCAAAATGCACTGTGCGGCACAACATTGAGAGCTTTTATTAGTTGGCATCTTACTTACCAACCTTGAGCAATTGACAGGCCATCAGCGGATGAGCCAAAATGGGAATAAGGGGAGAGAAACCCATGAAATGCTTTTCTGCCAATTAAATAAGAAACCATCCCTTATCCCTAGGCCACGAGCCAGAGTAACTTCTTTATAGTCCACCTTCCTAGACGCCTTGGTTCTGAGAATATGTGGGAAGTCGCAGCAGGTACTTGTCTGTGTCTGGCCCTAATGAATATACACTGTTCTTGAATTATGCATCATGTATGAGAGGACTGTGTTCTGAATTAGTTCACTTAGTTCACCCTGCAGTCATTGCGAGTTTAGAAATATGTTTGCAAGTGCTATTACTTTTCTAACCACTGGGTTCTTGGTTGTCCGTCCCTGAAGAGGTTTTAACGTATAATTAGTCGACACCTAGCATTTAAAGGCTGGTTGTTCTTTGATTAATCTAAGAAAAAAATGTCTTGCGCCTTGGGAATTATTATCTTGTGTTCCTTCCTGAAACATCTGCATACTCCCTAATGGCTCCATAACCATGGGAAGGTTTGGGCAACTACCATCTGTGCGAATCTGTATCTCAGTGAATTTAGGAGTTTGAGTTTTCATGATGTCTCAAGGCCTTTAATTATTTTAAGGCGTACTGTAGCTTCCATTTTAGAAAAGATGGCTACCTTTTATCATTGCATTTCTATGTTAGCAAGCTAAATATGTATATATTGTTTGTGTTTCAGTTCTGCTTATACATTGCTTATGTTATGTTTTTTGTGTCTTTATGGTTTCAAGAGATATTCTTCATATATAAATGCATGATTGACCTAGTGTCTACGTTTCTTCATCGTGAGTCCATATTTGCTTTGTGTCTATGGCATGGGCATGTGTCAGTTAACAGTGAGCTTGCTTACACTCAACATCTTTAGTTACATCAGGTCAATTTCTTCCTGTATATGTCTGGACAAGGCTGGTATGGATGCCTTAGTGCATACTGTTTCTCACCTATGTGATATTGGGGTGTGGGAGGGGCCAATATATATGCATGATGTATTCATCTGCCTGTCAACAGACCCCAAGTTGGTGTGATAGATAAAAGAATTTAATTTTGGATGAGAGAAACTATATTCCAGAAGTGAGTGAGGGATACACAACCCAAAGGCGGGGTGAGAGATTTACTACCTCAGGACTGGGAGAGAGATTAAAAAAAATAAGATCGAATGAGAGAAATTATATTACAGAACTCAGTTAGTGATACATAACCCGAAGGCAGGCTGGGAGAAGTAATACCCCAAGATGGAAAGAGAGATCCAATGTTGGATGAGTGAATGTATATTCCAGAAAAGAGCATGAAAGATGCAACCCACAAGTGGGGTAAGAGAAGCAATACCTTAAGCTTGGGAGAGGAATGCATGACCCCAAATTCAAATGAGAGAGGTGGTGTGATCAAGGCTTGATCACAAGAGTCAGACTATTACATCAGAAGGCAAGGACGGAAAAGGGATATTTATTCAAACTTGAACTGTGAACGGTTTAATCAGGCATGAGGCATGAGAGCATCCAGAAAGATCTTTGGAAGGGGGTCAGAAGCAAGCCACCATTTCAAAGGTTGAAAAGAAAACCCTTTACAAACAGTTCTGGTTGAGTTTATGTTAATTATTTTTTAGTGGTAGGGTCTGAACCTAGGCTAGATTAGGATTTGGGAAAGAGGACAATGTTTTTTTGTAATACTTACTGACCAACACCATTTACTTTTTTTTTGTTACCCCTTAGAGGTAAGGAAAGAATAGGCTTTGTCTTTGTTTCAATACAACTTCTAATTGTGACATGAACTCTTGTCCGCCTCCTGAGTTCGACACAACACAGCTGCTACAATGAGGAAGAGGGATGGGGAAAAGGAAGAGAGACTATGATGAGGAAGAGTAGCGAGGAAGAGGAGGGGAGACTAGGATGAAGAAAAGGGATGAGGATGAGGGAGTAGGACAAATCATTATGATGAGGAAGAGCTATGAGATTGAGAAAAGGTTATGAGGACAATGCTGAGAGACAAGGACGAAGAATTGGATTTAGGACAAAGACGATAAAATTGATCAGGAAGCGATACTGGGATAAGGGTCTTGGATGAGTAACATTGACTAGAACAAGTAAGAGGGACTACAGTGAAGGACTAGGTTTAGAAAGAGGAAGAGGGACAGTAATTAGGAAAAAAGGGATTACAGTAAGGAAGATGGAATAAAATGAGTCACTAGGACAATGACGAGAAACAGGGACTAGGGAAAGGAAGAAAGCCTAGGATAGGATTAGGAAGAGGAAGAGGGATGTGTAAATGGGACTATGATGAAATTGGGTGAGAAGTAGGGACTAGTATGTGGGCTAGAAAAGAAACAGGAAACTTACTTTACTTTACTTTAGTTTTCATAATGCACACACAAATCCGAAGGCCTCAGGATGCACAAAAAAGACCCAAGACAGACAGACGGCAAAAAAAAATGAGACAGGAAATGCAGAAACAAAGCAAATCTAGTTTACTCCTCTATGAATGAAAAGAGTCTTGGTCATTTCATTTTAAAATGAGCTAAACAGGGTGCTTTTCTAACTGAGATGGGAAGCCCATTCCAAGTGTGAGCGGCCAGGTAATCAAAGTTGATACTGCCATATTTTTTAGGTTGTATCGTGGTACAGGGAGGAGTTGGAGTTAATTGGAGTGAAGAACCCTCCAATTGGTGCAGGCCTAAGATGTACCGCTAAGTAGCCAGGAGGCAAATCCATTCAAACATTTAAAGTTAAGAGTGCAGACTTTATATTGCATTCTTTGTGAGACAGGGAGCCAGTGCAAATTGTGCCTTACCATAATCACATGTTGATGCTTTTTAAACTGGTGAAAAGCTCTAACTGATACATTTTGAGTAGCCTGGATCTTGTTAATGTTAAGGGCAGAAGTGCCATCCAGTAAGCGGTTACAGTAGTCCCGCTTGGTGAAAACTAAGGCTGGGGCAATGACTGCTCTATTCTCGAGGGACAAGTATGGTCTAATTTGCCAGAGCAGATTGTTGAGCTAGGCACATGCAGAATGTAAGTCTACTGAAGGTCATCAGGTTTTTCGAAAAACACACCCAAAGTCTTCACTTGTGGGGACACTTTGATGGAACAACCTGCAATAGAAAAATGATTGATTGTAGAGCAGATCTAGTTTCTTAAGCCTGGGTCTGACCCTATTGTCAACAGCTCTGTTTTATCATCATTTAAGGGAAGAGAATTCAGAGCCATCCAAGATTGAATGGTGGCATAGATGTTGTTAATAGCCACATTGTCTAGAACATGATTACCGATCCATTGCAAAGGAACCCGAGTGTCATCTGAATAGTTGGTATAGCAGACCCCATGCTCTGCAGAAGATCAAATAGAGGTCTGGTATAGATGTTAAATACATGGGGGACAGACAGGATCCTCAGGGGACACTGCAGGTAGGCTAAATTTGGGTGGCCTGGAAATCGCCCACTGCCAACACGGCATTAAGAGGACCCAAAAAGAATGTTACCCTGTTTGTAGCAGACACCAAGCATTTTATGACATCAGACAATATCTTAATAAGCAGAGCATAATCAACATGGTCAAATGCGGCTGATAGATCAAGAAGCATCAGCAAAGCAATATGACCTTGATCTGTTATGTCAACAATGTTCAATTTAAGGCACAGGAAGGGATGTTTCAGTGCCGTGTCTGGGTCGAAAGCCTGACTGGTGACACCCTAGCAGCTCATGAGTTTCACAGAACTCTTGCATTTTGGAATACATTACTTTACCCAAGATCTTTAACAGCAAGTGTACATTAGTAATAGGATGATAATTCCCCGGTATAGCAGGGTGAAGAGTGTCCTTTTTAAAGCAGCGTTATCCAAGACTATTAGTACCTGAGTCACAGAGGCTTCAGCAAAGAAAGCATTGATGATCTGTGTAATTCACAGAATAAGGGCCTCAGAATCTTTAATGATGCCTGCATGGCATGCATGCCCTAGGCAGGAGGTGGCTCATATACCTTTTAAGATAGTAAGAATCTAATTTTCAGTCACCTGATGAAAAGTGAAAAGAGGAGGGCTCTCCAAAAAGGGGACACCCATGGATGTTAATATATTTGTGGGTGCCTGGGGCACAGCTATGTAAGCGATATTCAATCAACACCACAGCTAAGTCAATGCCTAGTCTGGGATGCTGAGGAAAACCCTTATTGATGTATTTTTATATCCAGTTCAGTACTCTCGGTGACAACCCTTTTATAACACCCCCCTCTTAGAATCCCCCTGACCCCACTGAGCCATGAAGTAGGTTTGTTTTGCAAATTAAAAGGTTTATTTGGACAATTCAACAATATATATCTATCACACTTTTATAATATATTAATATCTGATAGTACACTGAGACATATGATGTGGATCCACAATGGGTAATGTTACAGTGGTACACTTGATTACTTAGGAGTACTATAGAGGATGAGGTAGCTGAGAATGCTTTATGGTTTCAAGGAAATGCAATGAGGAATAAAATGCGGTACAGAAATACTTGATATGATTTTAGCAAAAAATAAGATAATCACTTTTTCTCTGGCAATTCACCCCCCTCCCCTATGCAATGTAGGAAATGGAAGGAGATGGAAAGAGGAGCACACAGTTCTCAGGAATGCAATCAAATACAATACGAAATTCAGTTCCCCCCCAGCAAGCTTAGAGGAAACAGGTAGGAGTTTGAAACACAGGCCCAAAATGCTTTTTAAATGTGATGGCACTGGATGGGAAAATGTGCCAACTGATTTTAATTCCCTCAAGAGATTCAGGGTGAGTGGAAGATGCGTGTTGGTATTAGTTCAGGCTCACTTTAGCGATGCTCTATGAGTTATTACCAAGTTGCAAACGGATTTTAACAAAAGAAAGAATGGAGCTGCTATTTTGACAAGTGGAGAAATTAAGCCAAAATCGCAAATCGCGGTCAAATTTGAGAGTGCGTAAATCGTGATTGCGGAAAAAGTCTTGTTGGAAAGCCTAGATTCTAAGCTTTCAGATGAAAGTTAAATTTTGTTCCTAGCCCAAACGGTTCCAGAGATACGGACGATTAAATAAAGGTAGTTTTTCGGATTTTAAGTAAACTCAAAATGACAGGTGACAGCTTGCAGCTGCAGAATTGACAGGTGACAGATGTGCAGCTTTAAAAACGACAGATGACACAATTTCTAGGAGGCAGTTCTACTTAGGTTAAAATAGTTTGGATTAGATTATTTTAACTAAGAGATTGGTTCTGCACAGTTCTGCTAGGTAGTCACAATATAAATTTGAACTAGGCCTCGTCACGGATCTGGTCAACATGTCCGGCTGCGGTTCTGTCTGCTTGGCGGGTCAATCAGGCACCGGTTCTGCTCACAGTGATCTGGGTCAGCTCTGCTCTGCTGATCTAGCCTCTCTGGATTCTGGGTGTAACACTGCTTTCTGGGTACTGCTAAAGGTTCTTGCAAAAATTCTCGGCAAAACCTCAAACAGCACGCCCGGCTGTTGAATAGTTTGGTTAGTTTTGAGGCCTGCTGAAGAGGATTCAGCTGGTGGATTCAGGCCTCTCTGCTACAAATTCTGGAGTTCATTTCTGCTACAGGTTCTGGAGATTGATGGATTTGAAGTCTGGATCTCTGGATGTGAAGTCGTCGGTCAGCATGCTCCGCAGCAAATGGAATTGAATGTCTCTACCTGTCCCAGCAGTCTCTTTTTATGTGTTGTGGAAAGTGGGTGTGTGCGTTGGTCATAACTAAACCTGCCCCTCTCACTTATCATTGGCCAATTCCTCCTCTCTCCCTTGATTGGGGGAAGGAAATGTGAGTCAGAGTGATGCTGTAGGTTTTATGGTCAGAGGAACCTCCCCTTGTCAGATTGCACACAAATCTATTTCTGACCCAAATACATATTTATCTATGTACCATTTTTCTAATATTATAGGTCCAGTTAACATATTTTCTGTAGCACCAAACCATCCGATCCCTGTCTTTGTACGATGTCGTGTCCACTGATGACAGAATTCTCCCCTTTTCATCCAGATAACGACCTCTAAACCTTTCCAGATTTTACACAAATGTGCACCAGGGATATGGGTTACAGATGATAAAGTGTCAGATTTTTAACATGCATACATTTGGAGTGAGACCCTATTTTCCGCTAGCAACCCCCCAGAATACACCACAGGGTCCTAACGCCTCTTAAAATGTTCACAGAAAAATCACAAAAATAATGATATTACTTATATAATTCTGACAAGTCTGCACTATGAGTTATCTATCTTTTTAAAATTATGCTCTGGTCAAAAAGGGGTGTGGCTTCCCACATCACATGGTGGATTAACTGGTTTATCCACTTCCCCCAAGCTCAGCTGGCTTACAGAGGCACTGCCCCTCCCAGTTTCCCCTAAGAGGAAGCCACTTTACGGCCCCCCCCAATATAACATTTGCCTGAGTCCAGGACAGGCCTTTGTTCAACTCCCTGTAGTCCCCAGCTGCTCCACCCCTAATCTAATCAGAGAGGTGTTAACTCCTTTTGGCCAGGGGCTGAGTGGCTGAGCATCCAGTTTCAACTCCTGTCGGGCGTAGTTGTCAGGCAGAATTCAGTTTCATTAAGCCAGGTTTCAGCTAAATGTCACTTTTTGTTCCCAGTTTTCTACATTCAAATCAAACTGACAATTTTTACATATACATTAAATAATTACTTCCTTCAAGTCATTTCAGAATATAGTTTTACATTGTATCCACCTCTTAGCAAGTCTTTCCTTGGCCTGGTTTTGTTTCATTTGTTCAGTTTTACACAAAAGTCTGGTGGTTTTAAAACGCCGGCTTTCTGATAGTGGTGAGTACTGGTAATGCAACCATTTTTGGGATTAAGAAAATGAATTCCCCACAGTTCTGAATTGCTTTTTGGTAATCAGCATTGCCATTCCCAACTGTTTCAGGCTACTGTGTGTGTAGCCCAATGGTGGTTTTAGGCAGTGCCCTCCTGTGCTCACAACATAGGCAAAAATGGGTGGCAGCCTATTCTTCATGTTTTCCCTGTGCACTCTCTGGGGAGTTCTGGCCACCATGATGTTTTCAATGCCAGTACTGCACAGTTTTATGCTAGGGCTTGGATGCATGGGTAAAAACATCCCACAAGCCCCCCCTCTTGCGATGGCCATGCTGTCCTTTCGCTGATGGAACTCGCAAGATCTGGGATGTTCACCTCCTTTTCTTCTAATTCCATAGATGGCACAGTTCAGCATCTTTTCCTCCCTCCAGTCGATCAATCAGTTCTCCTTGCTGGTCCTGATGGGAGGATTGGGCGGTACCCCGGGCCCCTTGGTTCTCTGCTCCCGGTCCCCGGTCATCCTCCTTGGTCAGTCTCCATGTTTTCATCTCTCCTAGGATGATAAAGCAAAGCGGCAATACCTATTCGTAGACATTTCTTCACCACTATTAATGGTGTGGCGAACATATACATTTCATGAATCAGAAGATATGAACATATACATTTTCTTTTTTAAATTAGGAGACAAGAACATATATATATATATACAAGGATCACAGAATTTTATATGCTATATGTGGAATATTTTAGGGTTGGAACTGAATTACTCTGGAGCGGCCCCCTCTGGTATTCCAGTGGATTCATCCAGTTGTTGCAGAGTGTGCCTGGGATGGCAACACTTTTGCTGATTTATATGTACCCACTTGTCTTCCCCTTCCGCCAGACTGCCTTTGGGGATGCGGATCTTGTAGGCCACAGGGGAGATTTTGTCTATAATGTCAAACGGTCATATAATTCTGACAAGTCTGCACTATGAGTTATCTATCTTTTTAAAATTATGCTCTGGTCAAAAAGGGGTGTGGCTTCCCACATCACATGGTGGAATAACTGGTTTATCCACTTCCCCCAAGCTCAGCTGGCTTGCAGAGGCACATTTTCGCTGTTTGGCCTGGTTCCTTTGGAAATTGTATAGATAGACCCGGTCCCCCACAGTATATTCCTTCCTGGTGGTCTTCAGGTCGTAGTGAGTTTTCATGCTATCAGCTGATCTTTCTGGATTCCGCTGAGCATAGGCAAAAGCATGCTGAAGGTGTTTCCTTAAATTCTCCACATACTCATGAGTTGTGGAGGCATTTATCAACGTTTGCTCTTGGGTTCTGTAGAGCAAATGCTGGGGAAGCACCATCTTGCGTCCAGTCATCAACTCAAATGGTGACATTTTGGTTGCAGATGAAGGGGTAGATCTGATGGCCATTAGGACCAGAGGTAATCGGATATCCCAACTTGGCCCAGAATCTGCCACAAACTTTTTTAAGATGCTCACAATGGTTCGGTTATATATCTGCACTGCTCCAGAAGAAGCTGGCCTGTAAGCAATGTGTAGCTTACTTTTAACCCCCAGTATCTCCCACATCTTTGTCATTACTTCACTGGTGAAGTGGCTACCTCTGTCTGACTCAATCCTTTGAGGTAGACCAAAACGGGAAAAGATGTGGTTAATCATCAGGGCAGCTGCTGTTTCTGCCTTGCAGTTTGGGGCTGGGAGACATTCCACCCACTCGGTAAACAAGCATGTAACGGTCAACATGTACTTGTTTCCTCTAGACGAGCGAATCACAGGGCCTACAAAGTCGATTTGCAAATCTGACCATGGCAGTGTCACCCCCCTCTTTTGGAGAGGCGCACGGTGTGTGAGGGATGATGGCTGAAATTGTGTACACACAAGACACCCCTTCAAGTATTGGTTGAGGTCCTGCCCCATGTGTGGTCAGTATGCAACCTTTCTTAAGATTTCCAGTGTTGTGTGAAACCCCCTATGACCGGCGGTGGCCGCGTCATGGGCGTGACTAAACATCAGGCTTCGGAATGAGGTAGGGACCACCCACTGATCATGGCCAGCTTGGGATTTCCTTACCAACAAACCATCTTGGATTCGGAACCTTTTTGGACATTTCATCAACACTCTTAGATCCTCTTTCCCAATGTAATCGGTATCCGTCAGGGGAAAGTACTCAGGGTCCTCAAGGTGTTGGTAAAACTTACCAATAATTGGATCCCCCTTCTGAGCTGTAATTAAATCAGCATCAGGGGTCTCCTTACTCTATTGTGCAGTTGAAAGATCATTGTGAGCATTTGTCTGGGATCTAGTGATAGCAGTGACCTGGATTTCCCCCAACAGGGACTATTTCTATTAGATCCCCTTGGATGGCCCTGGTTTTGGCCAGCTGATCAGCTAAGTCATTTCCAGTTTTTTCTGGTCCCTCTACTTTGGATTGACCCTTGTCTTTTTCCAGTAGATGGTCATCCCATTTGATGTGACCAGATCATCAATATTTTGGATTAGCTTCCCATGTTTCAGGGGTTTGTTATTAGCGCATAACATGGCTCTGGTTTTCCAGTTGACAAGGTGCTCCACGAACCCGTTCCGTACATAATCCGAATCTGTGATTATGACCAGTTTGTGGAGTTGATGCTGGACAGCAGTGAGGATGGCCTGATGCACAGCCATCAATTCTGCCACCTAACTACTTCGGGGACCAATTTTGTATCCAGCGGAGGGTTCTGGGAACTCCTTCACCCATGCATTCCCTACACCAACCACCAGTTCTTTCTCCCCGTCGTTGTCAACATGGTAAGAGCATCCATCCACATAGACAGTGGGCATTCCCTCACACTTGTCTTCTTCAAAGACTTTGTGTGGGGAATTAAGGTATGCCTCCATGTTGTCCTTGATTTTTAGACTTTCGTCCTCGAGACAGTTTTCTCTGGCACAATCATGCAAGTCAGCCAGACCTTGCGCGAGGGGACTCTTCTTGTTTTGGCCATATCTGACCTCCACAGGAAAGCCTTGCATTGACATAATCCAGGAAGTAATTCGGGAATTACTCACATTTCCGGCCCGGATTCTGTCACTTTGGAGATATTGCAGAGTCTGGTGTGGAGTCTCCACTATGATGTGTTCCCCCTGGATAAACGGGTGGTAATTCTTCAATGCCCACACCGTTGCCAGGAGTGCCTTCTCACAATCGTTGAATTTTTCCTCCACAGAGGATAAAGTTTTGCTCGCATAGGAGATTACTTTATTGACCTTGTCATGCTTTTGGTATAATACTGCCGTCAAGCACGTATTAGAGAACCCCGTCTCCAGGAAGAACTCCTTGTTTCTGACAGGGTAAGCTAGGCAAGGTGCTTGTGAGAGGCTTCTTTTGAGTTGTCTTACCGCCTCAGATTGTTCTGGACCCCATTCCCACTTTACCCCTCCCTTCAAGAGATGAATCAGGGGTCTAGTGATCTCTGCGTAGCCTTCAATGAACTTTCTGCTGTAATTAGTCAGTCCAAGGAGGCTCCTTAGTTCCCGCAGAGTTGTGGGGTCTTTCAGTTTCTGGAGTGCTTCCACTTTCTTTTCTTGGGGACAGAGACCCTGAGGAGTAATCTCATGCCCCAAGAAATTAACCACTGTGCTTTCTGAAAGGAAAGTTTTGCTCCGGCGGCCCTCAACTGTGTCAGAACATAACGGATCTCCGCTATGTGTTCCTCCACAGATGAACTTTTGATGAGGACATCATCTACATAAGCCAGGTTACCCCTCGCACCCAGGTCGGGCATGGCCTTGTGTAGGAAAATGTTGAATTCATTGCCTGTGTTGAGGTATCCGAAGGGAGTCCGGGTCCATGTGTACTGCTGGCCTCCAAAGTAATATTGAAACCCTGGCAGTACAATCTATGCCACACCCACCAAGAAAAGAACAAAATACCAAATTGGAAATAACAGGTGCTACACTTGACCAATCTGTATACAACTTTAACACCAACAGTCAGGGTAGCTCATCTCCGTGAAAGAACACCACCAATTTCACTAAAGTGCTTGTAGATAACAACTCCATGGAAAGTGTCAGGGAATTCATTGAAGACAATAACATTGATGTGTTATGCCTAGCAGAAACGTGTTTGAACAATGCAAGTGGCCCCAAAATAGATCTGGCGGTGCCAGCAAAATATAACTTCTTTCAGAAGAACCAGGAAAATGGCAAGGGTTGTGGGGTGGCCGTTATCACCCGAAACAACTTCAAGGGATGTGAGATAATTCATCTTAAACTCACCCCCAACACCAAGAGTTGTATTAATGTAATACTGGTATACTGCCCTCCAAGGGATACACAGGGATTCAATGAGGAACTTACACATCTCTTAGCCATACTCAACAGACCCAACTGCTCAACCATACTACTGGGTGATCTGAATAGATGGTGCAATGTGGCATCTGGTAAAGAAGCAATATTACTGGAACAGAATCTTAAAAACAAAAACATCTCAGTACATAATAGCAACCCAACACACATCATGGGTAATATCCTGAATTGGGTGGCTTCCGGAAACATTAAAATTGAGGGTATGGAAACTAAACCCTGCGTTTGGTCGGATCACCTCTTTGAGATCTATTTACCTGAGAAGCCCCCAGCAACACAAATAAAGTTGAGAAAGTCCTCATCAGGAACCTTAACAAAGTAACATCAGATGATTTTAACAACTGCCTTGATGCGCTTTTGACTTCCACTACTGATTTGGATCCCCATACATCTTAGTTGCCTCATGCATTGGGCGCATTAGATCAGGTAGCCCCGATAAAATTAAAGACAATGGGGGTCATTCCGAGGTAAGGGGAAAACGATGCCGGAAAAGGATTACCGGCATTGTTTCCCGTTACGGGCTATTCTGACCTACCAGACCGTTATTTACGGCGCCGTAAAGTACAAAGTCGTAAATAGCGGTCTAGTGGCGCGCGCCCGACACTCCATGCCGAAATTAGCGGCATGGCGTAAACCGGAGCTGATCCTAAGCAATGCGGACATGCAAAAAACGGCCTCCCCAAGGCCGCAAAGTACCTTACCGGCATGGAGTAAATAACGGCATCGCCGAGAAGGTGTTAAGAACCCTGAGCAGTATTTCCAAGAGGCACAGGTGCACTCAATCAGCACAGATAGAGGCAATGGAGTCTGGCACAGCACAAAAGGAGCACACCCACACACCACACCCCCTCCCACACCAAGATGATACTAATTGTAGCAGCATTCCTGGAGCTGGAGGCCCTGCTTGCAAGGCAGCAACTACAACAGCAACAACAACAACCACAGCCCCCACCACAGAGGATACACAGGAGGAGAAGGAAGGTGAGACAGGCCCAGCATGCCCTACCGGTGCAGCCAACATTACCACGCCGGCAGCCCCCAATCCCCCGCATCAGAGCCACCCCCTTCAACCTCACACCAGAGCAGATCCACACCCTGTACCGGCTTGACTGGGACACCATTACCACCATAGTGGACCTGATACATGTCGATATAGTGAGCCTCATAGAAATCAGCACTGCCACCCCCCTCAACTGAAGGTAGTGTCTGTGCTCCACTTCCTTGCCACAGGCACCTACCAACATACAGTGGGACACATGCATGGCATTTAACAGCCCATATTTTCCCAGATACTCAACCAAGTGCTGGATGCCCTCCTCAACCACACAAGGGACTACATATCCCTACCCCGGACTCCCCAGGAGATATATGATACAAAAGTTGCCTTCCATGCACTGGCAGGCATGCCAAATTGCATAGGTGACCTTGACTGCACCCACGTTGAATTGGTGGTCCCGCATGCCATGGAGGTGCCGTATTGCAACCACAAGCAATACCACTCCTTCAACGTCCAGATGGTGTGTAATGCCAGAAAAGCCATCACACATTGCAATGCCCGATACCCCGGTTCAACTCATGACTCCATGGTCCTGCGGAACTCCACACTACCACGCTACATGGAGCGACATGCCGGACGACGTGCCTGGCTGCTTGGTGAGTAACCTGAATGGGCCATGGCAGTGCATTGGGGCTGTGAGTATGTTGGCTGCATACTTCAACTGGGTGGGAAAGGGGGGGGATGCCTACTTCACCTGAGTGGGAAAGGGGGGGAGATGTCTACTTCACCTGGGTGGGAATGTTCACGCCAGTGCACGATGTGCACCTCACAGAACACTGTGCCCCAAGGCAAGTGACACGGCACATGACTACCTAACCACACAGTGATGAATTAGAGTTGACACCTAACACAACATGACTAACAGGAAATATGGCTAAATACCACAACACATGCACCACTCATCGGCGGCCCTTACACACCATAAGGGCATCCAGCACCATGCAGTGCAATAGCACCATGTCGCAGACTCCTGCATCTCACCACACAGGACAGTCATCCCTGGGAGTGCATAGAAGTGAGTCTAACAGGGAACCCACAGCGTGTCACTGGTCCTGCACACCCATAGGATTGCTGCAAGTCACCATGGCACAGATCAGTGCAGAATGATGAGTATGCTACTAACTACAGCCAACCCCCCCTGTCACCAAAACTCGCACAACACATCAATGAATGCAGTCCAACACTGCTGCATGCATATACGATGCACATGCAACGTGACGTGAGGGCACACCATAACCCATCATGAAGAAGCTACCCCCTCCATCATTCTATTGCACAAGACACATAGCCGGGCCAGTAATGGGGTGAATGCATCCTGGGACATCTGTGTATGGCCAGTAATCACCTGCTGCCATGCAAGACTAGTACAGTTCTCCACCATGAATTTACAAACACTTACCTTCATTCCACTCTCATGCAGGTGATGCTGGCTACCCTTTGAAGCCGTGGCTCATGACCCCGGTCCGCAACCCACAGAACAGGCACGAGGAGGACTACAATAGATCCCATACCCGCACACGGGTGGTGATAGAGCAGACCTTCGGCCTGTTGAAGGCACGATTTCGTTGCCTCAGCCGGTCGGGTGGGGCACTCATCTACAGCCACGAGAAGGTGTCCAAGATCACCATGTCATGTGTAATACTGCACAACATGTGCATCCGTCGGAACATGCCACTGCCCTCTGGCGTGGAACTGCTACCACCAGATGATGATGAGGGGGAGGAGGAAGGAATGGCAGGACAGCATCACGGTGCCGATGCACAGGAGGGACGTGCCTTGCGGCAATCATTGATCGGACAATATTTCTGACTCACTAGTTAGCTGAGGGTGTGGGGATGACAGGACATCAGGCACTGGGTGTGGGGATACATGTACACATTGCACTGTGGAACATTAAAAGACACATGCACAATGATCAATGTCCACTCTGTTTTTTTTGGATGATCAACCGGTGTATTGAATAATAATGTTCTAACGTGTACAACAAAACCTCTGCCCCCACCCCCTCCCCCCCAACTCCCACACACACCCTCACCCCCTCCCCCCAAATCCCACACACATCCCTCACCCCCCTCCCCCCAACTCCCACACACACCCTGACCCCTCTTCCCCTCCCCCCCAACTCCCACACACACCCTCACCCCCTCCACCTCCCCCCACAACAACCCCACAATAGTTCCATTAGGACAACATAGGCCACATGTGCGTGCCAGCATGGTCAATGTGCACTCCCAGAGCCAGGGGGATCCATGTCGTGGCGGCGCAATGTACGCAGTGAACGACGGACCGGGGTGGTCTGGGTGGAGGAGCTTTGTGAAGGTGGGTCCTCCCGCTGGGGCTGTGGTGTGGGGTGTGCTGCTTCCAGGGCATCTGCGATCCGGCCAAGGACGTTGCAGAGCCGGTTTGTGCTTGCTGTGATCACCTCGCCCAGAGCCTGAAGGTCATTGCGCCACTCCACCCTTGATTCGCGATTGTCCCTGATGAACACCTCAATGAGGCCTGTGAGATGCTGGGAGCGCACTACATCCATGGCCGATGTGGCCGATGTGCTTGGCAGGCTTGGTATTGGGCCTGCAGGCCTTTCCGGAGTTTCTGCAGGGGAAGTGGATACAGGACAGGCAGGTTGTACTCCTTGCCCTGTGAGCCCTGGGTGGGGTATCACTCTCCCCGGAGTCGCTGTGTGCCACCTGGCTGTATGATGGTGTGTCAGGGGTATGGGCAATGTCATTGGTGTCCTCCACGTTGGCTCCCGATATTGATGGGGGGCTGTCTGGCACATCAAGGAGGCACATGGCTGCATTTTCACCAGCCACACTTGACTCCTCATAGTGCAGCATGGGACATGTGTCCAGCGGCACTGCAGGCATGGGTAGGGGTGCGGGTGGGGGTTGTGCACCCTCCATGGGCGTTGCTGGAGCAGGTGGTGTTGCTTGTGTTGTCTTCCTGCTAGAAGGTATACGGCGGCCCCTGACTCTGCCCCTGGAGGTACTGGCCCGGGTGCTTTCCTGGTCCTCGCTGTCATGCTCGCTGCCTGTGGGGGGGGGGAAGAGAGAGACGGCATGAGCAATGATTTGGGGGTCAGCATTTCTACATGCCTATGGTATCACAATGGGATTGCAGCGGTTTGTTGACATTTGGGTAGTGAGTGGGACAGTGATCTGGGCTTGGATGGTAAATGCATGCAGATGTCTGGGTCACCCATGTTGGTGGAGTACTGTGATGACTCACACAATCACTGCCCCGTGTGCCTCACAGATTCAGCCTCTTTGTCTGGTATGGGCCATATGGGTTACAGCCTTGCACTTGCACCTGACATCAGCCTGGGTCCCACTTGTTACCGCATGATTTCATTGTGGGGGTGTTGCCCAACAATGACGTGACACCTTGCCCAGTCCTTGGCAGTGACTTACGTTAGGAATGCATGTTCTGTCTTGACTCATGACACTCACCTCCATCAGTGGATGACGCTGCACCGCACTCCATTTCTCTAACCCCTTCTATGGCTTCTGTGCCCATCATGGCCGCACACGTTTCCTCCCACTGCATCATTTTGATGGGGGAACCTGGCCCTCCTCCTGTCTCCAGGGCCTGACTTCTGTTTTCCAAGAGGATGGCCCGCACCCTGAGACGGAGGTCATCCCACTGTTTCCTGCAGTCCTTGGTGGTGCGTGGGGTGTTTCCCACGGCGCTCACCCTCTGTGCCACCAAGGCCCAGATCTCTTTCTTCCTGACGACGGTGGGCCTCCGCATATCACTGCTGAATACAGTGTCTGGAGCTCATCCTGGGTAAAGCGCTCCTTCCTTATGCGTGCAGCACCCTTTTTTAATGCTTTGGGCATGATGCTGGTCTTGAATGCCTATTTCTCTGATCACTATATGCCTCCGGGTCCTGTAGGGAGAGGATGGCAATGGATTGTGATTTTAAAGATGGCCGCCGTGCTCCTTTCCGTTCCTGTGCGATGACGTTTTTTCCAGTTCCGTTTTTTAACGGTGACCGTAAATAGCGGGGACCGCTATTTACGGTTACCGCCAATTTCTCTATGTCGGTAGTGTTATGTACGTTGCGCTTGTTGACGGTAAGGGCTTTTGGGGACCTTTTACGGCATGGCGCTGAGGTACATTACCGGCATGGCGCAAAGCGTGTGCACGCGAAGTCGGAATAGGCCGATTTTTACGGTCTTGTGCCAGCACCGAAACGCTCTTTACACCAGGCCGATAATCACCTATACTTACCGCCGAACTCGGAATGCGGCCCAATAGGACATGGGATTAACCCACAGAATGTGGTTCACCCCTAAACTAGAAACCATGAAGAAAACCAAAATACAGACTGAGCGTGCATGGATTAAATCCAGAACAGACCAAAATAAAGCAATATAACTATAGAAAAAATGTATACAACAGCAATAGTTGAAGCAAACAAATAATTCTTCAATGATCAAATCGAGAGTACAGCGAATAGCTCAAAGAAGCTAATCAAGATAAAAAAATAAAAAAAATACCTAAGATCCCTACACCCTTTGCCCCCAGAGTACAACAAGCTTTTGCTGAAAAGATCATATTAACATTACATATAATAGACAAATACCCTAGTCTCGGTACACAATCCAAGCAGAAAAGAACTGTGGTTTACTACTCAGCCTATGTTTCAATTCAAAGAAGTTTCTCTACTGGAAGTAACCAAAGTAGTCAAAATCATGCACCCTACCACATGTTCTGGTGACATAATTCCATTGAAACTCGTCATAGCAATTCAAAGATCCTTGCCCCTTTTCTCACAAGTTTTGTCAATTCCACTTTTGAACACAGTACCATACCAGATACCATTAAAGAAAGAGTAGTGACCCCCTGTAAGGCAGAATTATATGCAGTACCCCTTGGGGAACACCTGACACAATTAAGACTACAAGTGACTGTACAAATTCACCTTTGGTACAAGTGTGTACTACACAGCAAAAGTGGTAGCGATGGCTGAGCAGCCAGACTTATCTCAAGAGCACGTGAGCAGTATCAATAGTTACACAAAGGAAAGCAATTACTATGATTCAAACACACACTGACTCAAGGTTTCTGAGTAAAAGAATGTACATTTATTTACACATCAGTTATATAACATTTCACTAAAGTAAAGCAGTTTAAAAATCACACTCTTACTACACCACACAACTCCCAATAGGTTCCAGACAAGTTCAGCTCACAAATGAAGTGGGAGCAAAATGGCACTCCAGAAATTTAAAAGGGAGGGAAAGACAAAGTTAGGCAGAAATTGAACAGTACCAACAGGTAAGTAAGCAAGGCAATCTAGAAAGAGGAACTACAGTGATGGAATCAAATCAAAAAGACTTAGGGCCAAAGTCAATGTCTTTTGCTCAAGATCACACAGCACAGGGTAGTTTGCGGTTAAGTCTTTGACAAGAGTTCCGGACGAAGCTGACCTCCTGGTCAAATCACCTAATTTCTCTCTGAGTGGGCAGACCTCTCCTGCTCCGTCCTGGCCTCTACCACTCAACTCCTCCTCCTCGGTAACCTAAATATACATTTAGACTCTCCTTGCTCCTCCTCTATACTCTTCCGTGACCCCTGCGACTCCCTCTCCCTGTCCATCCTCCCCTCTGGCCCGACTCACTCTGCAGGGCACACAATGGATGTCTTGATCTCCTCTGACCTCCCCCTCTCCATCCATCTGACCACTCCTCTCCCCTGGAGCGATCACTCCCTCCTCTCATCTCATCTCTCCCTCTCTTCCCCCCAAGCCAAGCCTACCCCAAAACTGCCACCTACCTTCTCGGACATCTGGCCCATGAAGCGTGTGTCAGTTGAGGCTTTTGCCGCCACTTTCTCTCCCCCCCCTCCACCTTTGGCTGTCTCACATCCTGAGACAGCCCAGTCTCTGCTCTACACTTCAATTTCTGATACGCTTGATGCTCTTGCCCCTGTCATGAGGGTCCGTTTGAAGTCCAAAGCCAAGTGCAACTCCTGGTATGACTCTGACCTAGCTACACTTAAACGTATTTGTAGGGCAGCTGAGAGGAAATGGAGGACTTCTGTTCATCTTCTGACAAACTGGCCTGTCGCCTGCTACAAAGGCAATACCGACTCTCTGTCCTCACCAAAAAGAGAGTCCACATTCAAGCTCTTGTCTCTGCGGCATCTAACAACTCGGCCAAACTCTTTAAATTCTGCAAGGAGCTGGTCAACCCTGCTGCAGTCTCTACCCCTCCTGTTGCCTCCCAGGCTCTTTGCAATGCCCTTGCCTCTCACTTCATTTAAAACACCCAGGACATCCTGTCCACCCTCTCCACCCACAACCCTCCTCTTCCCTCTCCATCTGTGCTTGCTGACCCTACTTCATCCACCCTCCCACCACCCTTCTCGTCCTTTCCTCTTTTCACCCCTGACGAGGTTGCTAGACAAGTCCGATCTATGAAAGCCTCTTCAAAACAGGTTCATCCCTGTTCCTCTAAAACCATCAAGGACCACATTGACACCCTCGCTCCGGCCCTTGCTGATTTTTGCAACCACTCCTTTGCCTCTGGACCTTCCACTCCCCTCTGAAGCACTCCTTTGTGCATCCTCTTCTAAAAAAAACCCACAGCTGATCCTTCTTGTCCAGCTAACTATCCCCAAATTTCCATTACTCCCTTTCTTGGCAAACTCCTGGAAAAGTTGGCCATCTCTCAGCTTAACCTTCATTCCAATTCTGTTGGCTCTCACCATGACCACCAGTCTGGCTTCAGAGCTGCCAGAAGCACGGAAACTGCTCTCCTGAACATCCGTGAAGATCTGCTCTCCAACCTTGACTCTAACATTCCCTCTGTCCTCATCCTCCTCGATCTCTCTTCTGCCTTCGACACGGTCAACCATACCATCCTGCTCAACCGTCTCCGTGAAAACCTGGGTATCACTGATCAGGCTCTGGCCTGGCTAACCTCTTTCCTCTCAGATCGACCCTCCCAGGTCCAACTTGGGTCCTTCCTTTCATCTGTCTTCCTCTCTACCTGTGGTGTTCCCCAGGATTCTAACCTCTCGCCCTGGCTTTTCAACCAATACCTGGCAACTCTCACCCACTGCATTGCCATTTTCTGCTCAAATTTCCAGTGCTATGCTGATGACACTCAACTCATTTTCAGGCTGCCCTCTGCCACCTACTCTACCTCTCTCATCTCTGATTGCCTAACTGCCATTTAAGATTGGTGTGCCGCCAATGATCTTTGTCTGAATGCCAGCAAGACAGAGATCCTCCTCATCGGCACACCTTCACCATCCTTTCCCCTCACTCACTGGCCGGCCTCCCTTGGCCCTCCTCCTTCCCCCACCTGTGAGGCTAAGAACCTCGGGGTCATCTTTGACTCCTCCCTTTCCTTCTCCGCCCACATCTCTGAGGTTTCTAAAAAGTCAAATTTCTGACTGCACCTCCTGAGAGGTACTCTGCCTTTCCTCTCCTTCCCCCAGAAGCTCATGGTATCCCAAGCTCTGGTTCTCTCTAGCTTGGACTATTGTAACAGCCTCTTTCTAAATCTACCTGCCTCTACTTTCCACCCTCTGCAACTAATCCAGAACAGGACTGCAAGACTTGTCCTTGGCCTCAAGCCCTGGGATCGTATCTCTTCAACTCTAAAATCTCTCCACTGGCTCCCAGTGGATGCAAGGATTAAATTCAAAACCCTCTGCATTGTCCACAAGACTTTCTGGGGCCTGGGTCCAAAATACCTTCAGCTATCCCTCCGCAGATACCTCTCTTCTCGAGCTCTTCACTCCTCTACCTCCAACTCCCTCAGAGTCAGTCGTTTTTCTAAGAAACGAGTTGGGGGTAGATCTCTGTCTTCGGCTGGGGCCTCCCTCTGGAACAGCCTCCCTGCCACTCTAAAACTTGAGGAGAACTATCTCTGGTTCCGGAAGCACCTCAAGACCTTCCTCTTTTCTTCTGGCTTCGCTCTCCCTCTCCCCTGCTGATCTGTTCTCTCTTGGCACCATGCAACTGGCCACCCTCTGTCCTTTGGGCCCAGGTACCTGCTCATCCTGCCACCCTCCCGCACTGCCTCTGGGCCACCCCTTGCACTGGGGTCTGTATCTGTACCCATACAGACCCCCCTTTTTCTTCCTGCACTTATCAGACCTACCCTGTCTGCTGCCTTAAACCTAGAACTTGCAAATTGCTGGCTGCATTAACACTGTTTGTTGCCTTTATTATTTATTTATTGTTATTTATTTGTTTCTCCTCTGCTTCGCACTTTCCAACTCTCCCCCTTCCATGCACTTTTCCCCTCCCCCTCTCCCATCCACTTGCGTGTTCTCAATGTCACTGGGCCTAGTAAGATCGCTGTTTATTCTCCCCTGTTCCCCTCCCTTGCCTTGTCGTGCTCTGAAACACTTGTTTACGAGCGCGATAGAAATAAAATATCAATCAATCAATCAATCAATCAAAGAGTAGAGAAGGAAAAGCCCTGGGATTGGAGAAATATTTCACACACTTTCACCACGGCTGAACAAAACTTACAACCAGATTTGCACAGTACCTTTACATGGAGAAGAAGCTGTAGCTGTACTGGACGTTCCGGACAGTTCCTGCAGGCTCATGGTTCCTGAAGCGACTGTCGGACTCACATGAAGTAGGCAGACTGGAGGGTCCTGCGCTGCCCAGGGAAGAAATCAGCAGCAGAGCAAAGCAATGAATAAAAGGTGCACTCCTTAAAACACAAGCAGGGTCCGACCTTCCTGGCTATCCGGCCCACTGCAGCTCTGTACGGCGAATTCGACCAGATTAGGGAGTGCTGGCTTGCAGTTTGGGCGAACTGGTTGGCCCCACCACTCAGGGGAAGAAGATTCCTGGAGGATCTTCTCTGTCGTTGGAGTTCGAGGATTCGGACCTCCATCAGGGCTTCACCAGGCGGTTCAGCCGTGGTAGTGGTCCTCTTCCATCAGCTCCTCGTTGGTTCTTTCGTTCCAGTGGCAACTCTGCCAGAGACCTGTTTTTTTATGCAGTTTTCCCCATTCACACAGCCTGGCTGTCAATCACACAGCAGAGTGTCTGTCCCGCTGGGAGAGCCGCCCCCACAGCCAATCAATTCAGAGTGCAACATGGTTCTCCAAAGAGACCCTGTGCAGGGAGTCCTAAACCCCTCCCTCACATCCTGTCCCCCCCAGACATACAGGCGCCTAAGGAGGGCTTCTGCGTAGAAGCCTGTGAAAAGACGGTGAACAAAGGAACCAAACCTGGTTTGGTGCGCAGAGTAAAACATGAGAAAGACATTTTCAAAAAGAAATGGCGAATAAACCCAGCCGGAACCGAAATAGAACTTATATGGTCTAGCGGGTTTAAGTTCGAGGCTACCAAGATAGCCTAAAACAATACCAAGGTTATTAAGATAACTGCGGTAGGAAAAATAGTGTAGTTGCCACTGCCACCAGCCAAGTCTTGATAAAAAGGGAGCAAAACAACGCTCCAAGATAAACAGACAAAAAGGGATAAGTATTAACCCTTTCCAGTACTCTATTTAAGACAGGGTGTACTGGGTCTGTGGGTTTACAGAGGCTAATAAAGTTAATGGCAACTTTATATGTTCTGGGAGAGAGTAGTCAGTCCCAGAAAATAGAGTCTGAGTTGGGAATTCTAAAAGACAACCCTGTGTCACTGCACTGAAAGGATCTAATCTACATTTGCCAGTACTAAGAACAGGCTGAATCTATTCATTTAAAGTTCTCCTGACGACTAAGGTTTTCCACATCGCTTGGTCCTCTAATGACCACGTCCTGATGACAGTTCGGACCCTTCTGACCACCTGCTATCACATAACATCTTCTGAAGGCCACTAACACTCCGAACCAGAAACACCAACCTCTTTATGTGTCGACAACAATGGCATACTACTACTAAAAAGTAGTACATGAATCTGCACACATATCTATGCTACTAACCCTCACTTTTATGTGTGGTGAAAATATTAACTTGTTTTGCCCCCTTGGGCTTATGTGTTTTTAAGGTCCAATATTGTGTATATAGGCCTACATTTTTTAGATGTGTGTCCACTTTTTCAATTAAAGTAAAAATCATCCTTGAATTTGTTCAGCTTATTTTGTGACCTTCTTTGGCTAGTATTTGTTAAACCTAGCCTGCTGCATTTCATACCTACCTCCAATGAGTTTTTGAACAGGGGATGCTTCTGACTCTCTCTCCTCCCTCTATGGGTAAAAGGTGTTACAGGGACAGGGGATACCGCGTCTCACCATCCGGTGTCCCACTCCCACTCCCCGAAGACCCCTCATTCAGCTGATCCTCCCGCACTGGTCCAACCCCAGGAACTGGATCCAAAAGTGATGGGCATGTCTCCTGGCCACCTGGATGACAGATCCCCAGGGACTAATGGGTGAGACCCTTTCAGGTTTCTCACAGTAGCAGTACAACACAATATCCAATTTATTCTAGGAGTATGCTATGCCTAGAGATGCTGTTTCAAGGCCTGGGAAGGCGTTGACTACAAAGATATTATGAAAATTATGCAGTGTACGATGAAGAAAAATATGACTGCGTATCGATGGTGGATTTCCTCTGATACATTGTAAAGGGTAGATAATTTGGCTTACTTAGGATATCCAATAACATGAAAGCCCCACGAGACCCAGTTAAAGGAATGCTGATGTCGAGGGTGATTGGCCTCACCAACCAAATGTGTAAAATGGAAGCAAAGTATGGGAAGATTTCAACAATTCCTCTTTTCTAATTTTATAAGGGAAACGTTGTTCCTAAGGTGCTATATGGTGTGTAAGTCTTACAGTTGCGGATTTTAGACTTCTTACCAAGGTGAGAAGGGCTAATGTGGTGCAGGGTTTTGAAAACACGTAACTCCTTTCCAAACACAGAGATTCAATACAAGATGGGAATGCCGTCTCTTGTCAGTAGGGCCAGATGGAAACGTCTGTCATTTTTTTAAACAAAATTCTTTGCCCTATCGGAGATTCTGTTCATTTATTTATTTATTTATCACATGTATTGTACGCCGAAACGCTGAGGTATCACGGCATAGTAGTTACAGACAATTTGGTTATTACAATTTTTACAATTAGACAGTAGGTAGTCAAACACAGAAAATACAGTTGTAGTTACATCTGGGTGGAGGTGCATAGTCATTTCAGGGACAGATAGATAGGCAAGTTAGTATGGTTGAAATCTAGTTTGGATAGGCTTGTTCTATTCAAATTGGTGAAATAGCCAGTTTTTGAGGATCCCAGTGTTATCAGAGAGCGGAATACGGATCAGTCATTGAAGTGTTCCTTCAGTTTCTGTGAGAAGATACTTCATCAACTTGATTGGACCCAGTGTGATCTAATGGAGAATCCGGGGAAAGAAAAGGCAATACTGTACTGTTGAGATTGTTTTTCACAGTAAAAAAGCTACGCAGCTATGAGTCCCCAAGACACTTAAGCTTTAATCATAAAAAAATGTGGTGTTTTGGCTCCTTACTTGACTATATATCCCAACCGGTTTATTTACATTTCCATTTTTAAATTCAGGTGGAACCGTCATTCAAAGAGACACATATTAGCTTGTTATAAACTACTCTCTGATGAGCAGGCCGTGTGTAGGTTTGCAATAGTTAGAATGAGATAGAGTCCTTGAAGCATCTATTGATATGCTGCCTGGCTTTGGAGGGCAAACATACTCAGTATTTTACACAGTTTGTATATTCAGAGAATGTTATTGATAGTAAAGTTTTGCGGTCGAATCGTCTCAACGGAAATATTTAAAAATGTCAACCTCATTTGTGCGCGCCACAGTCACTGCGACATTGGGGGTGCACAAAATACTGACTCCCATTATTTCGCCCAATCAGAGATGGGAGTTCTGGGGGTGTCCCCTGTGATCCTTGGGGACAGTAACGGGAGTCAGGGGCTCCAGGGGTGTCCCACGCTTACCATTCTGGTAACCAGGAGACAAGAAAGTAAAAAAAGGCACCCTGCGGGGTCAGCTCCGACCCACTCAAGTGGGAGGAACCGACGCCGCAGGGATAGCGAGGATAGGCGGCGCACACACAAGTGGGCCACTGAAAAGGTAAGTGGGGTGGGGTCAGGCACATGGGTAAGGTGATCTATTTGATTACTGCTCTGCACCATAATTGGTGTTGACATTTTCTTCGGTGCAGTTACGGGCGGCGCAGTGATCACATAGATTTGTCTCAATGGGTGTAACACCTCATTTGTTTTAACAGTGCTTGGTTTCATCAAATGTTTAAACCCTGATGAGTTACATAGATATTAGCATTGTATTTTGACCTTAGATTTTAACCAGGTGTGTAAAGATTTATGAACTATTATGTTAAAGGTTAGATGATTACATATTTATTTACTATCTGTACAATTGAATTAGGTTTGAAAAAAATATGATGCAGAATTTTCTAATTTGTTAAAGGTTATTTTTTAACCAATGTCAATAAAATAAATGCTAAAACATTTCAAAAGATATAAAGAGTAAAACGGAAAGGTGCTAGGCCTCACCGTGGCAGAGCTGGTGGCAGGTGTTCACGCTGCTCTGCTGGAGTCAGGCAGAAGACGGGCAAAGTTCCAAAGCACCAGGTGAGCAGCAGTAATCAGGAGTCCCACTACACTGCCACACACACCAGGGCTGGCAAACAGCTCGGACATAGCTAGAACTTCACCTTTGATTAGCATTTCTTCCAGCCTCACACAGGACATACAACTGACATTGCATAAAGGCCAGCCATATAACTGCAATCCTTTTAAACAAATAGGACATACGTATCAACGCATAATGTCTCACGCGTGGTTTTGCTTCTGAGTTCATAGTTAACACAGTACACAATAATGGAGACTTGATACGCAAATATGTTACACACACCTGACACAACCACAAAACTGCCTGATGTGCAATAGCCTGCGACAACCAAATCAAAACAGGACACAGTTACCTGCGAAATGAATAGGCCCAAAATGTATGGGACGCAGTGGCACACTGGATTTAACACTTGCTTAGGGCGTATAAAATAGGGCATTTACTGAGGCAGAGTTCTGTCACCATACTATATTATACACAGGGGCAGCACTGCACTTCCCATTTGTGATAAATGCCACTGACATTCATTCAACTAATGACAGAATTAAGGTGACAAACCCTGGTTTAAACCAGGGTCACTTTCATAATTTTCTCCCGTTTGCAAAAAATATGCATGGGACAGCGTCTGCCACATGTGCTTTACCAATTTAACATTATAGAGTGCTTGTGGTGGCATTCACAGATCCACACCATGCATTGCTCATATTTCCTTCCATGTCAGGGGCTTGCAGGCAGAGGCGTGCCTACACAGTTGAGGGGAGACAAGTGTACAAGAGACAGGCGTGTAAGGAGTCCTGCAGACAAGAAAGGATAGGCAATAACTACAGACAGGCAACAAAGGCAGTGACCAGAAAGGGGCATGAAGTACAAATAAGCCAAACATGTAAGGTTTCCAGTTGGGGGTACGCAGAATGGGGAAAGAGTTTCCCACAGTCTCAGGGGAAACTCTAGTCTTCTGAGCTGGTTACTTTGACAGGGCCCCACTCTGAATGCTCATGGAACGGACCAGCAGGTGTGAGTGTCTGTGTCTGGACCCTAAGGCACAAACATGAAAACCGTACTCGCAAGACTGAAGCCTGTACAGGTCCAGCAGAAACTGAACAGTGATTGCCTCCTGAAACAGAAACCAGCACACTGGTAACAACATTACACAAGATATAATACTGAAACGTGACAAAGGAAAGGGGCAGAGATTGCCTGCTGGGAAACCCATCAGCCAAACTCTGAACTATGGAATTACACAAGCACAAGTGAGGGCAAGAACAGTAATAGAAATATCCAGGGAAAGGATAGGAAGTCAAAGTGAGCAATGTTCTGGGCGGAACAGGAAGAAAGAAGAAATACAGGAGGACAAGAATCTAAGTGCAAGGGTACAGTTGACTGGAACTGAAGAATATAAACTAAGGACCAGAATCAAGGAACAGTGGACAGAACTATAGCCCAGAAAACAAGAAAACTCTGGACCGAAACTTTGGGCAAGGATAACAAGGACTGAATGGCATGCTGGTCGAAAGGAACTGTATTTATGGACTGGAATTACAAGGGGAGGACTGCAGACAGATAACAAGGAAACTCAGGACAGGAAACTTGGAAGCTAAAGCCAGGTACATGGACTATGGGCATAGAACAAGGAACTTGAGGCAAGGAACAAGATAATAGGTGGTAGAGAACAAGGGGCTGCATACAGGGAACAGAGGACTGCAAGCAGGGGAGCAAGGCTGCACTGCTGGAAAGCACAGAGGTGCAGGGCAGAAGGCAGATGGGTGCAGGCAAAACAGCTGGGCTGTAAGGTAGAGACCACAGCGACTGGAACAGGAGCAGGTTCTGGAAGCAACAGAACACACCAGAAATCCAAGGATCAAAGCACAAGGAGCTTGGAGCAAACTCAATGCAGCAGCCCTGTGCTCCTGCAGGCAGCTGCTTAAATACTGTCCTGCCCTGTGCTGAAGCAGGCTAGCAGCATCTGGAGCACCACATCTGAAGGTAATCGGCCTTCTGCCTCTCTGGTCCTGGGAAAGTTAAAGCAGCACTGATCTCTAAGGCTTATGGGGATTGTAGTTCTAAGACTGCTGAATAGAAATCGCAAGGGAATGGGAAATGCCACAAGTTGCATTATGGGATATGCAGGTAATAAAATTAAAAAAGGAAGTACCAAGGTCTTGCAAACTGAAAGTAAATACAAAAATATGAATAGCTATTGTCCGGGGAGGATTATGGTGATGAATGAGTGCCCATTATTCCTCAATAGATGCCAATTGGTGCTCCAGTGACGCAGTAGTGACATTCCATTGCCATGCACAGTATGTATGAGCAGGTAAAAGATCTTTTTAGTGAGGTATGCCATCTGAGTGACTGTGCGGGAGTGAACAACATCAGTGAATCAGAATTGTTAGTGGACCCACAATTGCCAAAGTTAATCCTGACCATAGGAGCAACATATGTACATCAATGTTTGCACTTGCATATCTATCTCACCAGTACTTTCATTCATGCAGACTGAAGGCAAATGTACCCCTCCATGCAAACAGCTACCAAAATGATGTGCATCAACTTTACCAAACACTATTAGAAAACATAGGGACACTGTTCTGAAATAAAAATTAGCCGGACGAATATTGACCAGCTGAAACAGAAGAGGAGGCACTGAAATACATCTCTCGGAACCAGTGGAAACATCTCCAGGCGCACACGCTTTGTAAGTGACCAAGGCAGAAAGGCAGAGACATCAACATTGTGCAATGCACTAATATTTCTAGATTGTCACGACAAAGCCATATTAGATGCCTTGCCACTAAGTCAAATCCAGATGTAACTCTTTCTTTTGTTTTGAGCACGCCACACTACCTACTCCTAAACAGAGGAGATGAATTACATGTAGCAGCCCCTGAGATACAGTATTCAACTCACATATGATGGAGCACCAGCCCTGCAAACCTGTAATGTTACAATCACTGTTGGACTAAATCGAGTGCACCTCCCACAAGACAGTACATCATCCAAATGTTGTCCTCACTGGAGATCTGAAACAACTGAGCGCAACAAAATATAGGACATCACCACTGCCTACTTGTCATATTCAGCGTGACATAAGCAAAACTGCAGGGGGATGGCTTGAAGGTTTTGAATTCATCATAGCCACAGACATTAATCTGGGCAATCCTTGGGGCTGAATTTATGTCTGAATGCTGGGAACAAAAGATCGATCATGCAGATTCCAGGCTGAGAAGGTTGCCCCCGCAAGGTTGGTCTATTGTTTCTGCCCTATCCCAGTTAATCTGGTTGGAACCCCTGCCCCTCCTCTGCTGTATGGCCTCCTCTTTCCACTTTCTCCCCAACACCCCCATTTATCTGCTGTAGGCTCCAGCTGCCTTCATTCCATATCTGCAAGTTGTGGATATGGAAGCCCGATGCATAGAACATTGTGCTTCTGTACCCAATGTTTGTGCCTTGACCTCTGTCGTTGAACATGAACATCAAGGACATTGTTTTTCAGCCTGCCATTTTTTTTTTACAGAATGTGAAAGATCATATGAAATTTAGGCTTGGTTCTAACCCTAAAAGGGGAAATCCATCCCAAACTGCTAGGTCACATCCTTTCTGCTCAAGGCGACAAGCAACCCCAAATATGGTTCAGCATGATTCAAGTGCACCTAGCTTCATAATATAGCCATCCCTCCGTGATTTAGTGCTGGCTAAAATGCACACATGCATTCTAAAAGGCCACTTTTTAATTCTCATACCTCAGACTTCGGTCCTGCAAGCGCATTCACCCAACAGCACTATGAGGCCATATCAGTGGTATTGGGCGCTTTACAAATGGCAAATAAAATAACATATATAGCTATGTCAACCTACACCACACTGACAATCAGAAACGAGGGTGAAACGTGTATGAGGTTGGTTCTAGCATCCTTGAGAACTGTCAGTCTTAGATTGATAAAGCTATGTATAAAATAGTAGGCCAAAATGTGTCACCCCATATGAGCGCCTGCCTCCTTTGCAGATTATTAATCTACTACCCGTGAACACGTAGGCCCTTTAAGCGAGGTAGCACTTTATGGGATGGATGGGGGTGCAGATTTTACTCTTGCACCAATAATCAGACCGACTCAGAAAGTTGACAAATCTTTAGCTGTTTTATTAACAAGTATCTAAAACAGGGAGTACAACGGACGTCAACGGACGTTCGCTCAAGTCTTTTCAACTCACTCTCAAAGCATTTCATAAAAAATTACATTTATATAGTAAAAACTTGTCATCTGTGATGTCATACTACGTGGCAAAATAAGAAAACCTATGTGAGATTGTTGCTCTATGGGGAACATCTAGGTATACTTTCTATGGAGGACTGGATTGTGATTGGGTCTCTAAGGTCAGGTGGACAGCTATGCCCACCCCAAGTGCAAGACATCTTTTTTTTTTTTTTTTTATTGATATAGTTGGAATACAACTTTTCAATATTTCTAGTTTATCAAATACAAAAATATATCAGAATTTCATTCATAACATTAAAAATAAAACAATTCATATATCACGAATAAGCATGATATCTAGTAATAAAAAATGCACATCACATACAATTTAGGAAAACATCACCATGATCACTATTTGATTAATTAAAGAAAAAATAGAAAAAATAGATATAACAAAAGTAGAGAAAGAACAATTGATATGCTGAACTGTACTCGATTTTCACAAGCCCAGTGGAATGACAACGTGGCTAACATATTTTTACTAAACAATCTGTCAGTATTATTGACATTGTTTCACACATTCTTTGAGTCTTCAGTACTATATGTCTCTAAATCAAGTGTTATTAAATAATTTACAATTGCAATTCTATTTTTGTTAAGAGACGTGTTATACAAAGTAAGCCATAATTGTTCAGCAGTTGTAATAAGCAAACCCTCAAAGTGATGTTTAAAGTATTTTATGCGATGATTTAGCAGCATAGGGCACTTTGTTACTAAATGAGGTAATGTCTCTGCTTCACTTGGATCTTTACAAAAGCGACAGATGTTTTGCAGTAATGGAATTAATTTCCATTTAGCCAGAGTTGCCCTTGTATGCCAGACATCCAATCTAAATCTGATGAAAAGATCTCGAAATCTCGCATTTGGAAATTGCAACAGATACGATTCTGGTGTTCTGACTTTCTTAATTAAAGAACAAAAAAATTCTGAGTGCTTTGTTGCAAGACATTGAGATCTTGTTTGGATCCAATCTGAAAGCATTGTTTTTTCCTTAGCTTTTTCTGGGTTGTTAATCAGCAACTCCTCAGTGACATTTGATTCAAGTAGATACTTTTTAGTTTTTAATTGCCATTCTTTCATGTTTCTGTGAGTGGTTTCTTTCTTATACTTTGACAAAATGTTGAGTAGCGAGCCTCCCTTTGAGGCTATAATGCATTTTCGATAGAGACTGCAGACTTTCCACATGTACATAGCATACAGGGACGTTAGTCCTAGTTCATATCGGATCAAACACATTGGTACAGATTTGGGTAAACGCAATAAGTTTTTCCAAAACGAGCCTTCTATGATTGTCCAGAAGGAAAAATCACGCCATGCTCTTGTGTCAGAGCCATAGAGCACCGTCGGTATGGCTTTCTGGCAATAAAAAATTAAAGCTGGCTTCATGGAAAAATTGCCATATTTGTGGTTTAATATTCTTGCCTGTGATGTGGCTGTATTCATTTTGGTCCTGATTTCACTGTAGTACGGGGCATCAGAAATAACGTTGTTTACATTTAGGCCCAGATATTTATACTCTGATACAATTTCCAGAGGTTTCTTCTGTATGTGCCACAATTGCCGAATTTTTCGCCTTGCGTTGTTGGTAGCCACAATCATAATTTTGGATTTCTCTAAATGTATGATCAGTTTATTCTTATTAACATAATCGTGTAATTGATCCAATAACATTTGAAGTCCTCTTGCTGTTTTTGCTAAAAGTACGAGATCATCAGCATAGAATAGGTAAGGTATCGTATAATCTAGCAAACGAGGAGAATCAGATGTTATGTTCATGAAGTGGTTCATTATATCAGATATGTAAAAATTAAACAAAGAGGAAGCCAACAAACAGCCTTGTTTCAAACCCTTATACGTATATATGCATTTGGAAAGTTTTCCATCCATAGAGAGTCTTATCTGGATCGAGGTGTCAGTGTGAAATTCTCGTATCCAATGCTGAAGAGGAACAGGGCAATTGCTTTTCTGCAGTTTGTCAAAAAGAAGGTTTCTGGAAATTGAGTCAAATGCCGTTTGTAAATCAATGAAGGCCATGAATATTGGTTGTTTTAGTTGCCACTCTTTGTGTTTAATGGCATGGAGTATATGTAAATTAACAGATGTTCAAAGGCCAGCAATAAAACCTGTTTGGTATGGATCGTTAATGTTGGATTTATTTGACCACTCAACAAATTCGGCTAAGATTAGGCGGGCAAACAGTTTTCCAGGCACATCAAGTAGCGCTATCGGCCTGTAGCTTCTAGGATCTTGTCTATTATGTTTTTTGTATATGGGGAGAATAATGGATTTGCGCCACGACTGAGGTATTCGTTGAGATATAATTATTTGATTGAAAATGACTCTTAATATGTTGGCCCAGGCTTCTGGCTGGGAATTTAGCATGATGTTAGATAGACCGCCTGGCCCTGGAGCTTTAGACATACTGAGTTTTTTTATGTTCCTTAATATGTCGCTAGGATCTATTTCTAAATGAGTCAAGTTATATGGAGGCATGTAGGTGGGTTGGTTGGTCCATGGGAAGTCTGCATAGAATGAACTATAATATGCAACCCACACTTCCTCAGATACTGCATTAAGTTGTACAATAGATTGTTGGGGAGTATAGATGGTCTTAATTAGGCCCCAAATCATGGCTGAGCTTTTTGAGGCTATAGTTCGCAGCATTAACTGTGCATCTTTTAGTTGCATACTAGCTTTATGTCGTTTCAGCCAGTTGGTGTATCTATTTTTGATTTTTCTTTTTTGCAAGATTCTTTGATCTAATGACAGATATTTTAAGTCTCGAATTTGCTTCCTCATTACGGCTTTCTCTTCCTTAACTAAATCATCCCAAATATGCTTATGATTTTTCTTTGTTTTAGCAGAGTTCATAATTGTGTTTGTTCTTTGCTCGAAAGTCCGTAAGGCTGCAACATAAGTTCCATCTCTGATGATGATGTCAGGACATAAAATGTCTGAAGGAAAAGAGATAGTTTGAAGTAATTCATTCAGATTTGTGGGGGTCCATTTATAATTCAAACCTGCTGATGCAACCGAAATCTGGGTATTATATTTTTCAAGTGGAATTGTTGAAAGAGATGTTGACCATTTCCAAGTCATCTTCACTGTCATGAAATACACAATGGGCCTCATTACAAGGTTGGAGGTAGCCATGGCGCTATTAACGCCATGGCTACCCCCATACCGCATAACAGGTCCGGGTTCCCTGAATGGGGAATTACCGGGCCATTTCAACCTTGGAGGGCCCGGTATTTCCCCATTCAGGGAACCCGGACCCGGTACATCTCCATTCCCATTTGAGCCCCCATAGGGCTCAATGGGAACGGGGAACATGCTAACAATGGGCCCGTTAATAACGGGCCCGTTGTTAGCATGCTGGTCCTTTAGTGGCTCCCACTAAGGGTGCCTTGAAAAACCAGCAGCCCTTAGCGGGACCTGCTAAAGGACCTCGTAATGCGGCGGTAAGGAGTTAACGGCACCGGCACCATTACCAGCACCGTTAACCCCTTACCAGCAACCTCAGAATGAGGCCCAATTTTTCATTGGCTTTCAAACTATAGGGCTCTTTACTACATGGCCCTCTATGATTGGTTGGCATGCTTGTACCCTTCTGGAATATTCCACTTTCTAGCAGTACGCAAGTTGGTACCCAGGTGTTGGAGGGCTGGACTTGACCATGCCTCCCCACCAAAATAGCTCAAATCCATCATCACTCCTACTGTCTGCCATTCAAATTAGTCTTTGAACTCGGCCTTGCAAAGTATCACTGCACCTGAGAATAGAAGGAGTGTGAGTGAGCATGGTCTTATCTTCAAGTCTCGGTGTAGCTTGCCCAGTCTATTTTCATCTTGACCGTGTGACAGGAGACTGTGTTTTGAGCGCCCTTTTCGTATTTAACACTATTAAATTAATAAAACCTGGCACTTCTAGTGTTTTACCATTACACCACAACAGGAGCTTGCCTCGCTTCATTGTATCCTCTTGAATAGATAACCAGTTTCTTGGCTGCCCCAATTCTTGACACTGGCCCAGAGAACCTTTCTCGAGTTTTCTTCTACTGCGCCACACTTTCAGCTCATGGGGTCCTAGTTTGCTAAAATATGTTGTGGATCATCCAGATTCTATATATATATATATATATATATATATATATATATATATATATATATATATGTAATGGCGGCACCACCTGCATTCTATTCACTACATATAGCCAGCCTTCATGATTACTTAGTATACTTGCGTTTCAGCACCTGTACAATGAAAAAATGGCTTGCATTTTCTTCAGTGCTTTCCACATGTGCAAACTTCATTCCGCTCATGAAAGGTTACTCGATTCTTTACTTCGCCAGCAGATTCTATAAGGTCCATATGCACTCTTCATTGCCATCTCTTCTGGGTGCGTCATTTCTGCTTCATGTGACATCACCAGTGCCCTCTTCCATCATCTTCAAACTTCTTCCGCAACGTCCTTTAAAACACTGTAATTTCTCTGCGGGTACATCATATAGGGCTTTCTCAATGGATACCTTGTTTTGAGGTTTCTTCGTGGTATGGGACTATTATTGGCATTGTGCATGTTGCAATTTCCAGTTTCCAACATATAGGCAAAATGGGGGCGGGACATCTGGTAGAGGCTCCTCCTCTACATTGTTTTGAGATTGTTCAATAATTTGCCTTAAATTGATATTGTGTTCTTACAACAAAAAAGTTTTATTATTCAAATTGCTCCCACGCCAACATGACCCCTCCTCGCCCAGTCCACACCTTCTACACCTCTTTGAACTATGAAGCAGCCTTCTGATTTACAGTCTGCTACCCCACAAACCTGGGCCCTTGCTCCTCTGCAGTCTTTACAGATCTACTAGTGAGTAATGGCCAAACTTTTCCACTGCCTCCTCCACTAACAACCTCTGAACCACAACTGTGCCTATATCACTCTGCGTTCCTTGTCTCACCTAATCTACTACTTACACTGATTTTTGTGACCCTGTTGAAATTCGAATTCAGGTGTGTGTGTTTGTCAACATCTTTGCACCTCTTTTGCATTGCATCTGTGTCCCAAATTCGAATTTAGTTGTGTGTGTCCCTTTGAAACATTTGAATTTAGGTGTGTGTGTGTGTTTTTAAAATAGTTGCACCCTTTCTGCATTGTATTTGTGTCCTTTTTACAACTTCTAAGCTGACAGGTGATTTTGGGCTAGAACTGTGCTGTGCAGGCACTCCTCTTTCCTTCATCTATCCTCTGCCGTCCCTATGGCACTCATCATGTCACCTATCTTCTCTAACTGCTACAATATCACCCATCCTCCCTCTCTCATAAAGTCTGGAAGAAAAGAATGTAAAAAGACATCCTGACCATGAACCATGGCCTACCCATCCTAAGCACATATGTCAGTGCAGCTTCCAGACAGGTCTTCACTGATATCCTTTTCTCTGTCACCTCCCCAGACCTATGGACTCCTCATCTCCTCTCTGAACTCTCGCCTTACACATCCTCTCCCATTAATGGTGGCACCAAATGAGAAGTCCTCTTGGCGGGCTTTGCATCATCCTGTCTATCACACTGGCACTATCTTAGTTCAGGGTCCTCAAACCAACCTCCTCTTTGACCAGTGCCTGCCGTTCCTCATCAACTTCCTTCCCACACCTGCTACTCCTTCCTAAACTCTCTCTGTCCCCCCTCCTCTGACTGATGTACCATGCCTCTGTATGCCTCCTCAGAAAACCTTAAAAGGTAGTGACCTTTTGCTTCTTGCCCCACTTTATGTTTGTTAATAATAATAATATGCATTTATATGGTACTACAAACCCTCAGGCATCTGAGTCTGCCTATTATTACCCACGGTGTGTGGTTCTCATTTAATGACCTTGAAAGGATAAAAGGCTGAGTTTTGCCCTGCCGGGATTCAACTTGCATCGGCAGGTTTTGCACGGATGTCAAAGCGAGCGCTCTGCTCACTCTGCTATCTGACCGGCTGTCTGACCGGCTCATTCAGCCATCAAACAGTCTGCCAACATGTGCCTCCTTCTTGAACACATTGGGCCTCATGATGGGTCTGGCGGCAACCCTGCTGGTGCTACCGGTGGGTGGCCACGGAACCCATAAAAATGTAACAGCACCTGACTTCCCGGTGCCACTGGCTCATCATGAGCCCGGTGGCCGGGATGTCAGGTGGCGGGTAAATTTGTTAATCTCCATTCCATAGAGTCCCATAGGAGTCTATGGCAGTGGGGACACAGAAGCACCAGCAACGTTTCTATAAGTGCCGGTGCTTCAGTAATGGGTTTGCTTACTGTGACCCCTGCGCATGGCAGGGTCTGATCTGTCGGGTACAGCAGCTCCAGCAGGCGAATACATAGTTTGCTGGTCCGAAAACAAGGTGAGCTTACTGGCACCCTTATTTCTGGACTGGCAAACTTGTCATGAGGTCCATTGACCTCGATATGCTGTTGCTGAGACATGGTTTAATGCTAGCTCAGCCACGGCTTTTGACTCCCTTCTCCCCGATGGCTGTAAGATCATCTCCAAGCCTCGCCCTAACTGTGTTGGTGGTGGAGTTGCTCTGATCTTCCCTCAGTCGGTCCCTTCTTCCCTCATAACAACCCAACCCTACTCTTCCTTTGAGAGCTTGGTCTGCAAGTTGGTCACCTTTCCTTCATCCTCTCTGACTATTGCCACTATCTACAGGCCTGCTGGCTCTACCACCCTGTTCCTCTCTGAATGGGCTGGTTTCTCTTCCTCTCTCCTCGCAACCACTTCTAAACTTCTTCTTGTGGGCAATTTCAACATCTACCTTGACTCCTCAATCACGGCATCCACTCTCTTCTGTGACCTTTGCACCTCGCTCTCCCTCTCCTTCTTGCCCTATCCACTCGGCTGGACACATTTTGGGCACCTTCATCCACACCGATATTTCACTCTCCTCCCCACTTATCACCCCACTATCTTGACCAGCCCACTCTCTCCTCTCCTCTCACCTGGGCCCTCTCGACCTTCTGACCGCTCCTCCACAAGCCCTGGCAATCTCGTTCATGAGCATCTGTCGGATGAAATAAGTGTCAGTTGCTGCATTCGCATCTATCGTCATCCTCCCCTCTCTCCCCTCTATTGACTCAACTTCTGACTCTGCTATCAGCAACCTCCATCTTGCCATGACCAATAACCTCAACACTCTTGCCCCAGTTATGAGAATCCACCTGAAACATGCCTTCAAGCTTAACACATGGTATGACTCTGAACCTTCTGCCTTAAAACGCAAGTGCAGAGCTGTGGAACGGAAGTGGCAGATCTCAGGCTCACCCAATGACAAGATGGCCAGTCGCCTGCGCCAAAGGTGATACAGACTTTCCATCCTCATCAGGAATAGAACCTTCATCCAGGCTTGCATCACCACGCATCCAACAACACGGCTGAACTTTTAAAAATTGGCAGGCAACTAGCCAACCGTTTCCACAGTATCCTTCTCTCCTCTTCCCTACGAGACCCTCTGAAACGCACTGGCCACTCACTTCACTGAAAAAATTAAGGACATCCTGAGCACCCTTGCTTCCCTCACTCACCCGCCTCCCCACAACGACCTGCCTCCTAGGGTGCCCCTTCCACCCTATGCCTTTGTCTCCTCCTTCACTCCTATCATACCTGATGTGATCACTAGAGTTGTCTGCTCCTTGAAAGTCTCCTCCAAACAGGTTTCGCCTTGCTCCCCCAGAACCATTAAAGACAATATTGGCTCTCTTGCCTCTTGCCTCTGCAGTTACTGATCTCTGTAACCCCTCTTTTGCTACTGGATTGTTCTCCTCTCCCTTGTACACCCCCTCCTGTCTTGCCCAGCCAACTACGGCCCCATATCTATCACCCCTTCCTTGGGAAAATCTTGGAGAAGCTGGTCTTTCCCCAACTGACCTAGCACAGTGAACTTGCTGGTTGCCTACAAGACCATCAATCTGGATTCAGAGCATTCAAAGGCACAGAAACTGCTCTTCAGTACATCTGCTTGCATCTCTTGATTCCAACTATGCAGTTGTTCTAATTTTGCTCAATCTCTTCTCTGCATTGGATATGGCCAACCACTAGATCCTCATAAAACGACTCCACGATACCCTGGGTATCTCGGAGCAGGCACTTGACTGGCTGACCTCCTTCCTCAGTGACAGTCCATCCCAGGTCATTCTGGGCTCTTTCTCCTCCCCTATATCTATCTCCACCTGTGGCATCCCCCAGGGCTCCTACCTTTCTTCTTGACTGTTTAAAAAAATGTTTTCCTGCTTGCACACCTCTTTTCCACCTTCTCCCCAAACTTCCAGTGTTATGTAGATGGCACGCAACTGTTCTCTTAAAACTTCCCTCTGATCCTCTTCTCACTTCATTCATCATTCCTGACTGTCTATCTGCCATCCAGTCCTGATGTACTTCCAATGATCTCTGCCCCAACGCCAGCAAGACTGAGATGCTTCCTATTGGGAATCCTGCTCCCTCTTTCTCTCCTTCACACTGGCCATCTTCTATGGGCTCTCCCCCAACTCCTTCATTTGATTTGATTTGATTTGAGGAATTTGTAACACACTATAAACGGGCCAAACCATATAATGGCACAGATGATGTCTACTAAATACAAATTACAGAATTCTATTAATACCTGCATTCAATCCAAGAAGTCAATGACTCCATCAGGCCCAATGTAGCTAAACATTTATTTAATAAAAACGTTTACAGGGCCTTACGGAACATAGCCAACGAGGTCAGCGTCCTAATTTCTCTAGGTAAACTGTTCCAGAGTTTGGGACCTTCATCTGAAGCAAGAAACCTAGGAGCCATCCTCGACTCCTCTCTCTCCTTCATCCCTCACATCCAGTACCTTGCCAAGACGTTCCACTTTCAACTCCACCTCCTCAAAGGATTTATTCCTTTCCTCACGTTACCCCGGATGCTCAATGTCTCGAGAGCTTTGGTTCTTTCTAGGTTAGAATACTGCAATAGCCTTTTCCTTAATCTACCTTCTTGCTCGCTACGACCTATCCAGCTAATCCAGAATAGGGCTGCAAGATTATCCTTGACCTCAAGCCCAGGGACCGTATCTCTCCAGTGCTAAAAACTCTCCACTGGCTCCCAGTTGCTGCAAGAATCTAATTCAAATCCCTCTGCATCATCCAAAAAGTTGACTGGGGCTGGGGACCACACTACTTGCAAATTACTCTCATTAAATACTCTCTCTACAGATCTTTACATTCCTCCGTCACCAACTCTCTGTGTGTTAAACGTTTCATTAAACAGCGAACTGGTGGACAATCTATTTCCTCAGCAGGCTCCCTCATATGGAACAGCCTCCCCCTTCCTCTTTGCCTTGAGCCGTATCTCATCAACTTCCAGAAGCTCCTCAAGACTTTCCTTTTCACCTCCTCCTCTGCTAAACCTCACAGCTACTGAGACTGGTGACCAGGGCCCTTATGTGTTCTCCTGGGTCCTAACCTCCCACACCCAATCACCTACAGCCTCCGCCCCTTCCAGCACTTTTTCTTGGCACTCACTGGACTGTGCCACAACAGGCTTGCACTTACCTATTTATTGGTGGTCGACCACTCTACCTAGGCACTTACAGGTGCCCACTCACTGGCACTTCCCACTTGTTACACCTAACACTTACCCCCTACTTCCCAGCCCTTTTCTTCTCTGCACTTTCATGTTCTGAATGCACACAAGACCTATAGGTCCATCTCTATTTTACAGTGTTATATCTAATTCTTCTCCAATTATTCCTTGCCTTGTAGGCACCTTGAAACACAATTTACTTGTTGTCTAAGCACCTTACAAATACACAATACATAAAATAAATAAACCATTTGGTCTTTATCAAGACAGGGCTACTAAGACACATAATATTCAATGCATTTATTTATTACATTTGTAAAGCGCCCAAACCCAGAGGCACAAGGGCGCTGTTGCGAGACCAGTTACATGGTACAATTTTCGCAAACAAAATAGTAAATTTCACATTAAAGGATAGAACAGCATGAATAGCAGATTAAGGACAGCAAGCAGTGTTCAGAGGCCGGAAGGCCAAAGTGGGTGCTTATCAGTTAGGTGAAAAGTCATGCTTTTAGAGCTTTGCAGAATGTCCAGTAAGAGCTCTCAGCTCTTAGTTCGGTGGGGAGGGAGTTCCAGTGGTTGACTGCTATCGTTGGGAAGCTCGCCTCTCCTCCTTTGAGTCTTTTTGTTTTAGGTAGGGCGAAGCGGTGGGCCTAGGTGGACCTTACTCGTCTACTGGATTTCGATCTCTCAATTTTATGGGCTAGGTATTGCGGTACTGAGTTGCTGAAACATTTTTGAGCCATCAAGGTGGACTCCTTCCTTGGTTTTGGGAGGAAAAGACTTTCAAATATAGAGAAAGGTAGGAGAACGGAAAATGTCAACAGCTGCTCCCTTTTCAAAAAACGACATCAATTTAAACAAAAATATACATTTTATTAGGGATTTCAAGATAAAAAGATCCCGTAAATTTGAGAGACACTGTACATATAAAATACATCTTCAGACACTCTAAAAAATGCACAAATGTGCCAATAACAAAACTCATAAAAAAATTCCAAAAATAGAAATGTAAAATAATACATCAATGTCTATTCAAACCTCTGCAATGAATCCTATTAAATTAGGTTTCTGATCCCTCTGGATCTCTTGAAATCCCTAATAAAATGTATATTTTTGTTTAAATTGATGTTGTTTTTTGAAAAGGGAGCAGCTGTTGACATTTTCCGTTCTCCTACCTTTCTCTATATTTGAAAATTAATTAATAATGTCCATACCAACATTACATCATGGTATCAAATACATGAATCAAAAATAAAAATAATAAAAATAAAAATAAACATAAAGCCAGAAAAATTAGGGGCTGGTGAGGGGAGGATTATTAGGTAGGAGAAACAGAAGATGCTAACATTCATATTAATACAAATCACTGATATTATTCCATTTGGCTCAGAGATATTACTTGGAAATGTGAGTGTTATTGGGTCCTTTGCCAGCTAGCATTCTATTTCACCTTAGTAATACAATCAATACTTGTACTGAGCACAATCGGTTCTCACGTTATAATGCATTTAGTCCATTCCGTTAGGATACCCCAGGGTAGCTCATAGATTATTATAAACCATCACCTGTTACATTTGAATTGTGCAATGGCATTAACTGTTCACCTTATTTTGAAAGGGTCTATTCTACCAAAATTGTATTGAGTATTGGTGTGAATGGCCCACAGGTCAGCTCACCTTGTTAATTGAAAATTATCCTTAGAAATTTGTGTTGCACGATTACCACATATAATCCTGAAATTCAAAATGTTCTCTTTTTTGACCATTGATCAAAAATGCCATTGAAATCTATCACAATGATTAAAAAAAAAAACAGACCTCTATTCTATTTGAATTACTCCATAGGGTTACTCCCAAGTATCTCAATATCTGTCATGATGCCTACCCCCGGAGCACCAGGCCAGGCCCAGCACCCCCGGAAGCAGGCATCATGCCCTCGGGTAAAAGCCCAGCTGCCCCTTATAGGGGCTCTTTGGACTCAGTCCTGGCGCCTTTGGCGCCAGGCTCATGTTGGACATCAGTTCTGGCGCCATAGGTGCCAGGCTCATAAAGGGAGGTGTTTTGTGCACTTACCTGATGCAGACCATGCTGCACGCTTCAGGCCTCCCTGAGACCTGAAAGGGACTATTTTTTCATAGGGACTATTTTTTCACTCGGGCGTGGCCAGGGAAGGATACATACCTAGTTGGGGAAGGATACATACCTGGGAGTTCTTTGGGGGCTATTTAAGCCACGCCCAGACAGCAGCTCATGCTTCGCGTTGTTCTGCTTCCTGCAGCTTAACGCTCACCGTGTCTGCTCCTGCTCCTGGACTCCAGCCACGCCCGCCTCGAACCTGGAAGAACTGCAAGGAAGGAAGAGAAGAGAAAGGTGAAAACCAAGGACTATTTCAAACTTCTTACCTGCATCCGGAATCTTCTCGCCAGCATCCCTGAAGAAAGACTTCCATTTAAAAGCATTGCGTTGCTCGCTGCAGCGCCACGCTTCACTCACCTGTCCTCGAGACATCTCCCGGCTCCATCGCGGCTGTCAGCATCGGACGCCACGTCTCTGCACCTAGGGGAGAGAGGAAGAAACAAAAGGTGAGCAGAAGGAACACATAAGGAAAGCCTGATTAACAGCCATAATACTTATCGGCTTTTCTTCCACATTTCGGGTCGGCGCCGCCCCGTTGGCAGGTACCGTACCCCGGCCCCTATGGGGAAAGGACAAGAGACATTTCTGGGGAATGATAAGGACATTTAGAGGGATCGCCCTCATCACTACTCACCTCGGCAGTTTAACCCCTCGACGCATCGCCTTCATTCTGCACCTGAAATAAAGGACAGATCACAGGTTAGAAAGACAACATAAAGGGGGCCTCACTTGAACTTTGAACTTTCATACTTACGGCGCATCGCTCAGGAAAGTCAAGTGGATTTTGCCAGCGCCATTCTTAAAACCAGTGAAGTAACTGGACGAACACACGCCCCTGCACCAGAAGCAGGATGGAGAGTTCATCCTTCCAAACCATAAGGTGAGCTTAAACCGGGGTTTGGAGGAAGTTAGAGAGGAACGAAGGGGGAAGGGGGAAAGGGGGGAGCTAGCACACTATTCTGCAGACTGTTAATCCCCTTTCTCATCTGCAGAAGGATATTCCTACGGGCCAGGCAAGCACGATTTGGAGGTCCTGTCCAATCGGTGTTCCGGGTCCTGCGCATCACGCTAGAAGAGGCCACAGCAATCCAGACTAGACCAGCGCCCCTGTGGGAACCACGTGAGCGTTACAATATCGAGTCCTTTGTTTTACCATTAACATCTCTCACAGCGGTTCTGCTAATTGGTAAACGTTATTCCCATAATTAGACCACCCCTAACGTAAGAATTGTATATCCCTACATGGCATGTAGTTAAGTATAGGTCTTACCTTGAGTTTCCCTCGTTGTAAGGCAGGGAAAACTCTGCCAGCGTCCCTCGTTTTTCCTTGCAGGCACCATTTTGAAACCCATATAAATCTATGTTTACATTGTGATGTCACATGTTGCATGTGTGGCGTCATACGCTATTGGTGGCCATTTTGGCTTGTCACAGACAATCCTGCAGCTTTATGACACCATCCCCATTGGTCTGACTAAGCTGCAATGTAATGTCTATGGTCTGCGATCAGTCAAAATGGCTGACAATCGCATATGACGTCATATGTACAACCTGCGACGCCACAATGTAAAAATAGAATGGTAACAACTTCAAATTTAAAAATTGACAGGTTAGTGTGGTCAGGGTGACAAGCACTTGCCAATTTTTGCTAAATTGAAACGGCTGACAGTCATCAAAATAAGTATTTCAGCACAGTGCCTTTCAGAAGACATATTAAAGTAAGAAAAGACCTGTAATGCCAAATTACCCACCATCATTTGAAAGGTAGAGATCTATGCATACACAATCTTATTCTTTTTTTTCTGTGTTAAACTGAGCCAAATCTCCAGTTTTTCATGCTCTAGATTTTGTAATCCACTGCATGCATCTCAAATGCTAAAACACACAGCGTCTTTGAGAACAATCCTTTAAAAATGTAAGTTGTAGGTTACTTCAAACTACTTCCATAGAGATCTCTGCAATGACAGAACTTTTGGGAACATTCCCATCTTCCACACAAAAACAAAGTTGTTTGGACATCACGTCCACAACGTATTACTGAAACATTTTCTCAGAGATTATCATAGCTGTGAAACCATTTGACTCGGAATACTGATGTAAGGCCAGACAACATAAACAGGTTGAGCTCCTTCAAAGTAACACTATGACAATACTGCTTGATGCAGCCTTACGGCTGCTGCTAGATTAGGGTGTTAAAACAGACAGCAATATTTTGGGGAACTAGGAGAACCTTAATATTGAGGGTCTCATGCTCCTTTTTCCCATGCCTTAAGGCAACTCTTAAGTATTGGGGAAAAATAACATTATGTAGCTCAAAAGATTCCTAATTCCAATTTGCACCGGAGGATGGCAGCCACCAATCAGTATTGGCGGCATGATGGCTAGATCTACTGTTGAAAGCCTGTGTTCCTAGTTTCCGATGGACACGTCCCCTAAAATTGCTTTGTTTTGGACTGTAAAGTCTGCCTAACTCCCTGTATACCCTTCCACATACATCACTCTCTTGACCCAGGGTTTAAAGTGTTTCAATTGCCCTTTGCATCCTGGGGTTTACCGTGGATGCCAATAGTAACAATACCCTATTCCAAGGGGTGTGCTATCAGGGAAGGCACCACGGCCCTTGTTAACAACTCACTCCTAGTCCATCATCACATGGTAAAACCCTTAGAAACATGGTTCGATTGATCAATGGACAACACATTCTTTTTTGAGAAAAGCCTCATAATAATTGGTGGGATGTTAGGGGATTAGGATTGCAATGGTATTCCACCTTGCAGGTTGGAAGAAATGGGCCTTGTAAGGATTTAGGTGGTATTAGCAAAACTTATCTCACCAAAACAAGCACCGCCACAGCTGGCAGTAAAAGTAGGAGTAAATGATACTCTTCAAGATGGAGTTCCAATGGACTTCATTGGGACATGGTGATTGAAATGCCCAGCCCCATTACTGTCATGTATTGCAGAGGTGAACCTACAAGCACGACGTTTTCATGTCTTTGGGTTTCCCAGCCCATAATCTGCTCACGTGGTAAAACAAGCATTATTTGAAAATACCACCTGTTTAACCATTGCTGCAATAGCAACAATGAGGTGCAACATTTCTCCATTTCCGAATTATCTTTCGATTGCAAGATTGTATGTTTGCAGAGAGCCTCGAGCATAAGATCGGTATGATCATATAGCATTACTCTAGCCTCTAAATTTGACACATCTGTGCAGCATCAGGCACTAATGAGCATTCATAACACCTGCTTGCAATTGAGGGGCCTATTTCAGCTTAATTTTTAAAATGTCTAAGTGCAACAGAAATGGCACATGTGTTCGGATTCTCCAGGCATGCATTTTCTCAGAAAACACATTTACAACAAGGTGTTGGGCAACAGAAACCCCAAAGAGCCTCTTCTGGCCTCACTCAGCTGTGTAATGACATTATCTCCTGTTTAAGCAAATAAGTAGATGGGATTAAAATATCTCTAGAACTAAGCAGCATGCTTCATGCTTGATCAGAAACCCGAATGCAGAAAATAGCTGCTTATAACTTCTACATGGTGCATGGCTATCCTAGAATCACTTTAGCCGTGCGTGCTGCTGTAAATGTTAATCACTTCTTTTGGAAAACATAATTAATAGTTTATTCCTCTTCAGTAATACATGTTTGATTAAATAAATCATATGTTTAACTAACGAAACTAAATTGGTAAGAAAACAGCCTCAGACATGATGTCAAGTGCTATGTCAGTTTCTTTCCGAATACATAATTGCATTACTCAGCTGTAATTCCCTTTTGCAATTAAAATAATGTATTCGTGAAGATGGCAGAATAGAAACATTTCTTCTACCTCAACTGTCAATGTGTGGCGATGCTCGCACTTTACATACATGGGGGCATTTTTCATGTGTTTTATGAAAGACCTAACATGTCCCTGTGTCCCTCATACAGGTTGTGCAGTGTGGTAAAAAAGTGAGTGAGAAGAAATCAATTACTGTCACTTGTTTTTGGTAACAGACTTCCTTCCATTTTGACCACATCACTAAACTCTGAGATTGAAGGTAAAGTGCATTTAGCTGGCAATATCTCCTTCACCTGCAAAAAATGGAGGAATAACGATAGGTGGAATTACAACTCACGATAATTCCTCCAAAATACACATAGGGCCTCATTACACGGAAGGAGGTAACCGTTGCCGCAGATAATTTACCGATCCCGCCATGGTGGATGGTGGAATTACCTCCCCATTCCAAGGTTGGCGGGGTGGTTATTCCCCATTCACCATTGGCCCTTCCCCATTTGAGCCCCCATAGGGCTCAATGGGAATGGGGAAGGCGGTAATTACGGTACTGCAAATTGCGGTACCGTAATTACCTCCAAGGTCCCTTTGCGGTGCCGTCCTTAAAGGCTGGTAAAACCAGCCATTAAGGTAGGGACCCGCAAAGGGACCTCGTAGTAAGGCGGTAAGGGATTACCGGTACCCTTACCGGTACCGGTAATCCCTTACCGCCATCCGTGTAATGAGGCCCATAGAGTGATATGGGCCCTCATTCCGAGTTTGGAGGTAGCCATGGCGCTATTAGCACCATGGCTGCCTCCAAAATCGGTCAGACTCCGGTCTGGTGAAGGGAGTAATTACTGGTCCGGTCCGAGGTCAGCAGGACCGGGAATTCCCCATTCACCAGTGCCATTCCCCATTCCCATTTGAGCCCCCATACGGCTCAATGGGAAGGCGGCAATAACAGTACCGCAAATTGCGGTATCGTTATTGACCACAGTATCCCTTTGCGGGTCCCGTCCATAACGCCTGGTAAAACCAGGCGTTAAGGGAGGACCCGCAAAGGGACCTCGGAATAGGGCGCAAAGGGATTACCGGCACCGGTGTCATTACCGGCACCGGTGTCATAATGACCACCATGGACTACAATAATGGGGATTAACCCTGCCATTCTGCCACTTATAATCGACCCGATTTCACTCAGTTTCAGGTGGAGAGAACGGTAATCGAGGTTGGCAGTAATTGCCCAGTAATTACTGCCAAACTCATATTGAGGCCCTGCATATCTTCTACAGAGCACCTAATTATGGAAACACATATGTCACTGTATTACTTCCTCAGAGCATATATTTAGGCAAAGAACAAGAGGTGCATTCCTAGTGCAGTACTATGCACTGGTACTATCTATGAAACAGGGATGCCTAGGGCTTGAATTTCCTGTGTATTTGCCTTTTCATCACACTCTGGCTGCACACTGTGCGCAAGATGCTTACAGCATTCAAGCAAAAGGCTTCATAATAATTATTATAATTGGTTATTTATAACACGCTTAATCCCAAAGAGGTTTCAAAGCACAGACCAGGGATTCAAACCTGTGTTAATCTGCGTTATCTTGCTTCCAAGACGAGTGCATTGCAACTGAGCTATACTACCCATGTTTATAGCAAGAAACTGGGAGCAAAAAGTGGCCCTGGTAATGTTTTTCAAAGGGGCCCCATATTGCACTGTCAAAGCAAACCCAATTCAACTAAGTAAGGTTTGGGGGGTGTTCTCCTGCAGGACAATTTGGAAAAAAGGGGTCCTAAATCTCACTTTAAAAGTACATTTGTCCATATATAGGAATTAAAATGTAGTTAATCATAACCAAATTGACCTATAACATTTGTTAAGAGTGAGACTTTCTAACAAACTCTTGACTTCAAAGGGATGTGGGGGATGATAAAAGATGGAAGGAAGGAGGTGGGGTTACATAGGAGAGAGTGTAATAGTGGCAATAAACTAGGGTACCCACACAAATGAGGCCACAGGTGCAGGTGTAGAGGCCCACTGAGTACCCTCCAGAGTTCCCTGTAGGCCAGTCCTCCACTGTCCACAAGGTATTTCCTTCTAATTCGGGGGCTCCTCGGGAGATCATCGCATTGTCTATGGAAAAGAATCCATGTGCTAATAGTGCTACCAAAAGGGTCTATTGCCAGTTATGACTTTATTGCCGCCGCGGCGCAAGAAACAAATTTGGACGAGTAGCATTTTTTATATACCTCATGTGGTAAATGTGTTACCAAGTTCAGTTCAAACCTATACTGGAATATACATTTGGAAGTATGGTGTTTGGTTGTAGTAATGTTCAACAGACTGCTGAAAATCATTTCCTTCGTTCTGCCATAAGTGGTTGCACAGTGTACCTGACTCAATTTTTGTATAAGAACTGTTTAGCTAAGGTACCCTAAAGAGGTTCCTCTGTTATTCTGTCTCGATCTGGCAAAATTAAGTTGCTTCACTGACTAAAATGATGATGAATGAGTAAGCCTGTATGAACAAATCTGACCATAAAGTGGCCAAAAACTTAAGGATGTTGGTGGGAAGTGAACTAACCCTTGAATCACATGCCCTTTCCGCAGCACCTCCCCACACGGGACCCCCTGTAATTTTGCCATTTGTTGTAATCAAGAATTGACTACTATATGTCAACATCATATGTCTTGGCAAGCCAGATCACCTTACTATAAACCTTAAACACATCCAGACCATGGCAGCGATTTGATGCACCAAACTTGTAATGCGGTCCATAGAAATCTTTTTCGGCCAGACCACATACTTGTTGCTTGCAGAAACAAGATTTTGAATACATTTGCCACAGGAGGAATATTATGTAATACCCTTCTTAAGAGGCATGGCTAGAACACCTAAATGTGCAAGGGGAGGGCATTTTACATCGTCCACTGCAAATGCTTTCTTCCCTGTACCAGAATTGTACATGACACAATGAAAACAGGCATTTGTCATTCAGAAGCATTTGCCGCATAATAGATAGGACTGCATGCTGAGTTATTATGCTCTAAGAAGGTGTAGGCTGTTCAGTCAATTGTCTCAGCGCCTCAAGGGGGATTGTTACAGATTAACAATACTGATGGGCCAGCACAAACAACATTCAGTGTAGAGGAACCCAGAAACACAGCACACAATGTAGAGGATCATTCTGAGAAGGGAAAAACACACATAGGCCTCGATTCATGAAAAAGTGTGCATTTCTCCTGCAATTACTGCTCACCGAGAATGACACGGCGCAAGCCTGCACGCAGAATAAGAAAAGCACGCCCGCGTATTCATGGAATTAACTGTGCAAAGTAACCATATTCGCAAGTCACGCCCGGAACACTCCCAAGTAAAGGACAGCCAGAAAAGCTACCTTTGCATTCTACCCCAGGCTCAAATACAGGCAACCTTCAAATAGTGCATAGTATGACCCGCAAGCAGGCCTGCATCTCGGCTACCCTGCGCAGGGTCCCTTGTAACTGTGGCCGGCACCCTCACAAAATGCATATGGATATTCGTAACTCAGTTAAAACTTAGAAATCTGTGTGCGAACCCCTGTAAACTGTTCCTGCACCCTGCTACCCCGGTTGCGTACAAGCACCCCTGAATCTGACATGCAAACCCACCTCCGCGCTGCAATTCCTACGCGCAGGTGTCTTTATGTATGCGTTTGGGTGGCGTAGAGATCGAGGGATTTGCGTGGCCATTTCCTTGCCGAGAGGCTGCGCGGGCAGTACCATGAATACATGTTGTTTGTTGCAATTGTGAGCGAGCGAGGGACTGCCTGTGGGCCGTCCCTTGGAACACTCTCTTTTTTGCATGTTCTCCCCTATTTGCTGTGCTCTGCTGCCTTCCCAGCCCTCAGCGCATGCCACGCCCATGCTGTGTGAGGTATCTCGGGCAAGGAGCTCAATGTCTCATAGAGACAGGCCGAGCATACGCGAAAACCACGCAAGTCCAGGAAAAAAGTACGGCACATTCAACTCCATGGGCCTCATTCCGAGTATGGAGGTAATCATGGCGCTATTTGCGCCATGACTACCTCCCATACCGGTACCGAGTCTGACCTGGTTGAATGGGGACTTACTGGTCCATTCCGACCTTGGAGGCACCAGTAAGTCCCCATTGAAAAAAACATTCCCTATTCCCATTTCAGCCCCCATAGGCCGCAATGGGAATGGGGAAGTAGCTCATAACGGTACCGCAAACATTTGCGGTACCATTATTAGCTCTCTGGTCCCTTAGTGCCTCCCGCTAAGGGCGCCTGGTAAAACCAGGCACCCATTGCGAGACCCGCTAAGGGACCTTGGAATAGGGCGCAAATGGATTACCGGCACTGATTTCCTTAACGGTGCCCAGTATCCCTTTGTCCCCACCTCAGAATGAGGCCCATGCATGAATCGATTAACAGGATTTTGCATGCAGTTTGCCATGCAAGTCCCCTATTTTCTGCGCAAATAATTCCATGAATCGTGCCCATAAATTGTACATGCACATGATGAGCCAGTGCTCACAGCACACAGTGTAGAGGAGTATGATGATCCAGGGCAAATAACATGCAGTCTAGAGAAGATGGAAATAAGCCAGGAGAAACAGCACATGGTGTTGCAGAGCAGGATATGAGAAGTGCCTGTTTGCAACCTGTTACATCATGTGAACCTGAGGGGAATAAAGGGGATGAGTTGGATAAAGGTTATTAACTCATCTGAAGACAGGCAGCAGCAATACATGTTTATGGAATTCAACAATGATAAGTAGGCATAGGACAATGCCACAGCAGTACAGATGGAAGAGGAAAGACAAAGCTACTCTGCCATCTATGCATAGTGTCATTTAAACACAATCTCTAAAATCTGCAAATGCAAAACACAATTATGTGGTACCCAGATCACCAACACAAACACTAAAACCATATCACCCACCTTCACTGTTGCAGTCAGATGTGTGCAATAGACCAGGTCTTAACCCACCATGAAAATCCAAAGTGTGGAATCTTTTCATCTAGGACAAAAATCAACAACATACTGCCACCAGCTTGGTATGCATGCAAACTGTGCTCTGGAGGAAGCCTGGGACCATCATGGGTTCCACATTTTTATGGTCACACATGAATCAATGCCATGTTCAAGTGTGGCATGAACACACAGAAACCTCAGTGTAAGCCCTCTCCGCAGCTGGCAATATCCATTCCATTCCTGGCCAATACCGCCACCTCAGAAACTATTGCTGATGTGAGAACATTGTTATGGAAGCTCCACTCCCCGCATTGATAAGGGAAAGGTAATCAAAACAACTAAAGTCAGAAAGGATGTCACAAAGGATTTCTTATAGTGGAACTTCACAAAACAAGGTTGTTAGGCAGAATCATATGCAGTACCCTTTGGAAACACCACACACAATTAAGACTACAAGTGACAGTACAAATTCACCTTTGGTACAAGCCTGTACTACACAGTAAAGTGGTAGCGATGGCTGAGCAGCAAGACTTATCTCAAGAATAAAGTGAGCAGTACCAATAGTTACACAAAGGACAGCAATTACTATGGTTCAAACAAACACTGACTCAAGGTTTCTGAGTAAAAGAATATACATTTATTTACACATCAGTTATAAAACATTTCACTATTATTAAGCATTTAAAAACATCACTATCTTAATACACTACACCACACCCAATAGACTATGGACAAGTTAAGCTCAAAATGAAGTGTATGCAAAATGGCACTCCAGTCATTTAAAAGGGAGGGAAAGACAAAGTTAGACCGAAATTGAGCATCACGAAAAGTTACTTTAAAGAATGGAGAAGGACAAGCCCTCGGATTGGCAAAAGATTTCAAACACTTTTACCGCGGAAGGACGGAACGAGCGACCGGATGTGAACAGTGCTTTAAATGGAGCAGAAGGCTGTAGCTGAGGTGGACGTTCCTGGCAGGTCCTGCAGGCTCAGGGTTCCTGAAGCGACTGTCGGACTGACGAGAAGTAGGAAGACTGGAGGGTCCTGCACTGCCCAGGGAAGAAACCAGCAGCAGAGCAAAGCAATGAATAACAGGTGCGCTCCTTAAAACCCAAGCAGGGTCCAATCCTCCTGACTATCCGGTTCACTGTAGCTGTGCACAGCAAATTAGACCAGAGGAGGGAGGCCTGGCTTGCAGTTTGCCAAACTGGTTGATCCCACCAGCTCAAGGGGAGAAAATTCCTTGCAGATCTTCCCTGTCGTCGAGGTTTGAAGATTCTGACCCACAGCAGGGCTTCACCGGGAGGGTCAGTCGTGGTAGAGGTCCTCTTCTGTCAGCTTCTCTTCGGGTCTCTCGATACAGTGGCGACTCTGCCTTCTCAGTCCCAGAGACCTGCTTTTTATGCAGTTTCCCCCATTCACACAGCCTAGCTGTCAATCACACAGCAGGGTGGCTGTCCTGGCGGGACAGTCACCACAGCCCATCACACAGAGTGCAACATGGGTCTCCAAGGAGACCCTGTGCAGGGAGTCTCAAACCCCGCCCTCACATCCTGTCCCCCTCAGACATTCAGGCGCCTAAGGAGGGCGTCTGTGCAAAAGCTCGACAAAGGTTGGCGAACAAAGGAACCAAACCTGGATTGGCGCGCAGAGTAAAACATAAGAAAGACTTTTAAAAAAAGAAATGGTGAATAAAACCCAGCCGGAACTGTATAAAAGTAAATATGGTCCATGGGTTTAAGTTTGAGGCTACTAAGATAGCCTAAAACAATAGCAAGGCTATTTGGAATAACCGTGGTAGGAAAAATAGGGTAGTTACCACTGCCACCAGCCAAATCCTAATGAAAAGGGAACAAAACAATGTTCCATGAGAAACAGACAAAAAGGGATTTCCAGAACTCTATGTTAGAAGGTTTGTACTGTGTCTGTGATTTAAAAAGACTAATAAAGTCAATGGCAAATTTACATGTTCTGGGAGACAGTAGTCAGTACCAGAAAATGGAGTTCAGAGTGGGAAATGAAGGTGCGGTTTAACATACTGTAAAAAGATGATGCCTATGGAGTAGGTGAGACTCCACAGTCTGTGAACACAAAAATGTTAAACACACACAGCAAAATACATCTAAGAGTGGGAAAAAAAGGCTCACACTCTTACCTGGTGAAAACAATAAATCCTAGAAATCCAGCAAAGCTGCTGAGGGACTCAGTAGGTAAGGGAAATTAGCCATTTTGGAGAATTCTCCTTAACAAAGGTCAAAACAAAATAAAGTGACACTAACAGAGAATGAAATGTGAAAAACACACAAAATGCCTGGGGTGGCAATAGCACCATGTTTCCTGCTGTACACTGTTCTGGATTTGCCCTATTCGTCTCTCTAACAGCCAAGCAGAACAGAAAAAGAATCTGGGCAGTGTGCCGTGCCTTTTCTTTAGCCCACCAAATTTCCCTAAAGTATTTGGTGCCCTAATTGGCTCACTGAATCTCTGTTGGAAGAGTAAGGATTCTGCTTGGCTCACCGATGCATGCCCTACACGTTAACTCTATTACGGAGGTAGAGTACACAGAGGCAACTCCCATGAACATTACCCCTGGAGACATTCTGGGGCCCCTTTAGTGGGTTTGATGGTTGTGAGTAAACATCATCGGTGCAGCTTTGGTGAACCGAGTGCAAAAGCTCAGTGAAGCATAGGCACTCTAGACAAATCAGAGTCAGACTGATCTACATTACGCAGAGGGGCTACTCCAAATAGTGGTGTGTGTGTGATGAGTCCTTGCCTTCAGCACAATATGTGAGTGAGCCTCCATTGTATTACTTAAGGGTCTAATGACACATGATATCCGTCAGTCCTGCACTGAATCACTGACAACTGCAGCCACCCAAAGAATTGCTCAGCCCTCAGGCACAGGCAGTGCCTGCAAACACTCTTGTGTCAGAGATAACCAGACTTTAGGTCCCAGTTTACAACCCCTCATTCCTTAATCCTCAGAGAAATAGAGCTATAAAGGTGTCATTTATTGTTCCAAAGCCCCCCTTTTATCTTTAGAAATTAAGAAATTAAAGTTCCACAATGCATAAAACCTGCAAAACTCACCTCCCTCCTCTGACAAAGTTACACCTATTGAACTACCTGCAGATTACATGGAGGGCTAAGTATGGAGATGCCCACAAATAAATGGGGTGTGCAAATCAGAAGTGGTATGTGAAGAGTCTATGCCCACTGCTGAGGTAAGATAGTAAGGGGTACAGCTCTCTGTGCTACTGAATTTGGCACATAGAGCCAGAAAGAGGCATCTCTGTGGCAAAAACACAACGGTGGTCTTGTTCCTGAGTGAATATTAGTACCCAGGAACATGCTGCGGTTGCCGGTAGGCCGACAGTAGTACCAGCTGCCTATCGGCAACCTCGTCTTATCGTTTCTGCCACCTGACATCCCGGTGCTACTGGGATATCACAGGCGGCGGAGGAACGGTACATTCCCATTCCTGTGGAGACCCATTGGACTCCACAGGAATGGGAACCCTGAAGCACCGCTAGTAACGGTGCCAGTGCTTCAGCGAAAAACCTGCTTGTAGGAGCCTGAACTAGCGGCAGGTCAGGCCTGCCGGTAGTTCACAACCCCACCCAGCAGACTTGAAGTGAGCTGGTCCAGAAACAGTACCATAACTTTGTTACCTGTACTTTTATTTCTGGACCGGCTCACTTGTAATGAGGCCCAGTGTGTGTGCTTTGTCCATAAGGCGTATTTGCGACATTCCTGTGAAAAAATAAAAAAACTGGCACGGATTTCTAAGGTGGATCTATAGGTACCATGTAATTAATACAATCAGTCAAAACTTAAGTGTGGCATGTGCCAGGCAGAAATATTACAATATTCAGCACGTAGCCCCAGAGCTGTGCGTTGGCTGACTTGCTCCCCAAAAATATCCCAGACAGCATATAGGGCCCAGACATGACCACCCCCCTAGCATCTGCCCTATTGCCCCCCACATTGCACTGCAGGGGCCCTCATCAGCTTGAAGGCCCCCAATTGCCCTTCTTTCCCTCACATTGTCCTGCTACCTTACGCCGGATAACCCGCCTTGTTGGCCTGCTCCCACATTGCCCTTCAGTTGTCCTCATTGCCCTGCCCCTTGTGCCACATCAGGTCTCCCATATTTGCTTGCAGCCCTTCTCGTGCCCCTTACACACCCTTAACTAACTCTCTGTCCCATGTCTGTGTTCTGTCCCCGTCTACTGCTTTTCAACCCTTGACTGTTAATATCCCCACTACTGCATTTCTGCCCCTGATTGTTCACTGTCCGCCCTTACTGTGTTTTTCCATACTGACTAATTACTTTCCTCTGCCTGTATTCCCCATGCCTCTTTACTGTTCCACCCAACTACCTTTCTTCCCCTACTGTCCCCTCCTATTGGCCTATGTCCTGCCTCACCATTTATCACCCCGATTACTTGCTCACTGCCCCGCAATACAACTGCAGCCCCCCAATCCATCACCCATCCTCATTACACCAATACATCACCAAAGCTCTTGCACCTAGCACCACCATCAGCCAACTATTGCCCCCAAACACCCTCACTTGCCATGGATTGCCACTACCCCATCATCTGTTGTCTCCATGGAAGCTCCAGTGGACCTGCCAATTCACCCACTCCACCCCGCCATCATCACTACCTGATGATGGTGGACCAGACTTTCTCCTTTGTTGCCCCACTCCAACGGGCCCCCACCAGGACCAAGCCTTAGTCCATAAGCTCACAAATCTCAGCCGATGAAATGAATGTCCTGGATGAGGGTTTTGTGAAGGAGGCAGCACACATCTTAGATCCCAAGAGCCAAAATTACCATTCCGCCAGTGCAACAAGATCTGGAAGGACATCTTGCAAAAAGTCAATGTGGTGTCAACCGCACCACGCAAGGTGACTCAAATCCAGAAGCACAGGCAGGTTCTACAGGCCGTGTCTGGAATATGCTTGAAGTACACCTATGAAAGTGCCTGATATGGTAGTGGCTTATGACTACTATCTCTCGAGCTGTGGTTGTGGGAGAAACAATTGCTGGCAATCATCAATGTGAGCGGCCTAGAGGAATTGGAGGAGTGGAGACTGGAACAGAATGTCAGTACACTGAATGCCTGAATGTTTATAAGTAATGCCTTGTTCCTTAAAGTGTGTATGTGTCTACACCTGCCACATAATCTTGAGAAGCCATGGGAGGAGGTGTCCTGACATTATGATGCTCACCCAAGACAGGCATCACCTGCCAATGAAAATCATGTTGTGACCATACACGCACTAAAGAACCCTAGATATGTTCGGATGATGCTTCCATGACTGCAGTGACCGAATTGGCCACACCTATGAGCACTCCATTGTAACCGTAGGTTTACATGGAAAAACAACCATGAAGCATGAATTAACAAGGCCACATGAACAAATCTACACAAAGTGCACAGTGACGAATACCTGTGTAGAGGAGCAGGTGGGTGCATTTTTCCTAGCTTCCTCCCCCTCACCGCCGTCATTCTGGAAAGCAGGAGAAGGGCTATATGGGGGACTGCATGTGTTATGCCCATACCTCATCGAGCATGTGAGAGATGATATGCACTCAGACAACCGTATCGAATGTACATTTGCACTGAAAGTATGGAAGGATGTCAGCATGAACCATTGGGCATCATGGAGCTTTGAGTGAAATCTGATGTGGTCAAAGCGATGTCATAAGGAAGATGTCTGAAGCCATGCTGAAATTATATGAAAATACTGAAGGTTGACAATGTAACTGAAGAGAAACATGTGTGAAATGATGAAGTAATCATGAACGTAAAAGAAGATAAAGTAACTTGCTGACCAATAAGTGTAAATACATGTTAACACAAGGTAGAAAAGATGCATAGAAGCTTGCTCTAGAGCAAGGTTGTCCAACATACGGCCCGCGGGGCTCACGAGAGTCCGTGGACCCGATTAATTTATTTATTTCTGCAATGTTGGTCGAGTACGGTACCCGACCAACATTGCAGAAATAAATAAATAAACCGGGTCGTGGCAAAAGAGCGGGACATGGGGAGGACTGTTACTGCCTCTGGTGACCCCTGCAAGAAGGGCACCACAGGCAGTCACAGGCTGCAGCCACGTTCGGGCATTGTCGGGTCTGTGGACCCGATTAATTTATTTATTTCTGCAATGTTTGTCGGGTACCAACCATTGCAGAAATAAATTAATTAATCAGGTCCACAGACCCACAAACATTGCCCAAATAAATAAATAAACCAGGCCGTGGGAGAGGAGCAGGATGTGGGGAGGACTGTTACTGCCCCTGGTGCCCCTGCAAGGGGGCACCAGAGGCAGTTACAGGGCTCAGCCACGGCCCAGTTTATTTATTTATTTTGGCAATGTTTGTCGGATCCGTGGACCCGATTAATTTATTTATTTCTGCAATGTTTGTCGGGTACCAACCATTGCAGAAATAAAAAAATGTATCGGGTCCACTGACCCGACAAACATTGCCCAAATAAAGAAATAAACTGGGCCGTGGCAGAGGAGCGGGACGTGGGGAGGACTGTTACTGCCTCTGGTGACCCCTGCAAGGGAGCACCAGAGGCAGTTACAGGCCTCAGCCATGGCCCGATTTATTTATTTATTTGGGCAATGTTTGTCGGGTCAGTGGCCGAGTGTGTCTTTGTCTCTGCAGCAATGACTTTGCCCAGATTACCAGGGCTCAAGTCGAGGGTACGTGGGTGGACTGAGTCCACCCACATTTTTAAGAGGGTGGACTAAGTCCCATTGAACCACAGCCATCAGGTTTGCAGGCTGGACAACTCAGCACTGCACTAAATAACCTGATGAAAAACGACCAAGGTGAAATGTCCAATTTTGGTACTGCAAAATTCAGGGAAAACCTTTGTATTGGTTCTTGGAGTTTTGGAGTTTACATGTGCACATTTTAACGTGTAGATTTTATGGAAGGTGAATGCCTTTTGTCCTTTGCAATTTGGGTGGTTGTGAAAAGCCAATTTAATGAAATATGCATATTTAATTTTGAACTGCAAATTTCTGATGTCACATCACATTGCAACAGAGTTTAGCTTTTTGATATGTGGGCGGAGCCACGTGCAAATGGGCAGAGTCTTGTGTTACTGTGGGCGGGGCATACATCGCAGGGTTTTTTATTTTCAAATGTAGGCAGGTATGCCTGAAAGGCGGCACCAGAGGCAGTTGCAGGCCTCAACCACGGCTTTGTTTATTTATTTATTTGGGCACTGTTTGTGGGGTCCATGGACACTATTAATTTATTTATTTCTGCAATGTTGGTCGGATACAGGTACCCGACCAACATTGCAGAAATAAATACATTAACCTGGTTGTGGCAGAGGAGCGGGACGTGGGGAGGACTGTTACTGCCTCTGGTGACTCCCGCAAAGGGGCACCAGAGGCAGTTACAGGCTTCAGCCATGGCCCGTTTTATTTATTTATTTTGGCAATGTTTGTCAGGCCCATGTCTTATGCCTGACTCCCATGTCTCGGCTGCGAGGAGCCATCGTGAACCACACACTATGCTCGGTTTCCCACTCTGCGTTACATGGGTAGAGGAAGGAGATGGCCTGTTGTGTTTTGGCCGACTGGAAGCCTGACCGCAGGTAAAGATCCCAAGAGGGAACACTGCGAACACAGGCCCTAAATGTTGTCGGGTAAGCAGAGACTGGCCATTCCTCTTACGGGGCATGTGGCCGTAGGCCAGCCGTGTGGAGTCTTTCATTACCGGGTGCTTGCCATATCTTCTAGAGTTGGTTAATGTGGAGGATCCACAGTTGCCTCTGCCAGGTTTTACCTTCAGACCTTTTCTCCCTTTCACCAGCACTACAGGCCCAGTGTGCCACGAAGGGCAGGCTTCAGTAATTCTGTTCAGCCCAGGTCCCTGTGGGGAGGCCCAACTGATTCATTTATTTATTTCTGCAATGTTGGTCGGATACAGGTACCCAACCAATATTGCAGAAATAAATACATTAACCTGGTCGTGGCAGCAGTGGCGTCACCATTAACACAGAATTAATGAATGTGTTTTACAGAGGTAAGCTGGCATATGTATTGGGCACACTGCACATGCTCAGGCAGCATCAATCATGCTTTGTACAGGACAATGCTGGCCTAAATTGGGAACAGCCAGCATAGACATGTTATTACAGAGGCATATTTTGGGCACAACCATCATGCCTATGTGTTACATCAGTGACAGTGCTGTCTTACACTGTGGACACAGTGATCATTAAAATGTGTTGTGTTCTAAAATGTTCTTGTCTGCTGTTGGTGACATGGAATGTACATGTTCCCCTTTAGAACTGATTGTAAACTTATGGCTTTTTGGTCACTTTTCATGCTGTAAAATGCACCATTTCAGCCCCATATTTGGAAAAAAAATCTTGGGGGGTGGGCCCCCCCAAACACTCCCTAGATCTTTATAGCTCCCTCGCTACACTCAGTCGCCCCCACTATTTCAGAAAAATATCAACACATACACACTGGAAGAAATCACAAGAAACTAACCTTTGACGAAAAGCTATATTTGGGACTGCATGGCTATCACTGCCGGTGATTCTGTTGTGTCAAAGGTCACACACCATCCCTTTTTAATATACAGCTTTGTGTGAGGTTGTTTACTTTTGGCTCGCCGGCCCACCGGGTGACAAAAAGTGAATGCTTCGGCCCCTCATTCAAAAAGGTTGGACAAGCCTGCTCTAGAGGAATATGTAACATGGCAAGAAGGGCCATTATTGGAAAATGAACGCCGGCTCATGTAAATATTCAATTTAACTACCTTATAAGCCAATCAAGGTTGGAGAGTCAGGAGATGCTGGAAGAACAGCTTTGTGTGCAAAACAAGAGGAGTCGATGTTGACTTGCGATCAAGGAGGCTATTTTTAAGAAATAGCTGCAAAGCACAAAGGGAGGTAGACGGAGGATGCATGGGCATGAGATTAATTTCTGTAAGATTAAGGAAGAAGAATACATCTGTAAGGGCCAAGTATGGGACAACTAAAAGTGTGTAAAGTCTATGCAAGGTAGAGTGAGCAAGTCTCTAGAGGTCAAAAGGAGCAAGGACACCCAGTATAATTAAATCAAATAGCAATAAATAATAGACTGAAATGGACACATTCATGGTCTCACCACACGTGACCTAGAAGTAAAAAAAACAAGAGCTATTAATTAAGCCTCGAATGAAGATAGTGATGTGCTTTCACTCCTTTGAATGTCCTAGAACAGGGAACAGGCTACAAGGTCAACTTCAGATTGGGAAACTTTGGCTCATGGACTAACTGAAGAGAGATGTTGGACTAACTGGGAAAGTGGGGAGTAATCTGACATGATCCAAGCACGTGGGTATTCGGTTTCCTTACCTGCTGCTAGCCTAGTCGAAAGTTGAAGGTTGGGTGGGAATGCCAACCAATCAGTGGGCCTATGGGCAACCTGCTGTACAATGTTGCATAGACCAATACAATGACATTTTGTTTGCTATAATACGTATATATAGGTAGTTCGAAGGTTGTCTTACAGATAAGAGACAGCCAATGAAGTACTAACCCATATATCTTCTATAAATAGATATGTTCCCCTAATCCAATCCCTCCCGCTAATAGGTTTTATGGTTTTCCACGTATGATGACATCATAGATGATGCATATTGGTGTATAAGACCTGTGTGTAATCAAGTTTGTGTGTGAGTGTGCAAGCATCAATCTGCTGTCTGCCAGACGACCCTGCTTTATTAAATTAAGAATAAAATAGTACCATATTCCTTGAGTCTGTTTAGTTATTTGGCCTGAGATCTTTATTGGTAATTCCATCTAGCACAAGAGACGCTTCAAGGTGCTAGAGCACACCTGTTACCAGGGCTACAGATGGACCCACACAAAGGAGCCCACATTAAGCCCATGGACCCATCATCACCCTTGCCAACTTCCCCATCACAAAAACATACTCCCTGTATCTTAGACACACCCACCAACGTTGCCACTCACATTCACACACACACACATCATGGGTGACATAGGCAGCATACATCCCTACTCAACTGCTCCTCTCAAAGAAGCAATTCTGCATACCACAGGCCCTCACACCTAGCAGATGCCAAAACAATGAACCATAGGCAACACATCACATGGGCAACACCCTAAATTACACTCAACTGTTGAGCTCAACAGTACTATAAGCAGTGACAACAAGTTCACACTGAGACCACTCCTTCCACTCCTACTTACACCCACCTCCTACTACCACTAAACCCCCTAAGCTTCCCTTTTACCTGGTATTTCCTCTGTATTGATGGAGTACATACCTGCATCCACATAACCCTATCGCCATTCCCTTATAAGACTCCCAACCACATGTGACGACACACCATTGGACACAAAGTAGCTACTGTCAACACTAAGGGTAAAATACATTCTACACATCCCAGGACTCATGCTCGCAATTCCCATTGTCTCATAAGTGAGCCATCAACTCTGAATTGACATTAAAAATTCCTTCATCTCAATGCTCCCTATTGTGATGGCCAATCGTGTGCCCCTGAAACAGACATATGGCAGTAATACTCCACTCACTCTATATTCACTGACAAATCTTCAATCCACATTAATGTGGAACATCCTGGACTACCCAGAATGGCGTCCAAGTTCAGCTTTCACCTTTGTGGCACACTGTGCATCATTCCTCCCACGTAATGATGCCACCTCCCTTGCCCCATATGGTACATCATGTACTGGGCACCCTCTTACCTCTCTGACTGCCCCATTATAACCTGCCAGGACATCTTTTGCTTCTTTAGGAAACTCCTATGTGCATGTCTGCCCTCTAATTCCAGTGAAGGCGGCCACACCCTGCTTCTCTTTCCAATAGTTCTTCCAGCCCTTCCGTGGAGCAGGATGCAGGAGCAGTGGTCAGCCAAGAAGAGGTCGCCCTTTCCAGCATACAATTCCGGTAAGCGCACAGGCAATTGCGAAAGAAAAAACGAAATTACCCGTACAACCTTCGTTATATGCATGTGAGCTTTCCCTGATGTCCGCTCTGCAAAACAGCATTTTCGCCATCCTTTGCTAGGATTTAGCAACACCATGACTACTACAACGGTCAACTCTCACCTAAGCCACCATTAACTACCACAAGGAAGGTAGTACACTCAAAGATGGCCGTCCGACGCTTGTCTTCGTCCTCCCATGCCTAACCAGGCCCAGCCTACACTGACTGGGCTCCGATTGGCTACAGTGCCAATTACCTCCACCTATCGTGCGCCGACAGGCATACGCCGGCCCATCTCCACCAAGGCCCAGGGAAACAAGGCCATCACCTGTCCCGAGCCTGTCCCCAGCTGTGCACGCCACCAGCCAGACCCCCTGCTCAGTTTGACCCAGACGTGGCTGACCCTATCTGCACCATACTTCACCACTAATGTAACTGAAATCCCTTGCTGTCCACCAATGTGAACAATCGCTGCCAAAGTTGCAACTTGCCAGTCCCCCGACTATTCTACCTCAGCCCTGACAGCCTCTGCTCACTGTGTCAATCATCAAGCATTGGCCCTACGCTACGCACCTGTAAATCAACCAAAGTACTCTGATCCACCTCCCCACATCTCTACGTTGCAGTACGGCTTGTTACGGTCATCACTTCCTGCCCCAATTGCATGATACTATGCTTTACACTCCTGTGCGGGCCGCCGTTTGTGCCAATTATTAAGTAATCTGTACCCCTAATGTGCCGCCATATGCTCTGCTATACTCGCCATAACACTATGTATGCTCCATATATGTAGCCATACCTGCTGTACTAATGCATGCATAACCCTTCTTCTACATAGCCCATGCACAACTTTGCGCCCTCTCGCCACATGTCCTTTGCTCCAGGCTACCGTGGAAATGGCAAGCCTATCCATTTGTGTGATTATTATCAACACACTTGAAATTGTTATTAGCCCTTTCCTGTAGAGCTACTGATACTAGGCTACTCTGAAACTGATTATAGCTTACTTAATCGACACTACCCAATACCTTGATTGTAATCTTAGTCTATTTCTGTGCAACATTACTAGCCTATCTCGATTATGACCCTATGCAATCGACACCAGACTATACCTGATTGTGACTTTAGCCTGTTTCTCTGCAATTGGTACTAGCCTTATCTTGGATTTGATCCTAGCCTATCCTTTTGCAACTGACATTAGTCTATACTGATTGCGCCTATGCAATTGAGCCGATACTGAATGTACCTATGCAATTGTGCCTATACTGAATGTACCTATGCAACTAGGCCTATACTGAATGTGCCCATGCAATGGATACTACTCCATACTGAATGTGATTTTACCCTACTCTTCTGCAATTGGTACTAGCCTTATCTTGGATTCGATCGTAGCCTATCCTTCTGCAATTGACATTAGCCTATATTGATTGTGCCTATGCAATTGAGCCTATACTGATTGTGCCTATGTAATTGAGCCTATACTGAATGTGCCTATGCAATGGATTTTAGCCTATCCTTATGCAATTGGCACTAGCCTATACCTGAAACTGATTGTAGCCTAATTCTTGCTACTGATACCAGCCTACCTGAAATTGATTCTTGCCCACTCCTGTACCAGCAAAAAAAAAATATCCTCCAAATAGTCATCCCCTTGAACCTGACTTGTCCCAGTCTAGCCTATGATCATGAGCAAAACCTGGAGGACACAGATAACCCTACTTATTTCAGGCATCCTCACCATAATGGCCCTCGCCTTTATGACCACACGCCCTCCGAAGGATAGAAACTTGAGACTGAGATGAAGACTGCCCCGCCTCTATGAACCAAAAACGAATTGTACTAACAAACGTACCACAGGTAATGCTGCCTATCCTACATATCTATCTACTAAACGCGCACAACAGAACAGCTCCAATAACCTCACCCCCTGCTTATCCGGCCACTATGTTAATAAATTCTTGTAAATTCAAGACACCTAAAACTAAATACCCTCCCATCACCAAACCTAAAAGGACCTTATCTCTATCGGGGTCGCTTATCAATGCCAGATCCTTGATAGCCCACGCCGCTGATACCGCAGACACCCTAACCAATGAGAACCTAGACCTGCTGGCTATTACTGAAACTTGGCTCCATGAGGCTGCAGGACCTGCCCTTATGATAGCTGTACCAGAAGGCTACCAGATACTTAGAGCGGACAGACCAAACGCCAGAGGCGGTGGATTAGCCATTATTTCAAAAACTAATCTTCCTATTAGACTTGCCACCCCTCCTTCCTGCCAATCCTGTGAGATACTTACAGCCAAACTCCCACTTTGCAACAACCACACACTTACTATCCACCTGATATACAGACTGCCAGGACCATTAGGCACCTTTGAGGACAACCTCACCTTCCTCCTGGCCAATAACACCAAAGACCAAGCACCAATCCTGTTACTGGGAGACTTCAATTTGGGTTTTAATGACATTGGTAACAAACATGCCCAATCAGTCATTGCCTTTTTGAAGGATCATGGACTGACACAAAAAGTCACTACTCCTACCCATACTAAAGGAAGGACCCTCGATTGGGTCGCTGGCTTGAATTGCAACATTACCATCACTAATACCACCACGCAATCTTGGACTGACCACTCTCTAGTTACCTTCACGGCCACCCTTGACCTCATATGCCATAATATATTAGTTATGACACCACCACTTCCCACTAGAAGCAAAACGGATATTACAGTGGACAAGATACTCCCACTGCTTCTCCCCGCTATTAATAATACAACTTGCAACGCAGATCCCACCATACTAGTGGAGATCTTCAACAATGCCATGACCAAAGCTCTGAATGCCACTGCACCTGTCAAACTCTGCAAAGGCAGACAGAAATCTCACCTTAACGCCTGGTTCACGCCCCAACTCAAAGAACTAAGACTACAAAAAAAAGCTTCAGTCAATCTGGCAAGACGCTCGCCCTCCGACGAGAACAAAGCCAAACTAATTTATTCTAACTATAAAAGAATTAAATAATCATCACAAAAAAGAATACATTTAATGACAGAATATCTAAGGTGAAGTCAGACACCAAGGAACTATTCTCCATCCTCCGGGAAATGGAATCACCAATACCACAGGTCGACAACATTCCCAAGGATAAGCCCTGGTGTACCGGCATTCAAAATGCGCCTTCCAACAAAATCACCTCACTCCAACTTAAAATAGCTAATAAGAAAGCTTCACTGATCCTACCTGAGCAGCAGCCACCCATAGTCATACCAGACAACTCCACCCTACCATTTAGCTTTAAGAAAATCTCTATCATTGAGACAGAAAAAGTCATACTTTCTCTAAAACCTTCAAATTGCAAAGGAGACAACTGCGTAGCCCAAATTATAAAGGATGCAGCTAGAGACCTAGCCCCTTTCCTCTCAAAGCTCATTAATGCATCATTCAAATCGAACTTAGTCCCTAATAACCTAAAAGCATCTTGGGCACTCCCACTACTCAAAAAACAAACGTTAGACCTGTCCATCCCAACCAACTATAGACCTATCACCACAGTCCCCTTTCTACTTAAAATTATTGATAGAGTAGCTTACCTGCAAATACAGGACTACCTAGAAGCCAACCACCTATTAGGATCATGTCAGTCTGGCTTCCGCCCCCTTCACGGTACGGAAACAGCCTTAATAGACCTCAAGACCCAAATTGATGAGTTGAAGGACAATGGGAAATCAGCTTTGCCTCTCCTCCTTGACCTATCGGCAGGCTTTGACCTGGTGGACCACGCAGTCTTATACAACCATCTTAGGTCGGCTGCCCATTTCTCAAGTGATGTCATAACCTGGATTCAGTCCTTCCTAGCCAACCGCACAATTAGATTCTTCTCCCCATCAGCAGCTGCTGATCCCATACAAGTCTCCAGTGGTGTACCTCAGGGATCATGTGTGTCTCCTACCATGTATAATATATTTACTAAGCCCTTGTTCGACAAGCTGGACAGACTGGGTGTCACTTACACTAATTATGCAGATGATACCCGGATCCTTAGCCCCCTTTTGGTTAACTTCATGGAGGACTCAGCCTTAGTAAACAAGATATACCTCCTCATTCAGGCATGGATGGCCTCCCACGGCCTCTGCCTGAATGACGACAAAACGGAGCTACTGATCCTAGGTTCAGAGATGGCTATGAAAAAACTTAACCCGAGCTATGCCTCCTTCAATATTGATAACAACATTATCAAAGTGATGCCCGCAGTCAAAAACCTTGGCTTCTCTAACCTCCTCTATAGCATACACTTGCAAATTGATCGGAGCATGCAGACCGTTTCTCTCCAAAGCGAGCTGCATTACCCTGCAAAATGCACTTATAATATCTAGATTGGATTACTGTAATGCCTTATACACAGGAACCAATAAGTATATTATTGACAAACTGCAAAGACTTCAAAATAATGCCCTCAGAGCAGCCCTAAATATCCCTAACAGAGAGCACATTTCCATATTTAGAAGAAAGGTCCATTGGCTTAAGATTAATGATAGGATCCTCCTTAAAACACTCTCTCTCACGTCCAATTGTCTGAACAACATATCTCCACCCTACCTTGCTGACAGAATCCACAGGAGAATTACTGCTCGCCCCATGAGATCTGCCAACATCCACACCCTTGTGGTCCCTAAATTTAAACGTCCCACAGCTGGTGGCTCCAGCTTCCCAGTCATAGCTGCACAATCCTGGAATTCACTCCCCCAGGATCTCAGATCAGACCAATTTTACTCTAGTTTTAGACGCAAAACCCTCTCCTGGATTCAGACTAATGATTCCTAACCTACCTGAAATCCTCAACTTATCGCTGCCTATACTTTTACCTTGTCAACACTAGTCACCCTCTGCCTGCTAGGCCTATCGCTCTTAATGTAGTCGTCACCTATGTCACACCTGAACGTAATCTTGTAATACTTGTATGTGACCACCTGTCTCTTTTGTAATTAGGTGGCAGTAATTTGCTTTATTTTTCCTGTATGTATGGACCACAATCATCTCTGTAACTAAGCTCTAAGTATACCTGTAATGCTCGCGCCCAGCTACCTAAGGGTTTGGTTGCGCTCTATCAAATAAATAAACAAACAAACAAACATTACCTGGGCTATGGTGTAGGTGGCACTTAGGTTGCTAACCACTATCACCTCCTTGGAACCTACATCTACATCGTGTTCGCCTTGGAGCAGATCACCGGTATCTAGTAACTCCACCGATGGACTTTCCATCGAATTAATTTGCATTGAAAAAATATGCATTGAATGCATGTTTTTAAAGGGTAAAGGGTTAATTTATTTGGGGGTTTTAAAGGGTAAGGGTAAAAAACATCCCCCCATTAAAAAAATGCATTTGATGCACATTTTTTCAATGCAGAAAATTTGATGGAAAGGTCCCTCGATGCAAAAAATTCGATGGAAGGACCATAAACCCAGATCACCAACAGCTGATGCACAATCACTAGCTGCATGGTCCACCGTGTATATTCTTCCCTCACACATGTAAACACTGGCACTCCCATGTACACACTGGTGCCTGATTGTTCATCAACAGTCCCCCTGACAGTTGCCTAATGCAATCTGCACCTCTCTTCGGCCACACACAAGTGGCCACTCCTGGACAGGAACTGCCCTCAATCATTCCGCATTGCTTATCATGCCAGCATTATTTGACTCAAGGACAGCTGTGTCATTCAATATGCACCTTTCAAACCGGCACACATCCATACCATCGGTAAAACTTCCCTACAGTCAATGGGGTGCACAGAAGCAGGGTTTATGTTGCACAAGCCATATATAGTAAGGGCAGCAGTCCCACAGGCTGGTAATAGATGTATGTGAGAACTGTATTGATCTAGAAAAGCCCTCTCCGTGCTGACCACCAAAATAGTAGCCACATGCACTCAACTAAGTGCCATTTCCCACTGAGAGCACCCCTGGAACGGGGTCCGTGTACAGATTTGCACCACTGCCAACCTGTATAGGTAGTGCATCGCTGGATTCTCCAACACATAACATAGACATCAAGACTGGAAATAAAAGCATCTCAGAAACTCACTGGGTGTGTGACTCCCAAAATGAAAGTTATTGCCAAGCAAGAGACTGTACCTGGTAAGGAAAGACCTGGAATGTACCCAATGTGCCCTCCATAGCGCCACAGTATCCAAAGAGCGTATGCACTAGGAAGTAACACGAGGATGCAATACATAGGTTTGACGGTGCCACCCTCATGTGCTCACAGATTAGGGCCAGAGAGTGCCATTGCGGGGCTGCATGTACAATGACTCACATGGTACAAACAAACTCTTCGCAGGCAGGCACATGCAGCTTGAGCTTTGCAACACATGTACAATTCATGCGAGTAGCATGCAGGCTAAATGCACCACCAAAGTCCAGGGCAAGACATTGATTGTGAATGCAATGGGTAAGCTTCTCAGTCCCCAAACGGCAAGCACGTCAGACAGATGTGTGCTGGGCTGTGCAGCATCTGTCCAAACACCCAAACATGCATGAAAACCCAGCACAGGTAGGAATCCCTACACATGTAGGAATGCACTTAGCTTGGCGTGGTTGTCCCGTATTTACCACCATTAGAAGGAACATGCTTGGAGGCAGCCTCCAGATGACACAACATGACTATTGATGTGTGTACATGCACAGGAACCGTGAAAATGAGAGGTGGCACACTAGCATCATGCCATTGTGTAACAAACAAATTAAGCCCACCCTTGCATGTGTAGCCGTGACACGATTGGAGCAAACTTTCGTGATGTCGGATGCTTTGAAAAAACACACCCACTAACATCTCCCGAGTCATTATCCTCACCTTCTGACAAATACTGGTTGAAGGCACTGCACCGAGTTGGGGGGAAGGTGTGAGGCGGCGGTGGAGAGATGGCCGGCCGTTTGCCTGCTCACATGCCTGTGGAGACAAGTAGGCAAAGTAATACGCAGTTTTGTCATGTCCTTTGATCTCTGTGTTGTTGTGACAAATGTACATGCGCCTCATTTGTTGCAAGCAGTCTCAATGTTTTCCTTTGTACTCTGTATCATATACGTGGATGTTATTTGATAGCATCTGCCCATCGATTGAAGCCAAGTGACCAAGCATAACACAGAATGATAGAATGGCATGATGGTGGCCATGTGTGTTGATCTGCAACCTTAATAGTGGCATGTGTACAGATCAAATAGCAACATGAAGGGCGCCATGGCACATGGCATGTCGCGCCTTGAAACACTTTTGTATAGGCGTGTTATAAATGCCATATCATATCATATCATGGCAAACACCAATTTGGCAATACCACATGTGCGCACATTTCTGAGAGGGACAACCACTGAGGGTAGTGGTTGTCGGAACTGTTTTGGTTTATAATACCAATGCAGTATATACCAGTGTGACACCCGGTTTAGGAATGGGCAAAATTCTCATACACCCCTGTACATTGGGGACAAATCGTGTGCATCATGTGGGAAGCACACTATTCTCGTGTCCTAATGTAGATTGCCACATACATTTCCTGCTCCTTCGCATTTAGGCTGAGGCTGACATGATGCTGGGGTCTATTTTAAATCAAAGAAACGTATAACACATTCAACATAGTTGGTGACAATTGAGAACTCATGAAAACTGAAAGGTGTGCACGCTAGCGGTAACACTCTGACAAACCTTGTCTCAGAGAACATTGCAGTCACAATGAAGTACCCAGTTAAATGAACTAGACAGGCATTCTATGTCCGGGAATACAAAAGAAAACACAGGAAGAGATCCCCATCAACCAAAAGAGATAATGGTGTACTGCATTATGTATGACTTCGGTTGGAAGCCATTAGCAAATACTTCTGTTTATGAAATCTATATCCTTCGATGGTGATGTCATAGCAGAGCAATATTGAATTCATAATCAACTACTGTGACGTTACGGCAGAGGATACACTTTTCTACCTTATCATGTGGTGAGGGGAGAGGGACTTTGTCAATGTTATGCTATGCGTAGTTGCCAGATACCTCCGCTCTACACATCCCCTGCAATGCTGGTACATACACAGCGTTAATTGATCTAAAGACACAAATCGACGAGTTGAAGGATAATGGTAAAACAGCTATGCTACTCCTCCTCGACCTTTCTGCAGCCTTTGACATGGTGGATCACGCAGTGTTATGCAAACACCTAGCTTCCGCTGCACACTTCTCGAGTGATGCCATAGCCTAGGTTCAATCCTTCCTAGCCAACCGCATGATGAGAGTCTTCTCCCCGTCAGCGTCAGCAGACCCAATCCAAATTACCTGTGGTGTCCCACAAGGTTCATGCGTCTCACCAACAATGTATAACATGTTTACTAAGCCACTCTTCAACAAACTTGACTGACTGGGTGTCACATATACGAATGATGCTGATGACACTCAGATCCGCATTCCCCTCTCGGGCAACTTAGTTGAAGACACGGCTCTGGTAAACAAGATATACCTCTTCATTCAGGCATGGATGGCCTCACATGGACTCTGCCTGAAATGACGACAAAACTGAGATTCTGATCCTGGGCTCTGACTCCAACCTAAAAAAACTCAGACCCAACTACCAATCATTCACCATCGATGGTAACACAATCAAAGTAGTTACTCAGGTAAAACCACTACGTTTTTACCTGGATTCCACACTATCACTAAAAAAACAAGTTAGCTCCTTGGCTTTATCTACAGCTTATGCTTGTAAATTAATAAGGACCTGCAGACCCTTTCTTTCTAAATCCAGCTGTATCACACTTGCCAATGCATGAATAATGTCTAAACTAGACTATTGCAATGCTCTGTATGCCTGTGCCAACAAACATACCATAAACAAAATGCAAATTACAAAATAACGCTCTGAGAGCTGCTCTAAATATTCCATGCAGAGAGCATATCTCCAAGTCCAGAAGAGACCTGCACTGGCTAAAAATCAGTGATAGGATACTACTCAAAATGGCATCCTTCACTCACAAATGCCTTAACAACACTGCTCCTCCCTACTTCTCTGCCAGACTTACCAGATAAACCCTAACTCACCGCACTAGGGCCTCCAACTACCTCTGTCTAGAAACTCCTAGATACAGACTCTCTAAAGCTGGCGGAAGCAGTTTCCCAGTCAAAGTGGCTACTTCCTGGAATGCCCTGCCCACTTCCCTCAGAGTGGAACAACCATACTCGAGCTTTAGACGGAACTTGTTGAATTGGCTGCATACTAGCGATATCTAGATACTGCTCACCACCTGGACCGGTGACCCCTGCATTAATATGAGAGATCTTAGGTAGCCATTGCCATCTTCAATACAACCCTGATTGTGTGTATAACCCTCCAAACTGTATGTAATACGTACGTTTATGTCTTCATGTACGTATATCTGTATTCATGTACCTGCACTCTGTAACTAAGCTTCAAGTATCCTTGTAACTGCTGCGCCAAGCTACCTAAGGGTTTGGTGCGCATTACCAAATAAATAAACAAACAAACAAACATAAGGAACAGTATGGGATTGTTAAAGGGGACAAAGGAGACCATACACGACTTAAAATTCCACTACAAGGAACATTTCACATTGGGGTTCCAAGTGCCATCACTGAAAACTTGAGCTTTGTTTTAGTTTATTTTCAAATCGTTTTTGACACAATTGATGTAGGATGTTGAATAACTGTAAAATGTGTCTACGATAAAGTATAATTACTCATTCATCCTCAGATGTACTCTTAACTTTGATCATCTCCCCAACATTATCTTGATCATCGCCCCCCTTCCCATCTAATGTGCAAGTTCTAGTCGGAAGGAGAGGCGCATCACACAGAGTGTAGTCCTTGCGTATTGTCGCTGTCACACTCCTCCATTGTCTGCTCTGCACAATCAGCCAGCATGCGAGTATTGTTAGGATTTATTCCATCTGCTTTAGCCTCATCTGGGGGTGGGTTTTCTTTACCAATTTCATGTCATCTTTCAACTTGGGTATGTTTACATTCTTTTTCGGTTTGTGTCTTGAAACTCTGATTTTTAGCTTAAACACATTTCTTAAGTCCCCATCTAATTTAAGTTTCTTGACAAATGTTATCCAATTGTGCTTCTGGATTTTCAACCAACATCACATTGTTAGTTTCTGGGACCTCAGCTTTCTTTGTCTGGTGTCTTTTACTAAAGGTGAAGTTTTTGTTATCCTAAGCCCTAGGGTTTACCAGCACTACCTATGGGGTGAAACTATTGCACTGGAGTACAGATAGCAAGCCATGGCATCCGAGGAGGGACACACAGCTTGTAGGTGGTGTTTGGTAATTTGGCCACCCAGTTCCTGCTCCTCCGCGCCCAAACCACTGCCACATGGGAACTCATTCAACTTGCTTTACTAAAGCCTTTCCTTCAGACTTTGCAATTGAATGGCCTGCCAGTGTTTTTCAAACCAGTCTTCTGAGAGTTCATGACTTAATTGGAGTTGTAAACATGTCACTTGTGTAATAACATGCCTTAACCACGTCTGGCTCCAGTCAGTTTATTTATAAGCACTATGTGCGTCCTTCACTGAATCCCTGTTAAAACAAAAATTGGCAAAGCTAACAGTTTTTTGCTTGTGTATAAGTTTCAGGGATTTTCCAGGCACTGTTTTTAGATACCTGGCAAATGGCCAACAGTTTTGGCTTTTGTGTAGGCATGAGAAAGGCATTTACCAGGCGCTATCGTAGTGGCATTAACTGGCCATCGATGGTAGCAGCTGAAAAATGGCACAAGCACTTGGGCATATAATAGCAGTTCCTGGCAGACACATAATACCGATACACAAGCCAAAACGTTTGGCTTTGCCAAAGCCTGCATCTAACACTACTTCAGTGAAGGACATGCATGAATCAAGTGGCTGAAGGAGACCTAGTTAAGACATGTTTATTAAACCAGTCACTCATTTACAGCTCCAATTAAGTCATTAACTCTCAGAAGAGTGCTTTGAAAAAACAGTGGCAGGCAAGTCGAGCTCAGCGCTTGATGGAAAGACTTGATAAACCTAACTGAAATAGATCTCAGGAGGAGGTGTTTTGGGAGGGGAGAGGCAGAAAGTGGGTGGAAATGGCCATAGGGATTATCACAGCCATAGGCAGGCAATGGGTAGGTAGATAACCAAATAAAACCTACAAGTTTTGTGTCCCTTCTCATATGTCATTTCTTCTAGAGGTATTCTAATGCAATAGTTGCAGTTTATAGTTGGCACTAATAGTCTAAACTAATAAATGGCTAGTATCAGTAGAGTTCGTCAGTTGTTGATGAGGAGTGTTAAATTGGCTCTGATCTCAATTGATCATGTCAGAGTGATTTTTCATTAAGGCTTCCGCTACTTTATTGAAGCTCTTTAAAGCTGGCATGTGACTAATAATGTAAGGCACCTACCTCACTGCTGTTATTTGTGTTAACTGAGAAGCAGCATTGGCTCTTACAGAATGATACTCTGATCTGTAACATGGCTCTGACAGGTGATGACTGACCATGACAGTCAATGTTGTACCTAAACCATTGAAGTGGAGGATGAATAAGGTTGTTTCTTTTAGTCCAGGAAAAATATGTAATTTTACCAGTGATCTCACATGCTGTGTTTCAGGAGGAATGGTGTATACCACTATTACCGAGAAATGCTCATGGCCTAATGAAGTTATAATCGTGTGCTTCAGATGCTTTATCCATGTCCCCGAGACTGGTCAGGACATTATCGTTTGCCAATGATTTCACACTAACCTCCCATAGTGTGTTCACAAGCAGTGTGGAGTAGAGTGGTTTAGGAGGTTCTAGGCCAGTTACCCCTTCTTCCATCAGTTATCGCTGCTACAGCAACATGCTATGTGTGCTTTGTGTGTGCCTATTAGAAGGTGGAACACCATACAGTGGCTCAAAGGGCGCCTAGCGGGCAGCTCAGAATTAGCAGCCCTACCAAAACTCCAGCAGTAGTTTCAACCAATCATAGGTCACAATGGTGCAAAGCACAAAGCACACTGTGCCACTTCAGTGAGGTGTTGGATTTAAGTGTGCAATGCAGGTGTGACAGCTGATAGTGGCTCAAAGAGCATTTCAATGCCCAGGCAGCACCACCAAAGTAATAGTGCTACCACTGCTCCAGCAATAGTTTCCTCTGATCAAAGGTCACAGTCGCACAAAGCATGGTGTGCCACTCCAATGAAGCGTTGGATTTAAGTATGCAAAGTAAGCAGGGCACCAGATAGCTACTCAAGGGGCATTGATCTGATCAGAGGTAGCAGCAGAGCAAAGCACAGCCTTTCCAAAGGCACCTCTCGGGGGTGAATCGCTGCGGGAGGCCACATGAGCGCGGGGGAGGCAACTTGAGCACTTAGGAAGTGTGACTCACATGTTAACACTACCCATATATCATCATGCACTCGTTTTATGCAGAACCGTACACAAGGGCAGTGGGTTTTAAGTCTAGAACAAAACTGTGGGGAAAGGTGAATGGTGCTCTGACTTCTTTTTTGGACATGTAAGTGGTGGGAAAAGAAAGAAGCCAAGCAGCGGTCACCCAGGTCTTGCAATGCAGCCAACTTTGCCACTGTCCACGACAGGTACTGTACGTCTATCCAGATTAGAAGACCTCTTCTGTTACCGACCAGTAATGCAATTGTCAGAGCCCATTCTTTAGTGTTAGGAATCTACTCCAGTAGATCAGTGTGTCTGAAAAGAAACCTTAACACAACATAACATGCAACATAGTGATTATTTCCTCGAGGAGAGAGAGGACCTTGTTCTTCCTCAGGTGCAAGAACATTATTATATGTGTGGGTGCTTTGCTCCTTCTGACCTATTTCCCTTCTCAAGGTAGGGACTTCACATCCCAATACCAGGCTATCAATGAACCTTAGCTGTTCGTGTGGCATGGGATGCCTGGAGTAGAAACGACTGGCCTCTATATAGAGCGTGTGCCATTAACAGGTTAGGTTTTGGCAAGTACTGTGGTCAGATGAGAACCTCCATTTTCACGGCAGCAGACAGTCGTTCTTACACATTCATTACTTTATTTTTGAAATTGCTTCTATTGGGGTTGCCCAAAGGATTCCTAATCGCTTTGGATGCAGCCCTGGCACCAAATATCCATAATTACCCTAATAGTGTAGCTGTGGGTGAAGCTCTGGCCCGTGCCTTCCTGTAAGGTCTGGGACAGTAGCTAACGGTGGCCAGCGACTTTCAGTGCATCTGTTAAGCAGCAATTATTTTCATAATGTTGTCAAAGCTGGACAAAACAATGTGATGTGCTTTAACGTTTCCTACACCCCAGCTTTGTCACAAGCTTGTGAATCCATAACATTTGCTTTGTTGGATATAGGTTCAAATGGAATCGCATAAACTGACTTCTGTACAAGGACTGGGGAATTTAGTCAAATATTTAGGCAGGCCAAGTCTTTGTTCTCGGTTTTCAGGGAAGCCTGCAGACAATTAGTATTTATATCCTTCAGAGTCCTGATCCAGTCATGTTGCCATAACTTCCTTTTCACCTCCTCTGGGTTGTTAATCAACACCTCAGATTCAGTTTCTAGTTGTCCTCGGATCACTCGGAAACTCCTCCTCCACTGACCCAATAGGTCTGCCCTGTTATTCTCCAAATCTCTACCCAGACTTTGGTATGTTGCAGCTGGGACTGGCATTGGACATTTACGAAACAAGGCCAGTGTCTTCCAAACCGTTTTTGCGTAGATGGAGATCAATCCTAATTCGTATCTAATCACTGATATAGGGATTACATTTGATAGCCTCCATATTTTTCTCCAAAAACCTTCCAATGAGGTCCAAATTGGCCAGGGTGTACATAGAGACCCTTCCACTCCATAAGCGAGAACAGGGAGCAGCTTTAGTTTGCAAAAGGTCAACATCGTAAGGATTGAGAACTTGCCGCACTTCCTATGGATAAGCATCGCTTGAGATGCTAAGATTTTCATTTTGAATTTTTAAGACAGCTGTCGAGGCCTGTCGTTCACACTAGTATTTACAAGGGCACCCAGAGATGTCACAGATGGATTCTGAGTCAGAAAATACTGTTCTAAACACCACTTAAAGGTTGTATTCTGCCTGCCTCTTTTTATATCCAAAACCAGAATGTTAGTTTTCGAAGAATTCCTCGACAACCCATTGATCATCTACTCCTGGAGGCAGTCCAGCCTCTGCTGTAAACCTATCAGAGTCAGGTCGTTCAGCACTAGATCATCTGCATAGCAGATCCTCGACAGCTTTTGGTTTCCGATCCTAGGGGAAAGCTCTAACCTGGTCCAAGGTCTCACCCATGTCAGACAAGAACAAATTAAACAATGTGGGTGCCAGCGGATGTTAGGCAAAGTTTGAATGCAGTACCCTCTGGGAACACTACAAACAACTATGACTACAGGTATAGGCAACCCAACCTTTGGTATAAGCTTGTACTACCCAGTTTTGGTAATGTGTTGAGCAGCCAGGCTTATCTCAAGAGAGCAAATGTGAGCTGTAGTGGAGTTACACAAAGATTCACAGTTACAGGTATTCAAATAAACTCTTACACACAAGGTTTGTTGCATAAACAATTAATCATTTATTTATCAGTCAGTTATAAAGCCTTCTTCAGAAGGGAGCAATAGAATAGTAACACACAAATATACTTCATACTGTACACTCTGAGTTTCTGAATCAGACAAGGTCCTTTTGGGTGGCCCACAGACACAACCTACACCCACAGGAGTCTTCAGTAACAAGGGTGCTGAGGACATTAATAACTTACTGTTGGCATTCAGAATACTCTTAAGAAGTAAGTAAAAGGCTAAGGTTATTACAACACAAGAAATTACAAATTGACATAAGCAGGGCAAATACTTTCAGATAGCACAGAGAAGAGTCACTCAATTCAATAGGCTAAGCCAAAGTCAATAGGCCAAAGTCTTTTTTATAGGATACAGCACTTAAGGTAAGTAAATGGAAAAGAATTTCCACAAGTTCTTAGGAATCTTTGAGAAAAAGAAGAATCATATGTAGGGCCACAAGCTGATTAGACTTGTGAGTTGCAGAAGTTAAAAGCACTTCCAGAGTAAGAGGTAAGTTCTCTTAGGCTAGTTTTACAGTACCTTAGTAAAGAAGAAAAAGATGCAGCTGAACACTTTGTTCCTGTACAGCTCTGCAGATTTCACTGTTCCTGGGCATCAGTTGTGGGGACAAGAGGGAGGACGCCGGGGGTCTCCTGCACTGTACTGTACCGTCAATGCTGGCAACCGGCAAACTTTACTTTCAGTGGCTGTTTCGCGTTTCAGCTCCTTGCGGTACAGCAAATAACAACAAGTGTGGTTCCTGGCTGTCAAGGTAGACTTTCTTCCCATTTGAGGTCCCTCACTTAACTGAGGGGGTCAGGCTTGGTCAGTCCTGCTTTGTGGGAGTCTGGAGGATCTTCCAAAAGCTTTAGGCCAGCTTACAAACAACGCACACAATCTGGTGTCCCTCTCACTGGCTCTATGGTTTCCTGCAGCAACTCTGAGGAAATTCAAGTAGCTCCGAGATGGGTGTCCAGGTGTCTTACTTGGGAGTTGAATGGTCCCACCAACTCAAAGGGAGAAGTCATCCTTGCCCACCAAAGGCGAATGAACAAAGAGACCAAACCTGGTTTTGCACGCAGAGAAAAACTCTAGAAGGACCTTCCCACAAAGACCTTTGCCAAAAAAGACCAGGCACCACCTTAACAAGGATGGCTGGATGCAGTTAACGTTACCAGGTCCGCGAACGGTTGCGGTAAATGCAAACCTTGGTAGTTCAAAACGAAACCACTGCCACCAGCGAGTCAATTGAGGAAAGGGTAACATAAAGGATGTTATATGAGCATTTAGACACAGGGGATACTAAGTAACGCCTCCAGCAGTCTATTGTAAGGGCATGGCTACCTCCAAACTCGCAATGAGGCCCATAGTCAGTGACTCTCACTGGCTTGTAGGAAGGAACACTCTCCAACCCCTCTTTGATTAGGGCCAATGGACCTCTAACTGGATGACCATAGAGAAGCTCAAAGGGACTGAATCCAACCCCTTCTTGAGGGACTGCTCTATAAGCAAAGAGAAGGCACAGCAATAGAAGGCTTCTTAGCTGCTCCTGCCTATTTATCCGTCTATTTGTTTTAAGCAAATGTTTATAGCGACACACGGTCACAGAGCCTAAAAGGGCCTTATGCTACAGCTGCTTCCTAGCTGCTCGGCCTATTTATCTGTCTAATTGTTTGAACCAAAGGTTTATAGTGACACACGGTCACAGAGCCTATAGGGGCCTTACGCTACAGCCGCTTCTTATCCGCTCCTGCCTATTTATCTGTCTATTTGTTTTAATCAAATGTTTATAGCGACACATGGTCACAGAGCCCATAGGGGACTCACGCTACAGCCGCTTTTTAACTGCTCCTGCCTATTTATCTGTCTAATTGTTTGAACCAAAAGTTTATAGTGACACATGGTCACAGAGCTCATAGGGGCCTCATGCTACAGCTGCTTCTTAGCCGCTCCTCCTATTTATCTGTCTAATTGTTTGAACCAAAGGTTTATAGCGACACATGGTCACAGAGTCTATAGGGACCTTACGCTACAGCTGCTTCTTAGCCGCTCTTGCCTAACTTGTTTGCATCAAATGTTCACAGCAACATCATAGAGCCTGGGGTCTCATGTTATTGATAGCCGCTTATCGGCTGCTCCACCTATGTACATGCGCTTTATGCCATACGTAATTCTCAACTAAAAGCAATCCATACAATGTTTGACATCCTGACTACCATAGTGTTCCCCTTCTGCATAATGCTCCACTCCACTCCATGCACAGGAGGATACTTCATCAAGCTCGAGGAAGGTCTAGCCAGATTAGGCTGTCAGCGCCACCACCCCATCCCCTGCCCCACCCCATTCTTAGCCACCACCCCTCCATTCCCCACCCCATCCTCACCTAGAAATAACACTTCCTCCAATTCTACAATTAAAGCAGTGCCAAACCCTAGTCTCACTCATAACAATGCCAAATACTCCCTGCCTCAAGGGACTGACAACAAGATAACACCCATCTTGGGTATTGACAGACTTAATAGACTCAGGTCTAGAACTAAAACCCTCCACCAAGCTACCACACCAGCCACAATTACAGACACACCTGACAAATTAGATACCCCCCTAACAACCGCCAACATAAAGACTTTTCCAAAAAACTAACCAAACCCCCTAGAAATCCCAGAACCCCTGCTCCCACACCCAACCTAGGCAACACACCACCTGGAGATCTCATCCCCACTCTCAAAGGTGCACTTATCAATGCACACTCCCTCGGAGCACATGCCACAGTAATCCACAACCTCATTGTTGGCCAACAACTTGATATCCTGGTGGTCACCGAAATGTGGCTACAGCCTGCTGCAGGCCCACTCCTAGCTCTTGCTATCTTCCCAGGATTCAGCATTTTTAGGACAGATAGGACGAACATCCAAGTAGGCAGAGTCACCCTAATAGCCAAAACTACATTGCAAATTAGAGCATGCCCAATAGAACAAATACTGGGGTATGAACTGCTGCTAGTTAAATTCACCTCCAACCCCAAAACCACTATCAACATCTTGGTAGTGTATAGATCACCAAAGAAAAATTCACACCATGACTTGGACATCCCTCTATTACTAACACCCTATATCAAATCTAACACTAAATGCATAATTCTCGGAGACCTCAACCTAGGCTTCAGTGACCCCCTAGATAATGATGCTACAGCCTTCCACACAGTCATGTTAGACATGAACTTCGGACAGTTGATCAATGAACCCACCCATACCAAAGGCAGAACATTTGATTGGGTCCTCACTCTCAGCTCACAAATCACCATTGATTCGATAATCCCCGTCGACTGGTCAGGCCACTTCATTATTAGCTTCTCACTGAACAATAACATCATAGACCACACCCTTTCCAAAAAATCTGACACCTTTGCACCCAGAAATATAAAAAAACTCTCAGCAGACAATCTCTCCCTCGCCCTGGGTGCAGCCCTAGCCACCACCACCCCAGACACTAACAATCCTGCCTACCTAGCAGAGTGCTACCAACAAAGCATCACCCATACTACTGAATTACTAGCCCCATCACAATTAAATCTCGAAGGCCAGACAAACGCTCCTGCTTCTGGTTTAATGAGGAACTAGTCTCCCTGAGATGCACAAAAAGATTGCTTGATCACCTCCACAGAAAAACGAACACCCAGGCTCAGCGAAAGCCTTTGATGATGCCAACAAAACGTACAAAACAGCTATAATCATCCAAAAATCTAATGCCTTCAACCTTTGTATCACCAATGCTACCTCCGACAACAAAGAACTGTTCTCCATTCTCAGAGAACTAGAGAATCGATGCAAGATATAGCGCCCACTATTGCTAGCAAACCCTGGCGCACCACAATACAAGACGCCCTAGCATCCAAAATCCTAATCCTACAAAAGGAAATTGGCAGTAAAAAAATACTTCTAGTGGAAAAAACCCTACCCACCATCTCAGAGAACCCTTCCAACACCAATCTGGGCTTTCCCTTTCACTTCACACCGGTCTCACACAAAGAAGAGCTAGACACCATTGCCAAACTCAAAGCATCTAATTGCAAAGAAGACCAATTCCCATCCCACCTAGTTAAACTCTGTGCCCCCACCCTATCACCTATTATTACCGAATTTGTAAATGCCTCTTTCAACACCAACATGGTCCCTACCAGCATCAAAAAAGCATGGGTGACCCCCCTCCTAAAAAAATCGACCTTAGACCCCTCAATCCCTACACATTTCGGACCAATTACTGGATCCCATTTCTCTTGAAAATAATTGACAAAATAGCATGCTCCCAATTACAAAGCCACCTAGAACAGCACCAACTACTGGGAGACCGACAGTCATGGATTCTGCCCTGTTTGCAGCCCTGAGAAAGCTCTTCTCGACCTGAAGTTCCAAATGGATGCCTCCAGAGAAGCAGGCAAACTGTGTCTACTAATGCTGCTGGACTTCTCTGCTACATTCGACTTGGTATGCGCCTGACTGGATCAAATTCTTTCTAGCAGACAGAACCTCAAGAGTCTCCATTGGCAAAGAATCAGCCGACCCCATTCCAGTTCCCGTAGGCGTCCTGCAAGGTTGATGCCTATCCCCCACACTTTACAACGCCTACACCAAGTTGCTATTCACAGCTCTGGATGCCATGGGTGTCATCTACACCAATTTTGCAGATGACACCATCATCTCTTCGTCATCTCACTATCAGGCAACCACGAGCAAGACTCACTGCTCATCAACCAAATCTATTCACTAATCCAAAACTGGATGGCCCATAACAGCTTATGCCTCAACAATGATAAAACAGAGCTACTCATAATAGGTTAATCCGCCAAAATTGACTCACTACAGCCCGCATATACATTTTTCATCATAGACAGCACTACGATCTCAATTCTTAAACAGGTCAAAACACTTGGCGTCTACTTAGATGGCAACTTAACCATGTAAAAACAAGTAAACACCCTGTCCCCATCCACTTCCTATACCTCCAAACTTATCTCCCTAAGCCGCAAATTCCTCACTCCTGACAACTACATCACATTAGCACTAATACTATCAAAGCTTGACTATTGCAATGTTCTCTTACTAGGCACCTCCATCACCAACATATCCAAACTCCAACTTATGCAGAACAAAGCCCTCCGAGCCGCACTAGGTATAAAAAAGTCTCAACACATCTCCAATATCAGGAGAGACAACCACTGGCTCCCTATCAAAGCAAGGATATTATTCAAAACCCTAAGCATCACCCATAAATGCATTTCCAACAAAGACCATAAATACCTTATCAACACAGTCATGAAGGCATCTCACACTAGACTCCTTAGATCTAATAACAACTCACACCTCCAAATCCCACAATACAAAAGAGAGAAAGCAGGGGGCAGTAGCTTCGAAGTCCTTGCCCCCAGACACTGGAATGCCATACCAACCAACATCAAGAACGAAACATCCTACTTACAATTTAAGAAATCACTGAAAACCTGGTTATTCAACCAATTTTAGCTTGAGCCATGACTTCCCCACCCATCCTGACAAGGCCTCTAGCTACACCTGCCTCTGATTTGTATATATAATGTATGTAATTTTATTTTATGTCTTACTTGTGTTTTCATTTATAATGTAAACATTGTACTTACCCAATTGTCGGTAACTACGCCGTGATACCTCTGGGTCTGGGCGTATAACAAATGTAATAATAAAAAAATAAAATAAAGGTCCAACTTTCTTCTAAGGGGTTCCTCTAAAGCACCTATCATGCTCTTCAAAGTTCTATTAAACCTCTCTACCAACGCATTCATCTGGGGATGGTAGGCAGTTGAGAACTTGTAGGTAATTATTACCCCCGCTGGTCAAATTGGCAGGCGTATCTGGGGACGGGGGGAAAAACAGGCCAGCTTTCTGACTCTGCACCAAAGACTTTACCTGCAACAGCTCCGACAATGAACGCCATAAGCACTTCTTATCGGGCCATTCCAAGTCTAGTGCCTCTTGAAGTTTCCCTTGCATATGTATTGAGCATTCCACCTAATGCTCCACTGTAGTTTGCAGAGATGTAATAAACAATATGAAGTAGATGATTTAAGAGTGGATCATTGCTATGGTGTCCTGGTATTTGCTATTCTCGTTCATCGTTTCTTAAAGCTTCAGGAAGAGTGACAGTGAAATCGTTAATGCAGACATCCCACTACATTTGGACTTGAAAGCCGTCGAATTTAAAGACTGCCTCAGATCATGCACAATTTTGCGAAAAAAGAGTGAGTCGTCCAGAGAGGAGGCCAATGGTGAAGATGGGCCATTCAGGACCTCGGCATGAGGCAATCAGGATTACGCTGAAAAAGAAATTAGCCGGTGCTGAACATGGTGTCTCTCTTTGACAGGCCCAGCCTGCCCACACTTCGGCAGTAGGTTTGGTTCTCTGCATGAAAGTGAAGATTGAAGGAAGCTTTTATTACACTGGGGGAGACCCCCTTCCTGAGAATATCTTTAGGGGCCGCTTGTGAGGCTTGAGGTTTTTGGTCAAATTTCTTTTTGATGTGAGCAATGCCTCCTGGAATTTTCACCACCAGAGGAGGGATGGAAATCTCTGAACTATCACTTTGGGCAAAAGAGGAAACACTTTGGTTCCCCAGTTTGTACATGGCTGGTGAAAACACCTGGAGGAGATCCACTTCTGTTGATGCCACCCCGGAATGAACAAACATTGGCTTTGTAGATCAAGCTTCGAAAAGGCAAGATCCATCGAGGCTGGGAGGAGGGTGTCGAGAAAAATCAACAACCCATGCCTTAGTGTCAAACCTCCCCCAACCGTGGATTGGTTCTGTAGGTTGAAAGGACTCATCTTTTCTGCAGGGAATCCTTCCCTCTACTGTGAGAGAGGTTCCGGCAAAGTAGCTATTTCCAAGATCTCGGCATCCATCAAGTCGATACCGATTCTCCTATGAAATAAAGAAGGTGTGTTTAGCAGCAGCCCAGGCGCTTGTTTCTTTGTGTTCTCCCCTGTTGAATTCAATGATGAGACATCCGCCCTAATAAACGTTATTTCGATCGTTGTCAAGGTTTTTTTCTTTTCAAAACTTTTGCAAGGGCCACATATTTCTGCCCTCCCCTTTGAATCATTGAGCCACGTTTTAGCGTCCCTCAATGCAGGTTGTAAAACTGGACTTTGGCTCTCCCCCGGTGTAGGACATGGAGTCAATGAGGACTAACTTTGTATGTTTCTGGCCTTTGTAAATGTGGCGCTCACCTGGCATATGACTTGCTGATGGGTCCGTGGCTGCAGCAGACCCTGCATGATATCGGTTGCTGCGTCCATAGTAGTCCTATGTCCCAACCGTGGTGTAGTTTCACGATTACTTCTCTCTCCGACCCCCACAGACAACACAGTCAACACTCAGATGCACTGCATGCCGTCTACATCTGGAGTGGTGTTTTAACAGCAAGCAGCTCCTCGATGTGATAGAGAGAAAAGGCAGACATCACTCCAGCCAGGTAATGGGAGTAGCAACACAGTCAACACTCAGACGCAATTATTCGAGACACAAGTCCAGCGACACCATGCCATGGGGCTCAATTTGAAGGTGTGGATTAATAGCTTCTAGCTAAGCCATTCCTGTAGAGGAGACAGTAAAAATAACATGTTTTTGCTCGAAGAATGATTATTATTATTAATTATGGGTGGAGAGCCATAGCTGCACAAAAGGAATGGAAAAGATCATTGGTCATCTGGAAGGGGCTGGACATTTTGCTTGATCACTGGGTACCTGAGTTTCTAGTTCCTCTACTAGAATTGGTCTCCAAGGAGCACTTAACGTGATTATTGGGCACATTTAAGAGTTAGACGTCAGCCATTTTCCCCCAACTATTGATGGCCTGACCGACTACATATCAACTTTTAAATACCTACAGTGTACATTTTGTTTGTAATCGAGAAACCAGTACTGACTCTAACTTATATAATGTTAAATGGCTGAAGGACCGTAGATTAAAATAGAAGACACATTTCTGTCATGCTTTTTAATGTTTTTTTTTTTTTTCTGTGGCAACAGTATTTAATGAGGCTTTTGGGGTTTTGCTGGTCAAACATTTTGAAAAATGATTTGTTTTTTTAAATTCAAGTCTGAATATTTTGCACAAAAATACTCCAATAAACCATAAAGCAACACAATTACAATAGGCAACAGAGAGCAAAAAGGAATTCTTGAAGAATGTAATGCATGTTCATTTTCTCTGCTCACAATGTAGAAGAATTAGGATAATTAATATCAGTGGGAGGACGATTAATCTTAATAATCATTGGTGGGGAGGATGGAACCAACAGCTCTACAAGCTCTGTGCTTCATATGCATTCTAAGTGTATTGTTTGACTTTTGGCCTACCGTTGATCTGTCGATGAGCATGCCTGAGAGTCTGTGAACAACCTTTACATTCAAGATGTTTGAACAGAGCATCCCTATGCAGATCCTACTGAATGCCCAAGAGTTCCCTTGAAAGATAAGGTGGCTCCTAGCTGTGAAATGATGGACAGTGTCTCTTACAGCTATAACGGCTACATTGGACCAAACTAGTGGTGATATAGGTTATTGGAACTGCAGTTTGAGGTGGAAAAAAGAGAGAGATGTCCAATGTCACTCTCTAGTACAATAGATGACTAATGTTCTTTTCCGTCTCCTATGCTTGGATTAAAAAATGTGTTGTCGTCCTAAATCTTAGAGCAATATATTGAAATAGATAGTCCTGTGAGGTTTCAGCAGTGTCGTTACCCCACACCACAGTGCTTGATTAGTGATGTGCCAATTCCGCTTTTTGCCCGCTTGTTGCATTCCTCAGCTACATTGGAGCCATTTCCGAGCTTTGAGCACAGCCATTAGGCCACTGTCATCAGGGTGATAAAGACCACTTATCACCTAAGTACTGTATGTCACAAGTATGACTTAGTATCATAGTGAGGCAATGTCTGGGATGCACAACCTCCGGCCCCCGACAAGTACTGCATGGTTTAGAAACATATGTCTTGTTATCTGCATCACTTGCCCAAATGATTGCTCTTCCACAAAGTCTGAAAATTGTCGCCATTTATTTTTTTATTTTATTTATTGAATATATATAAGGCCCATTATACAGAATAAAAGGTGTTTGCACACGCCACAAGACAAGAAAGGGGGGGGGGGACAAGGGAGAAACAACAGTAACGGTCTTATTAGGCCTTGTGACAATCGGAACGTGCAAGTGCAGTAACAAAAAGTGTGGGCGCAGGGAGTGGCAGGGTGTGCAGGGGGTGGTAAGTGATTGTCAGGGGAGGGGACATAAAATGCAAAGGGGAGGGAAAGAAGGAAGAAAGGGCTACTGGGGGTATGCAGTGATAAAATCACGTAAAAAATGTTGCCTGTACAAAAGATTGCTGCAAAAATGCCGTGGTTTGACCCATTAAAGGTGTAACCCATTACACCATTTAAAGGGAGCAGGGGTTGCGGGGGTGTCCCCCGCTCACCTTAAATGGTATAATGGGTTGCGGGGTTGCGGGGGTGTCACCTGCATCCTTTACATGGATTGCGGCAGCAAAACCACAGCCTTTTTGCCGCAATATTTTGTGTGACAGCCATTTTTGCAGCAATTTTAACACATGGAACCCTAGTGGGAGCCCAGGAGGTCAAGTGCCAGGCGATGTCAATGGCAGCCACCATCTAAATGCGAGGATGGGGGGTGGAGTAGACTCAGGAGAGATGCCCCACCCACCAGGCTGGTCAGGAAAGAGTGCCTGGAAAGACGGTGCCGGTTTGGGGGAGGGGTGCTGGAATAGACTGTTAGAGGAGGGCCTGGTCCTCTATATGACTCACAAGGGACCAGGCAGCCAGTTGAAGATGGGGGCATTAGCAAGGGAGGGTGATAGGGAAGGAGGTAGAGAAGAGCAGGGTCTTCAGAAGTTTTTGGAACTTAAGGAGGTCCAGCTCAAATCTGATAGGGACAGGGAGGCCATTTCAGGTGGAGGCACCTGCTGAAGAGAGAGATCTACCTCTCTGCTTGGAAAAACATCTGATCTGCCAAGAGTTGGAGCTAGAGAACCAAAGGGCTCTAGTAGGGAGGTATTTAGGGAGAAAGAGTTGGATGTAGCAGAGCCCCAGGCTCCAGATAGCCATGTGTATGATGCAAAGGGTCTTGAATTTGATACTTGCAGCCACCAGGAGCCATTGGACAGATTAAAGGGATGGAGAGATGTGGTCCCTGGGTTTGAGGCCAAGGAAAAGTCTCACAATCCTATTCTGGATTAGTTGAAGGGGCCAAAGAAAGAGGCAGTTTGAGGAAGAGGCTATTGCATTAATCCAGCCTAGAGAGAGCCAGAGCTCTGGAAACATTAAGATTCTGAGGATTTACCGTAACTGTTTAGGTCATAATTCCATTAATACTAGCTGTTCCCAGCATAACATACACCATTTTAGCATATCTTAAAGATCAATATCGGTTGGTAATTCATAGGTTCACTTGTGTACTTATCATTTCCAGGAAGGGAGAGTAGGTCCCTGTGATTTATTAATGGTGATTGAAATGGCTAAATGTATCATATCGAATGAGAGGTGTGCACAGTGTAAAAACAGTATCTAAGTTCCATCGATCACACAGGCATCTATGATGTGTCTTTGCTGATGCGTAATTGATATCCTTGTTCCATTGCAGAGTCCCTGTGATGGCATAAGATTGCATAGTAGCATAATTACAGCACCTACTTTAAGTTTTAGCTCATGTGGAGACATTCGTCCTACAGCGGTTCGCTCTTTAGAGATTGAAACGTTGAGCCGGTAATTAAGTGATCATTGACAATGGAACCGCTGTGCCCTGTGTGAAGAGAAGTGGGGGTGGAAAGAAGTAACTTCCGAATGTTTGCAATAGTGGAAGGTGAAGGGACTGCGTAGAACCGTGTTCATTCTGTGAACCTCCATGCCTTGTGTGGGGAGAAATGGAGGTGGAAAGAAGTAACTTCCGAATCTTTGCGATAGGGTAAGGTGAAGGTGACCACGTAGAACTGTGCTCAATCTGTTTGTTGAAGTGGAAGTTGTTGATAAAGTGGAGGCAGTTTGCCATTTGGACAGCCGAGGGCAACCTAACACTGACAAATTGCATCCGTATGTTTGAAATGATAGCTATTGTTGAAGTGGGTGCACTTTGCCATTTGGACAGCAGAGGGCAGCCTAACACTAAGCAATGGCATCAGCTGAGTATGGAAACATACCTAGGTGTTTTATATAGTTAGATGCTGCCTCTATGCATCCAAAGAATGCAATAAACAGTTTACCCCTTATTTACAACTTCTTCCATTAAAATGTAGTAGCTGAAATTACTCTGGGGGTAATTCATAGAATTCAGCGCACAAGTGGCGCACGCGGCTGGCGCACAGTGTGCGCGTGCGAATCCCTGCGCCAGCCGCGTGCGCCAAAACCCATTTCCGCGCACAGCGTATTCATGGATTCCAGCCACCAAAACCAGCCGTGGCGCACAGTGGCGCAGCGACCTTGCAGCAGCGCCAGTTACGCCCCCAAGAACGCCTTCCGCGCAGGGAAAAGCCATCAAAATCCCCAATCCAGCGCAAAGGGCTGCGCTAACCCTGTACCAGCACGGCAAGCGGGCTACGTGTATTTCAGGGGTTCACGTGAATTTTCTCACGCGATCGGGCCTGGGGGAGCGGGCTACGTGTATTTCAGGGGTTCGCGTGAACTTTTTCAAGCGATCGGGCCTGGGGGAGCCGGCTACGTGTATTTCAGTGGTTCGCGTGAACTTTCTCACGCGATCGGGCCTGGGGGAGCGGGCTACATGTATTTCAGGGGTTCGCGTGAACTTTCTCACGCGATCGGGCCTGGGGGAGCGGGCTACGTGTATTTCAGGGGTTCGCGTGAAGTTTCTCACGCGATCGGGCCTGGGGGAGCGGGCTACGTGTATTTCAGGGGTTCGCGTGAAGTTTCTCACGCGATCGGGCCTGGTGGAGCGTGCTACGTGTATTTCAGGGGTTCGCGTGAACTTTTTCACGCGATCGGGCCTGGGGGAGCGGGCTACGTGTATTTCAGGGGTTCGCGTGAAGTTTCTCACGAGATCGGGCCTGGGGGAGCGGGCTACGTGTATTTCAGGGGTGCGTGAGAAGTTCCACATGCGATTGGCCTGGCCGCGTGTATTTCAGGGGTGCGCGGGAAGTTCCACACGCGATTGTCCTGGCCGCGTGTATTTCAGGGGTGCGTGGGAAGTTCCACACGCGATTGGCCTGGGCGCGTGTATTTCAGGGGTGCGCGGGAAGTTTCTCACGCGATCGGGCCTGGGGGAGCGGGCTACGTGTATTTCAGGGGTTCGCGTGAAGTTTCTCACGCGATCGGGCCTGGTGGAGCGTGCTACGTGTATTTCAGGGGTTCGCGTGAACTTTTTCACGCGATCGGGCCTGGGGGAGCGGGCTACGTGTATTTCAGGGGTTCGCGTGAAGTTTCTCACGAGATCGGGCCTGGGGGAGCGGGCTACGTGTATTTCAGGGGTGCGTGAGAAGTTCCACATGCGATTGGCCTGGCCGCGTGTATTTCAGGGGTGCGCGGGAAGTTCCACACGCGATTGTCCTGGCCGCGTGTATTTCAGGGGTGCGTGGGAAGTTCCACACGCGATTGGCCTGGGCGCGTGTATTTCAGGGGTGCGCGGGAAGTTCCACACGCGATTGGGCTGCGTGCGGGTATTAGGGGTGCGCGCAAAGTTTCACACGCGATTGGGCTGCGTGCGGGTATTACAGGGGTGCGCACAAAGTTTTACACGCGATTTCAGCAGCGTACGTGTATTTCAGGGGTGCCGGGGAGTCCTACATGTGATTTGCCAGTGTGGGCCCTCCCAGGTGTTCCCTGTACACCCTCCACGGCCCCTGCAGGCAGCCCACACCACAGGGGACTACCCTGCATCCCTGGTCATGTCCCGCAGGCAGCCCACCCAACATGGGCATGCCCCCCAGCAAAGGCACATGTCTCCTTGCACCAATGATCACCAACTCATGTCCCCTTGCACCCCCACCCCCAGCATTGCGGGGCACCTGCCAGCAGGCCCCCACCCATGTCTCCCAGCACCCCCACCCCCCCAGTCACCAGGGGCAGCCTCCACCAGGCCCCCACCCATGTCTCCCAGCACCCCCACCCCCCAAGTCACCAGGGGCAGCCTCCACCAGGCCCCCACCCATGTCTCCCAGCACCCCCACCCCCCCGGTCACCAGGGGCAGCCTCCACCAGGCCCCCACCCATGTCCCCCACCACCCCCACCCCCCAGCAGTGCAGGGGCACCCACCACCAGGCCCCCACCCATGTCTCCCAGCACCCCCACCCCCCCAGTCACCAGGGGCAGCCTCCACCAGGCCCCCACCCATGTCTCCCAGCACCCCCACGCCCCCGGTCACCAGGGGCAGCCTCCACCAGGCCCCCACCCATGTCTCCCACCACCCCCACCCCCCAGCACTGTGGGGCACCTGCCAGCAGGCCCCCACCCATGTCCAACTCATGTCTCCCACCACCCCCACCCCCCAGCACTGTGGGGCACCTGCCAGCAGGCCCCCACCCATGTCCAACTCATGTCCCCCACCACCCCCACCCCCCAGCACTGTGGGGCACCTGCCAGAAGGCCCCCACCCATGTCCAACTCATGTCCCCCACCACCCCCACCCCCCAGCACTGTGGGGCACCTGCCAGCAGGCCCCCACCCATGTCCAACTCATGTCCCCCACCACGCCCACCCCCCAGCACTGTGGGGCACCTGCCAGCAGGCCCCCACCCATGTCCAACTCATGTCCCCCACCACCCCCACCCCCCAGCACTGTGGGGCACCTGCCAGCAGGCCCCCACCCATGTCCAACTCATGTCCCCCACCACCCCCACCCCCCAGCACTGTGGGGCACCTGGCAGCAGGCCCCCACCCATGTCCAACTCATGTCCCCCACCACCCCCACCCCCCAGCACTGTGGGGCACCTGCCAGCAGGCCCCCACCCATGTCCAACTCATGTCCCCCACCACCCCCACCCCCCAGCACTGTGGGGCACCTGCCAGCAGGCCCCCACCCATGTCCAACTCATGTCCCCCACCACCCCCACCCCCCAGCACTGTGGGGCACCTGGCAGCAGGCCCCCACCCATGTCCAACTCATGTCCCCCACCACCCCCACCCCCCAGCACTGTGGGGCACCTGCCAGCAGGCCCCCACCCATATCCAACTCATGTCCCCCACCACCCCCACCCCCCAGCACTGTGGGGCACCTGGCAGCAGGCCCCCACCCATGTCCCATCCATGCCCCCCTGCACCTGGGTCCCAACAATCCCCAATCATGTCCGTAATGGCCATCCTCCCCTGCCAAAAGGCCCAACCAACTATCACATCCACCCACATATCAAAGGCAATTACATGTTACACACCCAATGTAAATAATGCAAATGAACACATGTCTGTCACACACAATGGCTGCAAGTGAATGTTAAAACACCCAACATGACATGCATGAAATAAATGAGATGATACGACACATTGAAGGATGAAAATAAAAATGTATTGAAAATCAACAAGAATGGAAATTAAATTAGAAAAACCACAAAGCAAAACAACAAAAAGAAGATGAATGTCCATGAAAAAAATCCAAAAAATCCAAAAATCCATAGAAGAACTATATACAAGACAATCCCGGGTCCATGAGCCCAACCAAATGAAACCTAACTATGTCAACTAACTAAAAACTGAACTATATACAAAAAAGTGGCGCATTGTCCAATCGCAACCAAATAAAAAAAAAAATAATAATTTAAAGGAAACCTACCACTAACTATATAACTATATACAATGGCAGCGGGCAAGTCCTGCGGCTCACTCTGTGATGTTGCCGGCCAGGGCATCATCGAACTCCATGTCGATGTCCTGGAGGCGGGACTCTGTCCTGGCCCCGAGGTCTCGCAGGGATAACCCCATGTTCACCTCAAACTCCCTGCGAGCTTCCTCGAGGTCCTCAGCCCGCCTCAATGCCCAACGCATGGAGAACTCCGCCCTGACCATGGTGAGCCGCTCCTCTTCTGCCCGCTGCCACTCCGCACCTATCCGCTGGACCAACTGCTCCCACACGGAAGACACTACCATCCCAGGGTTCTACTGCCCTCCGGCCGATGCCTGCCCCTCTGATCTTGATGGCCCCTAGCCATGATGCCTCCCACGTCGAGCCTGCTGCTGCCTCCGACGCCACTGCCTCTGCCAGCATGACGGCATCCAGGATGATGGAAACCACTGACGCCGTCGTGCACGTGCCCTGCCCGATGATGCCGTCACATCCTCCATCTGCTGGGGTCCAGTTGCTGTGTTGTTCACCCCTGCTGGACCTCTGACTCCCGACTGTGGCAGGGATGGGATCCCCACCGAGCTGGCTGCATTGGTCAGGGCAGGTCCACAGGGGGCCCTGGTGGCATCTGGGCCGGAAGACGGCAAGGAGAACGACTGGCGTATAGTCTCCACAGAGGAGGAGAGGGCCGCCAGATTGGCCGACACATGCAGGAAACCCCCGAACATGGCCGATCCCAATTGGGCCACGTCGGCACGGTGCTCTTCGTGATGACGTGCGTGCTCCTCATGGGAAGCACGCACGGCATCACGAATCACAGCCGTTTGCATCGCGACCCCAATCAGGACCTTCTCCACACGGCCAGGGGTCCCCTCGTCCGCAGGTGGAGGGGAGTCAGATGACATGGACATCCCCTCTACCTGCGGACGGCCCTGGGACGGGGCATCCCTGCTGGTGCAAGGTGGTGCACCCACAGGTTCAGGGACAGCGACATGCACAGGCCCCTCCACGGTGACCTGTGCTGTCTCCTGCCCCTGGACTGCACCACTTGCACCAGCAGGGATGCCCCCACCAGGCCCCATGTGCGCCTCAGTGGCGGCCTCCTCCTCCTCTGTGGAAACCACCAACCTGGATGGCTCCTCGCCGTCTACCGCCGTAGCAGGCCCCTGTGGGGGCTCACCCACCCCTTCCGCTGCAGCCGTGGGGGCATCCCCGCCGCCTTGCTCCACAGCGCCGTCTCCGCCCTCTCCTTCACTAGCCGCTGCGTAGAGGGAGACATAGAACACAAGCATCAGGGTACTGTACAATGGTCCCCTAGACAGGAAGCAATAGCAGATGAGTGCCACTGTCAAAGTACACTTCCATCATGTCACACCACAACACATGTGTCAATCCAGGCAAAACACACACAGTGACAGTCATGGTGCGTGCCATGGACATTTCAATGCATGTCCAATGGACTCTCGAATCATACAATGTAATGGGACTCACATGCATCATGGGTCATGCCTATCACATGCACACACTTCACCTCAGTCACATCCATCTGGCCCCGTACACCCCAATCACAGTGCATACAAGGATGACTAGGCTGCATCAGTGAATCTGTACATTGTCACAGACATGTGTCATGCATCCATGGCACTCACAAGTCACAGACACGCAGGTCAGGCACACAGACATGGATACCACATATGTATCTGGCATCAGCACCCATCCCTCGCCCCCACCCATGTCCAGGAACAGAGACTGCCATGCTCTCATGTGTGCAATCTGCACAGGGCTCCCCATGTCGCATTCAAACACATGCAACAACCGTGCGGTTCACACATTACAGGTCGCACATGCATTCCCATGATGTCCCTGCACACATACATGCGTACATGGCCTATGTCACACATGCAGGCAAGTATCAGACAACCAGCACACTGCAACATGCCCTGTCTCACACAGCAATGCTTGGCCACTTACCGCTCAACTCCAGACGGGTCTCCCTCTCAAGGACCTGGGCGTGGAGCGCTGGGTGTGCGCGTTCCAGGACCCTCAACTGGATGGAACTCATGAGGCCCCGGCCCCCCTCCACGAGGCGCCGGGTCTTCATGAGGGTCCTGGACCTCAAGTCCTCCCAGCGCTTCTTGACCTTCTGGATGGTGCGGGTTGCCACCCCCTCCGCGTTGATGGCAACCACACAGTCGGCCCAGATCCTATCCCGTCCTTCCCTGTTGGCGCGGGACGATCCAAAGAGGGCATCATACTGCCCCAGGACTTGCTCCACCAGGACACCAACTTCGGTGGCAGTGAAGCTGGTGCCCCTCTGCCCCTCTGGCCGGGGGTTGCCACTGGGGTCAGATGTGGATGTGCCCGACATGGCAACCCCAGGGGCAGGAGTGGGTGGGCAACTGGGTCCTGGGGTTGGGCTGTGGAGCGATGTTATTCGAGTCGGGAGTCTTCTGTACCAGCAGGGGTGGACACAGCAACTGGACCCCTGCAGATGGCTGATGTGCAGGCACTAAATGGCAGGGCACGGTGGCAGCAGGCAGGCAGGCAGGCAGGCAGCAGCAGATGGCACGTGGGAGGCTGCTCGGGGCACTGGGGGGCAGTGATTCGGCCTTCTGGGCAGGAGCGTGGTCTTCCGTGTGTTTTCGCGTGGCCAGCTTGATACGGAGTGATTTGGCACGTGAAAAATCTGCACGTCAGCGTGTAATTCGAGGAAAGGCCCTTAGCGCGTAAGCGCGTCTGCACGCATACGCATTTTCATTGGACAGAAGGCCCCACAAGCGCAAGCGCCCCTGTGACGTGACGCGTACAGACGTGCATGCGCATTTCAGCGCGCGTGAAAAACTGCACGTCCGCGTGTAATACGAGGAAAGGGCCTATGCGTGTAAGTGACGTGACGCGCGCAGGTTTTTCCCTCATTGCACGTGATGACAGAACACACATGGATTTCCACCAATCGCGTGTGAAAGTTCCCGGCACCCTGGAACACACGTACTCAGGCTAATCGCGTGTGGAACTTCCCGGGCACCCCGAAACACACGTACCCAGGCCACTTTCGTGTACGCACACTCCCCTCCGATCAAACGCGATGACACTCGGACCGTATCCGAACACGGGAAACACGCGCACGGCAAAAGACGTGCACAGACGTCAACGCGTCTGCCACACGAAGGCAGGCGTAAGCGTCCCCGCGCACAGCATAAAAGTGCGTGCAAACAACAAACGCGTATATACAGCTACGATGAATGCCCCATTTGTCGCTGCACTGATCGTGGGACACCGCAGGAGGAGGAGAATAGCCAGGGCACGCATTTTCGCAACACGGACAAGCCTTTTTGGGATGCCTGACGACCAGGTCTATGGCAGGTATAGGTTTCCACCCCATATCATCCTAGACCTGGTCAGGGAGTGGGAAGATGACCTCACATCCCCCACCCTTTGCTCCCAAGCATTGAGCCCCTTGGAGAAGGTGCTCAATGTCCTGCATTTTTTGGCCACTGGGTCATTTCAGCGGACCACTGCCATAGTGGGGGGGGTCTCACAGGCCACGCAGTCACGCTGCCTACACCAGGTACTGGCAATCATGACAGCGCGCCCCTCAGTCCGCAGGCACATATACATGCCCAGAACACCCGCAGAAAGGCAGGCCGTTGTCCTGGATTTTTTCAGGGTGGCACACTTCCCCAAAGTGCTCGGTGCCATAGATTGCACCCATGTGGCCCTACGTCCACCTAGGGCCATTGAGCACATCTACCGAAACCGCAAGCACTGGCATTCCATCAATGTACAGGTGGTATGTGATGCAAAGGGAATCATCACCTCTGTCTATGCAAACTACCCTGGCTCCACCCATGACAGTTTCATATACAGAATGTCCGCCCTGAGCCGGGCCCTGGAAGCTGGGCAGCATGGCGACACATGGCTCCTAGGTCAGTACAAATGCCCTTGCACATGCATGCAAGTCACACACAGACAAATATCCAAACCCTAATTATCTCAACTATTATCATCTCCCCAGGGGACAGTGCCTACCCTCTGAGCAACCACATGATGACGCCAATCCGGAACCCCACCACACCACCCCAGGTAAGATACAACGCCGCCCATATTGCAACCAGGGGCATAGTGGAGCGCACATTCGGAGTGCTCCAGTCACGTTTCCGCTCCCTTGACCGCTCTGGTGGGCAACTACTCTATGCACCACCAGTAGTGTGCAGGATCATTGTGGCAGCATGTGTCCTGCACAATGTTGCAACACGGCAGGGCGTCCCGGTGGACATGGTGGTGCCCCCACATCCCCAACCACAGGCGCTGCCCATGGGAGGGGACAGGGCACGTGGCGAGGAAGCCCGGACCCAGCTTGTGGCCACATTTTTCACCTAAACTCCCACCCCTGCGGAGTGCACACAGGCCTGGCACATACCAGGTGACAATCGATGATGACAAAGAGACAGTCAACTGTCACAACCTTACCACCCTGAGATAGTTGCCATGGAAGTGCCACATCGTCTGCATCCCTAGCTACTTAAACACAAGCTATCCTGTGTGACCAAAAGGCACACATATGACATATGACATGATATGGGCCATACACAAGTATTCCAAGGTGCAATGAGGCAGGGAGGGGGGAACAAGGGAACACAGAGAACGGTACTACTAGGCCAGGTGTCATTGGGATCGTGCAAGTGCAGGGGTAGGGGGAATGGGAAAAGTGCAAGGGGAAGGGTGGGGGGGAGTCCAGTACAGGGGAAGTAGCCCGAAAAAATAATACATAGGTCACCTGGTGGCAACTACAAAGGTGAGTGCATGTCATGATCTCTGCTTCCAAAAGGTCAGGGTTTTCCCAACTCACTTGGAAGCAGATCTATAACCCAGGTTCCGAGTGCCAACCAGTCCCAATTGGGACCTTTTGGACCCAGTCCTGGCGCCAGTGGCACCAGGCTCATAAATATGCCCAGTGCCAGCGCTGGAAGCGCCGGGCTCATAATGCTTGGGTGGACTTACCTGCAGCAGACCATGCTGCTTACTTGCCTGCCAGTTGAGCCTCTGATCCTCTTCTGTTTGGAACTACTTTTCCTGTTGGGTGGGGCAGGAGCCACTCCCTAGATTCAGAACACTGGAACTCTTCTGGAAAGCAGGAACTCTTTTCTTACCTAGGCGTGGCTGTGGAAGGAGACACCTAAGCACTACAGGAGGCTATTTAAACCACACCCGATGGATGAATCTTGCTTTGCGTTATTCTGCATCCTCAGCAGCAGAACGCTCATCGTGTCTTCTGCATCTGATCCTGGGCCTAAGGGAAAAGGCTTACCATCCTGAATCCAGTCTTCAGCAACACCTATAAAGACAAGAAAGAACAGGTTAGCATTACGGTCTTCAGTGACAGCTCTTCACTTACCTGGTCCATCGGCTGTCACCAACGCCTCGCGCTGCATTCCGGCATCTGAAAGACAAAGGCTTACCTACTCTTCGTGCGCTCCGGAGGTCCTCACACTGCATTCCGGCATCTGAAAGACAAAAGCTTACCAACTCTTCGCACGCTCCGGAGGCCTTCGGCGCTGCATCCCGCATCTGAAAGACAAAACAAGGTGCGTTTAAAGACATTGGGGAACTTTAATACTCACGTGCCATTACTCCTTTCCACATCTAACCCAGTGGGTATTCCGGCACCCTGCAGCCGCTCCGAACTTGTACCTGCAAAATAAAAAGACAGTTAGAGCGTATCGTGAAGCAGGCAACAAGCGCTTACTTACGTGCTTCCAGGCGCTTCTATTCATCACACGGGCTCCATCTTCAACTCACTTCAGCCCGTCATCCGCCATCGCCGGAACCCTGCAAAACAAGAAACATCATTACTAAAGACTTTAAAGACATTAGAATTACTCGAAACTTACCGTTCGTGCAGTAAACGACGGACAGCAGTCCTCTGAAGTCAAGAGGCCTGCTCCCCTTATCCAGTGAAGAAACTGGTTACAGCACCCTGCCCCGAGGCAGATGGAGAGCACAGCGTTCACTTACCTAAGGTGAGAGCGTTAACCTTTGGGGTTCTACAGGAGAAGAGAAAGGGAAGAAGAGAGAGACATTCAATAACCCAGTTCCTTAATCACATATTTTCTATCTGCAGACATCTTACCCTTCAAGTCAGACATACAGTGCACAGAGGTCCAGCCCAAAGAGCCAGCCGTGTGTTACACATCACCTTTGAAGATACGGTATATGCCCAGTCAAGAACGGCGCCTCTACGGGAATCAGGTGAGCGTTACAGAACGCAAAGCCTACCACAAAACTCCCGTCCAGGCGCTATGGAAACCTCGGATACCGACCAGCTAGCCCAGTTACTTGGGGAACTAAGGGCAGAAGTGCATGCAGCCCGTCAGGAAACGAACGCTCTAAGAAGGGAACTGATTATTTCCAAGGAGCGAACAGATGATCTCGCTAGACAATTGCTACAGTCACAAGCCGGACAGACCCCGTTACCCGCATCTGGGGGAAATCTTCCTTCTACATCCTCTATGAATCCAGTGCAGATCAACCTACCTGGGAATGTACCTCTGGCTCCGCCCGAACGATTTTCTGGTGACCCAAAGAGGTTTGCAGTATTTATCAATCAGTGCCGGTTGCATTTCTTATGCCGGCCAGCAGCCTTTCCAACTGATCAAGCTAAGGTAGCTTTCGTGCTTTCGTACCTTAGTGGCAATGCGGCAGACTGGTCGATCCCTCTAGTAAATCAAGATGATCCGGTCCTCCATGATTTTCAAGCTTTTCAGCTCAGTATGGAAAAACTGTTCGCAAGACATTCACAGGGGCAGGCCTTGGACAATGAGCTTCTTTCGTTGCGACAAGGTAATCAAGACCTTTTGGCTTATATTGCGTCTTTCAACAGACTGATAGTGGAAACTCAATGGCCTGAGGACAAAAGGATTACGCTGTTTTATAGAGGTCTACGTGGAGAGCTCAAGGATGTGTTAGCCCAAGTAGTGAATCCCCCACAAGATTGTTCGGACTATATAGACTTAGTCGTTCAAATAGATCACAGACTGCAGAACAGGAAGGCCGATCGTTCCAAGTTTGATGCTCAAGTATTTTCCAAACCGCCAACTCCTTCCAAAGGAATAGACTCCGGGGAACCCATGCAAATAGGGGGTCTGAAAGGTCCTCTAACACAAAAGGAGCGGGAAAGGAGAAAACGGTTGCAATTATGCCTCTATTGCGGAAACTCAGGGCACTTTCTTCGAGACTGTCCGGTGAAACCTGCCAAGAAGGCAGTAGGAGCTGCAGTTACCAAAGTTACAAACTCTGAGCAGGGAAACGACCTCGCCCGACAAGAATAGAGGTCCTCTTGCCGAGCGTGAAAACCAGTTCCGTGACCTCGCATTTCGTGATACCTATGGTCCTCATTAGCCCTGATAATCCGGATCGATTACATGCAATTGAAGCTTACGTCGACAGCGGTGCCATCGGCAATTATGTGGATCATGAAATGGTTTTGAGGATGAATCTAACTCTTTGTCCCAAGGCTGTAAAGGACGACATTACTACGGTGGATGGTACGGAGATAGCCTCCGGGCCAGTAACACATACCACTCAAGAGGTGACGCTAGTAAGTCAAGATGGACACCATGAGAAGATCGTGTTCGATGTGATCAAGGCCCCTCAGTTTCAGATTATTCTAGGAATACCTTGGTTAGAGAAACACAATCCTCTGATCGATTGGCGAGCAAGAACGGTCCAGTTTCCAGAATGTGTCTCTACTTGTCACCATCCACCTGGTGTTGCACTGGCAGCAATTTCTTCAGAGACTTCCCAGTTACCTCCCGAATACCTAGAATACCAAGATGTTTTCCAGAAGGATCAGGCTAACTCTCTACCTCCTCATAGGTCTTCTGACTGCCAGATAGACCTGATACCTGGATCTACTCCTCCTAGTAGTAGAATTTATGCCCTCACCGAGCCTGAGAACCTTCACCTTCGACAATACCTGGATCAATACCTGGCAAATGGGTTTATTCGTCCTTCCAAGTCCCCTGCTTCTTCAGCTTTGTTCTTCGTTCCAAAAAAGGAAGGAGACCTTAGAACTTGTATAGATTATCGCTCCCTGAACCAGATCACCGTTAAGAATAGATATCCGTTACCTTTGATCCCTGAACTCCTGGACCAAGTCAGAAAAGCATGCATATATACAAAGCTGGATCTTAGAGGAGCTTACCACTTGGTACGAGTAAAAGAGGGCGATGAATGGAAGACGGCCTTCCGCACCAAGTATGGGCTATTTGAATATCAGGTCATGCCCTTCGGACTTTGCAATGCCCCGGCCGCCTTTCAATATTTTATGAACGATGTCCTCAGAGAGCTCATAGATGTGTGTGTTGTTGTTTACATTGACGACATCCTCGTTTATTCTTCATCGGAATCTGAACATCGGAAACACGTGAAAATGGTCCTCGAAAGATTGCGTCAACACAAACTTTTCGCTAAGTTGGAAAAATGTGTTTTCAACGTGACTGAAGTTGAATTCTTGGGATTCATATTATCACCTGGCGGAGTGCGTATGGATTCAAAGAAGGTCGATGCAGTTCTCAAATGGCCATCACCATCCTCCGTAAAAGGTGTGCAAAGCATGTTAGGCTTCGCTAACTTTTACCGCAGGTTTATCCCCGAATTCTCTTGAATAGTCCAGCCCATCACTGCCTTGTTAAAGAAAAACAAACGTTTTGAATGGTCTACCGAGGCGGAACAAGCTTTCCAGGATTTGAAGACTAAATTTATCTCTGCACCAATCTTAAAACACCCTCGCCCCGAACTCCCCTACATCGTGGAAACTGATGCTTCAAGCCTTGCCATGGGGGCAGTTCTATCACAAAAGGACCCGGTAACCAATCAGTTGCATCCCGTGGCATTTTGGTCCCGCAAATTCTCACCTCCTGAAATCAATTACACGATTACTGACAAGGAACTTCTGGCTATCAAGTCTGCCTTTAAGGCTTGGCGGCATTATCTGCTGGGGGCCCGACACACCGTTACTGTGATTACGGATCACCGAAACCTGCAATATTTGAAAACCGCAAAAGCCCAATACTCTAGACAACTCCGTTGGGCATTATTCTTTGCCGAGTTTGTCTTCATAATTACCTATCGACCTGGTACAAAGAACGGTAAAGCTGATGCCCTTTCTCGGATAGGAGTGGAAGAACACTTGATCAACCCTAAACCTGTACCAATCATTCCCGAACAAAGAATTCTGGGTGTAATCGCCACAGAATCCAGAGAGGAAGTTAAGGATAAAGCCAGGCAACTTGTAACTCCAGCAGACATACAGAATTGGCATCTGCAGGGAAAGGACTTTGCAGTAAAGGACAACTTATTGTATTTCCAAGAACGATTATACCTACCCAGCACAGATTTACAGAAAAAAGTAATCTCTTGTTATCACGATTCTTTAATGGAAGGACATCCCGGTATGGCCAAGACCTCAGAAAAGATCAAGCGCTACTTCTGGTGGCCGTCTTGGAAAAAAGATATCAGAGACTTTATAATGTCCTGTGGAGTATGCGCCCAAAACAAGAGTCAAAAGGAAAGACCAGCAGGCCTCTTACGCCCTATTGACATCCCACCTCGCCCTTGGCATACGCTTTCTATGGACTTCATCACCGATCTACCTCCATGCTCCGGATACAATACGATTCTAGTAATCGTGGACTTATTCTCCAAGATGGCGCATTTCATTCCGCTCAAAGGCTTGCCAACAGCAGCAACTCTGGCCCGAGAATTTCTCGAAAACATCGTCCGACTGCACGGTTTTCCTTCGGTTCTAATTTCGGATCGAGGTAGTCAATTTATTTCTCATTTTTGGCGAAGTTGCTGTCGGTCGGCTCAAATTGATGTGAGACTATCGACCAGTCACCACCCTCAGACCGACGGACAAACCGAGAGGACCAATCAAACTCTGGAACAGTATTTACGCTGCATGCTGCAACAAACTGAAAAAACTTGGAAAGACATCCTTTGGATAGCCGAATATGCCTACAATAACTCTGTCCATTCGGGAACTGGGAAAACCCCGTTTTTTCTTTTGTACGGCAGTCACCCTCGAACCTCGGAGTTGGATCCCCTCCAAGATCTTGAAACACCAGCAGTAGACTACCTGCATTCTACAATCACCCAAGCCTTTAAGGAAGCTGTTTCTCACCTTCAAAGGGCTAAAGAACAATACAAGAAAGGAGCAGATCAACATCAGAAGGAAGCCCCTCAATATCAAGTAGGGGATCAAGTCTGGTTATCCACCAAATATCTACCTCTAAAAGGGCCACGCACATTCAACCCAAGATACCTTGGTCCCTATTCCATCACTACCATAGTAAACCCAGTAGCGGTCAAGTTGGACTTGCCCCCGCACATGAAGATACATCCGGTCTTCCACGTCTCTCTATTAAAACCCGTGCAACCTCAAACCCGACTAACTAAATCTCCAAAACCTATCCTAGTTGATGGAGAACTCGAGTTTGAAGTCAAAATCATTCTGGACTCCAAGATCTCGAAATCTAAACTATTTTACCTAATTGACTGGAAAGGCTACGGCCCCCAAGAGAGATCCTGGGAACCTGCTGAATATGTCCACGCTCCTCGCCTAATCAAAAGATTTCACCGAACATTTCCTGACAAGCCAAAACCCCCGGAGAAGCCCGGTTTGGGAGGGGCCTTGAGGGGGGGTACTGTCATGATCTCTGCTTCCAAAAGGTCAGGGTTTTCCCAACTCCCTTGGAATCAGATCTATAACCCAGGTTCCGAGTGCCAACCAGTCCCAATTGGGACCTTTTGGACCCAGTCCTGGCGCCAGTGGCACCAGGCTCATAAATATGCCCAGTCCCAGCGCTGGAAGCGCCGGGCTCATAATGCTTGGGTGGACTTACCTGCAGCAGACCATGCTGCTTACTTGCCTGCCAGTTGAGCCTCTGATCCTCTTCTGTTTGGAACTACTTTTCCTGTTGGGTGGGGCAGGAGCCACTCCCTAGATTCAGAACACTGGAACTCTTCTGGAAAGCAGGAACTCTTTTCTTACCTAGGCGTGGCTGTAGAAGGAGACACCTAAGCACTACAGGAGGCTATTTAAACCACACCCGATGGATGAATCTTGCTTTGCGTTATTCTGCATCCTCTGCAGCAGAACGCTCATCGTGTCTTCTGCATCTGATCCTGGGCCTAAGGGAAAAGGCTTACCATCCTGAATCCAGTCTTCAGCAACACCTATAAAGACAAGAAAGAACAGGTTAGCATTACGGTCTTCAGTGACAGCTCTTCACTTACCTGGTCCATCGGCTGTCACCAACGCCTCGCGCTGCATTCCGGCATCTGAAAGACAAAGGCTTACCTACTCTTCGTGCGCTCCGGAGGTCTTCACACTGCATTCCGGCATCTGAAAGACAAAAGCTTACCAACTCTTCGCACGCTCCGGAGGCCTTCGGCGCTGCATCCCGCATCTGAAAGACAAAACAAGGTGCGTTTAAAGACATTGGGGAACTTTAATACTCACGTGCCATTACTCCTTTCCACATCTAACCCAGTGGGTATTCCGGCACCCTGCAGCCGCTCCGAACTTGTACCTGCAAAATAAAAAGACAGTTGGAGCGCATCGTGAAGCAGGCAACAAGCGCTTACTTACGTGCTTCCAGGCGCTTCTATTCATCACACGGGCTCCATCTTCAACTCACTTCAGCCCGTCATCCGCCATCGCCGGAACCCTGCAAAACAAGAAACATCATTACTAAAGACTTTAAAGACATTAGAATTACTCGAAACTTACCGTTCGTGCAGTAAACGACGGACAGCAGTCCTCTGAAGTCAAGAGGCCTGCTCCCCTTATCCAGTGAAGAAACTGGTTACAGCACCCTGCCCCGAGGCAGATGGAGAGCACAGCGTTCACTTACGGTGAGAGCGTTAACCTTTGGGGTTCTACAGGAGAAGAGAAAGGGAAGAAGAGAGAGACATTCAATAACCCAGTTCCTTAATCACATATTTTCTATCTGCAGACATCTTACCCTTCAAGTCAGACATACAGTGCACAGAGGTCCAGCCCAAAGAGCCAGCCGTGTGTTACACATCACCTTTGAAGATACGGTATACGCCCAGTGAAGACCGGCGCCTCTACGGGAATCAGGTGAGCGTTACAGTGCAGACAAGTGCTGGGAAGGGAGGGCTGTAGGGATAGAGAGACAGTACTGCAGTGCAGGGGTTGCCAGGGAGAGTGGCTGGGCCAGGGACCAAGGTCGGTGAGAGTGGCCCAGTTGCAGCTTCTGTGCAGTTCCAGTGGAGAATTCTGCAAGGGAGAGGCAGACAGTAAGCAGAAGCAAAGAGGAAGGACTTGAGGTGCTTCCAGAACTGGAGATGATTCCCCTCAAGTTCAAGTCAGGCCGGAAGTCTGTTCCAGGGGGAGGGCCCTGCTGCGGAGATAAATCTACCCCCAGCTAGTTGCTCTGAGAAGCGGATGACATGGACATGCAAGGTGTGCATCACACACACCTGCAAACCAGGCCATGGCCATCACTGTCATGTCACACAAACCCTCCCAAACATCAACATGTCATGGCACGCAATACCCATACACCAATGCAGTAACGATAAGGTACACATTGCCATGTCCTAAATGCACAGTGGCATCGGACACTGCTGCCTGACCCGGAATCAGATGAAATGACAGACCAACAACCTCCCACCCAAAATAAGTCATTTCCAAATGCATTACAACAGTCGTAGACGTAACATCACAATGAATGCCTGTCTACATGCACATCATGCATTGCAAAATCAACACTGCAGCTCATGTGTGCAGTGTCCTACTCCTGCATCACACTGCTCAGCGCACAGCACAGTGAACAGCCATTGTGTGTGATGCACACCCTGAGCATCACATCTAAGTGACAGACCACGTCAAACATCAAATCAGGCATGTACTGGATCCATGATCGGTCACAGAACATGTGCTGCCGGGACACAGTGGGCACCAGAAGGCAAACAGTGTACACGTGTATATGCAAGGGTGGGAGTACATGTAGTGCATCAGAGTGCAAGTGTGTGGTTCTGCAAGGACATGCACTCCACATATGCATGTGCATTCAAGTGACCATCAGTGTTCCCTACACATCACATGTGAACATCCACCATGTGTACACCCCAGCATGTCAAACCACAACTATCCCCTTGCACCTGAAAGGAAAACACAACACATGAACAGGCATTGATCAGCAGAACACAACATGTACATGGGATACCACCATTACTATGTCAGAGTTCCCATCACACTGCAGGGCAAGGCAACAATGAACAACAACCCCACCCTCCCTCACAAATGACCATGACCCACTGAACAACTGCACCTGGGTCATGGAGCCCCCAAACCTCAATTCCACCTGGCCACAGGATCACCTTAACCCTTCGTCACCATCTCCCACCTTGTGTGTAAAAAGATGCCTGAACCCTCAGAATACACACTCATTTCCGAAACACAAAATTCAATGCATAAAAACGAACCCAAACACCCTCCAGTAGATGACTTGATGTAGCAGTACCTCACAAAGGCCAAGTACTACCACAATGATGCAACAACCAAGGTAGCACAGCAAAACAATGTCACGACAGGATGTGAGACATGTGTGGTACATGACTTAGGATGATGCACCATGAATGGATGTGTACTGTCAGAGGTCCCCTGTACAGGCGCGGGAGTGCCACGAAACAACCACCCCCACCATGTCCCGGGTGCCTGCAAGGTCAAACTCACACAGGCCCCTGAGACCCTGGTGGGGAAGGAGGTTCAGGGATATGCAGTCGGGACAGGTGTTGACACACTGGATGACTGGAATGAGCGGCAGGAGAGGGGAGGTGGAATGACACATGAAACTAGGGAATGCACGAAAATGTACAACCTGCATGAACACATACACAATCCAAACAGACTTGGACATCATTGTCATGGCCTTCTGTAGTCCAGGCTCAGGAGTGGTACGAACCAACCACCCCCTCTAGGGTTTTGGCGCCTGCAAGTTCGGGGCTTACACAGGCATCCGCAACCCCAGTGGGGAAAGAGGGTCAGGGAACGTTGCTTGGATAGGCACGGGAAGCAGGAACACCGGGTAGAGGGTACAGGTTTCAAAATTGCATAGGATCACGGGTGATTAGGGAGAAAATAACATACCAAATTGAACCACACATACATCCATGCATCAGTACACTCCCCAGCAAGCCTATGCAGAGCAGTTTGTAAGAAAAACAACAAGACACTTAGCTCTGGTTTTGAGTGCTGGCCTCCTGCCTGCGCACTCTCAGGTCCGGTTACAGGAGCACTGCAATGCTGCAAAGAGAGACACAGTCAACAACCTGTACGTGCCAATTGCACAAAAACACAACACCAAACATGCCCCATAGCAACAGACTACTCTACAAACAGACAATCTGTGGTTGATGCTTCGTACCCATATATAACATCACCCCTGTGACGGGTCATACACAGTCAATGCAGTAAGGCAGCCGCTGCTGGGTGCGTGGCAAATGGAACACCAATGTGTCACAATTCACACAACATGCAATGTTCCCTGGGTAAGCAGACAGACCCATATTGCAAGCCATGACTACAGAGCAAGTTGTGTACCACCATGACCGAAACAAAGTTGGCAGTGCATTTATCATGAAGTACGTGGAAAAGACATGCACTGCACCCGAGTATGTCCCTTGCTGCATGTCCCTGTGAGCTGCCCCTTTCCATGTCTCGGAAGGCTACATGGTTGATACAAGTGGCTCAATGGACCTTGGTGTACCGGAGGGTATGTGCCACTGCCCCTGCATGTGTCCCAGACAACCCTACTATCAGCAGCCATCAGTCCACAAACACATCTGAGCTGCATTGTGTGCTTCAACACCAATATTCGTCTAAGCTCACACTCAGTGCTGTGACTAAGCCTGCATGTGCAACTCGCCTGGTGCAAGCTTTGCTGTGTCGTGGCCCCCCTGTGATGCTCACCTTGCCTGGAGTTCCTTGGAACATGTCAGCAGTACTAGGATGTGGGTCTGCAATCACTGTGCCTCTGCTTCTGCACACATGTGCATGTGGGCACCAACAAACGGGTCCAGAATTCCGTCGTCCAATGGGACATGTCTGCTGGCAAAGGTGCTCTGGAGGCTCATCCACCTGCAGAAAGGGCATGTAACACATGATTAATGCTTCAAAGTCATCTGTGTGTGTCTCATCAGGCATCTCATTACTTGACCATGTCAGAGAGTCACATCACAAATCACACCATCAGTCCGTCTTTCACCTACAAAGTGTGGAACACTATCTACAGCATGAATTGCAACAAGCACATGTACAGGAAAGAAATGAAACATACTACACAATGCATAGCAATCAATGTCCACATTAATCATGATACACCCCATCTAGCAAAAGCTGAACAGTGGACAATGACACCTAAATCATCCCCACTAGGGGTGTCAACACAAGTCACACAGCACCAGACATGACACAGATATGACAGTCCAATGCCCTTGTGTAAAATGCTGTAACACCGAACCATCCTTGCGAGCCCATGGATAAGGGAGGCAGGAGTGGCATATGTGAGTCAAGGAACCCAAGCAGCAAACACATACACAAGACAACCATGAAGGGCCCAGCTGGAACAGACAGTGGATGCCTTCAAAAGCCACAAAGCACCGCACCGTCACATGAAAGCACAATAGACTAGCAATTTTAAACTAAATCAACTATTAACTAATTACACTAACTATGGAAAACCTACATTACCTATTTAAACTAACTATCAAACAGAAACTTAACTAACTAAACTAGAGGAAAAATCAAAAATGGCCACATACGACCCGGGGAGGAGGGGAGGCACCCAGGAGGAGGGAGGTACAGGGTGCTGCTCAACATCCACATGCGATGATGCTGAGCCAAAAAAAAATACCTCCATGGGCTCAACGCCTGCACAGCACGACCTATGTGGGAGATAGATGGTCGTCCGAGTCTGGCTCATCCTGGAAAGGAGGACGTGGCACAGTAGCCTAGCCACGCCTAGCCGCAGCTTGCCCCTCGTCGGCAGCAAGTCTGCCGGACGGGTGAGCCTGGTTCTGTGTGGCGATGTGACGTAGGTCTGCATGCAGAACCTCCCGTGATACACGTGCTTCCTCTTGCAAGGTAGCATGTGTAACACGGAGTTCCTCCTGCAAGGCCTGGCTGGACAACCGCTGCACCTCCCGGCAAGCCTGTAGCTCAGCCGAGATGGTACACTCAAGCTGTGCAAACCTCTCCTCTGCCCGCTGCCTCTGGGACATCATAAGGACACCCAGAGTGGATCTGAGGGAAGCATACTCCTCCCTCAAGGCATCCATGTGCGCCTCTGCGTGAGCAGCAATTGCTTGACGCAGAGACGACATTTCAGCCTGGCGTGCCCTGTCTGAGGCCGCCATGCCCAGCCTGAGCGAGTGGGCCGTGGACCGTGCCGCCTGCTGCTGGAGAAGCACCTGCCTAGCAGGGGGGAGCACAGATCGGGCCACACGGTCCATGCTCTCAGCGATGTTCTCCATTGCTGCCCCCTGCCGTTCGGAATTGGCAGTCATGTCTTGCTCCCACTCAGTATACAGCGGTTGCGCGCGGCGACCGCGTTGCCGGGCTTGACCCCTGCGGGACCCAAGGACCGGGGGTCCTTGCTGTGTTGGCACCACCTGCGGCTGCACGACTACATGCCCCCGTCGACGTGATGTCCCAGGCACATCAGTGACTGGTGTGGAGGGTGACCCTGCGTCCCGATCCACCACGGGCGGAGGAACCAAGACTGTCTGATCCCTCAGTGCAGGTGTCGCAGACAGAGGAGTGTCCACATCAGAATCACTCACCCCTGACACATGGACTTGATGGTCATCCAACTCAACATGGACGTCAGAGTCGTCATCAAGGCTGGACTCATAGGCAGCCAGAGACAAGATGGACTGCAGCACTTGGGGGGTTTCGTGGCCTACCACCCCACGACCCCCACTAGTGCCGGGTTGATGTGGCGTTACCAACCCTGTGTCTGGCATGACAACACCATCCTCTGCCTCCATTGCGTCATCACCTGAAAAATAGAGAGGAAAAGGTCAATACACATGTCAGAAGCACACGACACACACACACACCGACAGCAAAGGCATCAGGCAGACATGTGACACACAACATATGACCTGGCATGCATGCTGGGTCTACTTTGAATAGCTTCTGTGATCAGACCTGTTGAAAGGTGGCAGTTTCCAAGGAAGTGGGTCTATGCAGTGCAGAAAATGTGTACGCCACTCACTACCTACATGTACAAGCACTACATGGTGTGTGCCAGGAAATGTGAAGGCAGTGCAATGCCAAAATCAGACATCACGTGCATTGTGCATTCAATGTGTACCATGTCCAGAAGCCAAGCACCCCTCCACCCCAGTACCAAAGCAGGGATGCCTATCATGGTATCAAAAGGCTGACCATACACCTGTGTATTGACAGGCAGTGTTGACTGGCATCAACAGCTTCATGTGATTCAAATGACAACACTGCAAATGATGCTGGGACAGTGGGCAGGACACATGATGGAAACTCCGGAGGCCGCCCACGTGTGAAGAAGACACAACAAGAGTTGGACAGAGTCATTGGCCGTTGAACAGGCTGAGGCCTGTGAGCCACACAGATTGTCAGAGCCTAAACATGTGTGCAACGCAGGACAGAGGCACAGTTGACATGGGAAGGCTGATGAGATGGCAGGCAATGTATGTAACCAAGGACTGATATTACAGTGATCATCCAGTCAAGGACACATAGGGGCATGCGTGCAATGCACATGGAGCATGAATGGGCACTCATGTCCCTGCGGGACATCTGACCCATGCACAGTACAAGTGAGATACCCTGCATCGAGTACTAAGGCTGTACGACATGGCATATGTCTGGCAGATTCTACGCTGGAAGTTAGCATCTACACAGGACACATGGACAAGAAACTACACATTGGCAAGATTGGAGCAGACCAGTGCAAAGGTGGAACTGGGGTGCAGAGTGGCGGAGGAGGGGCAAGGGAGCATGCCTACATGGAGTCCCGCATACAGGCAGAGGAGACATGCATGACGGTAGCATTGCATTACTTACACATCAGAACCATGTACACGTCACATGTAGCAGCAATCATGCACAACACATCCCACAAGTGAAACACACACGTCCTCAACAAACACGCATCAACACTCACTGGACTGGGCATCAAAGTCCAGCTTCTCTCCCACTCCTTCGACCAATTCAGGTGGTATGAACTGCGCAACGAGAGCCTCATGCGGAGTGAGTTCTTCCTCCTCTGGTGCAGGCCCACCGCCAGTCACCAGAGTCAAGTTGTAATTTGAGGCACGCTTGGCCTTAGTGCTGCGCTTGATGTCATTCCAACGCTTTTTGCACTCCTGCGCCGTGCGCACCTCATGGCCGAATGAACTGACATGTTCCGCAACATGCTTCCAGTGGGTGTCACGTTGGGCAGCCGTGGTCTGACTTTTGGCACCCACTAGCATGTCACGGCTGTGGCCCCGCACGTAGTCCACGAGGAAGTCCAGTTCCTGCTTACAGAAAGGCTTCTTCCTCGACGTGCAGGAGGTCGTGGCTGTGTGTGGGGTCCCAGCCTGTGCTGCAGGTGCAACCTTCCTCCTCTTGGACTGTGGCGCAGACCCTGGCTGGCTAATGCCGCCCTGACCAGCATGGCCAGTGGGTTCGGTGGATTGAGCCAAGGGAGTGGCAGGTGGAGGGATGACCAGAGGCCTGACTTGTGTCAGTGGCAGCTGGGTGCCCACTAATGGACCCTGCGCAGCAGCATCAGCTGTGGCAGGGTGGTTGGCCGCAACGGTCCTGGTTGGCAGACTCACAACCGGGGTGCTGTTGGGTGCATCTGCCCCTGCACTTGCCAACACCCGGCTGTTCGGGGCAGCAGATGACATGACTGCCCCAGGGACACGTGTCTTGGTCTGAGCAGCCCAGCGTGCCCCTATGGTTTCCCCCCTGGCCTGTTGGAGATCTACCAAGGGCTCTTCAAGTGCCAACGCAGCCTGCGCTGGCAGACCCTGAGCCTGGGTGGCGGTGTCCACAGCTGCACCTGCAGCTACCACCACCCTTGGGCCCGTGGCAGTCGATGGAACGGACTGCCGGGTCATATGGGTGCCAGTGCCAGATGCAGGAGCTGCATCCCCCGGAACCACAGGGGGTGGTGGCATGTCTGCACCGACACATGGCACAACATTGTGCTCAAGTGGCGCACCCCTGCCTCTTCCCCCTCTGTGGCTGCCCTGGACACCCTGGAGTCCCCCTACTCCCTGGTCACCACGGCCACGTCCCCGACCACGCCCGCCACGAGGAGTACGCCCAGCTGAGGCGCCCCTCACCTTTGGTGGCCTCCCAACCATGGCACAGATGTAGTAGTGCTGGCACAGATGGAGTGGTGCCAATGGGAGGTGTACACCACAATTGACATGGGCAATTGGGGTGAAGGGAGTGGGAAGCAAGATGTTAACAGCCCCCCTGCACCTGCAAGGCTGTATGTGACCCCGGTGATGTGGTGACGGGTCACGCAATGCTCAGGCACCCCAAAACTGCAGTAAAACCGTGCACGCAACCCTGCAGCCTACGTGCGTGGATTGAACCTCCCGCAGTATGCGGTGGCACCCAGTAACACGAATAACGCGTACGCGTGGGACACGCAGGCTACTATGACATCAAAAATGGGTGCGATACACAGGGGCACCCGCAGTGGGAAAAAGAGCGTGTGTGACTCACCGTCTGACTAGCGCGATGCAGAAAAACATGCGTAGCCAATACCCCCGCCAAAAGAAGAGATACGTCCTTGAGAGCTGTGAAGTTGTGATGGCGCGCGAAACAAAAGGAAGCAGCAACACACGTCGGTCTCCACGAAAGGCACGTACAGCGAACTGCTGGGCCCGCTCACCTTTAACCCGTGCTGAGGGAAACGCACGCGCGCGTCACGTCACTTACGCGCATAGGCCCTTTCCTCGTATTACACGCGGACGTGCAGTTTCCACGCGCGTGCTTACGAACATGGCCCTTTCCTCGTATTACACGCGGACGTGCAGTTTCCACGCGCGCTTACACGCATGGCCCTTTCCTCGTATTACACGCAGACGTGCGGTTTCCACGCGCGCTTACGCGCATGGCCCTTTCCTCGTATTACACGCTGACGTGCAGATTTTTCACGTGCCAAATCACTCCGTATCAAGCTGGCCACGCGTATGCACACGGAAGACCACGCTCCTGCCCAGAAGGCCGAACTACTGCCCCCCAGGGCCCCGAGCACGCTCCCACCTGCCATCTGCTGCTGCCTGACTGCCTGCTGCCCACGTGCACTGCCATTTGCTGCCTGCACATCAGCCAGGGGTGCTGTTGCTGTGACCACCCCTGCTGGAACCGAAGACTCCCGACTGGGATTCCATCGCTCCACAGCCCAGCCCCAGGACCCAGTTGCCCACCCACTCCTGCCTCTGGGGTTGTCATGTCGGGGCAAACACCATCTGTGACCACTGACAACCCCCGGCCAGAGAGGCAGAGGGGCCCCAGCTTCAGTGCCACCGAAGTTGGTGTCCTGGTGGAGCAAGTCCTGGGCCAGTATGATGCCCTCTTCGGAAGTTCCCACGCCGACAAGGAAGGACAGACTCGGATCTGGACTGACATCATGACTGCCATCAATGCGGAGGGGGTGGCAGTCCGCGACTTCCAACATGTCAGGAAGCGCTGGGAGGACTTCAGGTCCAGGACTCTGAACAAGGGCCGGCGCCTCTTGAAGGCAGCGGATGCCAAGGGGCACCGGGGCCACTTGTCGGAAGAACAGATGAGGGTCCTGGAACGCATATCCCCAGCGCTCCACGTCCAGGTCCTAGAGAAGCAGACCCATCTGGAGTCGAGCGGTGAGTGTACATGCATCCTGATTGTGAGCAGTGCGTGCCGTGATTATTCGGTAGTGTGCAGGTTGCACATCTGTTTGTATGGGGTCGAGTATGGGTGGGGGTGTACAGGGCCGTGGGGCTGACACATGCGAGGGCTGTGATGTGTGAGACATGGATGGTGCTTGTGTGTGTAGGCTTGCATGCCAAATGCAGTTGTGTGGGCACACATGTTTGGATGAATGTGTATGTGAGTAGACATGTCCGTGATGTCACGCATGTATGTTGTTTTCGGCTGCATGTATCAGCACTGTGTACATGTGCATGTGTGTGTATTTGACAAGGGTGCAACAGTGATGCCACATGGATGCATGTGACAGCGGTATGTGGAAGCCTGATTGGCAGATGTGACATGGATGGCCGTCTGAACAGTGCGACACTTGGCAGGGGTGTACACATGCATGCAAGTGTGGTGGTGTGTGTACATGTGTGGTGCACTTCCTGTGTTGCATGTGATGTCTGGCTCCCCTTTGGCTGCTCATGCTGTTGTATGTGTATGGATGGTGGTGGCAGTTGCGATATGGCTGTGGTATGGCTCATGTGTGCGAGTTGTAATGACATGTGTGTTGGGGATTGTGAGGACCTGGTTGAGGCTGCCCATGGTGGCTGGGGGGGGGGTGATAGGGGACATGAGTGGGGGCCTGGTGGGGGCTGGCCATGGTGGCTGGGGGGTGGGGGTGGTGGGAGACATGGGTGGGGGCCTGGTGGAGGCTGCCCCTGCACTGCTGGGGGGTGGGGGTGGTGTGAGGCATGGGTGTGGGCCTGGTGGATGCTGCCCCTGGTGGCTGGGGGGTGGGGGTGGTGGGAGACATGAGTTGGACATGGGTGGGGGCCTGCTGGCAGGTGCCCCACAGTGCTGGGGGGTGGGGGTGGTGGGAGACATGAGTTGGACATGGGTGGGGCCTGCTGGCAGGTGCCCCACAGTGCTGGGGGGTGGGGGTGGTGGGGAACATGAGTTGGACATGGGTGGGGGCCTGCTGGCAGGTGCCCCACAGTGCTGGGGGGGGGCATGAGTTGGACATGGGTGGGGGCCTGCTGGCAGGTGCCCCTTGTGACTGGGGGGTGGGGGTGGTGTGAGACATGGGTGGGGGCCTGGTGGAGGCTGCCCCTGGTGGCTGGGGGTGCAGGGGGCATGCGTTGGGGGGAGTAGTGCAAGTTGACATGTGGGTTGGCTGGTGGGCATGGGCATGGTGGGTGGGGTGCCTGCATGACATGTGCTGGGTAGGCCCCTGTGGTGTGAGCCACCTGCAGGGGACGTGGAGGGTGTAGAGGGAACACCTGGGAGGACCCACACGTGCAATTCAAGTGTGCTGCTCCCCGCGCACCCCTGTAATACACGTACCCTGTTGATATCGCGCACACCTGTAATTCACGTACCCTGATGGAATTGCGTGTGTAACTTCCCGCGCACCCCCGAAATACACGTACCCCGCTCAATCGCGTGTGTCACTTCCCGCGCGCCCCCGAAATACGCGTAGCCCGCTCCCCCAGGCCCGATCGCGTGAGAAACTTCACGCGAACCCCTGAAATACACGTAGCCCGCTCCCACAGGCCCGATCGCGTGAGAAAGTTCACGCGGACCCCTGAAATACACGTAGCCCGCTCCCCCAGGCCCGATCGCGTGAAAAAGTTCACGCGAACCCCTGAAATACATGTAGCCCGCTCCCCCAGGTCCGATCGCGTGAAAGAGTTCACGCGAACCCCTGAAATACACATAGCCCGCTCCCCCAGGCCCGATCGCGTGAGAAAGTTCACGCGGACCCCTGAAATACACGTAGCCCGCTCCCCCAGGCCCGATCGCGTGAGTTAGTTCACGCGAACCCCCGAAATACACGTAGCCCGCTCCCCCAGGCCCGATCGCGTGAGTTAGTTCACGCGAACCCCCGAAATACACATGCCTCGCTCGCACAATTGCTGTATGTTGCCACTTTTGTAATGCGCAGGGACGCTACCGCCTGCCTTCGTGTGGCGGACGTGTATCGGCTTGTGCGTGTCTTTCGCTGTGCGTGGCTTTGCCCTATTCGGTTCCATGAATACGTGTGGTTCGGTTGCGTGTGGGCGTTCCCTCTGCTTCCCTGCAGTACATCCCCAGTTACGCCCTTGTTTTCGCAAGTTGTTCCCCATTCCGCGCGTTACGCCCCGTGTTCCGCCCACTTTCTAGTGTATGCGCAGAGGTTGTGCGCTTTCACTGTGCGCGTCGCGCACGTCTTTCAGGATGTTGCAGTGACGTGTGCGCCATGCACGGGTTTGGCGCACATCCCGAGGAAGACACGCGCAGGGACTTCCATGAATCGCACGCGTGCGCGTGCGCCTCTTTTTTTCCGCTTGCGCCTGCTTGCGCCTGCTTGCGTCCGCTTGCGCGTAGATTTTCGGCGCACGTTTGTTCCGTGAATCGGCCCCTCTACCTATTATTTTCAAATATTGGAAAAATTCAAAACCGTTTGTGATGTCCTCATAATAAATGGCTGCAAAGTTATTGTTATCATGCAATGTTTTTATCAACACCAAGAAGGTCATGTTTCCATGCCAATCATGTTCATTCTGTAATAGCATGATTAAATGTGACCATATCTTAGACGCTTTGGTTGGTTTCAAATCATGTTCTCTACAACAGTAAATTACATTTTTAAGAGAATATGTTTTCTATAGCTTGAAATGCCCATGCAACAAATTGTATGTAAGTCAAAATTCAAGAAAACACACAATAAAAAAGTATCTAAACCAAATCAGATTTCATAAATTTAAATGTAAAAATCTAATGTTATGAAATATTTTAAAGAAGCAGGTTGAAACAAACAAGCACAAGCCATGGAACACAGTCAGCTATGAGCAAGATACAGAGTCTTACAACTACATAGAAGTGAATCATATTGGACATTTACCCACAACTTACTTTCTCCCAATTTGATGCATGGAATTATCGACTGGTGGCCTTTTTTAAATATAATTATACATATCGTATTATAATTTCTTATTATTCATTTGAACTGAAGGGTGGAGACAAGGCTTAGAAGAAGTAGGAGACATCAGAGAGACAGAGGAGGAAAATTAAGGTAGTAGAAAGAGTGAGAGGTGTTAGGAAAGATATCTCTTTTGGCTACATTTCTCCATAGTTCTGTGGACCCCCAAACCTTTTACTTTTGCTGTCACTACTCTGGCCTTTTGCTCATTTTGTTATGGAGAAATGGATCAGTCCTTCAGACGATCAGTACTGGGAAACTAGGTTTTCCTTTTGACTTTTTATACTTTGTAACTTGTTTACCTTGCATTTTACAATGCAGTGCAATGGGGATACTCACCCTAATATTTTACACTTCAGATTGTTGGTTACTTTGATATGTGCCTAAAGAACAATTGGTTGTGTAGACTTCTTTCTACCTTGCCATGTCAGGAATTTCCACATAAGGCCATACACTTGCCCGGGAAAGCCCAGACATTTGCGTGCTAGTGATGCCTTTGTGTGTGCCTGGCTCAAGAAGGGGGTGGGACTGTCTGCTCTCACTCCAAATCTATGGTACCTGAAAGTCTAGGTGTGGGGCATGAGTGAATCCCACAATGGTCCGTGATTGGACCACTGTTGGCTTTTTGAGTGGTGCATATAATTACCTTGGTGGGCTTGGACTTGCTTCCAGCCAGGATTTTGGATAAGAAGAGGACTCCTGCAGCCATTTCTTCAGATCAGTATTGGAGCCTAGTATTCTGTGTAGAAGAACAGCCAAATGAAGATCCGAATGTAGACTCCTGCAGAGGCTCAGCATCCCTTCCTGCATCTGGTCTGGTGAAGCCTTATTGGACTACCTGATCTGCAAAAACCCGAAGTGGTGCTTCAACCCCTTGACTGTTTGGACCAACAAGTCTTGACATGTTCTCGAGGATCCAGCCATCCTGTGCCTTTGGAAGTGAACATGGACCACCTGGTTGGACTAACCCGCTCTCCAGTGGGCTACCTTGCTAGAACTGTACCGGTTTTTTATTTGTAGCCGAAACCTTGATGGTCGCCAGCTTGTGGTGTAGGTCACCTTCATACTTTGTACTTGCACCTGCAGCTCCTGGGTATCTCTCATTGGAACCAAAGGCGGGAAAACCAACCTCCAGCAAACCCCAGCTGACCCATCCAGTCTTCTGGGAAAATTAAAGTCAGGGGGGTAAGTTAACGCAAAACATTTTTCTCCCCCTGTGCTTTATAGTATAACATTGAGAATAAGTCTCTTTGTAGCCTTTCATTCTACTGCTTTTTGATCGTCACATCTGAGCACGGAAACCTGAAATATACAAATACATTTTTAGTGACCAGTAACTTGGTTGCATCTCTTCAGTTAAACAATCACCAACACAAGTACTTTACTTGCATCAGATACATTCTGAGGAGAAGCATTGGGACTTTTGGGCGCAAGGCCCACACTTCATTTAGATTGGACTTCTGAAACTAGGACATATTTCTGGTGACATGGTTCCATTTTACTGCACTGCTTACTTACCTTATTTTATTAACTGAAGTCATTAAACACATTTTAAAATCCTATGGTGACAGTATATATGTCTGTTATTGAGTGTTGTGCGATATTATCTCCTGCTTGTTTCATTTTTTGGTGTGTGTTTTTAGCCCAGAATAAATATAGTATTTAGTACATTCCTCTCTAAACTTAATTACAGTGTGCTTCACTGTGTGGACACATTCTGGACCCCTGGCCCCACTCACACTTTCCTGAGAATAGCCTTGACTGCTCTCCATTGGTAACTGGATTAGGTTTTGGCTAACCTCTCAGAGGTCCTCTGTTCACTATGACTAGGGTGGCCTCCTAAAATCTGTCCACCATGCCAGATTTTCAAAATCCATCTTAACCAGAGGCAGGTGGAGTTGCAAGGAGCTGAGTAGAGGGAGAAGAACAGTAGGGAGGGGGAGGAGAGTAATATATGGGCATGATAGAATGAAAACTGCGTCGAGGAGAGCTTCTGTAAAGGAACAATTCCAAGCCTCTTCAGATTACTAGCTAAGGGTATTGTAGGGACAGTCTGTGAAGTCCCTGATGGACTTTAGACAGAGAAGGCATCCTACCTTAAGGTCTTCACCTCCAGCATAAGTCAGGACAGCAATGGGTGGCGTTTTTTTAAACGTGAATCCCTGGGATAAAGTCATCAATAACACAGTGCAGGTGGGGAGCATGGACAATGTAAAAGCAATAAGAGCATTGCTGTTCAGTTGGAAGGATGTAGATTGTGCCTGGACTTCACAGAATTGGTTGCAGGCTTTGAGATTCGATGGAATTCCTGCTAAAATGAATGAGTATGAATCCAATGTATTGGTCCTCCAGCTAACTTTGATGTTCAATGCCAATTTAAAAACCGGAACACTTCCAGATGAATAGACAACTTCAGTTATTGTTACTTTAAAAAAAGGAAATAGAGAAGCACCTGATGCCTATAAGTAGGTTATCCAGCTATGTGGAAGTTCTCAACTGTTTGAAAAAATAATCCATTCTAGACATAGTGAGTGTGCCATTACTCACAGAGTTTTGAGTGACACATGAATTGGTTTTAGGGCGCGCTTGGCATGGTTCACCAACTCCTGAAACATTTACTTACTGTATCGAGGTATGTTATTGGCATGCAGTCTTTGATATACTCAGACTCCATGGTCTCGATGGCTGCCTTTCATCATGCACTGGTCATCTACGGAGCTGGCGATTCCAGAGTAATTGCTAAGTACTATTATTAACCTCTTTTTGAGCAAGAGTTACATACAGCTATAGGAGGGATGGGGAGCTGACAAATGAGTACGGAATTGAGAAAGGTATGTGTCAGCTGCTAACCTTTCTCAGTTTATATATTAATTCACTACTAGATTTTTTGCAATGAATAACATCATTTGTATTTGTATTTTATTTATTTATTTATATAGCGCACCTGGCCCAGGGGCATCCGGGCGCATCACTTAGGTTACATGGCAGATTGACATAAACATAATATGCAGGTTGCATGGCAGATTAACATGCGCAACATAAGCATTGTATACAGGGTAATATACAGTATAAGGGAAAACAAAAAATGTACAGTCTTATAGGATTCTATGGTCTAACGAGCAAAACGGCGATGATAAGCAGGGCCAATCACCAAACAACCGGAATGTACCAGTAAATCAGTAGACAGTAAATTTGCAGAATATATACAATCAGCTTAATACAATGAGGCAGAGAGCACAAGTGGAGACTAAGGGCATGTTAGCGCCAGGATAGGCCTCGGGCAGACGGCCATACTTTGGCCTTGCTCTTAAAGGCAAGGAATGAAGCTTCAGCTCTAAGAAGGTTTGGGAGTGAGTTCCATAGTTTTGCAGCAAGGACTGGGAAGCTGATCCCACCTGGTATTTGTAGCTTTAAATGAGGTATGGAGAGGCAATTGGCATGGGCAGATCTGAGAGGTCTGTTAGAGGTGTGGTAGACAAATACAAGTTAGAGTTGTGCACAAAGTTGACCCTATTTGGTTATTAGCTTTAATTCCCTGCTGTATGGGGGAAATCACATAAATATTTAAGGCAGGAGTCTCCAAACATTTGTTGGCGCAAGTGATGAGATGCGTTAGCGCATCTCATCAATAAAGCAAACACAGTGCCCATTCTCAAAGGGCATGTGAATAAGCATATTTAAGATGCACTCATTGAGATGCTCTTTGTCACCCCTTTGTGTGTTTGCACAAATCAGGGGACAATATTTAAGCAATATTCCACGAGCCACAGGAGCATTACCGAGTCAGGTAAAGCCCAGGGGCCCATAGTTACAGGCCCACCCCCCTCACCGGGGACAAGGGAAAAGAACTTCCAGAGAGTGATTCCCTGTCGGGTAAAGCCCTGGCGAGGGCCAATCAGATTGCATGTTACAATCTGATTATTCCTTGCGAGGTACTAATGGTATTTAAAAGAGCATTCTGAATTCACAAAAGGGATGTGTTATCAAATGCACAGGAAGGAGAACCACACCCCTTACACCTCTTGAAGCAGGCAGGGGGGGAGGTGCAAATTATGACAGAGTAATTTCTGACCCTGTCATGGTGTTTTCTTTAAAAACTGCTGCTATCACGCTAGCATTTCCATTCCCCAAACCGGGATGGAAATGCGTTTTTTTTTTCAAGCATTTCACTGAGACGGGCCCTTTCATGCAGTGAAATGAGCTCCTAGCAACCATCTGGTTGCTGGGAACCTGTCATACATTGGCATGGTCTGGCCCCTCCTGAAATTCACAAGTCACCTTTGGGAATAAGGTGACGCTAGCATTTCTGAAAGTAGTACAAATGAAGGATATGGGTTGTTTGACCTAAAACACTTAACTTCATTTTTTTAGCTAATTTTTTTTTAACCTACTGTGGAGGGAAAACCTAGCAAACCCGCTAATGCGGGGGGAACCCCCGACTTCTCCCACCTCAACCTATTCCCTTACCCCACCCCAGAACAATTATTTTACTAAAGTGTACCATTTCACCTATCGAATTAGGTCAAAAAGATGCCGTCAAATGGGAATAGGTCAAAATTGGCCTTGGGTCAAATTGGACAATACCCATATGAAATGTGGGCATTTTCTGTGCTTCTTTCATTGGTGCTACTTTTTGAGAGTCTGGCCCCCAGACCTTGTGGTGCAAACTGATAGGATAATCTTGCAATTTACACTAACATAAATCATCAACCAGTTGATATGATGTTAAAGATATTGAGGAAAAATCAGATTCCATTGTGACTTCCGGTGCTGCTCTATGGGATTATGTTGATTCTGATAAATTGCAACAGGCACAAAATACCTTTTTGTTCTCCATTCGGAGGTTGCCTCGTTCCCCCACAATATATAATATGCACCTGGAGTTTGGGACAGAGTACCCGGTGGATATTGTGGCACTGCTACCTCTTTCAATTTGGAGCACAAGATGGACAAACCTGAAAACAAGTTTAATCCAAGCCTTGATTTAGCATTTGCAAGACACTTCCATGTGCTATTGTATTACCTGCTTGGTAATATGCCCAAGGCAATCTTATCTTAAAATCCATTGGTTTAGAGGATTAGTCCAAGAAGCCTGATAGGAGGAGATTATTGTCGAGGAGGAGCAGACAAATAAAACTACTGTGAAAGCATACCTCCCCTGGTGCCCACTGGGAGCTCCCACTGAATACTGGATTAGCGGAGGGAAGATGCGCCATAAGGATGATTCTTGTGTGATTCAGACTAGGTTGACTACCTATGATAACACAAGGTGGATTGCAGGTAAAACCACAGCTGGAGTGTATGTCCTTGTGGACAGGAAAGTTAGTCTGTACTGCACTTTATGCTTTTTTTGTACTTGTTCAGGGTTATAAGACATAACCTTGGACCATCGACTACTTTTCTCTGATGAATTTACATGCTTTTCTCTTGCTATGTATTTGATTGCCCCACTAAAAAGAAGTGAGAACATTGGAAAGCTAATTCATTAATTATAACAAAAACTATGTTATCAGCTGCTGCTATGTTTCATAAATTGTATGTGCACTCATGTGAGCAGGCCTGAATGTGTGTACTAAAGCTAATGTTTTTGTGTTTTCAATTAGAGATGCTTGTCAGAGAAATTGTGTTTTTCATATTGCTGATATGAACTAACATGTTGATATATTTACATTTGCTTAAAGCAAATTGTAATCAAGCTGGGAATTGCCGAGAGCACCCACATGATCATCTTTAAGAATTAGGTGGAGAGATTTTCAAAGTGGTCGAAAAAAAGCTGTTCTCACCACTTCATTTAATCTGCAAGGTAAGAGGAAGATGGGACAGCCATGCAATGCCCACGTTCCTGACCTTACTGGACTAAGAGGTAGGCAATCCAAACAGGAAGGAAGGGGGAGGGAGTTGAGAGGAGTCTTGGATCAGATGCTTCGGATCCAACAACATAACTTCAGTCCTGGATGCATTGATTTGTAGTTCATTGATGATCATCCAATCACATAGCTCAGGTAAGCACTCTGCCAAGCCACACAATAAAATGAAGATAAATAAAGAATATTTAGTGAAGTTGAGAAGTACAGTTTAGTTGGTGGTGCTAATTTGTATCAAAGGTGTCATGGAAGGATTTTATAAATTGTAATGTGGCCCCTGCCAGAGAAGCGTGGAAGTGGATGTTGCACATGTTTACGCAGAAGAAAGCACATCTAGAAAAGGTGAGAGAGGAGAAACATAGGCAGGGCATAGCAGTGATTGATGGTTGATCAAAAAAAAGGAAAAGTAGGACACACATACAAACAAGCATTGACAATGCCAACAGTTTTGTTTTTGCATGACATAGGCACTTGCCAGGCACTGCCGTAGTCGTGTTAACTTCCCATTGATGGTAGCATATGCAAAAGGATGTAAATACCTGGGCAGTGTCTGGTAAAGGCCTAATACTAATACAAAAGCCAAAACTGTTCGACTGGCCAATGCTTTTAATAGGATTTCAGTGAAGGACACGCATGGTGCTTATAAAGCGAGTGGGTGAAGGCAGATCTGCTTAAGACAGTTCTATTACACCAGTTGCGTGTTTTACAGCTCCAATGAAGTCATTGCTTTAAAAAAATACGTGCAGGCGCTTTGACTGCAAAGTTTGATGGTAAGGCAGGATTAAAGCAAGCTCAAAGACTTCCCGCAGGCAGTGTTTTGGGTGAGGCGTGGCAGGAACCGAGTGGGAATGGCCATAGGGATTAGCATGGCCACGGGCAATCAATCGGTGGGCAAATAACCGAACAACACCTACAAGCTTTGTGTCCATCCTCATATGACATTTCACCATATATGATCTGTAATGCAACCGTTTCAGCCTATTGATAGAGCAAGTCCCACCTAATAGCACAAACTAAAAAATAAATCCTGTGAAGTGGTATTGAGAATTCGTTTTAAAGTTTGAAAGATGGTGTGGAAAATAAACAGATGCACGTGTGTGCTTTGGCTTACATATTGCACATTAATTTTCTGCCTGGCTGGTTTCATTCCTTCTCCCTCAAAAGAACATCTCTTTACAAAGCAATTTACATCCAGACCATAAATCAGCCATAACATGGGATTAGACATCGAGCCTGCACCAGTCCTAGTGGGATTCTAAGGGATGCTGACCACACCCACTGAATATCTTCATTTATGACAGCATTGAAGGTGCTGGTTTAGATTCAATTGAACCCTCACTTGGGTGGCCAGTGTGAGAAGAGTGAAAAAGAATCAGTGGCTGCAGTCCTGGGCCATCTACCAAATCTGCTGCTTTGGGTGCAGTTTAGCCTGCATATATAAAATGTTATTAGCAACGGCTTCATCCTTAAAAGACATGATTAACATTTGCATTTTGCATTAAAGTGTTTTTCTTTGCCCAGCACATTCATCTGTCTAGTTTGCTGGTAATTCTTGTAATTGGACACGCTGTCCTTGTACGTTTTAAGGCAATAAACACACGAGCAGAAAAACACCAATAAAATATATCACCCCTCATTAAAAAAAAACTACACTTGAATATGACCTCTGTCACCCAGCCAATATCAATGACTGCCATAACTGCAAGAGCCTATTCACTTAACTTGCTATCGGCCAGTTCTACAGACGGTGCAGAGCCTGGACTGCACGCAGACGCGTGGATGGAGCAGAGTGAACTGCACGCTGCTGCTAGAGCGGGTACAGAGCGGTGATGGAAATGGTAGTGCTATGTAGGTCACCTTTAGTGTTATGAGGTTCAATTTACACTTTGGAGGTGCTGTTTCTTTGAATTGTCAATTTATTCTAAGGTCAGATGGAATTTCCTAGTTATAAGATCCAGAAGGAAGTGTTGCGCCCAAACAGACCATGTTTTAATTGAGAGCATTTATCTTGCAAAATCGCTTGGTGGTTTAAAAAAGATCCAATTTATTTTCTTTGTCTGTTATTGTTGATTCTTTTTTGTATTTTTATTTTTTATTCTGTCTTATCTGCATCAGTGTCACTAGAAATGTCAGGTGTATTAAGGGACCACCGCCTGATGGGCAAAGATGCTCATGCTGCCCCATTTATTTCTGTATCACAGCCACCTCCAGCCCCCCCACCAATATTCAGCATGCTGTTCGGTTTGATTATTGATCATTTATAGCACGCCTTCAATGTGAAAGACATCTGAATACTACTAAAGATCTCAATTATCCTAGTGTGCCCAGGCAGGTTTAGATCCTCTAACAGAGTGGTGTTTTAGCCTTAAGTTGAAAGAAAACATGCACTGTGTTTAATTCATGATGGCTGCGTGATACTATATAGGAGGAATTGTATCTTCCTGAAGATTTATGAACTAGAAAAGATAAGCCACGCTTATGTTAAATATAACTAAAATGCTGATCACCTAGGAAAACTTGTTTAAAATACATTTTCCCGTTGCTTAAAGTGATGGCACATTTGTAGATGACCCAAGCTCTTGAAATAATATGTAATCCCAAAACACTTTCGCAAACTCCAATATCCAGTTATTTAAACCCAGGGAACTCCCAATGACTGAGTAACTGCATTAGGGGCCTTGACATATTTCTGCACCTAAAATTGCCCAGTGCTCCTATTTCTTACCTTACTGCAGAATTGTAAGACTGGTTTTGGTATATGCATGAATTGATTCCATGTCTATAGCTTTGATAGGAATCAAACCCTTTATCCTCTCGCTTTGTAAACCATATTCCACTGCCGTGATACGCTGGAGGAGGAATACAGCATTGTCTCTACCTCCCCCAGTTCTCTTTAGAGTGCAGGGAAGCAGAGAAGGCCCGCCATCTTGCTTACATTGTGCGATGTAACGTGATATGTCTCACTGATTATCTGGGAACTGCGTGCCTTCCAACTGAACAGAGCATGGCTTCCATGTTAACAATCCTTAGCGCCTCGCTCAGCCTTTCTACGGGAGTGGTGGCTCTGAAAAAGGAACAGACTTGAGGCTTCCATATTGTGAGGGTGCCATGCCCGGAGGGAGGGGTCGACAAAGCAGAGGTAGCTGTTTGATGTGTAGCGGAATGCCAGGGACCATTTTATTGTGGGGGTGGTGGGTGGCATAGTCACAAGCGAGGTAGAGGAGACTGGCAGGACATCAGGTATTGGGTGTTTTTGTCTGATGCGGGGAGGTGAGGGGAAAAATGAGGGACGTCAAGGAGGGTGACAGGGCCCCTAAGTGTTGTTTTGATTTTTGGGTGTGTGAGGGCACACATAGGAGATGTGAGAAGAGTGGTATAAGGCCACGTATTTTTGTGGTGTTCCGGCGGTGAGGAAGATGTGAGAGAGCTATCCATCTTTGGTGTGTATGAATAACTATCTAAAAAATATAGCTTTTTACAGAGATTTTCATTTATAGAAGAAGGAATTAAATCACCCATGTTCATACCCACATTCCCTACCTCCTGCAAATATTGTCCATGGGTACAGTCCAAGAGGTGGAACATATACCAAAGCGCAGCAATGCAAAATATAAAAATATAAAATTGCAGATGGGCAACTTTTAACCATGTCCTTGTCACTTTGTGTTTTTGAGCAACATGTTGTCCCGTTACCCATGTCCTTGTGTCTGTGTCAAGCACCCTGATGCCTGTAGGCTCCGGCACTATATCAATATATACAATAAAATAAATAAACATCATCAACAAATTGAGCTTCAATGAGACTCTGAAACTCTTGTTGGAATATTCCCCACTTGTTTATAGTTATCCATCCACAATTGTATCTGAACTTAAAACAGCAAGATCCTAACTAGGTGGTGTTGCAGCTGGCAGACACAACTGCAATAATTACTCACATTGCTGACCGCTTATCATACTCTGAAAATATGTTGGGTTGTTGGCTCTATCAAATACTTGCTTGTGACACATCTCAGGTGAAATAGATTTTCCTGCAGGTGGATTCAAAGACATCTGATCATGCCCCAAGGTTTGGGGGTGTGGGGGAAATATTGCTCAAGTCCAAGGTTTAGTCATATATTTAAATGAGTCACTGCAGTGGGTCAGCTCAAAACCTCTTGAGAGAATGTTAAGCCCTGTCGGCCGTGTGATGACCAATGCAGACATTGTTTCTGACCAAATTTATCTGTACGAGATGCTACAAGAAAGCAGTGAGATAAACCCCAGTACAGGAAGTGGTGATTTAAGTGAGGCAAAGTAATACAGTGGCAGCCATAGCTATGGGAACCAGTGATGTAACATCGCACAAGCAAGTGGAGAAACTGAGCACACTACAAAGAGATGGCCAGGACGAGTGGGAGAATTGTGAAGAGTTGTGTATGGCTGATTGGTCTCAGCCCCATGTGAGTGGCAATGGTATCACACTCGACAAACAAAAAGAAGGCAATGGACGAGGGTATTTGGTTGCTGCGACATCCACTCCGTCTCACTTACAATGTGACAATGTTAGTGGCTCGTCTTGTGAGTTGGATGGAGGGGCTGGGGCTGCCATCTTTGACGACCATCAGGGTTCCTTGTTGGCACAGTTTGTGGATGTACCAACTAGTGAGCTGAGGACATATGACTCAGAGCGAGTGCTAGCTCCAGACATGCATGAACATATCGAACATGAAAACAGTGAGGACACTATCACATCAACAGCCATGTTCACTGTGTTTGAAAATCTATTCTCCACTTTAGTAGAAAAGTGTGAGCGTATTGAGAACAAGCTTGATTTTCACCCACTATTGCTTCACAAAAATATTAATAAAGGAAGGGAAATATTTAGAGAACAAGATACACTTACTGACAGTGAGAAGGTATATATGGTAAATGCTATTACCGCCACATTTAAGGGTCTGCCCAATCACGAGTTTGACCCTCTAAGCTGGGTGTAAATGCGCCAGCTAAATGCCAATTTTCAGTCGCAATTTCAGTGCAGCGCTATAAGCGCATCCTAATTGCATCGAAAATGCCCCATTGGGTCCTATGGACCCGCTGGGGAATGGGGAATACCCATTACCGCCCAACCCTTCATCCAGCGCTAATAGCGCGGGACCGGTTGATGGTGACGCTATTAGTACAGACGATATCCAAGCGGTAATACCACCAGATACCACCCAACTCGTGATGAGGCCCTATAGTGTTTTGAATGTGGTTGAGCAAGGTGAACAGATAGAAGTGACTGAACAGATTGATGCAGCTGTGATATGTGTGGAAGATGAGTTCACTACACCTAAATCTCAGGCAGGTATAGCTGTGGAGGGTATGCACATAGGTAAAGATCCTGACTTGGTTGGAAAGAGTTTGTATGCCAACCAGACACAATCCAAAAGGAATATAGTAGATGAACATATCTCCCAATTCACAGAAATAGAGACAGTAGTGGGGAATAGGGTGTTACCCAAATTGAACCTTTACAATTGACCTTTTGCACAATTGACCTAATTATAGTGGTCCTAATTGACCTTCTGCACAATTGACCTTTATATTATTTTAGTTATTTTATATATGTATTGAGTTGATTTTGTATTATAAATAATATAAGGGGATTGGGTGGGGGGTTGCAGGGGTTTTTGGAGTGGGTTGGGGGTTGCAGGGGGTTTCCCCCATATATGTCCTAATTGACTTTCTAAATTAGGTACATTCCCAGGGTCAATTCTCCCAAGGTCAATTGTGAAAAGGTCAATTAGTATACAACCGGGAACAGCACACTTAAACCACAAAAAAAGGGGGAGAGCAATCAGAAAAGAAAATTGGCTGCAAAAACAGCTAAGTCTAGATTGGGTAATAGTAAAATGATAGTGGTGCATCCATTTCCTGCTCACAATGGTGCCATTGATGGGAGGGAGGTGAAGGGGATTAGCGATCTTCAAACATACATGGTTGAACTAGCCACTGAGAATGGACAAATGATCGAAAATGATACCCACACAAGTGGAGCAGCCGTGTAAAAAAGCACGCAAAAAGATAAAGCAGAGGGAGCGTGAGGTTTGAAGGATAGTGTGTTGGTAGATGAACAATGCCTGTATGCAGAAGAAGCTGAAGTTGTGGAGACACACATTAGGAAACATTAATGTTAACACTCAGACAGTACTACGGGATGATGTGGTGTTAGTCGGGGTGATGTGTGTGCATATAGAAAATGTGGGTACACAACTAAATAAACATGGACACGCAAAACCCAATGAGGTTCGTAATCTCTTGTGACCTGGGCATAATGCGAGACTAGCTGCTAATTAAGGGTGTGAAAATATGGATTTGGTGAAAGCTCTACAACTGAGATCGATTGCAGAACACGATTGGCACCCACCCCTAAATAGAGTGGCTGTCATAACTATTCTACATAGTGTTGTCCCTCTTTGTGTCATTACAACAGAGGATATTCAGATAGTATATCCGCTAGAACACATACAAAGACCATCACAAACATTTGGTTTAAATCAGATACAATATTAGAATATATTCTCAACTATGAAGATGAGCTCTTTAGATATGGGTGTAGGCGTGATTACGTTAATATGAAAACTGAGAAAAATAGTACAGTACCTCAGGATATAATTTCTGAGAATAGCGATGGTAACGTGCAGTATCTGAGCCCAGCTCAAAATCGGACCATTTTTCCAGCTGTGAAAGCGTTCGTGGAAAATGGGCGTAAGGACGCATGTGAGAAGGTGAGACAAACTGATGACAAAGGTGGTAGAGATGCTTATTGGCAATTGTTGCGAAAGGTCTTCAAAACCCACTTTTCTAATATATCTCAGTGACAACGATTTGCTGTGTTCATGAAAAAGTAGAGACTTTGCACATTTGTCGGCGGATGATGGTTTGCTAGTAAATATGAATTTGTTCAGTTTGGTTGCACTGCAGGAAACGTGGATGACGGAATTGTGTGAGATCAGTGGAAGAAGTACGTCCCAGGTTCTGGCTGTGAAAGGGCCTATTGGGAGACATAAGGGGGGACTGTTAGTCTCTGTTCGGCATCCATGGGAAATTATTGGATGCAGCGGGCCATCCCCCATGGTCCAACTGGTTAAGATCAGATGTGATACCCCTAGTAATAGCCAGATGGTTATCATAAATGTATATGACCCTGCTAATGCAGTAGCAAATAAGAACATAGCGGTAGTGAAAGGAATCTTAGGTACCCTACATCACTGCCTACCGTTTTGGGTGGTCGGGGACCTCAATGCTAAGATACATGGCATAGTACCAGAGGGGTTCCCGGATCCATGTGAGTCTGCGTTGTATGATGCATCACCTTTTAACGCACAGGGTAAAGCCTGGGGAGAGAGGTTATATACATACAAATTCATGATGCTAAATGAACATTGTGCTGGTGATGCCCATAAATCCTATATTCGGGTAGGTGGCAACAGTGCGGCCATGTTGAATTGTGTTTTTTTTTTTTTTTTTTATTATTTATTTGTTTGTGGTTTTACAAAGAAAACCTTTACAAAGTATAAAAATATAAAAAGGAATGGCATTTTAGTTATGTTTTGATAGGATCTGGCAGTTTTCCAGGACCCTGACGACAGCCGTAGTCAGCATGACTTCTTGACCAGAGATCAGTCTATCCCAAAAAGAGTCCTGTGTCAGGGTCTCTTCTCTATGGACGAATCTTCCGAGCAACTGCACTCTTGCCATCCAGGTACCCTCGCATTCTAACAGCAGATGTCTCAGTGAATTGTGTTTTTGTCAATCAGGTGGCACTGAGGTTTGTAGAGAATATGGCTATATTAATGAGAGAGGAATGTGACCATATGCCGATATGTGTAATGCTAACAACCAGTGGATGTGCTGAACAACACAACCTAAATGGTGACATCTACTTAAAGTATGGTGCCAATAGAGTCCAGTGGCATAAAAATAACTTAGATAAGGGCATGCATCTCACGGAAAGAGAATTGCTACTTTATATTGAGAGATGGATGAGGGCACATGAGTTTAGCAGGCCTCTTGCGATAGAAGACTTCTCAGTTCTAATTAAGAAAATCAAAGAAGTCACGAAAAACGAAAGGAAATTCAAGAGCTCAATTGAAAGGTGGAACAGAGGTGACCACAATGGTCGATGCTATGACTATAAGATTCAAGGGACCAAAAGGAAACTTCGACATGATATTGAGCAGGTACATTCTAGAACCATGAGTGACAAGACAGACACCAAAGTAGCCTACTAAATCAAAATGCTAAATGTCACCTACCGGAGTTGGCTGAGAACGCATCACTTAGGTTGCAAAAGAGAGTTCTGGATGCAACTAGTCAACCGTGCTAGGAACAATAACAACATGGGTATCTGGTTAACACTTAGGGGCACTGTCAAAAAGGACCTCCCAATCAACAGTGTGTCTGAGAATGCCTGGAGGCTGCATATAGCTAATACACTGGGGGGCCAATGACCCACCAGACTCGGCTGACATTACTGCGATTATTGTGAAGTTGCATACATCTCGGGTGGCTGGCCCCGACGAAACATGTATTGGTCTAGTTAAAAAGTTCCCAGGTATCTGGGCCCAAGCACTACATACAATATTTGTAACTATTGGGAAGCATGGACAGGGCCCTGACATTTGGAGAAAAAGTAACATCGTACCAGTCCATAAAAAAGGCTGCTGGAAAAACCCATCTAACTATCAAATGTTTGTTATGCTAGATATTCCAACAAAAATCTCTGCTAGAGTTTTGTTGAACAAACTAAACCAGTGGATTGTAGATGCACAGATCCTACCATCTAACCACATAGGTTTAGAGGACATTCCAGTACCTTGCACAACCTGATTATTCTAGTGTCTGTGGTGAAATATGCTTGAAACAGAGCCCAACTTCCTGTATATGTAGCATATGTAGACTTCACTGCATCCTTTAACACGGTCATGAGGAATCACCTATGGACCAAACTAGTGGTGTGGAACAGTCCTCATGGCCTGTTAACCATGTGTATGCAGCTGCACTGTAACACTAGTGTCAGAGTACAAATGAATGGGGAGGGTCGCGTATCCAGTGTGTTTCCCATGTCCAGGGGGTTCAGCAGTGCTGTATTATAGCCTCAACCTGTTTAAACACTATTTAGTGGATGTAGGTGAGTTTTTTAATCCATCTGCTGCAACCCCAGTGAAAGTTGGCACGTTGAGGGTGAGCTGGCTTGGCTATGTAGGCGATTTGCTATTATTGGACCACACTCCTAGTGGGTTACAAAGCATGCTTGCTGCTCTGTATGAGTATGCAAAGTTCAATGCCTTTGTGTTAATATTGGCAAAATGAAGATTAAGGCCTTTTCAAGATCAAGGAAATGCAAGCCTAAATACACGTGGAAAATTGATCAAAGGCAGTGGAGATAGTTAGAAAATATAAAAATCTTGAAGTGGCGATTGACGATAAGTTGGATTGGGCATCACATTGGATAGAGACTCAGGTTAACAGTATGAGAATCGCTCGGTTCATGAGAAAATTTATTGGGAGGCAGAGTGGTTGTTTTATCAGAACCATCCTGCTTCTCTACTCTTCTAAAATTGTCCCATGTATGCTTTATGAAGTGGAAGTGTGGGGTGACAGGTATCAAGCAGAAATCAACAAACTCGAAGGTAAAATTCTTTGTTTGCTACTTAGAATGCCCCAGTCACTCGCTGTAGAATACATTTGTTTGGAGTTTGCTCTTAAAAGTGTGGCTGTGGTGTCTTCTAAGAAATCAACTATGTGTTATGCCAATTTGCTGCAACTGGATAATGAGACGATATGGTGGAATAGTATCATGCTACCTAGAGATTTGAAAATTACGAATTGTCTGGGATCATGGTGAAAACTCTGGCCAAATATACATCTTCGTTGTTGGGATATGAACAAACTACTCATGGCTCAATCTTGTTAGCGCAAAAGAAATGGGTAAAACGTAAACGGTGTGATTATAGCAAGAAGGTGGATGTGGTTCGGTTGGCAGAGTGTTGGAAATCAAAGGTGCAAAAATGGGCCTAGTACGATCAACACGTCTCTGTAGGCTGTGTGGGGGAAATGGAATCGAATCCTCTAAACATATGCTGCACTGTGAAAGCCTGAATGCCTTGCGATCTACACACATGATATCTTAAAACAACATGTTCACTGACGAGGATGTGCATCGAATATGGAATATTTTATTGGATGGTAATGATGTTAACTGTACATACCACTTGAGATGTTATCAACATTTTATTTTGATTTTAGATGAACTGTGTGAGACTATTTATTAATTGTGTGATTTTATGACGTTGGAATGATGTAGAAAAAGTTTAAGCATTTTTATTTAAACATGTGTGTTTCCATTTATATACAAAGTCACTCTGTCTGTATATTAATACACAGTAACAATACATATGTGATCATTTTGGTGGGCTCACCGATGGTGCAGTATGTGGTGATTATTGACCAGCCCACAACGAGTGACTTATAGTCCCAAAATCCAACCCCACCATGAGTAATTGTTTCCCTACACACACAATTTACTTGTGACACATCTCAAAGGGCAAAGGGATTTTCTTGAAATTGGGTGCTAAGAAACTAAGGAGAAAAGGAGATCTGATCACGCCCCAAGATTTGGAAGGCGGTCTGTTGCTCGAGTGCATTGTTGATGATGGGCATTTGAAAAAAGGGGATCATTTTGGTGGACTTGTACATTGTGCAGTTGAAGGTGATTGTGGATCCACCACCGAATTGCTGATTCAAGACCTTCCCCCTTGCTCATTGGGAAAAGATCTCATCTACCTGGAATCAAATTCCCGCTCCTAGATACGCACCCCCAGCTCAGATACAGGTCATGAGACCCAGCCCCACCATTGAGCCTGCTGCTGAAGAAACTGATTGTTCCCTTTCACTAACTTCCTTTTCCCAGCCTTAACTGCTCTCTCTCTCTCTAACTCTCTCTCTCTCTCTCTCTCTCTCTCTCTCTCTCCCTCTCTCTCTTCTGTCTCCTACGCTGGCAGGTACCAGCTGGAAGCTCTGAGCTGGCCCTTTTATATGTCCCTCACTTGTCAGCCTCTATCCAACCTGACTGTTCCACCCAATCCCCTCACTTCTCCCAGCCTTATTTTCACTCTACAATCTCTCTCTCTCTCTCTCTCTCTCTCTCTCTCTCTCTGTCTCTCCGTCTCCGAGTCCTACCGCAACTGCCTCGTTACTTGTCCTTTTATGAGGAATTTGACCATCCATGCGCGAGTGTGGCTCGTCTGGGCTTTTTTGAAAGTTTGCAATGAAATGGAATGTTGGGAGATCAACCTCCAGAAAATGTGTGGGGTTAATCCATGCCGCACAACAAACACATAGCAAGGCATAACATAAGCAATGTCGCACAGCAATTTACTATGCAATTCTGTAGGTTTGCTAATTAAATGGACACTTGTGTAGCAATGTGAGCTATTTAAGTTACCCTGTTCAATGGGAGGGTAGCTCAGGGGCAATGTGCTTGCCTTGGAAGCAAGATGACACAGAGCAGCACAGGTTCGATCCCCGGATCCACGTTTAGGAACTTCTTGGTATTAACCGCGTTATAAATAACAAATTACAATTACCAATTACATTGACAAAGCACAGCTCACTCCGCTTTCCTCTCTCCACCCTCTAATGGAGAGAGAGTGCAGCAGTAATCATCTCCTCCACTTTTAAGTTCCAAAGCTTTTATTTAAGTTAAGGTTACTGCATCTAAATATCAGTGTCAACTATGTTTCATTTTGTAGAAAAGATACATCATATTGATGTGTGAACACTCTTTAATATGTCCATTATCACACTGCCAAATGGTTTTGATGGCAAACCTAGTTCTGTGAACTGTTGGCTGCATCCACCTGTGAAACCGGTGCTCGACCAATGAGCTAATCCCATTTTCCTTGACATTCTGTCTCATTACCCTGTTGCTTTTTACCAGCTACCCTGAAAGTGAGATGGCTACAAACTAAAATATTCACCTAGTTTGCCCAGTTCTCTGCCTGCAACACCATCCACTCTGCTAAGTCTCTTATTTTCTTCCCTCTTACATAACAAATACACAAAGCTAACTAGATGTTTACGCAAAATAGTGATAGTTTTAAGATCTACCGCTATAGCATACATCGTAGTTCGCATCCAGAGCTCACTATACTCTGATTATAATTGCAATACATATTAGAACCCATAGGAACGAGATAGAAACACTGTTTAGAGAGATTTCTTATCATAACCATTTTTTGTGTCCATTCATGCAGCTAACCTTTTACATTTTACAGACACTCATCCAGAGCTTGCAAAATCTACTCGCCCACTTGCATAGTCGAGGCGAGTACCGTTTAAATGGGATGTTTGACACGTTTATTTAGCATCTACTTTGCTTTTAGTAAATGTCAAATAAAAGGTTCACTGTGCTTGAAAGGCCTCCATGTTGAAGCAGCCTGCCAAACAAAGTTGGCTTGTGGTAAAAGGGACCATTTTACAGAAAGCACATTTACATTTTGTGTCATCCGTTGCCATGGGTTGAATGCATTTCTCTTGCGTTCAGTAGGTAAACTAAGTTACTCTGAGTTGCAGGTCTAACAGAGGTTTAAAGAATTTGCAAGGCCTGACTCCTCTCACTAATGTCTTACTTCAGCGCTACACACAAATGCTGTATTGTTGTTCAGTTCATGTCTTGGGTACAAATAACTTGTAAATGCATTACAAATATTCGTTCAACATTGCTAATCAACCAGGTGGGTTTGCTAATCAAGAAACCTTTAATTAGCAATTGTTGAAAACTAATTTATGCCTTGTATAGTCACATGTACTCTGGGGGGACACAGCCTACAAGTACAGTCCCCCTGTCATGTTCAGCTGGAATGTGGCAGCCACGTGTACATGAAAGCATCTCAAAAAAGGGGAAGGCAAAACCTTCCTCCTGCCATGGCCAGTGTCATTAACTGACACATGCTCCATGGATCCGCCGTCTCCTTTGTCTGCCCTGCTGGTGGCAGCACATAATGATGGGAAGTTAATTGAAGCCAGCCTGCAAGAGGCCTGGTCGCAGGATGGACAAAGGGCAGAATACCCAACACCCTTTCTGATGTGCATCTGTGTCAACCTGAAGTCAGCACCCACCTCTTAGTTTCAAGGGCAGTGAAATGTCATGTCTGGCGCACCTATTTAGAGTGGTCAGCCCCGCAGGGGGACTCCATTCAGGAAGGTACAAGTATGTGGTTTGGTGGCGACCATAACTCTGGTCTGGCCGCAGCTTCAAGGGAGATCTGCCACTTTTAATCTGGACCCACAGAGAGCTCAATTAACCAGAGAGACACTTTGATCCACAACAGACAGGAAGATGGGTGGAACTTGGTAGTTTTACCTTTCCTGTTGCAAATCACTCTGGTGAATTACCCCATGCATAACAGAAGATTGTTGGTGGGGACCTCAGATGGGTTCCTTAAGGTAGGCTTAGCCTACACCAATCACTTGGGCCCATATAGCTTTAAAAGAGGGTTGAGCCCCCTTTTTGGCAGATTATCTGACGACTTCTAACGGACTAAGAAGAAAGACTCATTTGGACTCTGGCTGAAGGTACAGGCTGCCTTACAAATTCCACCAGTAAAGAAAGGTCAGGATTTCCAAGAGGTAAGCAAGATCCCTCTCCTAAACATATCCCAGGGAACAGAGGGAGATACCGAACTCAGAGAACCCATCCAGTAGCTCCATACCCGGTACCCAGGCAGCACACAGCATGCCCTGCTAGGTTCTGACAGCAAGCTTCCTAGGTGGGAAGTCCCATAGACTCTCTGAACAAAGGACAAGGCTGTTGCCTGGAAACACTCTCCTCAGCTTTGGCCCATCCACCTTAAAGGACGACACAAGCCCAGCGAAGAAGCTGGGAGGAGTGCCACAACAAGCACCAACCAGAGCCCAACATTTAAGGACATTTTCAAAGCAGTCAAGCCCCTCGAGCTTCAATCGGCAGCACTATTGACTGTTGTCAAATCGCAGTCACTCATGCCATCCGTGTTGCCTCAACCAGTGCTTCAGACCCGCCAACCAGCTCTGAGACAACGATTCCTGACCCTGAGCCGCCATGAAAGCCAGCCTGCAGCCCTCCATTCAGCGTCGCCAAGAACTTCTGCGAGCACAAGGAACATTGTGGTTCCGTTCTCCTAGTCCTTCCCGAAGGCCCCTAGTGACATGTTATGACCCATTGCTCCCCTTGTGCTAAAACCAAGTATCCTTGATCTATTGTGATTAATTACTTTATCAACTAACCTCCTGTCAGTCCAGAGGGCATCCTCTTTCCTTCTTGAAACTGTCTGCCCTCTGTATTCCTATTACAGGGTGGGTTGTATTTTGTAGCGTGCTAGAACTGTCTGTTGTGATAATAATAAAGAAAATATTTTTATACAGCCTTGACTGGACAGTCCCTTTTATAATTGGGTAATAATTTTATTTTTCACAGTGTTGCAACTAACCAACGATCCACAACCTTGCAGAGATAAGCCTGCCATTTTGTCCATGTTACCAAAATTGGACAAGGAGGTTTATAATTCGCTTTGTTTTCCAATCTGTTTGGAGGACTTCTGGTGTACTAGAGGTGTGGGCTGATTGATGGTTTAGAAACCGATATTCATCCCAGGACCACTGGTGCCCGGGAAGTTGATTCTTCACACCCTTCCAGCATTATCATTCACCTTTTCTCTTGTGCACACAGTGTTTAAATGCCACATGATGGAGTGTGATGAGGACAAAAGCCCTTCCAAAGGAAGATTCCACGATCTAAGAAAATATCTGCTGGCAGACTGAGTTGTAATCTGTGGCTATGCCAAAGATGGATGACTGCCTTTGTGCCGCATTTAAAAGAGTAGCTAATATCCCGTAAATCCACACCTCAATGGGTATTTGTGTCCATGCTCACAAAACTTGTTTGTGACACATCTCATAGGGGAAACAAATTTTCCTTCAGCTGGGTGCTAAAGAGATCTGATCATGCCCTAAGATTTGGAAGCGGGTATGTTGCTAATGTCCATAGTTTGTGGGGGGCATTTGCACATAGGTGATCATTTTTGTGGGCTCTCAGATGATGCAGTTGGTGGTGATTGTATAACCATCCCTGACATCTCATCCGTCAAGAACTTCCCTCTAACCTCATTGGAAAAAGAGCTTATCTTTTTGACATGGAATACCACCTCATCCTTTCTGACATCACAGGTCACCTCTTCCACACCAGGACAGGAAGAGTTCATCAAGAAATTCCCCACTTGTCTGGTGAAAATCTATTCAGGAGTGATACCGTCGTTAATATTGTAGCAGTCATTTTGGATTGGCCAACGATCTCATTATCTAAATCAATAGAATATGGTTGGGCATCACCAACCATTCCAATAAAGGTGTCTGCGCACAGAGTGATACTTAGGGGGTCGCTACTATCCACCAATATTTGAATGGTGTTGTGTTCTAAATCCACAAAGGGTGTCGGATGTAAATACAAACCTTGTTGTTGTAGACGATAATTCAAATTTATATAGATGTCCTGATTTTTGAGGTTCTGCCATCGCTTAATTTTTAGGCGAAGGGGAAATGGTCGCACCTGTCCTTGGATGGTGACCTCTTCACTCACTTGAACTTCAACCAGAAATTGAGCAGACCGAAATGCTTCCTCAGTATTGTCAAAGCTCATGGTGTTACCCCCAGTCACGACCAGGCTTTATTATTAATTAAGTCCAAATTAATTGTGAATCGATTGAGAATGTCACTATTTAATAAAAGGCGGAAGGGACATCTCTCATGACCCAACCATTATGCTCTATGCTTTTGCCGCCAATAGATATTTTTTAGGCAGGAGATGATTGGAATTTGGGGTTTCCAGTCCTATTTCCAACGTATCAACCAATTTAAATGTCGCAATATTCAGATCTTTAGGTAGATTCCGGAATAATGCTTCACTGATGAAGTTTCTTCTGTTATTTAGGCATACTCTGGCGAGAACAGGCTCCTGCCCCTCATTAATCTGAATGTGGAAACACAGCTGTTCACGCTTTATCTGGATGTTGGTCAAACTTTGAGCTGGTTGTTGACCTTCTTTCATCATGGGATTTGGGTTTTACTCTAATTTTGAACTAGTATAAAATTGTAGAGTATTCCCTCGCAGTGTGGAATGCCACTTAAAACTAGGAGGAAGATTGATTTTCAAGAATTGAGAAGTGTTCCCATCACCAGTTTCTTCTCCTATAGAGATGACAGTGATATTTGGGACCTGATTGTTCTGGAAATGAAATTCCACTTTCTCTGAACATTGTTCAATAACATGGCATGTGCCACTCAAACTCACATAAGTTGTGCTTTGTTTCATTTAATTGGCCGGTTAGTCTGAGTCCAGAGGAACTTGTTCATACAGTCAATCAGGGGTGATAACCTCCAAAGGAGAGCATTCCCCAATAGACAAGGTGTGCTCTCTGGAGCCACGACTATCACTGGGTGTTTCACCCTATGTCGCTCAATTATTATCTCCAGATCCACAGTCCCTTCGATGGAAATGTAATTCCTGTCGAAGTTTGGAGTTGTCCAGGAAGAGTTCTGAGGTAAATTTGGTGACTCTCCCCCTTCCTGAGTTTAGTTGATCAAAGGCCCTTTTGGACAGGAGTGTGGCTTGTGATTCTGTACCCAGCAGCGCTGATAATGCACACTGACCCTCTAACTTGAGCATAAAATATGACTTCCCTCTCCTTAAGGGGACAAAGGCAATTTGCATTATGTGCATTATGTGCCAGCTTGGCAGTTAACTTTTTTTATATTGAACTGCAACCATGTGTGATCTTATTCAGTCTTCTGTGTCGGAGTCTAGGAATCTGTAAAAATGATTTAGAACCCAGAAACAGGTGGCACTGCGAAGTCCCCTTTCCCCCCTGTTTGGGGGAGGATACCTCTGAGATTTCTGGGTCATCTGAGTGACATTGTTTGGGCGTAAGAGCTTCTTGCTCTGGGCCGGTTTCCATATTTACCCAATCAAGATCAGGGACTTTTGGGACCCGTTTTTCCTTGGGAGGGATCTCTCCATCTCTGAAAGAGAAAATGTTCTTCACTGAAGCCTCCAGGGATTCTTCTCTTTCGAAAGGGATAATGCAGATTCGTCCACAGTGCGTCTTTGGATTTTGATTTCTCCTACTTACCCTCTGTTCTTTAGTTTCCAGCATTTTGGGGGTAGAACATTCATGGACATGCTCAGAGGATGCCTGGGGCTTTGTTCCAGTCGGAAAGGAAGCTTCCTCTAGGGCTTTGCATCTCACTTCCACCCGGGCCCCCTCCTCTGGAACCTGTTGGTTGTTGAGTTTTCTTCCCACCATTGCTCCATCCTAAGTCTCCCTTCTTCCGGATTTGGGAATCTATTGTCCTGAAAGCAGGGAGAGAGAGAGAGGAGGATTATTCTGGAAATTAGGGTTTGAAGGGTATCTGAGAAAGAAGCTTCTGTTGGGGGGTGGAGTATTACTTCCCTCCTGTGGGAAGTTTGGAGGGAAGTTGAGGGAAGTTTCCCAAGATGGTACTTATCTGGTCAGGCCCCATTTCTGTGCCTGGGGAGTGCAGACATTCCCCAGGATGAGTCTGTTACCCTTGTATCTCGGAGTGATGTAGGTGGCAGGGTCAGATTGAGAGTTGGTCTGGTATCCTGCCTGGCTGCCACCTGCTTGGGTTGGCTCCAAGGGTCCCCTCTTCCTCTCATTCTATGTGTTGGTGTTAGTGGGAGGAGTATATTTAGCCTCCCCATCTTCAAGTCCAATGGGGGAGTATTTTCACCTCTGCTACATTTGCAGCGGCAGGTGTGTTTGATGGTTTGTCTTTTTTGGGCGTTATTTTTATTTTCAGAGGGCTTTTGGACCTCATATATCCTGATGGCCTGTTCAATCACCCAATGCAGAGTCCTACGCTCATGGAAATCCCTTACTAGTTGGGTCATTATGTATTTTGGGAGTGCATGAACATATGTGTTGATTAACTGCCGGCTATTGGTGTTCACCCACCTAGAAGTCTGTGCAAATGCTTGTTTTCAGCTCCGGCACAAACTCTCTAGGTGCTTTGTCTTCCCCACACTGCACATTGTATGCCACCTTGCAGGCCTCCTGCAGGTTCCTATGAATTGAGAAGTGTTTAAGAATGGCCCCCTTATAGGTGAACCATTTTTGGTGATGTCGGTCCTCCAGCCCTGCAAAGAAGCTGGAGTATTCAGGGGAGAATGTCCATTTAGCACATTCTATGCAATTTCTATCATTTTTAATACCAAATGATGCCATCATTTTGACATAAAGCTCTAGATGCTCCGATACCGAATATTTGGCATTCTTATGGTAGGGAGTCATGAAGCTCTTTATGGCCTTTATCTGCTGAATTGGGTCTTTCACAAGACCTTTTTTCTGTTTGGCAGACTTCCTTTTCCACTGCGCCTGAGTACACTCATCCTCTGACTCAGAGCTGCAACTGTTAGTGGTCCATTCCTTGTGCTCTAGGCTCTTCCTACCTCTATGAGACTGGGAATTCCTGCCAGAATTATGGTGTATGGACTCTTCTTTCCTGTGGTGCTGTGGGTTCTGAGGGAAATTTCCCTTGGACTCCCCTTTTCGCACCAGAGTGTATTCATTCTCCTCATCTCTCCTTCCAGAGATGATGGAGAATTCCACCCACCTCCCTGAATGTGTGGAAGTTTTTAAGATGCTCTTTTGAGGCCTGAACTCTGGTTCTTCTCTTTCTGCAAAGCGGATCAGGTGGTCCCTTTGTAACTTCATTTTCTGCCAGTCCATATCCCTGATCTTTTCATCATAGGAACCTTCCTTGTCAGAAGTGCATGCCAGGGTATTTTTTTAATTCCCAGAGCCCACTGGTCCGGCCACCTTCCCTTCTACATGGTAATCCTGAACCCTCATAGATGTCGGATAAGGACTGGCCTTCTGGATCAATTGGACTAGTTCTGGGTGAGTCCAGCTGCCTCATGTTTCCCTGTTCTTGAGAAGTGGTATGCATGAAGTCAGCTGCACTCTGTACATATGAAGTGGTATGTTGGCTTGAGGTTCCTGGTAGAGAGGTGATGACTCTGTAATTGGAGGGTACTTTTCCATAACCTGACTGATCAGGGTGCCTCAAAGCCTGTTTATATTTCGCTATTTCCCTTTCCAACCTCTCACATTTGTTTTTCTCAGTCCCTATCTCTCGGTGGTATACAGAGTCCTGAGTTTTCAATTCTGACACCAGTGCTTGAGTGGCTTTTAGCACTTTACTTTGTGCCATTAATCGGTCTCTTAGTCCCTTGTTCTCTTCACAATGGGACTAATTTTCCTTCTGTGAGGCTTGCATTGTCTGCACATATTCGGAGCATGTCTCTTTCAGGAGAATCATCTCCTCCCCTTGCATAATTTTGGCCTGTGATGCCTGCTCTAGGTAAATCTCTGCTTGCCTCACAAGTTCCGTTAATTGTGCATTTTGTAACCTACTGTCAGTCAGTTCCTGATAACATGACTCGCTTTTCTCCACATCCATCTTAACTGACGCGCTTCTTGAAATAGGGCCCTATTCTCTTGACTTAATGTTTTATTTTCTTCCCTCAACTTTTCTCTCTGCTGTTTCAAGATGTTCAGATCTTGGTGCATCTGATCAAATTCACCTTGAAAGTTAACCCCTTTGATAATTAACTGCCTGTTTTCAGTTGTTTTACCTAGGATTGAAATGTGAAAATGCCCTTTCAGCAGGCCCTATTATTAACAATTTGTTTAAGAACGGTGAGGGTGAGGCTGGGGTACAACTTCATATGCCAGCGACCTAATCCTGTTACTGTAGGTACGTGTTGCGTTGGTGTGGGGTAGTACGGAGGGACAAACACCCCTGCCTCTGTGGTCAAAGTGTAAGACAAAAAGGTTTCCCAACAAAATAACTGCACCACACTGAATCTGTATTGAGTTTTAATCAAAATTAGAAAAATGTTGTGGTGCCCTTCAGTTTACACGTGTTTCGGCTGTACCTGAGCCTTTCTCAAAACAAAATAGGGCATAGCACTATTAACAAGTTCAATAATTTGACATATATTAAAATAATATACATAAAGACAATTGGTATACATATGGGAAAAATGACAAATAGGAGGTATTCAGGTATGTTAATGTCAATTAGACAAACAATAAACAGTAAACATCTTTGCTGGTGTGTGTCATGTAAATGTCTGTCAGTGCCTGATGTAACAGACCATTATCCAGTGACACGTCAACATTTGCACAGGTAGCCTCCTGCATCATTCTGGCTTTCCATCTTTCATGTTCTTGTTCTACCCTTTCAGCTTTAATAGATAATTTGAATAGGAGGTGCTTTATGGCCAAATTAATTTCTATGGTGCTCATTTTGAAGTGTGTTCTACAACCTTCTCTATGCAAGGGCATAATCTCAAGCCTGTTCCTGCTTAGTTTCCACTCGAAATGATAACTTAAAATCTATACACCACCCTGGAACATAGGGTACAAAATTGAATGGCACCTTTTTTTAACTCTTTATTTATTATTGCACACAAGTACAGCACATGCATATGTATATTTCACATTAATACATTGTTTTGCATCATGCACAGTTATCTTCCTCTGGTTCCACACCTATATTTTTGGTTTTTTGTCTGATAAGTATTGTTTGTATCTTGCCCATATATTTCTGGGTTTGGATGAGGGTAGCACCGTGTCTATATATCGTTCTTCCATATCATTTGTCCATATCATATCCCTGTCCCAGTCGTCCTTGGTTGGCGGGATTGCACACTTCCATCTAATCAATATTACTCTCTTGGCTATTCCTCTGGTTCCACACCTATATTTTTGGTTTTTTGTCTGATAAGTATTGTTTGTATCTTGCCCATATATTTCTGGGTTTGGATGAGGGTAGCACCGTGTCTATATATCGTTCTTCCATATCATTTGTCCATATCATATCCCTGTCCCAGTCGTCCTTGGTTGGCGGGATTGCACACTTCCACCTAATCAATATTACTCTCTTGGCTATTAGAAGGCTTACATTTAACAATTTCCTCCATATCGGATTCATCTTCCCCACCGCCCCCAGGATACATAGCCGTGGTGACCATTCCGGTTGATCTGCCATCTCATTTAGTGCTTCACACACCCCACCCCAGTAGTCTTTCAGCTTTATGCATGCCCAGAGCATGTGGTATATATCTGCAACTTCTTCATTACACCTCGGGCATGTTCCCGGGGCGTCTGGGTAAATCCGTTTGAGTTTTGCAGGAGTGTAGTGTGTCCTATTTAATATTTTATAATGGATTAGTTTGTACCTAGAATTGCATGAAATCTGTTTAGTCAGCTAGCATATTTGAGACCATTCCGTTTCCTCAATTTGTTGTCCCAGGTCGCATTCCCATTTGCTCCTGGCTGTGTAGAAATCTGCTGGGCGTGTCTGTATTATAATTTTATACAGTGCCGAGGCTGTGATTTTCTGTGTTGCCCCCGTGAACATGTATTCAAGCCCCATATTTATCTCTGGTTCGGTTGGGAATGTGGGGTCTTCCTTACGTACAGCGTTACTCACACACACATATTGCTGTTTATGTTTACTTGTGTTTCGAAGCACTTATCTATAAAGAGCTGTCCCCATTGGGTTACGCCCCAAGAGCTCCAATGCCTGGCCACCTCCGCATCTAAATTGAATGGCGTTAGGGGATGTCCCCAAAGTGGCATATTCGGGTGATATAGCTTGTTCGTAGCAAATATATCCGCTATTTTAGCCCACACCATGGTTGATACCTTAGTAGGATGTATGGTGTTATAGTGTTTGGGGGTTGGTCTAGTCATCTTGTGCAACAGTGCAGTTGCCTCACGTTCCTTCTGGGCAGGTGGTGGAATCCCTGGGTTAAGGAATTGTGTAGCCCATTGTGCTGCATGCTGTACCTGTGCCGCAAGATAATATAATTCCAGGTCTGGTGCCATCAACCCACCCCTCGGGTACGTGCCAGTTAGTGTTTTCCAGCTGAGTCTCGGATGTCCTCCCCAAACAAACTCGGTGCAGGCGCTGTTCATCTTCGTGAACAGGGCGCGCCCTGCCCAGACCGGTACTGTGCTGAATAGATAAAATAGTTTTGGTAGTATTATCATTTTGAGTAGCGCTATTCTTCCCATCATTGAGATTGGAAGCAGACTCCAACGTTTTATCTTAGTGCATAATGCGACCGCCAGAGGGCTATAGTTCAGAGTACGTGAGAGTTGGGGCGTCCTGGCAATGTATGCCCCTGGGTACTGAATGTGCGTTGGATTCCAAATAAGGCAATGCACGTCTAGGGGTTTCTTTGTATTTTCTGTCAGCGGGAATAACACTGACTTATTGGGATTTAGCCATAAACCTGAGTATTCACCAAATCTCTCCACCTCGGTCAAAACCCTGCCTAGTGAGCGTTCTGGGTTCTTAAGATACAATAAGATATCATCTATTGCCCTAGAAAAACAGGCCGGATGCGCTTCCCATGGTCAATTGATCAAGTGGAACTACTAACAGTCCCACATTACACTTATCTGGGTATGTGTTTTGAGGGTTCAACTAATGTCAATACCCAGTTGGAGTGGGTGGAGAGAAAACTCGACACAGCCATAGCACAATGCAAAATAATCATGGCAAAATTTGGAAAATTTTCAATTAAGCCAGCCCGGTCTTACTGGATTCAAAAGGCAATTCCGTACATATTATACGGCTTAGAAACATTACAAAGCACTACCGTATTTGAATTTGATAAATGGGAAGCCAAATTTTGGAAACAAATTTTGCATCTGCCAGGCTGTGTTCCAGATGCCTGGATTAGATATGAGCTGGGCCTAGTATCCCTCCAAGCCCTCCACAACTGGAGATTATGTTCTCTATTTAAGAAATGCCTTTTATCGACCTCAGTGGAATCTACCTTGCAATCTTTAACTGCCTATATGTTTTCAACTAAGTTTGTTACAACCTGGCTGAGCAAGATTGATCACATCCTATGTAATGCCGCTATTTCAATTGAATTACTGATTACCAATCCGACTAAAGCCAAAGCGAAACTACATCAAGCTGACTGGATAAAGACCTATGACAAGTGCTTACAATACAAGGGAGGAGACCATAATAGGTTCCCACCTAAAAAACTAAAAATTTTGCCTCCCTATCTGTTAAGATCTCCGACTCCGGCATATAGATCTGCAATCATGCGCCTGCATTTCAATTTGTGGTTGACCTGAGAGGTCCTAATGAAACAGCGCTTGATAACCCCAGGTGACAATATTTGTCGGTTTTGTGGAACAAATGGTGTCCCGGAGACTCTTTAACATCTTATAACCCAGTGCCCTTGTTTGATATCCCATAGACAGACACATTTTGCGAAACACTGTCAATACTTTGCAAATCTTAGTTAGGATATATGTTGGTCTATTATTCTTAGTTGTTCCAAGCCAATGATACAATTTGCCACAGTGAACTTTCTATTAGGTCTCAAGCTAACCCCAGGCCCCACTGCATAGTGAATTGTTTGATGTGGATATATAACATGTCGAGCCACATATTGCAATAGCACCACCATCATATATTGCAAATATTGACATTGACTGTCAGTCACATTGTAAGAAAAGAACTTGTGCAATTTGGAAAGAATCTATGGTTTGTAACAAATAGGTGAAGAAATAATTGTTGACTAGTTGTGAACTGTGAATGCACTTTACAAGTTGCTTATCTGTTAAGATTATTAGCTTTAAACATGTTAATTTAGTTTTTGAGGGGAATTTTCTAAAAAACTTGGTTTTGTCTTTTTTTTCGTACTTACTGATTTTATTGCTCAAAATCGCTAATGGAGTCATGAATTATGTATTTGACATTGACTGTTATGCTACACTTTACAAGTTGCTTATCTGTTAAGATTATTAGCTTTAAACATGTTAATTTAGTTTTTGAGGGGAATTTTCTAAAAAACTTGGTTTTGTCTTTTTTTTCGTACTTACTGATTTTATTGCTCAAAATCGCCAATGGAATCATGAATTATGTATTTGACATTGATTGTTATGCTATTGATATTTTAACTCTAATTGATAAATTGTATACTATGTTTTACCTTGATATTGTAAGGTTGATCAAATTCAACTGATTCAATAATAAAAATATATATATATATAAGATATCATCTGCGTATAGAGTTATTATTTGTGGGCTGCCTTCTAGCAATAGGCCATAAGAGCTGTATCGTGACCTAAGTATGTGTGCCAGGGGTTCTATCACTAGGGCGAATAATAAAGGTGACAGTGGGCAACCCTGTCGGGTGCCTCCGCGTAGTTCTAACTTGTTTGTTAAGTTTCCGTTGATTCTAATCTTGGCATGGGGACATGTGTATAATATTTGTATCCATTTTATAAAATTAGGGCCAAATCCATAATTTCTCAGTACTCCGAATAAGAAGGGCCACGAAACAGTATCATATGCCTTGCGCATATCCAGTGATACCGCTACCGCCTGCGTTTCGGGGGGGACCGTAGCTAGGATTTTGTGGCATTTTCTAATATTCATTGCTGTAGAGCTACCATTAATAAACCCTGCTTGGTCATCATTTACCATAGAGGGCATCAATATTGTAAGTCTAGTTACTATAATCTCTGCAAAGACCTTCGCATCAGTGTTTATTAATGACAATGGCCTATACGAGCCAAAATCTTCAGGGGGTTTCCCTGGTTTAAGCAGAAGCGTGATCACTGCTTCTCTAGTGGTTTCAGGGAGGTTGCCCTTATTTAAGGCCTCTTCCCATGCTGCATATAACCTAGGGGTTAGCACCTGGTTGAATTCTTTATAGAATGCTGCTCCAAGGCCATCCGATCCCGGGGCTTTTCCATTGGGAAGAGCCTTGATCGCCTCCATTATTTCAGTTTCTGTGATTGGGGTTTCTAATGTTTCTCTGGTGTTGTCAGATAATAGTGTCGTTGGGATCTGAGAGAGATAATGTTGAATCTCGTCTTCCAAAACACTGCATTGTGGGGAGTACAGTTTATTGTAAAATGTATAGAATGTCTCTTCCACCTTGCCCCCTTCAGTGGTTACCGTGCCATCCTGCATACGTATGCAGGGTATGGTTGATGGGCCCATTTCCCCTCTTACTGCTCTGGCCAACAGTTTCCCTGGGCGTTCACCCTCCCCATACCGGCGCGCCGTGGTAGGTTTGTTGAAGTATCGGATCTCTTGATCCGCTACCTTGGTGTATTCATCTAGTTTAGACTTTATTTCAGAGCTAAGCTGTGTTGAGGGAGTGTGTGCATACGGGGATTGTAGTGCGCTTAGTTGTGTTTCTAACCGCTCCAGTTTGCCCCTAATGTCTTTGTGAATTCCACTTTCCGTAGATATTGAGTGGCCTCTGATGTAGACCTTAAAAGCTTGCCATAAGGTGGCCTGACTATTAACCGAGTTTGTATTTATTTCAAAGAAGTCCTGTATTTGCTGTGACATCACATTTTTATAGACCGTGTCCTGCAGGGCAGCTGGTTTAAACCTCCATGGAGGTCTATGCCCCACCCTCCCGGGGATCCGCAGTGTTAGTTGTATTGGGGAGTGATCTGAATACGTCCTAGGGTAGATAAGGGACTCAGTAACCCAAGACAAGACTTTATTGTCTACCAACCATAGATCAATTCTAGAATGCATGTCATGCACGGAGGAGTAGAAAGTATATTCTCGCTTAAATGGTTTCAATGTCCTCCATGCCTCCTTTAGATTTAGATCTGCCATATGCACAAGTATTGTCTGCGCTGCTTTGGTTAATGTTCTGGTTTGTGTTGACGTGCGATCTGAGTGTACATCTAAAATGGTATTGAAATCCCCACCACAAATCAGGTAGGCCGGAGGGAAGTTTGCTATCTTTTGAAATATCTGGGAGTAAAACTCTGGGTCATCTACATTCGGCCCGTACATGTTAAGTAGGAGTATCTCTTTATTCCAGAGGGTGCCATGGATTAGCGCATATCTCCATTCAGTATCGCATTCTGTCTTCCTACATGTAAACGGTAAGGATTTGTGTATAGCTTGTTCGTAGCAAATATATCCACTCCCCTCGCCCATTTGGAATACTTGGTAACATATTGGTGCTCCCCCCATTTCGGTAGTAGTGGGCCATTATGCTGGGGTCCTATGTGTGTTTCCTCTAAAGATATTGTCTTGGGGCTCTGCCTATTAATGCTTGCCAGGATCTTTCTTTTCTTGATTCTGGATCCCAAGCCCCGAACATTCCAACTTAATATTTTAATGTCATCAGTTCCAACCTTAGCCACTATCTATGAAGAGGGTGGTATCATATGTGTGCCAGTATGTTAGGATTGTGCCTTCAACAGTCATTGTGCATAGTACCCGTGTGCTTTTCATTTTATTACAATTCTTCACATAACTGAACCCCAACAGTTCCAACTCGCCCCCCCCCTCCCTCACAGTTCCCCTAACTTTAACCGTGCTTCCAATGTCCCACTCACCCCACCCAACAATTGTCCGTGCACCTGCAATGGGGGAAACTGTGGTGGTCACCAAAGCCCGTGCCAACATTGGGCTTTTATGGTGCGTCCAGTTCTGCTACGTTGCTCTAACTCATATTAACATATGTGGGGGAATGCTTATCATCCTAATTGTAGAGAAAGTATAATTGCCCCCCTTATGAACCTCTTTGGAGAGATTCTCTGTATTTGCACATCAATAGTATATCATAAACGTGTTTACTATTACATGACAACAGGTATTCACAAGTTCTCCTCTTCGCTTAGCTGCCTTGCCGGGACTGGGAGGTGTGTTTCGACAATGCTCGCTGCCTCCTCTGGAAACGTAAAGAAATACACTTTATTCTTATGTTGAATCTTGAATCTTGCTGGGTAGAGCATAGCATATTGTACTCGTCTCTCGCGCAACAATTTCTTGACCCCTGTGAAAAGTTTTCTTTCTTGTTGCACTGCGACTGTAAAGTCCGGAAATATACGTATGGTGTTTGCCTCCCATCGTAACTCTTGTTTCTCTCTGGCCACTCTCAGGATCAAGTCTCTATCCCTATAATTCATCAGTCGAGCTATTATTGGCCTAGAGTATGCCCCGGCTTCGGTTTTGGGGCAAGTGATCTGTGCGCTCGCTCCACGGCAAACATTGGTGACCAGCCCGGGTCTCCTAAGAGGGTGCGCAAGAGTTCTTCTATTGTTTTCTCCATTGATCCCTTCATTGCTTCCTCTGGCACCCCCACTATGCGAATGTTATTGCACCTGGACCGTGCCTCCAAGTCTTCACACTTGGTCTTCACCCTCCCCAAATCTATTGCCATTGTGGCCACCGTGGTTTTCAAAGTTGCAAGCGCATCTTCTGTGGTCGATATTCTCGTCTCGGCTTCTGTAATGCGCAATGTTGTCTTTTCCAGTTGCGTTCTAATGCTCGCTACATTTGCTGTTATTCCATCCAGTTTATCATTTAATGCAGAGAAGCCTTTCTGCATGGCCAGAAAGACTGGTTGAGGATCCATCGTCGACCCACAGGGGTCTGCAGTTATTGCAAGGGAGTTTCCCTTTACATCTCGGGGTCTATATCCTTCTGAATGGTCGTTGTATACTTCTCTATGGTTCCTCTACCCTTCTTAGAGTCAAAGTTTTTGGGCATCGATTTTCTTTAGTGAGAGTTAGACCTGGGGACCACTCTGGAGGTCCACGTCAGCATGCAGGTTGCACTTGGTGTGTATTGAAAGGATCTGACACTGGTTTCTTTTTTTTAGTGTTCTAAGGAGGAATTCGTCATTGTCGCCAATACCATGAATCCACATAGATTGATGTTGACTGTGCTAGGGTTCGTTGTCGGTGGCTATCTCCACCAGCTTTCCCCTGGTCCCTGTGCAAACGTGCTCCACCAGAGACTTGACCAAGGGGCCAGTCTACCTCGGTTGAATGTACACTCACACTGTATGCGTATCGGGTGTGTGTCCTTCAATTGCGTTGTGGGCTTCTATCTCTTCTCAATGTCTGCCCCCCCAATTAGTTCACACTGCTGTACTTGCTGGGTGGGGTTATGAGGTTATAACCTTTGCGGTGTGACTCTGCACCTAACCAGTCTTTAATTTCTGTGGATGGGGGATTGCCACCTCTTTGGTCCCATGCGTGGGGGCCAGGCGTTGCCCGTCAGATCCTCGTTCGCTGGGTAGTATGGCCTTAATTCTCAGCTGAAATGGGCTTTTAATGTCCCCGGTATTGTCCTCGCGCCTACTTGGAGAATGTTAATATTTGTGGTAGATTCTCCCTCCCCGTGTACACCACGCAGTCTGAGATGCCCCAGTGTTCATAGCTGTGTGCCAACACATTTTTTACTGCTTCTGGTGTGCTCCAGACGCGGGTGGCCCGCCTCAGCCACCCATACCAGCGTCTGTCTGCCTTATAGTGGGGGGAATGGGCAAGTTCAGCCCCGTCTCGGAGATTGCAGCGTTCGTCGTGGGGCCGTGTGGAAATCGGAGTCTCAGCAGGGGAGGGGAGGGGGGCGAGGACCGTCCCAACCCCCAGACACGGTGTCTATCTCCCGGGCCCAGGGGAGGGTTGGGGGTCCAGCCACCGGCCTTCAGTCACCCGCGCCAGCCCCCCACCTCAGAGCCCCCCACCGGCTATGATCCCGGTGCGTGGCCAAGAGCAGCACGAGGTCCCGGGCACTACGGGCGTGGCACCTCTCCTCACCTCCTCCCCGACAGAGCTTTGTGCCGCTAGATCCGTCCAATGCAGGGCGCTTTACGTTGTCGGTCCGGGGTCCGAAAGGGGGTTCGCAGGCGCTCAACGAGAATCGGAGCACCCGCGATTCAGCCCCAGATGTTGGCAGGCCGCCTCCTCTCTCACCACACCTCGAATTTTTCTAAGCCGGGCTCCTCCCCTCTTCTTGCGGCGCAATGCCGAATCTCGCTACGTTCTGAGCGTGGCATCACAGCAGCCCTGTATTTCAGTAATCTCTTACACCTGCGCCGCTAAACTTCGTATGCTCTGTCAGGTGCCCTTCATACACGTTCGGTGTTGATTATTGGCAGAACCAGAGTCTGTTTGAGGTTATGAAGGCATCGCGGCCTCGGATTCCACCGGAGTTTACACGGAAGCAGCCATTTTCTCCCATGCGCAACAACGCCCCCCCAAAATTGAATGGCGCCTTAACAATACAACACAACTTTCCATTCACTGCAATGCAATTACACCCAAATGAATAGTCTGCTGCTACTGCAAATGTCTCAAGTGAAAACTGTAGACAAAATCCTCGAACAAGCCCCCAATTTGTCATGGTTTATTTGACGGTCACTCTCCATCCTGGGAGTCACCTCCCCCCCAAAACCAGGTGGCATACAACAAAATGATTTACAGATTCCACTTCCATGAGGCCTCCAAATCATCTAATACTGTTCAGTAAGTACCATCCTGACCATCAACAAGCCAGGATCCAGACCGGTGTATATTAATAATATATATTTGTATGTATGTCACCACAAAGAATAATAACACAATTAAGAAGCATCCGCCACTAATCCCATGGCACTACACAAGGACACAAATCATTTGCATTCAACTGGCTGGCATATATTTCAAAGGAACTTTCAGTTGCTACAACACGCAGGTAATATTTAAATATTGGCAGTCACAACGCACAGGATTTCCTTACACTTTAGCATAAATAACCCACAGTGGTGACTTAATTTATCACAATGCTCTATTCTCCCAGCGACCCCCAACCCTCCAGGCATCAATTACATATGACCCTTTTGGTTGGAAAGCAAGGTACATCGAATAGAATACAATGATGGAAAAAGAATCCTATTATCTTTTTATTTGAAATGCAAGGTATGGGAAATGAACTAATTGGAAAAAAACATTTTTGGCTCTTTGTTAGGAGGCCCGCGTTTGGGAAATGAACACAGGGAAATGGTTTTTTAACACAACAAATGGAAATGCAAGGCTTTGGGATTCAGGTTTGAGTATAAATGGGAATAAGTGGGGAATTTTGTTTTGCACCACTCATACAAGGGAGATGAAATGCTTTGAGATTCTGGTTTGAAATTAATCGATGGACATTTGGTTTGCACCCCTTACATTCACATGAAATGCAGGGTTTTAGGCTCTCTTGTTTAGAGATTAAGGACACCCCCAGTTCTGGAAAGAAGTCTGGGGTTTCAGCAAAATAGTCACCTAAGTATGTTATTGTCAATACTGGCTCGAACAGACTGGGCATACATTTTGTTGGTTTCAAACTCCAACAGTCACTCATCCGGTGATTTTTTATACGAAAATTAACTGAATTAACTTTTTTTTAAAATAAATGTACTAAGGGTCTACTCATTGTTCACCCCCTGCCCCACAGTGGAAGGTAAAGGATTAAGATAGGCAGTTCCCAAAACAATTACATTTAAATGGATAGCATGTTTTTCTTTAGGGGAGTTAAAAGGGCCTCATTACACGGATGGCGGTAACGATGGTGCTAGTAGCGCCATGGTTGCCGCCGGAGTTCAGCATGGTGAATGGTGGAATTACCGCCCCATTCCAGGGTTGGTGGGGGCGGTAATTCCCCATTCACCATGGCCCTTCCCCATTCCCATTGAGCCCCGATAGAGCTCAATGGGAATGGGGAAGGAGCAAATAACGGTACCGCAATTAGCGGTACCGTTATTTGCTCTGAAGTCCCTCAGCGGGTCCCGTCCTTAACGTGTGGTCTGACCACACGTTAAGGACGGGACCCACTGAGGGACCTCGTAGTAGGGCGGTAAGGGATTACCGGCACCGGTGACCTTACCGGTTGCGGTAATCCCTCACCGCCATCTGTGTAATAAAGCCCTTATATTTTTAATAAAAGGTACCAAGGGTCTACCCAGTTTCACCCCCCTACCCGCTATGCAAGATGGAGATTAAGGCTGCCAGCTACCGCCCACACTTTTGTTAGCATTTATATTAATCTAGTTACATGGGAGGCCTTGGATATGGGACATCCAGGGAACCAGCAGGGCTTCTCTGAGGACAGCACAAATCAGGTCAAAGGCCTTGGTAAAGGATAGTCCCCAGCACCCAGCACCCAGTCTCTGTCTCCTATGCAAGGTTTAAGACTTTTCCAGGTAAACAGCTTTTCTTCTGGCAAGGTTTACCCTGATGGCCTTGGTAGATCTCCTTGTCTCATTGCTAGTCGTTCCTCGCAAGAGTCCAGAAGTAGACTACATCCAGGTGTAGAGTGGAAAAACTCCCTCGCAGATTGAAAACTGATGTCTTATAGAGCAGACGACACTCACATATTATAAAAATTCCCACAATACGGATTGGCTAGCTCCCCCCTCCCACCAATACTCCCACTGCCTGCTGATAGGAAAAGGAGTTGGGAGGTGTGGATGATGGAGGCTGCGGGAGGAGAAAGATTCATCATGCCAAAATGACAAGTGTGTTTACCTTTTCAGTGTTCTTAAAATCTCACAACATGCAGCTACCTTAATGTTTCAGATAACTGCAGGCACATATATATTTGAGTTCTATATTTTATGCTGAGTTGGAAAATACCAATCTTATATCGACATGCTCTTCCTGGGAGGAGCTACCATTTTTCGCAATTTGCAACTGTGCTACACTAGTGAAAAATATGGCACTCCACAATTCACATCTTAATTTCACAATCTAACAATCTACCAATTTAGCAGTTCTGAGAATTTTGAGAATTCCAGAATCATAATCTTTTCCATAGCTCAAATTGTATACATCACACATAATTCATATTTAAATGGTACCAACAGGCTTCTTATGCACTTTAATATGAGTCTAGGATGAGCTCAGTAGAACACAAGATGCTTGTTTTATTAAGGAAAATGTATTCCTATGTTAATCAGCCAATGCTTCACATGTGCCCCTCAGTTTCACAATTGCCCCCCACCTTTTCTTAAGTTCCATTTCTCCATTGTCACATGACCAGGACATCTGCCTGGCTCATGTTATTCTACCCTCCCCTCCCCTCCTTGGCTTCAAAATATTCTGTAGCTAATGGACAGTTAACAGGGAGCTTTGATCTAAAGGTCAATTCAGCTTGCCGTGTTATCTGTACAACCACCTTTCTGATCTCACTCCCAACATTTCTTTGTATTTTTAACTGAAAGTCCATGCCTGTCCTGCTAGTGTGCCTCACAAAAGGTCCTTGGGTCATAGTTTCAGCTCGGAGAGAAAAACAAGTTGTCTCCACAGTTCTGAAAGGCTAGCATTTTACAATAACAAAATGTGTGTACATGTGACTTTCAGTACTACACTGGGGCCTGTTGTTCACAATACAAACTTTCTTTACATACTGTTTGAACAGATATAAATTCCATTTAGTACTATTCACACAGATAGGCCATAGTTACATCCGAAACCAGTGTTCACTTTTACACAAAGCAAAATAGACCTTTCTCTTTAAAGGTTGTCATTTCATGTGATGAAATTAAGTCTTTTTATTCCTGAGAAACGCAATCTGTCACTCGACATTATTTCTTAAATGTAAGGCACCATTCCTCCTTTTTGTCTTCCAAATTTGCAGTATTTCAATGTATCTTTTCTCTCCACGTGCACTGCTGCAGTTTAAATCTGTCAAAGGTGCCTTTTCTCAGTTTACACAAAGTCAACATCTGCAGCACCACCATTTATTTTTGTTTGACTCCATTGGACACAGTTAACAGCACACTCTCCTTCAACTCAGTGCCTTTACATTTTACTAAAGTTGAGGGAGGCACCTATTTGTATTTTAATAGGCCTTATGTCAAAAATCAAATCAATGACACAGAGTAAGTCATACTTGAAAATGCAAGAGCGGGAAGCAGAGGATAAATCTATTTTTGGAAGGGTTCAGTTTGAGTAATAATGTATCTTTCAATGGGTAGCACCAGTAGCCAGTTTCATTCTTATTGTATGACCTTGCAAGGCCTGTCTATCTATGACATTCTGGGGTTATATTTTACCCCACAGAATTCAATTGTGCATTGGTGGGTGAGAGTATAGTAGAACCTGGGCAAGTGTGAAGACGGGAGCTAGTCAGCTTGCAATGAAAAGCAAGAATGTTTGTAAAACAGGGAAAAGGGCTGACATTTTATACTTCTGAGCTTATCCTAAGAAAAAGTATAAAGATAACAATATGTACACACGCATAACGCCACTAAATGCCGAACTGTGCAGGATGTACTAATGCCACATAACAATTGAATATAGAAGTGCATTGGATTCCTGACTAGGTAGTCTTATCGCACTTACTCTACTGAGGATAGGAAGCCTGTCATAATAAAGGACACTATTAACCAGTATAACTGATGAAATCTGTTTAAAAAAGAAATAAGCAATGAACTTCGAATGAGTGCTATGTTTGCATGTACAGATTCTGTTTACAAGGACCCCTGGGAATACAGGATTCGAGTGATGTACAGTGTTGTATCATGGTTTTAAAACAACCAATTGCGAGACTTTGATGACAAACCATTTTGGATTATAGCCCTGTAAAAGCCTGTTAGGCAAATTTTAAGTATACAGGCCTAATTCACAGAAGTGCTTTATAATGGCAAAACACTATTGGGAAACGCTCTGCGAATTAGGCCCTTAGAGTATTATACTATATCTGTACTGTGGTGTTAAGATGGCTAATTTAGAGAAGTACTCAGGGGTGCGCGTATGCAGTGTAGCAGGATGCTGGGTCTGTTTACGGGGGTTTGCATGCAGTTTGACCAGGAAAATAAATGCTCTGTGTGAAACTGTACACATGTCCTCAGGGTGCCAGTTACAGTTACAGGTGACCATGCGCAGGGTCCCCGAGATGCAGGCCCGCTTTGTATCCGTACCTGGGGAAAACGCAAAGGTAGCTGTACTGGCTGTTTTTTGCTTGGCGTGTGGGAGTGCTTGGCGTGGGGGAGTGCCGGGAGTCGTTCCATCCACGACTTTCATATACGGTTACTTTGCGCAGAATATTCCATGAATACGCGGGGCATGCATTTCTTATTCTGCACGCATGCTTGTGCAGTGTTGTTCCCGGCGCGCAGCAATTGCGGGAGAAATGGGCACTTCTCCATGAATTGGGCCCTTATTCTTGAATAATGATTACATTTAAGTGAACTATATGCTTTTTAATTAAACACACCTACTAAGAGCGCTTATCAATAGGCCAGTTTATTGTTTGCATGTTTGAAAGAACGCTCTGTAGGTTAAGCACTCCCTGAATGAAGGCCGTTTTATAATTGTTGAACTGCTGTGCAGATAGAAAAAAACAATACCAAAACGTGTTGATTTTTCAGTTATTCATAATATGAAGGATAACAACTGATAAGAGTTGCAAATCAAACCATACACTTTCCTAAGCCACTTGGGAATATAGTCCAAGAAGATACGTTTCTTAATGACTGGGTACATGGGTCAAGAAATCACTCCTGCGAGGCACACAGGCATATCGTGCACATTTCAATAAATGCAGCACACGGTGGACGCCATTGATCATGATTTGTAAGTAGGAGAGGTTTGCTTGGTCCACATGCATTTGTCACTTTTGTTGAAAGACCCTTTGTGCCTCAATATTTTGGCTTCTTAGGAAAAGGAAGAGCTTTGGTGATCTGTCTTAATATGTGAGGCGGGCACCCAGCAGGCTTTGCATACTAGGAATCGAAAGACAGCCAGACTAGTTGCCTCCAGCCCTGAAAACGCATAATCCACTCTTATCCCTACGGGATGTTTAATTAGCTTGAATCGCCTTCTAAAACAATATGCCAATTCGCACATAATGAATTGTTTGGGAACCAAGTGGTATCAGGTTTTTCGGGTCTCTCTGGAAATTTCACATACAGTGCACGGATTTTATTCACCAGGGACCCAAGGGTTACCTTAATTTCCCTCTGTATATAAAATAAATAAGAACCCCTTCGCAGTGATAAATTATACAATTAGCCGGGAAACATTCCATTAATCATAAGCTAATAATTAGCTCATGGTACAGACTCATCAATGTGGTATTGACTCGTTTTCCCGTAGGTAATGGTTTTTAATGATTATAAAGAGCCTTGCACGAAAAGGGAAAAAATGTAAGTAATTATTTGGCATTTTGGCACCGTGATGAAAGGAGGTGTATTCTAGTTTTCACTCCTTCACGTCCACTCTTTTCGTGAATGTGTTTGAGTTTTTCTTTTAGAGTGAAATTTCCAGGTATTCGTTTTCGTGATGGATGTATAGCTGCTTCTGCCATGTTATTGAGTGCTCTGTCACCAAGAATTTCGATGAGCTCTACAATACGGATATTAATATATAGTAAGGGAGTTATTGTGTTAATCAAAAGGTTTTGAAGGTGTGAATGATCAATAAAAAAAAATCAAAGCGTCTTCAAAAAAATCGTTTGCGGCCATTTATTTGTGAGCTGTGGCAAAGCACACCTTTCTACCGGGATACAATATTTTCCATCAGTATGTTATTAATTTATTTCTTTATTTATTGTTCGCTTGTTAGGCGCTTATACAGGAAGCAAATACGGTTTCAAAGTGCTCACAGGGCAACAGGGAGGGTACAGCGGATGATAGATAATGTAATTACAACAATGAATAAATAATTAAATACAACAAAATAAGAAGATACATTAGGAGGGGAAGACAAACCTACTATTCCTTGTGAGTGGTCAGAACGTGCAAGTGCAGAGGGGAGAGCAGTATGGGATAGGTGCTGTGGTGCTCATGGAGAGGAGCAGGTGAAGTGCTTTGAAGAAAGGTAAGTGCAACCTCCAGTGCTGGCGGGTGAGCCGAGGCAATTGCAGAGGATACACAGCAGCTGGGATGATAAGATGTGGGCAATCATGGCCCAGAGGTTGCATATGGGCCCTGCATACCAGTCAAGATACTGTGCGATTAGCACTACTGTGCGATTAGCAGGGGAGAGAGGGAGGGAAGAGAGAGGTAAAGAGGAAGGACTTGAGGCTTTTTTCTGGAACTTAAGGAGGTCCTGCTCAAGACGAAGAGGGAGGAGGAGGCTGTTCCAAAGAAGGGTACCTGCTGAGGGAAAATGATCGAGCACCTGCTCTCTGTTTAGCAAACTGCTTCACACGCAAGGAGTTGGTGCCAGAGGAATGCAGGAGGCTAGATGGGGAGTATTTGGTCAGAAAGAGTTGCAGATAGAGTGGTCCCCGGGCCCAGACAGCCTTGTGGATGATGCAGAAGGATTTGAATTTAATCTGTGCTGCGATCGGGAGCCAGTAAAGACTTTGTAGGGCAGGAGAGATGTGGTCCCTGGCCTTGGGGCTTAAGGCCAAGGATAAGTCTTGCTGCCCTAGTCTGGATTAGCTGGAGGGGTTGCAGACTGGGAAAAAGTAGGTTAAGGAGGAGGCTATTGCAATAGTCAAGCCTTGAGAGAACTAGAGCCCTGGTAACATTGAGTCTCTGGGGGAAGGTGAGGAAAGGTAGAATTCCTTTCAGGAGGAAAAGCTGAAAGTGGGACTTCTTGACAATGTCCTGAGTATGAGAGAGGAAGGAGAGAGAGGAGTCAAAGATGACTCTTAGGTTTCTGGCTTGCAAGGAGGGAGCTGGGGGAGAGCCCATAGAAGAAGGCCAGTGTGAAGGGAAGAGGTCAGGTGCTGGGGTTCCAATAGGGAGGATCTCTGTTTTGCTGGCATTGAGGCAAAGATTATTAGAAGTACACCAGGCCCTGACGGCTGTTAGGCAATCAGGGATGAAGGAGGGTGCAAGGGCATCTGCAGGAAGTTTGAAGAAGAGTTGAAAAGGGCGGAGTGAGAGTGAGTGTTCTGGCAGCAGGCACGGACACTGATAACGCTTCAGACAGGAGTATGCTTTCTCCTTCTAAGGCTGTTTGGAAGGAGGCAGGCTCGTAAAAGTCCACTCTGCAGTGGAGCCATGGCAGAGTGAGGCTGAGTGTTTTGGCAGCAGGTACGGACACTGATAATGCTACCGACTGGAGTCTGCTTTCTCCTTCTATTGCTGTTTGGAAGGAGGCAGGCTGATAAAAGCCCATTCTGCGGTGGAGTATCGGCAGAGTGAGGATAAGTGTTTTGGTGTTTGGGTGGTAGGGTGAATCTACTGGAGACGGCATGCTTTCCCCCAGCTGAGCTTGCTTTCCAGGGCAAGTTGATGGTGTACAGAAGTGCTTTTGCTACTCACAACCCTCTCCATCTTTAGGCTACCACCAATTCAATGAATATATACAACCGGAATACAGATCTGCGTCAGGGAAAGACAATCATCAGGCTGGTGAACATGGAGAAAGCAACAAAGACCACAGCGACGAGCAGGCCTCCAAAGTGAGACAGCCAGACTAGCTAAGAGGATGCAAAGCCCCTCAAAACAGCTAGACAGAGTTAAAGGCCTGACCCCAGAATACTGTGAGAAACACAGACCAATGTCTGCGCCCTATCACTGTTTTTCTTTAGCCCAAAATCACTTTACGAGTAATGGAGCTGGCTCCAAAGAGACTTAGTCTGGTGGGAATTACTCCCAGTAAGGTCACCATGAGCGACACGCTCCACTCATTTAGCATTGATAATGATGGATCCCTTCATAATATGTGTAATCACCTGATGCAGAATTCATTGGTTATGGGCAAGGCTGAATAGGTCCACATAACGCAAACAAATCTATCTGCCAGTCCCAACTTGGTGGGTTTGGTTTAAGATACTGAGGGCTCTACCTATGAATCAGAGGATGAGATGCACGTCTCTACGTTGAATGGACACTTTCCCAAGCCTAATTTGGATAGCCTGTACTCAATAATGATGTCTGCACTTGAAAAAGTTGAAGCATTATTCCAACTATGTAGTAATTTGGCTGAGGAACAACAAGGCATACAATCTTTATTGATTCGAGTGACGACCTTGGTAGAAACATTGGAGGCTGATGAACCATTAACTGCTGATTGTAATACCACAATTAAAGAAAAGGATAAGGATTTAACGATCACACATGCAATCCCTGCCTATGAGCCACAGAACATGAAAAAGGTGAATTATTGTGCACAAGGACATCTTCTGCTCACCATGACTAGCAATGCATACGATTCTGCAGTGATATATGCCACTAACAAACAGGATGCCATTGATACTCTCTGTCATGAGATATCGATGATGAAAAACTCGGTGGAACAAAAACTCAACCCAAAAATAAAGAAGAAGCTAAGGTCCCCCCCAATCCTGAATGTTACATCAAGTCTGAAAAGATTGGAGTATATCAAACAAAAGCCGGAGGGGCAGGTACTTACTGAGTCCAAGAAATGATCTCCCAACCTGGCACCTCCAAAACCATTATTACCAGAGATATGGGAAATGGTAAAATTAGACAGCCAAATTAAGAGGCCTGTTCGATATGTGGTTACTGAACAACACTAGCTAAGATAGAACAGCGCCACCTGTAGATATTATTCCCAGTACTGCAAATTCCCATCAAATTGCTAAAGATCCTAAATTCATGACACATTCCTCTGGAAAGACTGTACTAACTGACAGCATCCCCACACAATCTAGTAACAGAGACAAACAAGCTTGTGTTTAATGCAGGGAAAAAAGGTATTGTATGGACCAAATTGAGCACCCTGCCAAACTTGAAGAATTAAATCCAACGGATGACAGCCCATTTCTAAATCGATCCCAATTACTAACCCTATGGAGTCGTGTTCCTTGTCTCACAACTATTGCTAATAAGCACCTCCTAGGAGTTGAATTACCTAAATGGGAGAGCAGAACCAACTGGGCACTTATGGAACTTTCTTCCCCAGCCATCACCACTTTGCTGTGTTCTTGTTCAGATGCTCTATTGGATTTGGGTTTTAATCTTATAGTTAGATACAAAGAACTGATAACCATGAGGAATTAACCTGCACAAAAACCCCAGATGTGGCCCATAAAATAACAGAATATAATGCATAAGTCTGATCAAATCAGTTATTTTGACAGCAATGGTAACAAAGGTAGGGTTGACTCTGAAGTCAATTGACCCTGTGGCAAGATAGTGTTCATTAAATGGATATGTTGGAATACCAGAGGATATAACTCTTTCATTAATCACTCTCAGAGTAATGCCCTTATTAGAACTAGTCACATTTTCATTCTGCAAGAAACCTGGGCAGTTAAAGACCTTACTGTTTATGGGTACAGTATTATTTGCCACCACGCATTCAGAGACCCTTGTAGTGGGCCAATGGGGGTCCTGGCCATTGAGGCACAATCTTTCCTCACTATTGGCCCATACTGTTCTGAGGAAAGTACACCATATTTACTATCTGTACTGTTGCACGTCCCGGCACTGCAGAATGATACTCTGATAATAAATGTCTATTCCCCCACCACCCCCAGGCAGGGAGGCGGTGATGGAGATAATACATACAATAGACAACATAATAAACGGATGGTCGTGTGACCACCCCAGTGGCAATTTATTAATTGCGGAAGACTTAAATGCCCCCAATCTGAAAAATTATAATAACTACCACGCTGACTTGCTAGAATTCACAGAAGATGATTGTCTCCCATGAATTACCAAAGATCACGATGAAAAATGGGCTCAGTTATACAATGTGTGGGACCTGTTTTGTTTAAATAAAAAGGGAGTTGACTCTGGCTCCAACAATAAGACCTGGACAAATGGTGTCAGTGAATCCATGTTGAATTATGTTTATGTTGATCGTGATCTATGGAATAGATGTGACCCTATTATGATCGCATTTAAAACACTGAGTGACCAAGCGGCTTTGACATGGACTAACAGAATATTGCAACCCTACTATATAGAACATTACAAAGAACAGATACAGATTAACATAGCGAGTAATTCTATCACATGGAGTGACAAAAATCTGGGGTAAATTCATTCTTTTATTTATGCAAATAGTAACACACTCTATGTATAGCTTGCAATGAACCAGTGGAATCGAACTAAGTTAATGGTGACATTGTAGGGAACATCTGAATTTGAATACAATATATGTGAAAGAGAAGAATATACATGTTGGCTGCTTTGACAAAGTGATAGAAGGGTCAAAATAGAGGCTTCAGTTAAAATGCAGAAGCATAAAGAAAGATGTTTGCCTCATGTTGGACATAAGTAATGTACGAAAGACAGGCTGCCACTCGGCACAAGGATTGGTTCAAAGCGCATAAATCGTAAGTCGTCGCCCAATAATGCTAATTCGTGCTACATGCTCAAATTACTTGCTAAACGGGATGAAGAGAGGTTATGGGCCATGATCAGATTAAATAGTAGTTGACTGACGAAGATCGAAGAACAACTCCATTAGTATGGAAGATTGGACCTATGCAGTGAACAAACTATATTATGTGCATGGTATTTTGGGGAAAGAACCAACCAATTATTCTCCCATAAGTGATTTTTTGGAGGGATTTGCACATGATGACATTATGATAGTGATAAGCTCCATTAATAACTCTCAGGCTCCCGACCCAGATATGATGCCCAACAAAGTATTAAAGGAGAATCAGAGCTTTTGGGCATGCATTCTAGAACAATTATTTGCAAAAATATTGCGAGAGGGCACAATACCGTGTAGTTGGCAGCAATCTATTATGGTCCCAGTCTTTAAAGGTGGTGAACAGTCTAAAACTACAAACTATAGATTGCTGGAAATGATTGAAGCCAGATAAAAGGATTTATGAAGAAGCAATACTATCTCCGCTTGAAACAGCTTTTTCAAAAACATGGGCACTCTTACTAACATCAGTCTACTAGACTATTTTATTGCAGCTTGCCAACAAAAGGAAAAAGACTGTGAATACGTCTGTTTTATTGATTTCGTAAAGCTTTCGATACAGTATCAAGAGCACGTCTTTGGAACAAGCTTAAGTGATCCAAGCCTACCACACTTTATTATTGCACTTTATACCGACACTACGGTCAAGAAAATAATTAATAGTGAGGGATCTCTTACAAGGGATATCTATAATAATGTGGGCATCAAGCAGGGTTGCGTCCTGGCTCCTCCATTGTACAATGTATATGCTAGTGATATGGGAAATGATATCACAGCAGCTCAGAACTTTCCCTCTATCATTGGAGCTGTTCCGGTCCCTTGGGTTGGATGTGCAGATGATACCATCATCATGGACCGTACCCCTATTGGGCTGAAAAGATCATTGACAGCACTTGCTGAATTTGCCCAAAGGAATTATTGAAAATAAATGGGCTGAAAATCAAAAGAATAATCTTTGGGGAAAAAAAGCACCTCTGCCTCCTTGGTACATTAATGGAACCGAATTAGAAGTGGTTGAGGTGTACAATTATTTGGGTTTCCAAATGAAAAATGCACCACGTAAAGATTTTTATTGTAGTAATACCCAGTTAAAAGGTGCTGAAAAAATGTCAGCTTTGAGAAAAATCATGCACAAGCTAGGTGGAAATAATGTGCAGAGACTGTGCAAGGTATATACTCAAAATGTGGTTCATGGTATATTATATGGCTTGGCCACCCTCCCTGAAAATATGTTGGAGGGTATTGAAAAATTAGAAGCCAGAATTCTGTGATCCATTCTGATAGTACCACGAAATGTGCTGGTGGCTGCCCTCCACATGGAGTTGGGTATTTCATCTATTAGATCCTCCTGATCGATACAAATATGTACTGTGTACTTTCTATTGTCTTAACTCTGCTGGACGACAATACCATATATGGTTTTCTAGCGAGGCAATATAAGAATAGCACTAACTGGGACTAACTCAGCTTACATTGACTATGTGTCTGGTTTAAAGATCTATAGAGAATATAGCATGTAACCCTTTAGTCAAAGATAGTCCTGTGCTTACCTCATAGAAATATGCTCGGGACAATTAGAAGATTTATCGTCTATCTTCGCTACTATGTACTCCCAGCGTTTGAGCACACGGGATGATGGGTGAAGATCCCCTGGGAAAATCTATTATGTTGACTCTGTGGGATCGAGATTGAAATGGCCAGGCACGTTCTTACTCAGTGTAGTGCATTGAAAAAGGCACATCTCAATAGTTATAGTAACTTTTTATCAGAAATTGTATATATTGAGTACGATCAGTTTTTTGCAGCCATTAAAGGTGCTGAGTCCACTGTCATTTCTGGAGCAGCCTATCATGTGGAATAACGCAAATGCTCTCTTTCAGTTATAGGAGGTTATTTTGGGAGCTCATTGTTATTATTTATTTGTCTAAATCATTTATATTATGATAATATAGCTGCTATGATGAGGCTGAATATTTTTTACTCTTTTAGTAGATATGCATTGAAATTATATATTTGTTTTAAATGAAATGTATTGAATTTTATCTATTGCTGTTTTATATGTGAAAAATGTTTTATTTTGATATTGTATAAAACAATATATTTTTAGAAATGATTCTGTAAAGGTTTATATGAACCAAAAACACAAACAAATAAAATCAAAAAAAGAAGAAGAGTTGTGTGTTGTCAGCATAGCACTGGAAGTTGGGGGAGAAGGAGGAAATGAGGTGTGCCAGGAGAGTAAGGTAGATGTTAAAGAGCTAGAGCGAAAGAATGGAGCCCTGGGGTACTCCACAGGTGGAGGAGGAAGTAGGGTAGGAGATGGTGCCCAGTATGACTTTGGAATATCGGTCAGTTAGGAAGGCGGTAAGCCAGTCCAGTGCCCGCAGGACTGGCTTACTGCAATTTTCTTTAAAACAATGCAGGATGTGCACTCGCCTAAATTCAATTTGTAAACTGACACGCAAATAATGCAGGTTGTGAGCACACCTAAATTCGATTTGCAAAAACAATGCAGAATGTGAGGACACCTAAATTTGATTTTTAAACTAACAGACACAAAAAACTGCTGGATGTGAGGATACCTAAATTTGGTTATTTAAGACACAAGTATTGCAGCACAGCAGTACAGAACACAATGCAATGTAGCACAAATGGACGCAGGATGTGAAAGCACAGTGTACATAGGGATGCGAGAGGTAAGTAGGAAAAAGTATTACCTGTAGAGCACAGGGAGCAGCGCAGTAAAGAGAGGGTTCAAGGAGAGATAGAAGGGCTCAGATACGGATCTAGGGATAGCTGGATGAGGCAATGAGCCAGTTCAGTCATCACTCATGTTTTTGCAGAGAGACAGTTCAGCCATGGTTGTGTGTCCTTTTTGTTTTTACCAGGTTCGGGGGAAGGATGGCTGCATTGTTTGTGGGACTGCAGTAGGTGAGGGGCCCATCCAAGCCCAGTCAGGCTCAGACAGGAGCCTTTGATAGAGCCTTCGGTTTGTGGGCTGGTTTACGTGTGGCTGCTTTTGTGGGTAGAATAGCGAATCAGGGCCTGCGCTGGGCCCTGGCGCAAGGAGGCACTGCAGTGTCTGGTTATGTTAAAACAGAACTGTTGGTCATGTTGCAGTGGTGCTGGGCCACAATACAATGGATGCTCCCACTGGGCCACATGACCCCCGATGCTGGAGTGGGGGCTGCAGGCATTATGAGAACCAGACCCTGCGTGCAGGGACTGCAATGCTCATTTAGTGAGCTGGGTAGGGAGTAAGTCTTGGCAAAACCCTCAACAACTAAGGCATGTGTCCCAAACCAAATACACCTTGGAATTTGGAGTCCCCATGTACTGCAATGACTATTGGGCAGATTGGGCTTTATCCCCCTACTCCCTTTGAAATGTTGGGTTACATTGGCTTGGCCTGACTGGCCTATGGAACCGTGGCAAAACAGCATGCAGGCAATAAACAGTCCCAATGGCTGCACTGTTAACAAAGGCTCAGCAGTCACTAATGTAAAGTGTTTCATTGTTAACACACGCATTTGTATTCATACATTTTTAGGCAATTGAAATCTTTAATGGGGTGTTAGTACTTGCATGCCAGATGAGTGATTGAGAGGGTAGGGGACTGACAAGAGACAGTTCATTCTCACAGCAGTTGTTAAGTGTGTGCTTTCAGATGTGAAGGAGAGGTAACTGCTTGGAACATTGAAGCTGCATTAGAAGAGGGTCATTAGAACGTGTAAAGAAGTTTGATACCCCGACACAAGTAAGTTTCTTCTCCCCAACAGTCTCTGAAGTAAGGCCGTCTCACAAAATTTCAAGGGTTAGCCCCACAAAACCCTGAAATATAATGGTGCCCTAACCCATAGGGCAGACAAGGTTGAATTTCGCTAGCCAATCAAAGTCACCAAATCACCTGTCAATATTTGTTTGTTGTAGAGGGAGCGTGTCTAGACAAAGTGGAGTGAGATGCAAGCCCATGTGTCTCCCAAGCACACCCGATGAATAAACAGGTTTTAGCTCTCATTTAAATGTGTATGTTTGCTTTCCCCCTGCAGGAAGTCTCTCCAAAGAAATGCGGGTGAGAGGTTCAGCGTTGCTCACCCAAAGTAGGCAGGTGAATATGAGCAAGTTGCTTGGGGTCCCCTTCAGCATGTAGGATATGGCAGACCGTGGTCAGCTGGGCAACCAGAGGTGGCCTGCAGCGACGATGGCCATTTAACCTATCTACATGTGCTGTGGTGCAACTACTGAGTTGGGAGGCTTTCATTCTAAGCCCGGGGTGGGGAGGCAGGCGGAGGAGGAGGTGCCTAGTCCATCAGCTGAACCCAGGTGATTAGTGCAGAGGAAAAACTGATACTGCTGATCCAGGAGGCCACTGCTCTGACCCTGATGCATGGAGACTGTAGGAGGAGTAGCTCTTCCAGCCATCGTTTGAGCTACTACTCATCTGCAGTTGCTCTGTGTCCACCAGGTTTGTCGAGGGACTCTCCCAAATAAGATAGACGAGGTAAACAGGTGGGGCAAGGCTCTACAATCTACATCAATCAACTCAACTCAGCACCAGGGTGGGAGCTGTAGGGTATTTTGTGGAGATTTGGGGCCTGACGGTATTCTATTACCGCCGAAAAATAACTTAGCAATAATCACTCCTTGTATTCAGATTTGGCCATGTGCAACAATAATACAGTGGACATGCATTATTTCAGCACCCAGACATGCATATTTGGTATGCGTGGTTGGTATGCGTGGTTGGTGGTATTTTGGTGAGCATAATTCCCTTGTTTTATTTGTGGCCCCAATGTCCAGAATCCCTTATCTTTGCTTAGATTTTTCGTGTAATCACTAGAGAGACCTCAGACCTACATTTTAGGAATACCACATTTTCAGTGTTAGTGTTAGTGTGCCACCATGGGCGATCTCACTGACTTATTTACGACAGAGAGCTATATGTGGTAATTTTGTGGTAATTTCCACTACCTTATATACGGTAGGGAACTATGTTCAGAGAGTCCCTCTTCCTGTTGGCTCAAGTACCTCCAACGAGCTATGCTACAAACAATCACTCTCAATTGTCCATACTGAATATGATCATGCACACATCTGTCTTAAAATGACAATTGCATTGTTTAAAAATCTCCCCTCACCATCAGCACTGTATTGGTAAATATAAGACACACCACCCGTCTGCTTTCAAATATTTTTCTGTATTATAAAAGTTGCATTTAAACACGATCTCACTCTTTACATAAATAAATAAAACAGCACATTAACAGCATTGTCTGTGATACACTGAAAAAAAATGGCGGAGAACAGAACACAATTTGCAACATTAACGTGTGATTAAGGCACCGGAATCTCCTTTCCTACTCTGACTGAACATTCTCGTACACACTCAGCTCCCACACTTATGTAATTACCTTATCTGTTCAGAGTTTTCTTCAGCTGTTCTCTTTCTGAATGTGGCTCCCTTGAAGTTTAACCCCAGTGAAAAGGAGCGCCTTTCCTTCTCAAACCGGGGTCATTGCCTGGAATTCTCAGCTTTTGCAGATAGGAATGCTCCAACCAGGAAAAAATAGGTCCTTCTCCCAGCTCTGCCAAATCTTGACTGCCCTTCTCTCTCCTCAAACTCCCCCCAGCAAAACTCTGATCACTCCCTCTAGCATGATACTTGCTATGACGCTGCTCCAATCAGAATCAATCATGCCATCTCCTCCTTCTCTACACAATGGCTCATTTTTATAGTAATACTTTGTAACCAACTGATTTCCTGTTCTTTCGAGCCCTTTTGCTTCCTGAATTTATGTGGACAGGGCAGCAGAGAAAAGAAAAAAAAAATGTGTGTTTAAAAGTTCACTTTCAGAATAGGCCTAATTCTGCAGTGGAGACACATTTTTATTAGTGGATTATGTTTCATTAGTCAGGTTAGTTATAAGTAATGTTAGTTATTATTTTCAAATGTGTCTCTCGCACCATAGGCATTTCAGGTGAAAAATAGTGTGCATTTTTGAATGTGCACGTGTGCTTTTAACTGTAAAAATAGATTTGCATCTTATATGTTAAAATCGTTTTTGACTGAATAGCCTGTCTTTCCTTGTTAATCTGGTAACACATATAGCAATGCACCGCACCCTTGTGGTGGTGCTGCAAAAAAAAATTGCTACCTGTGCAGTAGTGCTGTACTCTGTGCTGTTTGCTACCTGTGCAGTAGTGCTGTACTCTGTGCTGTAACACGCCAAATATCCTTACATACCCTCCTTTTGTTTTTAGAATCTGGCTACGATCCAAGCCAATTCCTAAAAACAATTTGTTCTTTTTCTTCTTTTCATAATATATCAATCCAATAAAATGAATATTCATGTGCATCAATGAAAAAGTTGCAATCAATACAGTATTCATCTGAGTTCATTAGTTTACAAAATGTTCTACATTTGCCTTCTCAGTGGAAGTGGCATTACTCTAAGTTTAGATTAAAAACAATGAAATAAAACAACTAACCAAAACAAATAATTAATATAACAAATTAAAATAAATAATTAAAATAATAAATACGTGGAACTCCATATGTCAGCACTCTTGTCTGCCTCTGATATGTCCCGACCAGCGATGTTATTTGGTTCATTCGAGTACACTTTCATCTTGGCAATCTTAGATCCATAGGAGTCATCTTTTTTAGCATTCTGGTTATCTTGTCTTCACCTCCACCTGGAGGCAGGCATCTTTTGGTCTTCATCCAGGGGACTCCAGGACTCCATCGTCTCCCGTGGCCTCTGATCCCGGAACCTCCGACCAAATAATGTTAATTTTCTAAATCAAATAGAAAATAAACAAATTAAGTACATAGCACAATACTAACTTCACCCTTTTGCCAAAAATAAAACATGCTTGGTAAAAATATTTCGTTTTTTTTTTTTCTGAAATTAAACACAAGTTAAAAGAAAACAAGCACACATAAACAGCATTCAATATTTAATACATTTTCTCTCTGCACACCAACCATGAGCTTCCGTTATATGTGCAATTATTTATTTATTTATTTATTTATTTTATATTATATATTTTTACATATACTACAGTGTTTATGTGCCATCATAACAATCAACTTTTTAACTCCTTTGTCACTGCCTCCTGATTGTACCCATTTATTTTCTCTTTTTGTGTTCAAGGGACTTTATCTGTTTCTACATGCTCAAGCTGCCTGATCTCATGTCTGGGATGGCATGGTTTGATTTGATTTACATGGACAAACTGCTCTATTGCTGTTTCACCTTCATTTTTCAAAATTTTATACACTACAGGAGAGACCTTATCTATAATTCGAAATGGCCCCTGCCAGGCTGCTAGAAATTTAGAATTTTTCTGTTTACTTTTTCCAAAATGAAACTTGTACACCTGATCCCCTACACTGTATTCCTTTACTGATGTCTTTTTATCATAATACGATTTTGCACTGTCAGCAGCTCTTTCCAGATTTCTCTGCACAAAAGCAAATGCATGTTGCAAATGCCTCCTCAGTTCATCAATATATTCATGAACTGTGGATGCACTCACAAGGGTTTGCTCATGTGTTCTGTATAGTAGGTGTTGTGGTAACACCATTTTCCTACCTGTTAAGACCTCATGGGGGCTAACACCTGTTGCTTTGGCAGGAGTCGACCTGATTGCCATCAAAACCAACGGTAAACGTAAATCCCAGCTGGAACCTGCTTCTGCCACAAATTTCTTTAAAATATCCACAACAGACCTATTGCTTCTTTCAACTGTACCCGAAGACGCCGCCCGATATGCGATATGTAGTTTCCTTTTCACACCTAGTATTTGCCATACCTTACTCATTAGAGTACTTGTGAAATGACTTCCTCTGTCTGACTCAATTCTTTGTGGCAACCCAAACCTTGAGAACACATGGTTCACCAGCAATGTGGCTGCTGTTTGCGCACTACAATCTGGTGCAGGAATGCATTCAATCCACTTCGACATCAAACATACCACACTCAAAATATAACGGTGTCCTCTGCTCGACCTTTTTAAAGGACCTACATAGTCTATTTGCAAATCTGACCATGGGAGAGTTAGGCCTCTTTTCATCAATGGTGCTCTATGCATTGGTGAAGCAGGTTTAAATTGGGCGCATACTAGACATCCTCTAGTATATAATTCCACATCTTGGGACATATGTGGCCAGTAAGCATAATCTTTTAGTATTTCTAATGTTTTTTGTGAACCTCTATGGCCTGCGGTTATGGCATCATGTGCATGGTGTAGCATTAGTCCTCTGAATGAAAGGGGTACTACCCACTGTATTTGTCCTGTTAGGGACTCGCTAATCATGAGTCCATCCTGTAATCTAATTCGTGTTTTGTTCTTTAATAGCACCCTCAACTCTTCTTTTCCCATACAGTCATTTTCTGTTAAAGGATTTTGTTCGGGATCTATCAAATGATTATAATAGATTCCCAAAATTTGATCATTCTTTTGTGCCTCAATCAAATCTTGGTCTGGCGTGTCATGACTCCACTGCACCACCGGTTGATCTACCTCCTTTGGTGCTTTAGAACGTGTGACTGCATCAATTTGTATTTCACCCATTAAATAATCAATAGGTAGCAATTCTCCCATCACAGCCCCAATCTTAGCCAGGTGGTCTGCCTTATCATTTCCCTCCTTATCCTCTCCTGGTGTTTTTAAATGCCCACGAATTTTTCTCCAGTATATTGTTAACTCATTCTCTGACACCAATTTGTCTATGGCTTGTATCATTTTTCCATGCTTAAGTGGCTTTTTGTTATATGTAACCATGCCTCTTGCTTTCCAACCAGGCAAATACTCCACAAAGCTATTCCGTGCATAGTCAGAATCAGTCACCAGGACAATTTCACTGAACCTTTTATCAACTGCAGTAGCAATTGCTTTATAAATGGCTGCCAATTCCGCCACCTGACTGCTCCTATCTCCAATCCTCATCCCTATACTGGGGACACCTTCACATTTCAACCAGACATTTCCTATTCCTGCCACTAACTGTTTATTACTGTCATTTTCAATGTGAAAAGCACAACCATTCACATATACAGTTGGCAAATCCTTGCATGTTTTTTCATCAAAAGCTTTGTGTGGTGATTGTTCAAATTCCTGCAAACTAGTTTCTACTTCCATTTCATTTGGTATTTGTTCAGCTGCACAGTCATGTAAGTCAGCTAACCCTTGAGCAATTGGGTTCTTTTTATTTTGTCCATATCTCACTTCTACGGGAAAACCTTGTAATGCCAGCGTCCATGAAGTGATTCTGGATTGCGCTAGATTACCTGATCTAATTCTTTTACTCTCTAAAAATTGCAAAGGTTGATGATTTGTTTCAATAATTACCTTTTCTCCCTGAACAATGGGGCGGAAATGTTGTAGCGCCCACACAGTGGTTAATAGGGCCTTTTCACATTCATTAAATTTCATTTCAACTTGGGAAAATGCCTTACTTGCATATGCAATGGTTTTGTGATTCAAATCGTGTTTTTGTGATAACACTGCTGACATACAATGTTCAGAAAAACCTATTTCTATAAAGAAATCCCTGTCCTTTATGGGGTATGCTAAACATGGTGCCTTTACAAGACATTCCTTTAATTTAGCCACTGCATCAGACTGCCCTTTTTCCCATTTCCAGGGAGTATTCAGTTTAAGCAGTTTAGTCAATGGTTGAGTGATTTCTGCAAAATTTTCAATGAACTTTCTGTTATAGCCTGTCATCCCTAATAAACTTTTTACTCCTTTCACATTTTTAGGATCTTTTAATCTTTGTATGGCCTCTATTTTCTTCTTTTGTGGATTTAGCCCATGTTCAGTCACTTCATGCCCTAGAAAGTTCACTTTTTTCTTGCACCATTGTGCTTTCTGCAAAGATACTTTGGCGCCTGCTTTCTGCAATTGGCCAAGTACATGTCTTATTTCATCAAAATGGCTTTTCAGGCTTTCATTTTTTATCAGTACATCGTCCCCATAAACTATTGTTCCTCTTTCCGCTGCATCCGGCATGGCCTTTCTCAAAAATATGCCAAATTCACTCCCACTATTGATGTACCCGAACGGAGCTCTAAGCCAGGCATATTGAGTCCTGTCAAATGTAAAAGAAAATAAATGTTGTATCTCCTCTGCCAATGGCACCAATATCCAGAGGTGAGATCTAATGTGGTAAATACATTTGAACCATGTACCTGAGCTAGGCCCTGATCAATGAATGGCAGTGGCCATCTAGATATTGGTACTCTTTTATTTAACTCTCTCAAGTCTGCACACAGCCGCCATTGACCATTTGGCTTTAATACACCTAAAATAGGTGTATTGGATGTGCTATGAATGGGCCTGATGATTCCCCGTGATTCCAAATTTTTAATAATCTCTGCCAATGATTCTAAACATGCCAGCGGTAGTCTATACTGGCGCACAAACACTGGATTTCTGCTACACCCTTTTGGTAGTGTGGCCACATGTAAATCAGTTAAACCACAATCATAAGCATCTTTTGCAAATACATCCTTAAACTCCATAAATATCTCCCTCAGATTGTCCCTCTCTTCATTGCTTTCACATGCATCCGCTAAGGAGATCTGCTCTTCTATCATTTTGGAAAATTCTGGAAAATCTTCTGGTAAGGGAATCTCGGCGCTTTCTTCTAACTGTGTGGCTGTGTCTTTTTGTAAAGCTGCCACTTTTAAATATTTTGGCATATCAGCTTCCACTTCAATGGGCTGATTTTCTGTTTCATTTTCATTTAAATTAAATATTATGCAATCCTCTTGATGGCAGCACACTGTCTCATTTGAATCATAAGGATACACAGAATGAATTTTAAATATTCCTTTGGGCTGAGAGTCCAGGTATTCTGGCAACTCGCCCTTGGCATCTACATATTTTTCAGGAATATTCCCAATCACCATGTTATTTAAATCTGCCGTATAATGCGATTTTTGTATGGCCATTCCTAATGGGGAGTTTTCCTCTAAATGAATATCCTGACAACCTTTATTATTTACCATGATTTTTACAGATCCCTCACCAATGTCTACCAATGGAATGTATTCATAATCCAGGCCTTGCTGTTTTATGGATTCATTCAGGCATACAAATGCATCAGAGCCTTTCATCTGCTGTCCATTTTTGCATTTCAGTGTTATTGCAAACTGTTTTGTAAATGCAGGAATAATAGTATTTTTCCTCATTTGTAATTCGATTGCATAAGGAACCAGTTGTGCACAATGATAAGCCCTTCTTTTGTCTTCAAACTCAGGTGCCGGACCACCTAGGCGTGACCATATTTTTTGATTAAGGAAATCTAACACCATACACATTCTGTGCATGATGTCATTTCCCATGTAAAATTCATTTTGTGCTCCACTCACTATCCATACATTATGGTAAATTGTTTTCTGCCCAATGCTAATTTTAAGCATGCATCTGCCTGCAATTCGGTTTTCAAAGTCTGGACTGTCCAAGCCAGAAACATATTGGTTTTTAATCCTAAATCTCGGGATTTCTTCCCTTTCCATTATTTTTTGCAACAATTTCTCATTAATGAAACTCCTTTCATGTTCAAGCGCTAAAGTGGCTTTTATTGTTTTAAAATAATCATTTATACCAACATGAACCCATGGTTGCTCATCTTCCATGTGTATTTCTGCCAGAGTGGTAATGTGTTTTTCTGAATCTGTTTTAGGAGCAATATTCTGTTTGCACGTTTTCTCTTTTAGATAAAAACATAATGTGTGCTCATCTATGGCAGTCTGCCAATCTTTCCTTGGGTCCAAATATATTTGTACAGGTAGTTTTTCATTGTCGCTCTGCATTTTGTCTTGACACATTAATATGACAGTGACACTAGGTATGCAGCTATTCTGGAGATATACCTCCACAGCATCATTTGTTTTGGCAACGGTGTGACATTCATTTATATTGCTGTTTTGTGATTTTAGTTTCTTAGGCCTCAATGGTTTTTTGGTTAAGGACCACAGCACTCCATTCACCCCATCTATGAGAGGAGACAATCTTTTCAGGCAATCTGTCCCCATCAGAAATGGAATTTCACAAATAGATGTGATCAATACCTCTTGTTTCATTCTGTGCTTTCCTATTTTTATGTCAACCTCAGTTACACCTATGATGGGCACCTCCTCCCCATTAAAGTTATGCACTGGGCCTTGATTTTCCTTCACTGTGATCTGACTCTGTGGAAGTCTCCCTTCATTGATACTCTTTACCAGCTCCTTGGACATAATTGTGGCCTGTGCGCCAGTGTCAATCATAGCAAAGGTGTGACATTTTTCTTCTACAGTGATGGGTGCATAATATCTGTCCTCAACTTCCTCTAATACACATAAGAAATGTGAATTCTTACTGATTTCAGGGCTCACCTTTCTCAGGTCTTTTTCACTTTTGGCTAAGCACATTGGTAAATGGAAAGACATTTTTCCCTCCTTTTTACCCATTTCTGCGCGAGAGATTTTAATCATTTCTCCATGATCAGAGGTTTTTTGGAGTGTGGCCACTGTTCGCCCATCCATCTGGGTAACATCAGAGACCACATTACAATCCTCCAACTGAACATGTGTAACAACATCATTCAGCAATTTGTCATTTTTTAATTCTGTGCATTTGTGATCATTTAGTGTGATACCAGCCCTTTCAGCCTCTTCAAAAATATGTGGCTCAAAGAATTCTTCAGGTGATTGACTTGTACCCTCCTTGTGAGTATTTCCTTTTTCTGTCTGTGTTCGGTCATTGTTTTGCTTGCCCAGGGAAGGAGCTATAGCATCCCCACTTACTCCCTGTTCACTGGTATTCCCCATGCATGAGTTATTTTTCTTAAATCTGTTCCTTTGTTCTTTTGGAATTCCTAATGTTTCTTTTTCATTTGTGCAAATCTTTACTGTTTTATTTAGCTCTAAGTTAAACCGTACCTCTTTTTTAGAAGTATTTGCACTTTCTGTCACAATTTCATTTACTGGTACTTTCATTTTTAATCCATTAGGCATCTCAGAGTCGTTATGCAAAATTATATCAGAGCAATCTGTCATTTTGGCACTGCAGTTATCATGAGTACTTAGTCACTTTTCGGAAGCCCCCCGGTCATTGCTATGGCCATCAGCCCCCTCTTTGGAAGGTTGTTTTTGCGCTGTATAGAGCTTTCCTATTTGCTCAGCTAACATTTTCACTTGGGCCTCAAGGCACTGGAACCTTTCCATCTCTCTAGGATCCTCTTTCTGTGGCCTAGGTCGATATTGGTTGTTTTCCCCCTGATTGGATCTATTCTGATACCTCTCAGGTGATTGATGTCGGTTGGGATGGTTTCTGAACTCTTGATTCATTTGTGGAGGGGAGCGGGTTGCACCCATCCTTTGATTATAGTCCCCTGGTGGGGAATCATTGTACTGGCGTGGACTGTAGTTCACGTTTTGCCTCATGTCCTGTCTCTCAGATTGTGGGTACTGGCCCCTATGTTGATTTCCATTATCAGTAAATCGATCCACATATCGGGGCCTATCCTGATAACCATATATCATGGTGCTGGGATCAAATCTGCTCTGTGTCCCCAATGACTGGTAGGGACCATCATTTCTTTGATCTTGATTTTGTCTCTGGTTATTGTTCATACCTGCCATATCAGGCCGGTATCCTACCCGGGGTCTGTCCCCTAAATACCTAGGGCTGATGTAGCTCTCTCTATTACTAGGATCATGTGATTGGAACATTGGTACAGGAAATGGCGATCTTTGTCGATTACCCCTTTGTTCAGGTGTCACATTATTTTTACCTTGGCTTTGAGCAGACTCAAGGGACATTTTGGCTGACCTGATTTCCATTACTGTGGCTGAGGGTTCTTTAGATTTAGGTCTAGTATCTTTCATTTTATCACTTTCTCTACCCTGACAATAGAGTATCTCATATAGTTTTGTGCTTTGATGTACAATCCATTCAAGGGACTTGTCACGGTCAAATTCACGGACCAATTGGGATATGATGTCTTTCTGTAGCCTATAGAAGTATGCAGTTTTAAACTCATTGGAATTTGAGTCAAAAGATACATCAAAGCGAGAAAATGCTCTTTTTAAGTCTTGTAAAAATTGGCGAGGGGATATATTAGGTCCAGCAGTAATTGTGTACGCGACTTTCTTTGCCTCCTGCAATGACTGAAAAGGAGAAAAATGACGCCTAATTTCTTTTTCAAACTCCAGCCATGTCATATTCTGCTGTTCATTTAATCCCCTTATGATGCTGGCCGTCGGGGCATCTAAAGTTAAATGAAAATATTGTCTGTACTGTTCCTTAGGTATCTGGAGTGCTTTAAAAATGTCATGCACCGCTTCTAAGTGATCCTCAATGCAGCATTCACCTCCCTTTTTAAATGGTTTGATCAGGGCTTTAATGGATTTCATTATTTTTATGGGGCTACTTGTTGCAATGCATGGAATCGCATTATTTTGTGATTCAATCCTGTTTTCAGGTGTATGAGATTGGTGGCTGCCCCCAATGGGAGTATCAAATCCCCCAAGGGCGCTGCAACCAAGTTCAGTCACCGGCCCAGTCACTGGAGCACTAGCTATTTGGGCAGAGCTAGAATTCACCTCCACTCCATTGAATGTGGTACCCTGCCGCCTCTCCTGGGACCTGGGAATGCACATTTGCTGTTCTAAGTCCTTACACTTTTTAAGGAGTCTGTTGGCTTCATCTTGCAAATAGTTGTTTTCACCATTCATTTTATTAATCACCTCCTGCATGTCGCACATTTGCATTTGGCATTCATTGAACTCTTTATTTCTCTTGTCTCTTTCTTGAATCATTTTAATCATTTCTTGTTCTGCACTCTGGAGATCACCTTCTTTTTCACAATGTTCTTTTTGTAAAATCTGCATTTCTGAAACAACCTCATCTTTATCCTGCCTAATGTGATCCACTAAGGCTTTTAAGTGTGCCAATTCTTGCTCACTATCTTCAAATTGTTTCTTGCTTTTGGATAACTGAGTATCAAAGTCTCTGCATTTTAATTGCATGTCTTTTTGGCATACATCCAATTCTGCTCTCAACATTTCCTGATTTTTACTTGCCCCCTCTAATTCAGTCTTTAACCTGTTAATTAGCTGAGTATCATTCTCTTGCATTCGCAGGGACTTGTTTAAAATAAACCATATTTTGCCGCATAGCCGTATTAAACAGTCTTTCTCTGCACTTTTATCGGCTGCATTCAATAATCTTGTAAGGCAGACCTGAATTATGCTGCCTTCTGCAAAAATATTGTCTAGTTTTTCTTTCTGCACCTCACCCTGAATGCGGCTACTCCATTCTAACGTGCTATTTGACGACCAATTCCCATGTGCAAACAACTTTGCCTCTAAATATTGCACTAGATCTGAGAATGTGCTTTCCCTTTGTGACATTCTGAAATTCGTTTTTAGTGGCACACTGTTATTATAAAATGGGTTCCCTTTAATGTGCAAATGGCAGTGTGAGACACGCTTGCCACGCCCAGTAGGTACTCTATGATCACTTTCCCGGCCAACGCACCATAAATATGTAGGGTATTTTGTGGAGATTTGGGGCCTGACGGTATTCTATTACCGCCGAAAAATAACTTAGCAATAATCACTCCTTGTATTCAGATTTGGCCATGTGCAACAATAATACAGTGGACATGCATTATTTCAGCACCCAGACATGCATATTTGGTATGCGTGGTTGGTATGCGTGGTTGGTGGTATTTTGGTGAGCATAATTCCCTTGTTTTATTTGTGGCCCCAATGTCCAGAATCCCTTATCTTTGCTTAGATTTTTCGTGTAATCACTAGAGAGACCTCAGACCTACATTTTAGGAATACCACATTTTCAGTGTTAGTGTTAGTGTGCCACCATGGGCGATCTCACTGACTTATTTACGACAGAGAGCTATATGTGGTAATTTTGTGGTAATTTCCACTACCTTATATACGGTAGGGAACTATGTTCAGAGAGTCCCTCTTCCCGTTGGCTCATGTACCTCCAACGAGCTATGCTACAAACAATCACTCTCAATTGTCCATACTGAATATGATCATGCACACATCTGTCTTAAAATGACAATTGCATTGTTTAAAAATCTCCCCTCACCATCAGCACTGTATTGGTAAATATAAGACACACCACCCGTCTGCTTTCAAATATTTTTCTGTATTATAAAAGTTGCATTTAAACACGATCTCACTCTTTACAGAAATAAATAAAACAGCACATTAACAGCATTGTCTGTGATACACTGAAAAAAAATGGCGGAGAACAGAACACAATTTGCAACATTAACGTGTGATTAAGGCACCGGAATCTCCTTTCCTACTCTGACTGAACATTCCCGTACACACTCAGCTCCCACACTTATGTAATTACCTTATCTGTTCAGAGTTTTCTTCAGCTGTTCTCTTTCTGAATGTGGCTCCCTTGAAGTTTAACCCCAGTGAAAAGGAGCGCCTTTCCTTCTCAAACCGGGGTCATTGCCTGGAATTCTCAGCTTTTGCAGATAGGAATGCTCCAACCAGGAAAAAATAGGTCCTTCTCCCAGCTCTGCCAAATCTTGACTGCCCTTCTCTCTCCTCAAACTCCCCCCAGCAAAACTCTGATCACTCCCTCTAGCATGATACTTGCTATGACGCTGCTCCAATCAGAATCAATCATGCCATCTCCTCCTTCTCTACACAATGGCTCATTTTTATAGTAATACTTTGTAACCAACTGATTTCCTGTTCTTTCGAGCCCTTTTGCTTCCTGAATTTATGTGGACAAGGCAGCAGAGAAAAGAAAAAAAAAAATGTGTGTTTAAAAGTTCACTTTCAGAATAGGCCTAATTCTGCAGTGGAGACACATTTTTATTAGTGGATTATGTTTCATTAGTCAGGTTAGTTATAAGTAATGTTAGTTATTATTTTCAAATGTGTCTCTCGCACCATAGGCATTTCAGGTGAAAAATAGTGTGCATTTTTGAATGTGCACGTGTGCTTTTAACTGTAAAAATAGATTTGCATCTTATATGTTAAAATCATTTTTGACTGAATAGCCTGTCTTTCCTTGTTAATCTGGTAACACATATAGCAATGCACCGCACCCTTGTGGTGGTGCTGCAAAAAAAAATGGCTACCTGTGCAGTAGTGCTGTACTCTGTGCTGTTTGCTACCTGTGCAGTAGTGCTGTACTCTGTGCTGTAACACGCCAAATATCCTTACAGAGCCTGGGACCTTGGGAGGAGCCATCATACAGATTTAATTAGTTGGGGTCGGGGCTCACTGTGCCACCAGTCTGCTTTCAATAAACAAGGACATTTGCTATCTGCAAAAACTGATGGTTCATTCACAATGGGGGCCAGCAGTATTCGTGCCTTGCCTATATTAAGTGAGTCCCCCAAATAGAACTGGGGACTCTTGTGATCACTGGCTATAATTGTGTGCTCCCACATTACAATACAAATAAATATCCATTTCCTCTCACCTGTCTGGATGAGGAGGAGATAGAAGTCACATACAGGGAAGAACATTAGGAATTGTTGGCAGTGGAAGTCAGTGAAGTACTGATGAGGCACGAGGAGGAGGAGTCTGACTCGACATTGATCAGCAGGATGTCAGTTACTGAAGAGGGACCAAACCCTATTACCAGGGCTGACCACTCAGCAAGTATGGAGACATTCCAAAGTCGCATTCCCCAAACATTTGAATATCAATTCCGCAAGAATGATGACTTTGAAAAATCAATATTGGACATATAGTGAGATGTATACAAAGTGGAGGAGTGAGTAAAGCTGATGATAGCTACACTCCAAGAGGTTTTGGAAAAGGGTGACTCAAGGAACCTTCAATTGGATGAGCTACAAGGAAGAGCACAGTAATTGGACCCTCATTGCAAGGACCTTGAGAACAGATGTAGAAGAGGACATGTGTGCATTAAAAAGAGGGAGTTGAAGGATCCATTATGATCAGTTTTTCCAAAACCTCTTTGCCATAGCACTAGTGTGTTCCAAAATACGTGCAATCAAACTTGAAAGTGCACATAGAATGTGCTGTAGGAGTTTGAGAGAGCAAACGGAGTCAAGAGAAGTAGTGGTGAAGCTCTCCTCGTACCTTAATCAGAACATTATTGGAATCAATACAATATTTGTGTATATGTGGATGCTGCCAAGGTATACTGGACACTCCACATAATGTCACACATAAATTTTAAAAATTGTGACCGGTCATCATTTTTACAATCTACTCGTACCTACTCAAAGAAAAGATCATCAGAAATGTCATAATGATAGCCCAGCTGACCTCTGAGATATGGGAGCTTAAACTCTAACAAGATCTGGCCCAGAACACTTTGGAGATTAGGATGGGTCTGCAGCCCATTACTACGAATTAACAAAATATCAGGTTAAATACAAGTGTTTGTTTCCATTTGCCCTCCAATTCACATGGGTGAACGTGCAACATAAAATCTACATGGAAGAGGAAGGACGTGCGGTTCTAAAAATGGAGGAGGCCATTCAGTGATATCAGAATAGAAAATATCCCACAAAGAGGTGTATCCTTACAAATGGTCTAGGATGTTGTTTTGTGGAACACAAAATATCACTGTTTTGACAAGGAAGGCTGTGCTGGCCCCTGAGCGACTCACACTTGACCCTCGCAATAAAAAGACTTCCCAAAATAGACAAAAAGTTCTCCAAGAATTCAATGGCTAATTTTCTGAATCTTCAAGTTGAAACTCGTTGGAGAATATTTGTTTGGGGATTGACCCAAAAAGTGAAGGTGCAATCTTTTAGCAAGGCATCCAACCTTGCATACGTCTAGAAGCTTTGGACAAGCACACTCAATTGACAAATGCCAGAAGGTCCTCTGTTTTTATTTAATGGTACATGATTTGGAAAGGTTTGACACTTGTTGTTTTGGAGAAATGGGAATAGGGTGGATGTCCAATTATGGTGTATTAGACAATTTAAAATAGTGTGGAAGAAATGGGGAGGGGGTCACACGTGGGGGACTACGTCTCTGGGGAGAAAAATCTACATGAAGCATATTTACCAAAGTTGAATGACTTGCCTAATTACCTGTTCGGGCATCTGATTGGTAAATACTAACCATTTTTTAAATGCTGTCTTTAATATATGTTGATTGAGGACATGGCAGTTTATTGAAAATACACGTTCTGATGTGTTAGGGCATCAAGAGAAAAACGCCCACAGAGAGGATGCTGCTAAATTTCATCACCACATGTATCCTCAAATAATCACAGCCTCTGCCAGCCAGCAGAAAGAGTGGGGGTAGCAATTGATGTACATAAGGACATAACATGTGTTACTGAAAAGCTGATACTGACAAAGACAATAGATCTACCATGCTTAAAGGGGTGTGAGAGTTGGGGTGAGGTGAGAAAGTGCACCAGCCACATATCTATGCCTGTAACTCAAATCTGAACTCCTATATAATGAAGGCACTGAAGAGGGTGGCATCCTTGTGGAGGCCACCATCACGCTTATGGGGGATTTAAATGCAATGTGGGGCACCACAGAGAGTAGATCAGCACAAAGATATGGGCATGCAATCACAGCTTCTAAAAAACTAAAATTGTGCAGTTGGGAACTGGAGTTGCACAATATCTGGAGAGTGATGCACTCTCAGGAGAAGGACCTTGCCTCTTTTCGAGAGTGCACTTACCCTATTCACAAATCAACTATATTTCTGTCAGTAGTTCCACCTTAGTTTAGCCCACAAATGTTGAGACAGGGCAAATCACAATTTGGACCATTCCTCTGCTATAAGAGAATTTTTAGACCCAAGACCATCATGGACAATGAGACTTTTGTGACTGTTTTACTTAAAGACCCAATATGGGATGCCTTTAAAAACTGACTGATAATTAGAGATGATAGCTATGTAGACAGAGAAATGCATAATATAGAAATTGACAGAGGTCACTGTGCTGAAGGAACTTAAGGCCCTGGAGGACGCACTGAAAGCTGACTCACAAGACAGGAAATAATGTGATTTGTAAAGGGCCAATTAGATGTAATTTAGTTAAGAAGAGCGGAAAAAGCCAGACTATTTACTCATCAACAATGCCACATAAGGTCTAATCTCACAGACAGTTTAATGCCATAGAGACTATTAGGAGTGTATGTCAAACAACACATTAAGGCAATCAAGAGTGCTAGGGGGGTACACCATATAGCAGATTATAAGATTTCAAAAGAGATGGTGCAGTGTTATAGGAAGCTGAAGTCAGAAAATCCTGATGAAGGGGATTTCTCTTATTATCTCAGAGAGCTAACCCTCCCCAATACAACCCTCCCCAATGTAACATTCTAGCAAAAATAGGTACTTGATTCACCCAATTCAAACTCCGAAGTTACTCTGCAATAAAATCTCTACAACTTAATATAACCCTTGCAAACTAGATGGTTTCACAGTCATATTTTATAAAACATTCATCACAGAGTTAAAACCCACACTTACTTACATTTGTAATTCCTTTAGCGCAGGAGGCTCAATAACCAAGTCTATTTTAGAATCTAACTTCGGGATGCAACAGAGCACTTTACAATCATAAGGGGAAGAACACTGAGGGAAGCAGAGAAAAAGTGAGTGGGGAACAAACAACAGGGGATGGTGGCCAATTGGCGGGAAGGGATCTACAATCAACCAGGGGAGGAAACAGTGAGGAGCAGATCACAGAGTAACAGCTAGGGTGGGTAGTGGAAGATGTGTAGACATAGGCGTTAGAAAGGAGCCATTCCTTGAAGAGGAAGGTCTTGAGCTCCTTCCTAAACGGTAGAAGTAATGGGATGAGTCTGATGTTGAAAGAGAGGAGGCTCCAGAGACAAGGGGCATAGACATAGAAGGCTTGTTTTCTGGTTCTTTCTTTCCTGCACCAGCAGAGTTCAAGTCTTCACGTGTCCTTATGGCTCACAGGCCTATGGAGATGCTGAGTTTCTCAGTGAGGTAGCTTGTGACTTCAGTGGGGCATCCTTTTAGATCAAGCAACCAGATTCGAAGATGATAGGGGTTTGCAGTGTGAGCCAGTGCAGCACGAGGAGGTTTGGTGATGTGGTAAAATATGCGTACTCTGTTGATGAGTGGTGCTGCTGCATGCAGGACACATCTCTGGGGTTTGAGCGTAGTTCCTGGAAGGATTTCCAAAAGGGCATTGCCACCACCCCGCCATGAGCAAGGCATGAACAGCATATCTGAAGTTCTTTTCTTGGATGAAAGATTTGATTTTCAGCAGGAGACAAAGTTGGTACCAAGCCATTTGTGTCTTCCTTGCTATGTGTTGTTTGAAGGTGAGGTGTCTGTAGCTGCCGAATCCAAGGGACTTGGTGCAGGTGGCCAGCTGAAGTGGATATTAGGGTGTTCAGTGTTGTTGGTCAGCAGTAGTAAATCAGTCTTGGAGGGGTTGAACTTCAGGTAAGCAGTGGACATCCACAAATGGATCAATGTGAGGCAGTCCTTAAGCCTGCGGATGTCTTTGAAGGAGGATATTATTAGGTAGACCTGGTGGTCATCTGCGTATTGGTGGATGTGGATGTTGCGCGGAGTGCAGAGTGTTCAGAGTGGTTGCATGTAAAAAACGAAGATCAGGGGATAGGAGAGATCCATGTGGGACTCCACATGTGATTGGTACAGTTCATGATCTTTAGGAATCCATTTGTATGAACTGTTGGCGATTAGCAAGATAGGATTTGAACCAGCTGAAGAGGATTTTGAGATCCCCATGCAATGATGTAGATTATCAGTGAGTCTCTGGTGGTCGACTGTGTCATATGCTGCTGAGGGTTCAGTGGAAAACCAGGCGGTAAAGCTGACCATCATTGAGGATTTTAAGGGCATTGTCATTCACCTTGATTCCAGATGTTTCTGTGCTGCATCTGGGTCTGAAGCCAGATTGGTTGGACTGAAGGAGGTTATTAGCTTTGATGTGTTGTCAGAGTTGCAGGGCAGATGCTTTCTCAAGGATATTACCCAGGATAGGAAGATGGGTGATTGGGCAGTAGTTGCTGAGGTCGTCAGAGTACAGTGTTAGTTTCTTAAGCAGCGGGAGGATTTATCAGGTCTTGAAGGTCGAGGGGAAGGTGCCTTTAGTTAGGGAGCTGTTGATGATTGTCAGTTAAGGGAGGCATGCTTCAGTTGGAAGGGTCTTAAGTATGGAGGCAGGGTGGATGTCACCCTCATGCGATGTGCCTTGAGTGATGCTAGGGTGGCAGTGATGTCTTCTATGGTTAATGCTTGAGAGTTTTCCAGGTAGTTGTGGTTTTGTGAGATTTGATGTGGAGTGTGCTGTCAGTTGTGGTGTTGGTGTCTTGGCTGCAGATTGTTTGATGTAGTGCAGTATGGGTGGTTTGGGCAGAGGCTTGATGCAGTGCTTGAAGGCTGTGAAGAGGGCTGTGCTTTAATTGTTGGCATTGGCTATTGTGTTTTGGTAATAGGTGGTATCACAGAATTCCGTGAGAAGGACGAGGTCGGATGTGCTGCAGGATTTTCGCCAATTCATTTTATGTTTTCTGATGGTGTCACCAGGATCGGTGATATCCTTGTCAGAGAACGTAGAATCCGATTCACCACCCTCCCCTAACTCCTCACCTTCATCTCTTCTTCCTGTACCCTTCTTTCCTTTACTTCTTGGTCGCTCCTTTTTTTTATGTAGGTAAGGGCACCCACGGAAGGAAGCCACCGTGTCACCCAAGAAGGGTACCCGGTGCCTCCTCCCGGGAACGCCGGGAAGGGGAAAAAGCCAGGTGGCACAAAAAACCCCTGAGCGACCTGCGTGACTCTCCTAAGGAATGAGCTGGTATGCTGGGAGAATGCAGTCGGCTGAAGCTGAACTCAGTGGTAGAAAGGAAGATGCTCCGGAGGAAGGTAGTCAGTCAGTAGTAAGGAATCTCACAAGGGGAACCAATTCCATAGGTGCAGCACAAGAAAATAGGCAGTCCTTATACAGGCCAGGATCCGGTACACTGGAAATCACAGAGGAAGGTATCCGAACAGTAGAATCAGGAATCCAAGAAAACAGGCCTAGGTCTGGTACACAAGGAGGCAGGCAGAAGGAGAAAAACAGGAAGGGGAAAAATAAGGTAGAAGAACGGGAACAGAGAAAAGCCGGGAGAAGGAGGGTGGCGAGGAGAGAGGAAGGAAAATAGCAAAAGAAAAAGGGCAGCAGGCAAAACAAGGAGAAAGAGCAACAAGGACCCGATAGAGATCGGGAAATACTGCAACAAGGGCGAGTGAGGGAAGAACAGGCAAAAGGCAGACAGCACTGACGGAGGAAACCGGAAGCGTACGCAACCCGGAAGCAGCTGTATTTAAACTCTGGGCCGCGTCAGCGCACATACGCACGGGCAGAGCTGCAGGTGGGCGTTACAGGCTACCAGCGTGTGCGGCGGAATAATGTCCGCGCCGCCAGCGGTTCCACAGGCGCCAAGTGCCGCGTGGCATGACAGATGGTTCATTTGTTGAAGTTCAGTTCTCGGTTGTACCATGGTGCGAAAGATTTAGGCTTGATGGTCTAAAGGCTTGTTTGCTGAGTTTCCAATGGGTTTGCTTGAGAGGTGTGGTGAGACTAATCTCAAATTGGAATGACAGATAGTTAGACCAGTCAAGCAGGATAGGAGAGATGCGATGGAGGGTGGGCACGGTGGTTGTGATGTTGAGGTTGAGGATATTACCTTCTCTGTGAGTTAGGTCTTTCATGTGCCTTGTGAGGTTTAGAGTGTCAAGTAGGCAGTGGAGATCTTCCTTCATTGACTTGGTTGCTGGGTTGACAGGGATGTTGAAGACACAAAAGAAGATGTTGCTGGTATGTGTGAGTGACATGGTGGTGAACAGGTCAATGAATTCTTCCATGAAGGAGGTGTTGGGCTTGGGTGGTCTGTAGGGAGTTGGGTTGTTTGACTGAAGTGCAGTTATTTGGCCCGGAATTGACCATACTCAATTTCACAGCAAATTGCTTTCACTTCTGCCAAACAAACCCAAACCCTTACACCAGCCCCTCCCTACTTACCTGCTTGCTCGCCTCTGCTTCCCCTGCCCCCCTGTGGCATCAGACCCGTCCCCTTTTTCTTTTTTTTCCTTTTTTTCCCGTACCCCACATCCAATGTTGAAGAAGCAGGGGACACCCCTGCAAACCCTCCAAGACCCAAAATACCAAACATGGGGGTGGGGGACACCCACGCAACTCCTGCTTCACATGTTCAGTATTTTTTATAATCAATCGAATGGTACTGGCCGAATCCGATCAAATGTACCATTTGATCGATTATAAATGATCAAATTGGCTAATAGCAGTCTGTAAATTAGGTGAAAATTGACTCTGCCCATTAGTGAGAGCGGGACGTGGCTGGCTAGATTTCTGAAAGAGGCAATAGTGGCGATGTTCCGGTGGGTGCATGACCATGATGCTTTGTGAATGATGGAGAGGCCTCAACCCATCATATTTGGTCGGTCTTGTTTAAGAATTCTGTAGCCTTTGGGGATGAGGACATCTAGGATGTGGGTGGAGTTTGATGTCATCCAGCTCTCAGTAATGAAGATGGCAAAGTTTTTGGGGGGGATAATTTGTGTGAGCCGGGGTTGCGAGGGTGTCCCCCGCACATTTTAAAATAATGCAGCAGTTGCGGGGGGGTCCCCCGCAGGGTCCATGGTCAATATCACTACAAAAATATGGCACTATTTTTGTATCGCAATATTTTTGCGGGGATATTAACACATGGAACCATGATGGAGTGCTGATGTGGTGTATGGTGATGTGGGTGAGGTTTCTGCCATGCAGCATGCATGACATTGCTAGTGAGCAGCATGGTGGGTGATGAGTGGTAATGGTAGGGATGGGCTGTTGGAAGAGAGGGTTCAAATACATATGTGATGAAGCTTATCTAATTTTAGAGGAACAGGGTTTCTGGTCCTGGGTCCTCCTTGTCCAAACAGGTTCATACAGGACTTGCCCTTTTTTTATGTCTTCACTTCAGATGCCCCGGCGCGAGAGACACTCTTGATCTAAGAATTAAGAAATGGAGGTAGAGGTAGGGCTAAGAAGGTTGGTGGAGATTAAGTCATGTGACCTAGATCCACTTGAACCTTCTCACCAACTGCAAAGGGAAATAGACTGAAGAGCTGATTAAGTAGGGAACAAACAAGGCAGCACCAACAGATTAGCAGTGATTAACAGGTGGTAGGGACTGGGGTCACGTGTCCTAGATCCATTTGCAGGGATCACCACACATGACTCGAATGCCATCTTCATTAATGAGAGCTGGATGACATCAAACTCCACCCACATCCTAGATGTCCTCATCCCCAAAGGCTCAACCCATCTTATTTGGTCGGTCTTGTTTAAGAATTCTGTAGCCTTTGGGGATGAGGACATCTAGGATGTGGGTGGAGTTTGATGTCATCCAGCTCTCAGTAATGAAGATGGCATTCGAGTCATGTGTGGTGATGAGGTCTACAATGTTGGCTGCATGGTTGATTGTTGAGCAGACATTGGCAAGCCTCCGTTTTCATGTAGTGGTGGATGATGGAGGGTATACCTACAAAATATCCCCACCAAAAATATTGCCGTACATATGGCTGTTTGTCTCGCCATAGGCAAAGTTTTTGGGGGGGATAATTTGTGTGAGCCGGGGTTGCGAGGATGTCCCCTGCACATTTTAAAATAATGCAGCGGTTGCGGGGGGACCCCCGCAGGGTCCATGGTCAATATCACTGCAAAAATATGGCACTATTTTTGTATCGCAATATTTTTGCGGGGATATTAACACATGGAACCATGATGGAGTGCTGATGTGGTGTATGGTGATGTGGGTGAGGTTTCTGCCATACAGCATGCATGACATTGCTAGTGAGCAGCATGGTGGGTGATGAGTGGTGATGATAGGGATGGGCTTTTGGAAGAGAGGGTTCAAATACATATGTGATGAAGCTTATCTAATCTTACAGGAACAGGGTTTCTGGTCCTGGGTCCTCCTTGTCCAAACAGGTTCATACAGGACTTGCCCTTTTTTTATGTCTTCACTTCAGATGCCCCGGCGCGAGAGACACTCTTGATCTAAGAGTTAAGAAATTGAGGTAGAGGTAGGGCTAAGAAGGTTGGTGGAGATTAAGTCATGTGACCTAGACTTGAACCTTCTCACCAACTGCAAAGGGAAATAGACTGAAGAGCTGATTAAGTAGGGAACAAAAAGGCAGCACCAACAGATAAGCAGTGATTAACAGGTGGTAGGGACTGGGGTCACGTGTCCTAGATCCATTTGCAGGGATTATGCTCCAACTAATTCCTATAGATCACATTGACTTCATTAAGGGAAACACACTGTTAACAATATATAAAGAATATTTCACCTCACTGAAAAATGCTGGAAAAGGTCCTTCCCTGCCTTGTAGGTTGCCTTTGAAGCTGTTAAAGCCACGGACAGTATGAAATGGGGCATTCTATTCTCTGTAATGGTTAGGATGGGGGTCAGGGAACACCTTTTGAAGATGGTGAAAGCATGCTACTCACACCTGAAAGCAAGACTAAATATTAACAGTCAACCTTCGCAGACATTTGAATTACCATATGGCACAAACTAGGGATGCCCACTATCCCCCTTCTGTTTGTTAACAATCTGAAACCCCTCTCCACATGGGTAAGAGAGCATGGAGGCATCCAAGCGAATTTCTTTTGGGGTTATGATACAAATTATAAATATGTTTACAGGTACTATTTTATTGTCAATGACTAACCCTGCAGTTGCCCACCTAATGGTAAAGGCCATGGAGAGACATTTCCAGATCTTGTCTATTTATCACCCACAGGGAAGCTTTGTTAAAGGGCATGGATGGGTGGCATTGGAATTCACGTTAACAACATGCTATGTACCTGCAGGTGTGGAACTTATGTTGGAGGACTTGTGGTCCTAGGGAGATCCTCTACATATTTGGTTTGATCGCCATAAACACATGTAATAAATACGATATAAAACATCAGCAGACATGTGCCAATTAACCCTACCGCCATGTTATTGGGTTCCGAGTAGGAGAAGAAACAAGTTGGTCATTTTGGTAAGGGAGGCTATTGGCATTGCTGACCATCAGAGCTTGGCATGGTTGTGACGAATCAACTTCCGGGGCAGACCATCAATCAGCCCCACACCTCTAGTACGCTAGAATAGATCTGAACAGATTGGAAACACAAGCAAATTATAAATTTCAGGCTTATCTCCGAAAGGTCGTGGATCATTGACTAGTTGCAACACAGCAAAAATACAATTATTAACCAATGATAAAAGGGACTGTTCAGTCAAGGTTGTATTAACATATCTACTTTGTTACTATCACAACAGACAGTTCTATCAACACTACGAAATACAACCCACCCTGTAAAGAAATGCAGAGGGCAGACAGTTTCAAAGAAGTAAAAGGGATGCACTCTGGATACTGACAGGAGGGTAGCGGGTATGGTAAATAATCACAACATTTCAAGGATACTTGGCTTCAGCACAAAGGGAGCAATCGGTCTTAAAATGTCCCTAGGGGCCTTTGAAGAAGGATCGCAGGGACAGAACCACAATGTACCTTTTGTTTGTAGTTGTTTTTGGTGCTCAACAGGATTGAGTTGGTTTCAGGGCGCTTTGCAGCTTCTGCGACAGAGTTCAATACAGGAGACAGCTGCGGGTATCAGGTGTAAAACAGTTCAGCGAGCGAAGCTAGACGGACTGCTGCAGGCTGGCCTACACAGCGGCTTGGTGTCAGGAATTGTTGTCTCAATGCTGGTTGGCGGTTCTGAAGCACTGTTTGAGATGGCTTTAAGCGACTTCGGTGTAACAGTCAGCTTTGCAGTCGATTGCAGCTCAAGGGACTTCACTGGCTCAAACATTTTTTTAAGGCAGACATCGGTAGATGCTCGTTAATGCACTTCTCTTAGCTTCTGAAATGGGCTTGTGTCGTCCTTTAGGACTGACGGCCAAAAGATGGATAGTGTTTTGCAGGCAGATGCCTTGTCCTTGGTTTTGGGTTCAGAGACTCTCTGGCACTTCCCACCTAGGAAGCTTGCTGCAGAGCCTAGCAGAGCTTGCTGTGTGCTGGCTGGGTACCGGTTCTGGAGCTGCTGGAGGGTCCTCTGGATTTGGTATCTCCCTCTGTTCTCTGTGAGATGTTTAGTGGAGGGATCTTGCTTCCCTCTTTGAGGTCCTGGCCTTCCTTCAATGGCGGAAGATGTAAAGTAGACTGTACGTTCTCCGATGGTTCAATGATGAGTTCGGCCTTATGCTTCTGGTGAAGCCTGCAGATGATCAGTCAAAAGAAGGGCTCATCCCTCTTTCAAAGCTAAATTGGCGACATGGAATGGTGTAGGCTAAGTTTACCAATCTTGGGTCCCCACCAATAATCTCCTGTATGAGTGAGGTCATAACTGTAGTGCTTTGCAACAGAAAAGGTAAAGGGGCGAAAACATGTAATAATATGTCCCACCCATCTGTCTGTTACGAATCGAAGGGTCCCTCTGGTTAATGGAGCTCTTTATGGTTTCTGATTAAAGCGGCAGCTCTCCCTTGAAGCTGCGGCGAGACCAGACTTTCTGGCTCTGTCAAGCCACATACTTGTACCTTCTGAAAGGGTCCCCCTGCAGGGATGACTACTGTAAATACGCAGTCCCAGACATGCCATTTTATTGTCTATTGAGACTGAGGGTGGGAGCTGTCATCAAGTTGACACAGTTGCATATGAAAGATTGTTGGGGTTTCCTGTCTCCTTCGTTAGTCTCTGTAGCCAGACCTCATGTGGGCTTGTTTGAATTACTTTCTGATTAGTATGCAAAATTGCTACCACCAGCTACAGGGCCCAACAAAAGCATATGGTGGATCCATGGAGCCTTTGTTAGTTAATTAAGCTGGCCATGGCACTGGGAAAGTTTGGTCCTTCCCCTTCTGGAGATGCATCGTGTACTCCTCCTATCATATCCCAACTAAATATTACAGAAGGGACGGTGCCTGTAGGCTGTCCACACAGAGTACACAGGTCAATGTGTATGTCATGTGGTGAGCATAGGAAAATGTGTGTGGATTATCCCCATACATTTTACCAGAGGTTGATCTACAGCATTCAATTTCATTTAGAATTTCATGAGTTTTGTGATCTTTGATGATATTGCTTTACATGTGTGTGGTTTATCCATCTCTACGTGGACCCTTTTGTCTGTTTGTGTGTTTATTATACCCCATTTGCCAGATATGGTGCAGGGAGTCCTTAAGCCAGAAATTGTGGATATGACCGGGGAGAGCTGCCAGGCAAAACTTGACTTAATGCAGGAGAAGGGCATTGTATTTGCAAATCCAGGAGATTAATTGCTGGACAATGAATTTACCAGTTTAGGAGATGGAATGGAGATTATGGTTTCACAGGGAGAGTGTGCAGTTAAGATTTGGATTTCCCAAAGACAGAGGGGGATGGGGTGACCGCCATGGTGCAGGAGGAGACACAAGAACAAAAAGTGGAGGTGCCAGAGGAGGTCACAAAGTAGATTTGTCAGGGGAGGAAGAGGCTGAAGAATCTACACCTGTGCCTGTTCTTTCAGAGTGTGAAAGACAGGCACTGGTCTAGCTTGTCAAATGGCTAGGTTTACAAGGGACATTCTAAGAATGGGGAGTGGCAATGTCGTCCTGGCCTGGCAGCACTTTAGCTTCATGAAGGAAAAGAGAGGTCGGGAGTAGGTAGGTATTCTGTTGTGCAACAGAGCATATCAAAAAGAGTTCTTCATCGGGAACCAATGCAATTTCTGGAATGGAAACAAGGCCTGTCCAGTCCTACACAAAGGTCAGCTCCAACAGGACCCTGTTCTATCACTTCCATCCGCTCTTCCCCTCCAATGAATTGAAGAGGGGAAGACAATGAGGGAATGTGCTTACAGGAGGATACGCCTGCCTGTCGCTAGACCTGGGCATACTGCCAGAAGAAGCCCTCAGTATAAAGAACTTTTGGCCTCATCAAGAACCTCTATTCCGACTACATGCTCTGCCACCAGAAGCGACTTACTTGTTCTTACTGCCAGTTCCATCACAGAAAAAGCTTGTTATTGGTATACGTGTAGGTGTCCCGATGTGTGGGTAGACATGGAGGGAAATAATGTGTTATGTTGGCTGGTATTGCCTGTATTGCCAGATAACTTTAATTTAGGGAGAGTTAAAACACATGGCACTGTTGGACTCCTTGGGGGGTGGGGGCGTTGTCCAGCCCTACCCTACCTTTTTGTAGGTGAGCTGAAAGAGCATTGGGCAAGAGGATAAGAAAATGGCAGGTATGTGTGCTGGCAGCTGGGCTGGAACCAAAAATACAGTCGGAATGGATTCCAATTATTCAGGAGGATTGCAAGTTGAAGAAGCCGCTAAGTTGCACGCTCTCTGCTAAGTTTCAAAGGGTGTGAACATAGTGAACAAAAGAGTTAAGGTGTTAATTGCCAGGCAGGTGTAAGGATACAGTCATTCTTCATCCTGTACTATGCAAAACAAAGGGGGGTCTGGGAGCCTCTCTACCAGCATGAACACAGCCCAATGACCTGTTCTTGGGTGAATAACCCCTGGGAGAGACCCTACCAAGTCTTTAGCTCACTGTCCCTTTCACAGAGAAGAAATGTCCCTGCATATCAGCCTTTTTCCTGCCCAGGGGCAGTCCAGCGCCAAAATGCTAGGCAATTCTCCTCTGAACAAGAGTACCAACAGTAACCCCATACACGTGTTTCAGCCTTGTTGGGCATCATCAGTGAGGTGAAACTGTGCCTCTCTAAGAGCAGTGAGCAAGGGGTCCACGTCTGGATCGCCCTGTTAACTTAGGGTGAGACCCAAAGTTATTTTATGGAAAACAAAGGGGGGGGTCTGGGAGTCTCTCTACCAGCATGAACACAGCCCAATGACCTGTCCTTGGGTGAATAATCCCTGGGAGAGACTCTACCAAGTCTTTAGCTCACTGTCCCTTTCACAGAGAAGATATGTCCCCGCATATCAGCCTTCGTCCTGCCCAGGGGCAGTCCAGCACCGAAATTCTAGGCAATCCTCCTCTGAACAAGAGTACCAACAGTAACCCCATACACGTTTCAGCTTGTTGGGCATCATCAATGAAGAGAAACTGTGCCTCTCTAAGAACAGTGAGCAAAGGGTCCACGTCTGGATAGCCCTGTTAACTTGGGGTGAGACCCAAAGTTAATTATGCAAACAATGGGGGGTCTGGAAGTCTCTCTACCAGCACGAACACAGCCCAATGACCTGTTCTTGGGTGAATAACCCCTGGGAGAGACTCTACCAAGTCTTTAGCTCACTGTCCCTTTCACAGAGAAGAAATTTCCCTGCATATCAGCCTTTGTCCTGCCCAGGGGCAGTCCAGCGCCGAAATGCTAGGCAATTCTCCTCTGAACAAGAGTACCAACAGTAACCCCATACACGTGTTTCAGCCTTGTTGGGCATCATCAGTGAGGTGAAACTGTGCCTCTCTAAGAATAGTGAGCAAGGGGTCCACATCTGGATTGCCCTGTTAACTTACAACTGACCCCCCCCTTTGTTTTTCATCCTGTACTATGATTAACTTTCACACTTTACTCCTCGTTGCCCAAAGAACGGAGTGCGATGGGAGCTTCGAATTTGACTTTTTTGGCACATCCAAAACCTTCAGCTTCTCCTTCCACCTTCATGCAACTCATTGCTGTGGATTAGGGGCTTGAATGCAGAGGTCTTGGTCATGAATGCAAGGCACACATGAGATTTCTGTGGCCCTCATAGGAAGTGGAACAACTACGGCAACAGACAGAGACCAGTTCATGCATGCCAATATTGAAAAGAGCTAAATTAAAAGCAAAACTTCTATTATAACACTTTTTACTAAACGTGTTACAAAATCTGATTCTAGCCAGAAGATGTTTAATGGTTTGCAAAGGCTTATGTGCGCTATGACCAAATTTGTCTCACTACTTGGCTTTGTGTTTATTTTGTCATAATGTTAAAGCACGTGGAATGTTAATGGTGCACCTCTTTCCCCGATATATTGATAGCATGGGCTGAGGGCAGTCACAATTGTGAGCAAACAGAGGACGCACATAAACACAATAGTATGGTAAATACTAAAATAAAAATAATATGAAAGCAAAGTTAAAATAGATATATTTTAATCAACGATAACCATTAAAAACACTAAGAATCTACCCTTGTAAGGAAAACATGGTGGAGGTTATGTTCCACTGAGCCATAGCGTGAATGGACGGTGTAAAATCCTTGAGTAAAGCCTTAACGACTTCCATTTACTCCATGGCTCATTTTCAGTCATGTGTATGGCAGAGACGAAGGGCGGAACATAACCTGCATTACCGTCACCTCCTTCCTCTCCACCATGCAAATGTTCTAGCATTTGCACTGCCATGGATATTCATGACAGCACAAATACTGGAGGTCCCTATGTAGTATGCCAGCTATATGTACAAGCACAAAGCGGGCAGACTCCATAGGTATCCATTGAACACGCTGCCTGCCATGCAAGGCCACTTTAGAAAATTTGCGCAAAATGTGCGCTATAGATGTGCAAACATCTTTACTGGGGTGAATGTTTCCCTTATTCCTTTCATACCAGCTTGGCAAGTTTCTAGTAAAATCAAACATGTCAACTTGTTTACGTGGAGGAATATTTCCCTTATTCCCTTCCATCACCTTGGCAAGTGTCTAGATATGTCAAAGGTGTCAACTTATTTACGTGGAGGAATGCTTTGATTATTCCTTTTCCACCCCCTTGACCAGTTTCTCTTTGGTGGTTCTATATCTGGGAAGGTTGATTGATCTTTTTACCAATGTCACTTGTTTCTCGAGGACTCTCCAGGGCCTTCTGGCTTTCAATTTCCTTAACCTCTTTGATTGTATATGTGCTTCATGCCAAGATGTAATACTCAATTGTCTAGGGCTCGCATCACCCTCCTGGTCAGTTACTTTCTCTCTGATTCTTTCCACTCGGCTCCCCCCACTCTGGGCAACCCTGGCACCTTCTATGCCGTCGGATGTTCTCCAGCAGGATGGCATCCTAGCAGGATGTTGCTGTTCGCCCTTCTCCACAGCATTGCCGGCACATAAGTGTAAACTTCTCTTCCTCTGCCTGATTCAGCAGTCTCAGTGGTCCTCATGTTGCAAGTGGAAGATTCGTCCCTCTGGTCTGTCCTGGCCTCAACGTTGTTTCCCGAATTCCAGACCCACCACAGCTGTAGCATAGTCATGGCACCTGGTAAGAGGGTTCTTCCCTTGCTGTCCTTTACTCCACTGTTTCTGCCTGATTCGGCAGTCGCTGTGGCCCTCGTGTTCCAATGGGAGGAGTTGTTCCTCCTTTCTGGCCTCAGTGTAGTTTCCCGGGTCCAGACCCGCCATGGCTGCACCGTGGTCAAGCCACCAGGTAAGACATTTCTTCAATCACTGTCTCTTACTTGGCTGTATTGCCATTCTCAGTGCTAACCTTGTGGTGTCTCTGCCTTCACTCCACATCTCTCCATGCTATCGCTGGCTCCGCGCTGTCGCACAGCTCTGCCCCTCCAGAATGTCTGTACATAAGAGGCTTGCCTCTGCGTAGAATTCTTCCTCCTCCATTTAAGGTTCTTTTTCCCTTTATTCTCTCCCCCATACTTTAAAGGGGCATGTTGCTTTTCATCAGTTGTTGAGTTCAAGGGAATGCCAGTATTACCTTGGTGAATATGAGTCCTTGTCCCCTAGAGGGGAGTCATCCACAATGAGTCCCGCTTTCACTGACCTCTAGGGAGCCCCTATTATGTTTTAATGCATACCCATCTTCAGTGACATGTGCACATGGCCGTCATGTGGCCAGTGTGGTCCTCCAGTTACACCACATGCCACATGGACAGCAATATCAATAGTACATATGTAAGGGATGAATGATAGGGCACCACTAACTACTAGTACACGATATGTGAAACAAGAATGGGCACTGATCAAATCATGCAACATTCGTCTCAATCAGAGTACACATATGCAGTGATTTGGACAAAGACATGCCACCTCTGGAAGGGGATGATGAGCCAGAGCTGCTGTTGGTGACCCAGAGTGATGTGGATGTGCAGAGGAATACACCAAGAATAGGCTCTACCCTAAGAGGACACTGCTGCGCCATCTGACACACCAATTATTCAGCAGCAGCAAGGTTCAAAGCTCATACGCCTAAGGAGGGGTGCACGCACCAACAGGCCACAAACATAAGCATCAGCACCTGGGAGGAGGAAATGTTACAAAACCAGGTAACTGTGTGTGCTCACCTAACTTCCATCAGGTGCACTCTGGGAGAGGGCCTACATTGGGAGTCTCAAGAGACATTGGGGTTGCAGGGAGATATGACTCAAGGTGACCCAAGAGTAGTGCTGATATATGGAGAAGGAGCTGACAACAATCTCAGAGGTGTTCAGGGCAACCCAGAATGAAATTGCAGGAATGTTAAGCAGCATGTAGCACATGGTGCAGAGGCAGGTACGTCCTTCCTACAAGGAACTCCAAATCAAGAATACTCTGTTGACATATATGGGCATATATTTTGCATCCAACAAATACTGGCATTGCTTTTATATCATTGCCTCAAGGAGTTAGGGGTTCACAGGGTGGTGCTTTGAGGCTAGGGAGTGTCTTGCTTAGCAAGCACACCTCCCTAGCCTCAAAGGGGGTGGCTCCCTCTGGGAAGAAGAGATGAACTGTCCAGATTTGTCATAGATACTTCAACTGAGTTGCAGAATGTGTGCCAGACAGGGCCATGAACTGTGATACCTGTGTATGGATGATGATTGAATTACCTGGCCATAGGTCAGAGATCCTTACTGACATGTATATTTTTCATTTTTTTATTTTATTTTTTAAAGTGCAGACCCAGCTCGAGAACAGCGGAGTGCTGTAAAGAGTTTGGGTGGCTGGCGTCCTTTAACAGTAGTGCAGTATGTGCATTGGTATGTTGGCCAATTGGAATTAGTCCTCGGTCAGGTGTTGTTGAAAGAGCTATGTTTTGAGAGATTTGTGAAATTGGAGAATTGTGGGGGCATTCCGAGACCACACACTGGGATCAAGTTCCACAGGGTGGGTGCATGCAAGAGAAGGCTTGTTTGCCGGCCCTCTCTTTGCCAACGAGTTCTGATTCAAGCCGGTCGGTCGATTTGCTCTGCGAGGGCACAGCCATGACACCCTTAGGGCATTTAATTGCCCATCACTATCCCTGTAATGTTCCTACAATACAGTTGCACTAACTGATGCACTTAGCTGTTAACTCACTGTCCAAATGTGGCAGTGCCTCCCCTATCATATGAAGGGGGCATGACCATCCATTAGCATGACGGAACACATCATGTAAGAGATTTACGCCATTGATATATGCTATGACATTTATACAACGCGCCTGTACACATGTGCTTCTAGGCACGACAAGACAAGGAGGGAGGAAAGAAGTGGAGGACAAAACAACAATCTTACTAAGCCTTGTGTCATTCTGATCGTGCAAGTGCAAGAGGGAGGGGAGAAGTGTCAGGGGGAGGGGAAGGGAGAAGTGCAGGTAACTCAATAAGTGCAGCCAAAGGGTGGCTCATAAGTGCAGAGAGAAGGGACTGTAGGGTTGCAGATACAGACCCTTAAGTGCTGGGGGAGCCCAGAGGCAGTGCAAGGGCAACTGGAGTTCAGAAGGTAGCCTGGTGACCAGTGTGCAGAGCAGTCAGGGACATCAGCAGGGGAGAGGAAGAGAGAAAGCAGAAGCGAAAAGGAAGGTCTTGAGTTGCTTCCGGAACTGGAGGTGGTTCTGCTCAAGTTTGAGAGAGGCAGGGAGGCTGTGCAAGAGGGAGGCCCCAGCTGAGGAAAGAGATCTGCCCCCCACTTTCTGCTTGGGGAAGCATCTGACCCTCAAAGAGTTGGAGGTGGATGAGTGGGGAGCTCGAGAAGCAAGATGTTTAGGAATAGAAACTTGGGAGGTAGTGCGGTTCAGGCCCTAGAAAGCCTTGTGGAGGATGCAAAGGGTCTTGAACTTGATCCTTGCAGCCACAGGGAGCCAGTGAAGAGATTTCAGAGCAGGAGAGATACAATTCCTTGGCTTCAGACCAAGGGTAAGTCTTGCAGTCTTGTTCTGGGTAAGTTGTAAAGGTTGAAGAGTAGAGAAAGGCATATTTAGAAAGAGGCTGTTGCAGTAATCCAGACTAGCGAGGACCAGGGCTCTGGAGACAGTGAGATTCTGAGGGAAAGTGAGAAAAGGAAGAATACCTCTGATGAAGTGCAGCTGATAGTTTGACTTCTTAGAGACGTCAGAGATGTGAGGAGAGGAGGAAAGGGGTGGATTCGAAGATTACACCAAAGTTCCTAGCTTCCCAGGAAGGAGCAGGAAATGGGGCTAGAGTGGGCAGCCAGAAATAGAGCGGAAAGGAGGGTGTAGGTGCCCTGATGAGGAGGATCTCAGTCTTACTGGCATTAAGGCAGAGATCATTGATGGCACACCATTCCTGAATTGCCGCCATTGATTTGGTATGAGTGAGGAAGCAGAGGTGGCTGAGGGAAGCCTGAAAGAGAGCTAGGTGTCATGCGCATAACACTGAACATTGGAGCAGAAAGTAGCGATGCAGTGGGCAAGAGGTATCAGGTAGTGGTTGAAAAGCCTGGGAGAAAGGTTAGACCCTGGGGAACACAATAAGTAGAGAGAGAGATAGAAGAGAGGAAAGGTCAGTTAATCAGGCCAGGGCCTGATCAGTGATACCTAGGTTGTCAGGGAAGCGATTGAGCAGGATGGCATGTTTGACCATGTCAAAAGCAGAGGATAGATGGAGGATAATGAGGACAGAAGCAAGGTTAGAGTCAAGATTAGAGAGCAGGTCTTCATGGGTGTTCAGGAGAGCAGTTTCCATGCTTCTGGCAGCACTAAAGCCAGACTGGTGGTCGTGTAGACAACCAACAGATACAGTATGCAGATTAAGCTGGGAGATGACCAGCTTTACCAGGAGGTTGCCTAGAAACGGAGTGATGGAGAATGGGTGATAGTTAACTGGAGAGGAAGGATCAGCAGAGTGTTTCTTTAGAAGAGGGTGCACAAGGGGATGCTTAAGTGGGGAGGGGAAGGTTCTAGTGGCAAAATAAAATAAATTATTCTTCACAGCAGACACTGGTATGAAACATTCAACAGAAGCAGATACCAAAAGAAAATATCCATTATTAAAACATAGACATGAACTGAAACATTGTGCACACTGACAGCCACTGACGTTTATGTTTGTTTATGGTGTTTGCTTCTCAGTGATGCAAAAAAGGCTAGTGCTTCTCCTCTTACTGAGGGAGCAGGTGGCATGTTCGAGAGTGTAGCATCACTGGCTGGATGCTGGTCATCTGAAGCCACACTTGGAGTTGAGCTCCAATTTGAACCTGTGAACCATCACAAACACATATATCTCCATAGCTGTGGCTATTCTGTTGGCGACTGCTGTCCGTGTGGCTTGTGGTTTAACTGGAGCATTGCATTGGTACATGATGGCCATGTGTACTTGTCACTGAGGGTGGGAATGTATTAAAGCATTAGGGGGGGGTGGCCTGCCTGAGGATTTCTAGACCATAGCAATTACTAGCCTGCCCAGATTAACTTCTACATCCCATGTACATGGAAAATGTATGCACACATGACACACATGACAGCCCCCTAATGTGTTTCTCACCTGACATCAGAGCAGCAGTATCTGGTCCATCACTGTCCTTCACCACTATGGCCTCCATCAGTCCTGTTACCTGCTCCATGACAGGGTGAATGTGACATTGTTTTCTGACCCTCTGTCTGTGGGACAGGCATGGTTCAATCGTCTGCCACCTTTTCCTTAGTACGCCTATGCATGTCGTCCCATTGCTTATTGACTTCTTTGGGGGTACGTACTGCAAATCCAAAGGCATTTACATTGTCTGTGAGCTCTTGCCACAGGACATTTTTTACAGCAAGGTTGGGTCCATCGCAATGCCAACTGAGGAGTGTCTTCATGGTTAGCCATGAAATTTGCCATGACATCAAGCTCTTCTTGGCTGAAGTTCCTGGCACGACAGTCCTTTTCAGTGTCCTTCCCTCCATCTTTTGGGCTGTATGCCATTTCCGGATCCTGGATGTTTGTGGATTGCTTTGAAGGCCTTCCAATTCTCCACTGCTGTTTTCTTTCAGCTTCCTGGTTCTTGGCTTTTTGCGAAGTTAATTATGCCTTTTTTAATGCATTTGGAAAAATGCTCACTTGTAAGACACATCTAACATGATGCAATCTTGTTTTAACACATCTGTTGCGATGCACACTTTTATTTTGTATTTTTTGTATTTGGTTTGTATTTATTAAGCAATCTTCAAATAGTACATCACGGTACAATTAAAGGGAACATGACAAAAATAACCCAAATAAATCTAGACCAAGTGAGCTTTGAGGATAGAGCAAATAAGAGGGTACAAAGAAATAGAACAAAGAGAAAGTGGAGGCATGTCCCTGTGTAATGGAGCTACTGAAGAAATTGAGTGAGAGGAGAAAAAGCGACTGGGAATGGAGAGTGGGGGGAGAATAAAAGGACACCAAGGAAGAAAGGTGGGGAGCACGATTATAAAAGCATATAAAGACCATACAAAGAAAGTTAAAATTAAGACAGGCGTGAAAGGGTGACCAGGGAAGAGAGTACAGAGCAGGGGCAATCGAATCACGAGGTTAGAGAGACCAAAGAAGACAAATAGAAGAATTGAAAATAGACTATAGCAGAGTAAAATGAGAAGCAGGGAGGCCGAGGAGGAGGCAGGAGCAATAGAAAAGACAGGAGAAGATTTGAGAGGAAATTAACAACTTGATAGGCTGGAAAGTAAGAAAGGGCCTAGCCTTGTGGATGTTAAAGAGATGGGGAAAGAGAGGGATGCAGGGGAGTAGGGATAGAGGAGGTGAGAAAGGAAAGGACTTCAGTCTTTGAAGAATTAAGTACAAGATAGTTTTCGGGCATCCAATAATTGATGACTAGGAGACATGAGGTTACAGTGGAGTGAATAGCAGGTGGTAGGAGGAAAGAGATACAGCTGGGTGTTGTCAACAAATAGGCGGTGAGACAACCCAAAGGAAGCAATAATTGAGGCAAGGGGAGAAGTGTAAAGGGAAAAAAGGAAGGAAACTTGGGGCACACCTTAGTAAAGGGGAAAAGAAGAAGAGGATTTATCAGCCCAAGTAACAGAGTAAGTTCCATTAGACTGGTAAGATTTGAACCAGAGAAGCACAGAACCAGAAAATCCATAAGCAAAAAGAGAAAAAAGAATCAAAGAGTGGTCGAAAGTGGCAGACATATCAACGTGAATAAAAAAGAGTGCTGTGGATAACGTGCAGAGAGACGCGAGTCACAGACAGAGAGCAATGCAGTCTCTGTGAAGTGGCGGGAGCAGAAACCAGATTGAAAGTGAAGGAAGAAGTATGAAGTTGGCAGAGACAAAAGGAGAGATCTGAGAGTAAACAAGATGCTCCAAGAGCGAATAGAGATAGGGAAGAGAGGATATTGGCCAAAGGTTGTAGGGAAGAGGAAGCTTGAGGGAAGGCTTTTTTAGGATTGGAACAATATTGGCATGCTTGAATGATGTGAGAAAAGTAGAAGCAACATGGGAGATATCAAAAAGAGTGTTAAGCTAAAGCAATAAGGATGGGTAGACCTTGGATATTAGGGATGAAGGAATGGAGTCAGAAGGAGCAGAAGTATGATGAGTCATGGACAACAGAAGCACAGGGTCAGAGATGGAAACTGGAAGAAAAGGTGACATAGAAGTAGCTTGAGGAGAAATGGGGGTATTAGGAGTAGAGGAAGGAACAATAGCAGAGCACAGAAGGGACACCTCAGAGGTAAAGTAGGAAGCAAGGTTGCTAGCCAAGACAGAAAAGATAAGAGTAAGGTTAGGAGGAAAAGGTGAAAGTATACGAGATGAGGTTTGGAAGAGACAGCAAGGATGACGTGGGTAAGAGTTAAGAAGGTCAGAATAGAAGGAACGCTTAGCAGTGAGAAGGATAATATCATAAGATGAATGAAAGAAAGACAGTGAAGAAGAGTTTGAGTCCAGGTGTGACTTACGCCAGCCACGTTCTAGGAAGTGAAGGGTTTGTCGAATGGAGCGAAGTTGCTGCTTAAGCCATGGTTGAGGTTGGGGCGCAGAAGGTGATCAGGTGCCTAAAGTTTTAGGCTGCTTAACTGGGATACTGGGTGCAGCTTGTTATCTTTAATGCCTCATGATGAAATGATGACCAAAAGCAGTTAATTAGATAATGCCTTCAGGTTAGTAATAGTGCCACTGGTCTATAAAAAAGACCCCAAAGAGCTGGAACACTCTTCTGCACTTGCCACACCAGGGAACTATACAAAGTTATTCTCTGGAACACCGTCACCACACAAATGCAGCATACACAAGAATACATTGTCAAATGCACCAAAATTAAAGTTAGGGCAATTCACTTATACCTACAGTAAGGGATTGTAAGGATATTTGGCGTGTTACAGTACAGAGTACAGCACTACTGCACAGGTAGCAAACAGCACAGAGTACAGCACTACTACACAGGTAGCAAACAGCACAGAGTACAGCACTACTGCACAGGTAGCAATTTTTTTTTCGCAGCACCACCACAAGGGTGCGGTGCATTGCTATATGTGTTACCAGATTAACAAGGAAAGACAGGCCATTCAGTCAAAAACGATTTTAAATATAAAATGCAAATCCAGTTCCTCATTGTAAAAGCACACATTTTTACATTCAAAATGCATACTCTGCCTATATTGCTAGAGACACATTTGAAAATTAACAGCTAACCTATTAACCATTAAGCTGACTAATAAAACCTTATTTAACATAACCCACTAATAAAATGTGTTCTCCACTGCAGAATTAGGCATACTCTGAAAGCCATTTAAATGTGTGTGCAGATTTTTTTTCTTCTCTTCTCTGCCTGCTTCTCCGTGTTTTTGTGCACAGTAACTGCAGGAAGAAGGAAGTCAGATTTGCAACAATTGCAAATGTATAAGCGAAGCTATTGTTGAGAGTAGGAGGATGAGAGATGATGGATTTCATTGGGACACGTCATACAGAGAGCTATATATGGTAGTCTTGTGGTAATTTCCACTACCTTATATACGGTAGGGAGCTATGTTCAGAGAGTCTCTCTTCCCGTTGGCTCATGTACCTCCAACGAGCTATGCTACAGTCACTCACAATTATTCATACTGATTCTGACATGCACACATCTGTCTTAAAATGACCATTGCACTGTTTAAAAATCTCCCCACATCATCGGCATTGTAATGGTAAATAGTAAATACACCACCCGTCTGTTTTCAAATATTTTTCTGTATTATAAAAGTTGCATTTAAACACGATCTCATTCTTTACAGAAATAAATAAAATGGTACAGTAAAAGCATTGTCTATGACACACTGCAAAGAGAGTGGCGGAGAACAGAACTCAAATTGCAACATTGGTATTTGATTAAGACACGCACAGGAATCCCCTTTCCTACACTGACTGCATATTTTCGTGCACACACGGCTCCCACGCTTATGTAATTACCTTATCTGTTCAGAGTTTTCTTCAGCTGTTCTCCTTCGGAATGTGGTTCCCTTGAAGATTAACCCCAGTAAAAGGATCGCCTTTCCTTTTCAAACCGGGGTCATTGCCTGGAATTCTTAGCTTTTGCAGATAGGAATGCCTCCAACCAGGAAAAGGTCTTCCTCCCAGCTCTGCCAAATCTTGACTGTAGCAGGACGCAGGAATCTGCAGTCAGTCAGGAGTCCCACAGCCAGGTCTTCTCCCCAGTAGTGCAGAAAAATGTCTGCCTGTCTTTTTTCCCGATACTGCCCACTAAAACTTTCATCTCAGCCCTCTGTATGACGTGTCCCAATGAAATCCATCATCTCTCATCCTCCTACTCTCAACAATAGCTTCGCTTATACATTTGCAATTGTTGCAAATCTGACTTCCTTCTTCCTGCAGTTACTGTGCACAAAAACACGGAGAAGCAGGCAGAGAAGAGAAGAAAAAAAATCTGCACACACATTTAAATGGCTTTCAGAGTATGCCTAATTCTGCAGTGGAGAACACATTTTATTAGTGGGTTATGTTAAATAAGGTTTTATTAGTCAGGTTAATGGTTAATAGGTTAGCTGTTAATTTTCAAATGTGTCTCTAGCAATATAGGCAGAGTATGCATTTTGAATGTAAAAATGTGTGCTTTTACAATGAGGAACTGGATTTGCATTTTATATTTAAAATCGTTTTTTGACTGAATGGCCTGTCTTTCCTTGTTAATCTGGTAACACATATAGCAATGCACCGCACCCTTGTGGTGGTGCTGCGAAAAAAAAATTGCTACCTGTGCAGTAGTGCTGTACTCTGTGCTGTTTGCTACCTGTGTAGTAGTGCTGTACTCTGTGCTGTTTGCTACCTGTGCAGTAGTGCTGTACTCTGTACTGTAACACGCCAAATATCCTTACAGGATGCAACAGTATGTCCATGGCAGTTATGTAACATAAGGCCAGCATTTGCCTGATATCCTAGGGTAGGCTATGTGCATGCAAAGTTATATCTACTGGAATCTATTTATATATATAAAAGTCAAAATGTGTCTGTGGGTTTGTGGCGGGATCTGTGGCTTTGTGGCTTGGCAAAGCATTGTTCCTTATACAATTCCACACTGTTTCACCAATCTGCACCAATTTTTGCATAGTTACCGGTTAGGGCCCTACAGACATTACTGGCTACATGACATTTGGGCACCCCACCCCTTTCCCTGGATTTCAGCAAAAGTTACAATTTGGACCTGAGAGTCGAAAGTGAAGACAGGCATAATTCCAGAAGTTTCCAAATGTTTGCAGTATAAGGTGACATTACTTTTCCAGAAGAATTTTGCGGGTTGGTGCCAAGCGATGAAGCCATAAACCATGTTCACCGTAAAAGGAAACAAAAATGTTTGTTTCTCAACGGCTTCCGATGCGGGGAACAACCATAACATGAAACCTCTGTCACTGCACCCAGAATTAACCTTCGCATCATAAAGAAGCTCACTTTGCACCTCACTAACCGATCAGCAAAAACTCTGATCTCTACTCTGTTGCTCGGCAAACAGAACCACTGCTTGAGCCCATTTTTGGTTTTCCCAGTTATTCATGTACTCCCCATAATCCTCTGCAACCTACCCATAACCTTTCTCACCGATTATACTATCACCAAGCCACATTCATTGTTGTGCAAAAGTCTGTCTATCTTAAAGTTTAGACTCCTCATCTCTAAATCAATTCACAATCATTCCACCCCTAGCTAACTAAATTTATCTCTCTACCCTTCCTCCTGAATCTGTGTTCCTCTGCTCTCTGCCTGGCCATCATTGCCACTCTATCACTGAAAATGTTCAAGACCTGGTTTAAACACTGCCTACTAGCTGGGGAAGGGGCATTTCAAACTCCCATGCTACCCCAGCTCAAGTAAACCCCAGCCAGCCTTTCCGGGTTTTCACACAACAAATGTATCTATGAAAATGGTACCAATGTAGTTACTGGAACAAGGCCCTAAATACATACCTCATTTACATATGTTCCTTAGTCACTGTCCCTGGTCTATCTACCCACACCCTACCTCTCCACCACCATGCCTATCCTGAAAAATTGGAAATATTAAAAGCATCCTGCATAGGGAATGCCTCTGCCATCAATAAAGTATCTTCTGTATTTTATTTCTGGTCAGAATTGCATCTGTGCTAGTACAAAATGCAAATCATAATAGAAATGGTTGATGAGCGGGCAAGTGAGTTTCCATCACCCACGTAGCATTATGAGCTCATCCCTGTGCATATGAAGGCCCTGACAATCTCGTACTTCGTCGCCACTGGGTCATTCCATGGGATGAGTGACCTTATGATAGCAATCTCACAAGTAGGTCAATCAAGGTGCATATTGCAGACAATATGCTGCATTACAGGCTGTGCATAGCAATATATATTCTTGTCACCATACATGGGGAAATTCCCAGAACAGCAGTAGATTTCTGTAGCATTGTATACTTTACCTGAGAGGTGGTTGTAGAAGACTGCACACACACTAACATTCAATTAACATGCCACACAGAACAGCTATACTGCAACAGGCATTGTTGGGACTCCATCAATATTTAAGCTGCCTGCAATGTTTGTTTGTTTGTTTTATTACTTGTATTGCACATCAGACATATGGGTATTTGGGCACATTGCATAAGATTACTCACAGCTTAGTTGTACATTAAAATGCATTTACAGTTACAGTTTGGTTATACAAACTCAATAACATATTTACAATAATACATGTTTACAGTATAATTACAAGAAGGTGTCAAGACTATAGCCTGAGATTGAGGACAGTGAGAACTATAGAAGATCTGGTAGATTGTAGGCATGTGATCAGTTCAGTAGGATATCCGTAGTTTGCTTAGCAGTCAGAATCTTTGAGCAGCTTTATAAGATTGTGAAAACATTTTTGGAATGAGGGTTCTACTCTGAGGTGGGAAGGAAGTGAGTTCCAAAGCTGGGTTGCCTTAACTTGGAAGCTACTTCCTCCGACTCTGGCCAGTTCCAATCTGGGAGTCAGAAGACAATTCGTATCGGAGAGTCTAGTTATTCTTGTCCCAGGTTTAGTGACTATTCTATTCACTAGGTAGCAGGGTGCTACTTTATTTACACATTTGTGAGTGAGGGAAGCGACTTTAAGTTTAATTTTGTCGAGTGTGGACAGCCAGTTGTTAGCTCTTCTAATGTCAGAGATGTGTTCTCTCCTTGTAATTCCAAGTGCGGCTCTGAGAGCATTGTTTTGCAGGAGTTGGTGTTATGTTTGCTCGCCCCAATGTACATAGCGTTGCAATAGTCGAGCTTTGATAGTATAAGTGCTCTGGCAGGGGTAATGCACCTGTCATTAGAGAGGAAAGCTTTACCGGCTCTAATCAGTTTGCAGGAGTAAGCTGTGGCCGAAGCCAACGTGTTTACCTATTTGTTGAGAGATAGAGTGGAGTTCAAGTAGAACCCCATGGTTTTGACTTCCTTGGCGACTGGGATGATGTTATGGTCAATAATGAAGGCTGAGTATTGTGGGATGTACTGACCCACTAGGCTCTGCCCTGCGGCATCACTGTGTGCCAAAACCTAAGGAAATTGCGCTCCACCAAGCACAAAAAGATGGCTGCCAAATCTACCATGCATGTTGTCAGTGGTGGAATGGAGACCGCACTCTGAAACATGTTATTGGGCTGTCCAACATATAAAAATGGAGCACAGATGAAAAACAGTGCTTGCTGAAAGAAATCCAAAATCTGCTTTTAAATCTTTTCTTGGTTGCTAAAAAATACAGAATGCTGGTCCCAAACACCCACAAGCATCCAATCTTCTTGTTGGGTGTCCCATGCTATGGAATACAAGGAATTATTTTGCATTTGCAATATCCAGGAAAGTTGAATTGGTCACAAAAACATCCACAGCCAGTTTGCCTGCCTGGGAAAGCTGTCAAAATCTGGGTGCAGTACCAGGGGCCGCCTGTGACTGTTTCAAAAGCCTGTTTTAAAACTCTAAAAGTTGTACTATTAAGATCTAATGTCTGAAATCTAAGTGACATGTTATCAAGAGCAAACTAGGTTGTCACTATTTACACTTCATGGTTTGGAGCCTAGAATCAGTGTTCTAGATGTTTGTTTAAAATTGTAAGTTTATTTTCAACAAAGAAAAATGTAACAAATTTACTTTTAAAGTAAGCCTGACTCAGCCAAAAGTACAAAGAAAATTCCCCCACGGGGAAAGACACCTCCCTTCTGCGTCCCACCAAAAGGGCAGGAACTCACATTCAGGTGTTATTTAAGAGGGGAGGAGATTTGGGCTGCTGCTCCTGGGAGAGACAAAGGACCTTCCTGGGCTGAAAGGGTATGTAGATTAAAGTGTCAACAGTGCTCTTTGCCAGAAGAAAGTAGGCAGAGATTGATGCTGGAGCTACAAGAAATCTTGGAGGCAGAGAGAAACAGTTTTGTTGATTCACAAATGGACAAAAATCAGATTTCTAATAAGACTGATAACTTATTGTGGACAATTGTTAAAAATATAGAAACCCCGGACTTCTAAATTTAAGTTTTGGGTGCACATTTTAAGAGGTGCCAGAACTCTGTGCTATGTTCTGGGACATAACTGTAGAAATTGTGGTTTTATAACAAATGCATTGATGTCAGAAATATGAAACTTTGCACACGTATGCCCCTATGCAATGCGCACATGTGTACCAAGTTCTGACAAAATAGATATTGTATCCCGGACAAAAAGTGCAAAAAGTTGTCAAATCCAGACCAAAGATCCTACAGAGATGGGGCTTGGATGAATACTTGCTCCACAAAATATGTGATCTAGATATGCTATTGTTATCAAGTTTGTAAAATTGTAAATATGTATTATATGAAAAATAGATTTCATGTGCAAAAACAAAGGGGAGGGTTTTCCTGCCTCAAAAACCACATTGTCATGATGACAGTCTGTTTTCTTCTCCAATCAAGGGAGAGGAAAGACCCTACCCAATAGAATACCTACGGGGTGCACCTAGGATAATTCAGCATACACACCCCTTTAGTAAATACATAAATAGAGACAACTGAGGGCTCAGACAGACACATTCACCCACCAACCGATTGCTGGCGAGCCCTTTCCAAGAGATCCATCCATATTACAGACTCCAGACTCCAGAAATTTTGAAAGCAGCAAGGCCCATTTCCAAAGCTGAACCATTCTCAGGTTGGCCTTTAAAAATACAGAAAGCAGAATTTACCCCAGACCTCTAAGGGGAACCAAAAAACAGTCAACAGCCTGGCTGTGCCGTAGCTGCTTTCATGCTAAGAATTATTGCCAGAATCCAAAGATCCAACCCTGTAGAGCCATGCTGTGACAAGATAGCAGTGAACCAGAGCCCATGAGATCCAGTCCAGTCCCACCATGCGGTGTCCAGAGTGCCTTGCTGATTGCAGACCAGAGCGCCTTGCTGTCCAGTCCGGTGTGCCCAGCAGAATTCCTGTCCAATAATCTTGATTTACCTGAATCCCTGACGGTTCTGTCCAAACCTATGTAGTGATTATCCTTAGCATAGGACTGTCACTAGAATATTTACTGTCCATAGTCATCCCTATCCAAACCCATCCTCTATTATACTCAGAACTGCATTGGTGGAATATTTTTGTCTTGCCTGAACTCTCCATCTCATCCCTATTATCTTCTGTACTAGTAGTGTTAAAATCATCTTTGCGCTGATATGTTTTCTGAAGAAGGCGAGAGTCTCGGCAGGCAAAACCATCCAGAGATATCCTTGACTGGTGGCTGTGCTGTCGTGCAGTTTGCATCTTCATAGTCTACCCCTAGTGTAAAGAAACTGTGTTTGTAATTTTAAAAGCGCATTCTTGTTTTGCAATTTTGCCTCTTTCTGAAAAAACAACCTCCACCAAAACCTCCATAACTTCTTCCAAATTTATGCTAGAAACGAAATTTAAGTGTCTACTTGAAGCTAACATCCCAAGCTTTCCAATGAACCCAAAACCGCATCCTTATAGTTATTCCACAATCACGCTCACCGCACGCAGAAATGTTTGCCACACATTTTTCGTTTGGCTCAAATCTGTGGCGTGTAAAATAGCTTTTTATTGCACCCGACCTCAAAATTAAGTTTTCAACTTGCTTATCACTCTTAAATCATTGCTAGTGTTTTTTCTGAAACCATACAAAGTGGCTCTCATTAGTATTTAAATAATTTCAGTGAATTGAACCATTTTCAGTGTTTTACCCATTCATTCAAGCCAACTTTAAAACCATGTTTTACAAGTTTGCAATCATTCCTGTTTCTTTCTCTGTGTTTGCTGGGGGAAATTGGGACTGATATATCGTATTGATTTTTGCATTCCTGAAACCTGTTCTCTCTCCTTCTATTTCTTCCTATTGCATTTTGGGGTGGATTGAAGAGTGTGCAGGGGGAAAATTAATTACATTGCCATTTGATTGAACACACACAAAAGTATTATTTCTGTGCTGCCTTATTTTTCCATCATTGCTCCTTGTGATTAAAGAGATTGTTAGAGTGACATCACCCCATTGGTGATCTTTGTATACCCATTGAAATAGTGTGATATATATTATGCAATACATAAATAAATATTTTTAACTTTACAAACCAGCCTGATTCCTGATTCAGTGTGAGCGGGGGTGGGGGGTGGGGGGATTCAAAGAGAGGGATGTGATATAAGTGGTACATCGTTCAGAAATAAAATAATTTATAGACACAAATAATTAATTAAGGGTTTCAGCTGGTCCATCACACGCTAGGCATTGACTTAGGTGAAGTGCTGGGTTGAAATCACTTACAAAGATTGGGGGCTCGTTGCCGGGATTTCTGAATTAGACATACCACTTGTGACAGCTTAATACAGCGTGCTAACTAACGGGGTACATAAAACCTGTTGGACTACCACATTGTGTTAGGCTGTGAAAAGCACCCTTCAATAGGAACGCTCTAAGGAATTGGTCTGTTTGCAAAAATAAAATAACTCCTGTAAGACAGAAAGGAAATTAATATTTCCGGAATGGCGACCATAGTAGAAATTAATATGGCAAGGGAACACCTACTACACAAATTATTTGTCAGGGGTGAATGGACTGAGCAGGATCAGAATGTGTGGTTGCAGGGAATTAAGGAACAGGCCACTGCAACACGAGTAAATAAATGGCAGGATCAGGCTCCATTACATATGGCACTGAGTGAATTGTATATGGCCCCTAAGGTAAAAGAAGAGCAAAGTAAGATTGCCAAAATAGAGGCATATCTGTACCTCCACATTGGAGCAATACAGGACAAATATGCTGCAAACCTAGATCTGGCAAACAAGCAACTACAATCACTAGAAAAGGCCCAAACTGATCTGGACTCTGCAGGGCAAAGGCTACAAAAGAGCCATGAATCAGAAAATGAAACCAGGCAGTACCTGATAAAAATAAAAGAAGATATGGATATCCTGCAGCAGGAGAAGGTAGAGCAGGATACCAAATTACTGGCCCTGCAGAAAGAGTGGCAAGAAAGTTTGGACTCTCTACTACAGTGCCAGAAAAAGCTGTAACAGCAAATACATTTTACTAGAGCATGCGCAGAGCAGGTAGTCACCCTGCAAAACCGCCTAGACCAAGAAAAAGAAGAAAATAATAAATTGATCCTCAAAGACCTTGACACACAGACAGAATTTGATGGAGAGCGCCAGAAAGATGGTGCGCTCCAAAGACAGAGAGACGACCTGGCTGCACAGAGGGATACTCTCATTCAGGAAAGGGACCCCTTAGGAGAGGAGGTCAGTTATTTAAAAGATAAAATGGAAGAATATCACCTGGCCCTCCAGGGACTGGGTGAGCTCCAAAAAGATTACACAAAACTGTTAGAGCATTCCAGGCGGATGGAAGATGCTCTGGCAGAGAGGGACCAGGCAAGTAAGGACAGGACTCAGGATGTAACCCTCCTGCAGCAAAAATTGGCTCAATATTCTAAAGTTATACAGGAAGCACATAGAGGCAATGAGGCTATCTGTGTGACAAATGGCAGGCTCCACAGACAGGTAGCTATGCAGGAACAACTGATTGAGACTAGCAAGGCCCTGATAAAGGAACAGAAAGGTCAGCTTCTGGCATGGAAACAGGGAGCAGGGGCTGAGAGAGGTCCGCTGGGAAAGGGAAACACCTGAGCATAACCTCAGGAACCATAGTATCAGAGGCCTTCATCTCTTCCACTCCATGGACTCTGCCACCCCCATGTCCACTGGCGCACATGAGCCAAAGGCCACAGGGATGGCAGACTTCAATACAATGAGGAATATGGGGCTCATAGATCAGCACCTCCCAGGAATGGTTCATTGGGCATCTGGGTATGGGTTCCCAAGTGCTAGGGCCATATTCTCTGATCAGGGAGACTCCAATGAGGGGAGGGTCAGAGAAATGATCCTCAAAAATACTATTTACCCAGAGACAGATGGTAAAATTTAGTGGGGAACTCCGTGGGAGTAGGCCCACTAAGGACAGTGGGGGTGGGAGGGTACTCAGCAAATCCTGGGAGCAAGGAGGAATCAGAAGACTCCTCTGAGTGCCACAGGACTCAAGAAACTAAGCCCCCACATTCTGCCAGCCATTCCCAAGCTCGCAGAATCTGGGATAGCCTAGGTGACCATACTGGCACCTCTGGTAGCAGTGCCTCTGAGTCAGAAGATGAGTGGACCAGGGTCACCCAAACCAAAAAAGCCAACAAGGTCAAGAGGGCCTTGCTCAAGGATCCCCTAAAACAAATTAAGGCCATTAGGAGTGTCATCGCGCCCTATCATAAGAATGTGAAATATTCGGTTTGGGAGCACTTTGAACAAATGATGGAGACTTTCCATTTGAAGGACAACCAAAGCTGTGTTCAATATGTGAAATGGACCTTCTCTCCCGATTACTCCAGCTTCTTTGCGGCGCTGGAGGACCAGAATCATTCTAGATGGTCCACCCATTTGGGCAGCCATCTTGAAGCATTTATCTGTGCACAGGAATCCTCAGGAGGCTCGCAAGGCAGCCTACAACTTGCAATGTGGGGAAGATCAGGCCCCACAAGAATTTCTTCAAGAATTAAAGCGTGCCTTTGTGTAGACCACCAGAAGGGTGCGCACTGACAGCAAAGAGTTTGTAAATACTTTCTTCCACGCTCTCCCCAAGTACATCATGACCCAGCTAGTGAGAGATTTTCACAAGAAAAGATCACTAGACTGGGTCATTGAACAAGCCACACGCATTGATGAGGTGCAAAAGCCAGTGGAAAACAAAAATAATCCAAAAATCCCCAAAACAACCAACACCCCTGCTGCTGCCAAAGTGGCAGAGGTGAAGGTTGCCCCCATTTTAGATTTGGAGATGGGGGGCCTAAAAACCTGCCTGCACAGAATCAAAGCAACCTCAAACCTAGAAAGCCCTCGGGCCAATCACAAACAGGGAGCCAGGGAGGCAACCCCACAAATGGGACCCCTGACTTCCCTGACTACATCAGCCCACGCTACAGGGCAAAAGACCCATCCTGGGTTATGTGTGGACTCCTCCAGCCGAAGGGGGGATCCAACCAGACAGCAGCTAACCCAGGTAACTTCCCTCCCCACTTCCCCCAGGAGGGCGGTAATCCCCCAAATACTGGACATATTGTCTTCCCAAGGTACCCACAAAACTTTAACCCCCAAAACAATCTATCCCTCTTTCCCCACTTTCCTGAGCGCAGGCAGCCAAATCAGGGAGAGGGGAGGCCAAGGGTGGAGGGGTACCCAAATTTTCCTAACCCAGGGTATTTTGGGAGAAGGGATAGCTACCCTTCCCGGGATCAGCCCAGGGGAGACATGAGGACCCCGTACCAGCCAGAGCCGGTGTCCCAACTAGAGTGCCAGGTCCAAAACATGGCACAGGATCTGGGTCGCATGCTGAGGGCTCAACAGAACCCTCAGATGAGCATGGCGGCTCAGAATGCCTCAAATCCAGGACCTGGTGCTCCAGAGCAATGACGGGGAAGAACCCCAACAACCCACCGGTTCCCAGGGAGGAGGCACAAGGGGAAGGGGGGTGTAAAGCCTTAGAGGAAGCTTCCTTCCCCACTTGTAAAAAGCCCCTGGAAACCCAGTAACCGGAACCAAAATCTCCTGCCCCCAAAAGTCTGCCACCCAAGGAGCAGAGGGGGGGTAGGAGAAATAAAGAGCCCAAAAAGACCCATTTTGAGGAGGAGGTACAAGTCTTCCAGTTTGAAGGAGAGGGATCCTCAGAGGATCCTGGGAAAATGATCTTCTCCTTCAGAGATAGGGGAACTCCTCCCAAAGAAAATTGGGTCCCAGAGGATCCAAATCCAGACTGGGTAGATGTGGGGACTGAGTTAGCACCACCCATCATCCAACCCCAGAATCATCAGCATGAAAATCCTGTGGTTCAAACCCATCCTGGTGACTGCCTCCAAAAAGGGGGGGCAGCCCAGAACCAGAACCAGGGGAACCCAAAACGTCTCGCATATCTAGCTGTCACCTTTTTCTTTCAGGTTCCCAAGACACCAAACAGAATCCTGCCCAAATCTCCTTTCTGTCAGTGTCCAAAACCAAGAAACTAACCCACCAGTTGTCCAAAAATGTACATTATCTTTGCCCCCTTGAGGAAAAGAAGGGAAGATTCTATGCCCCGGTCCAAATACAGGGGCAGTGTGCAATTTTGGCACTGGTGGATACTGGATCCCAAGCTACCCTTCTGTCAAAAAGGGCCTTTGATCAATTGAATTCGGGAAGGGGGGAGAAATATCAAATTCCTCTCAACCCTCTTCCTGGACAACTTCAGAACTTCGACGGGAAGGAAATTCCCATTGAGGGGACGGCGGATATGGATATTAAAATTGGGCGACACAAGGTGATGCACCGGGTCATAGTTGTGACTCCAGAGGTTACCCCTTGTTTACTTGGGAATGACATCCTACGAAGATTGTCACACGTAATAGATTGTATAAACAAGGTCCTCTGGACCCAGACTAAACGAGCACTAAAATTGAAACCGAGTGTCAACCATGTTAGTTTAAACGGCACATACCACATGGTTGAACAAAAATCTGACCAAGTAGAAGTTCACTTCCAGAATAATCAAATCCCAGACTTGGCAGTAATTGCAGTAGGACAACAAACTGGTAATGGTGAGTCCTCTCTATTTCTGAAAATCAGACTCCCTTCCAGTCTAAGGTGGCATTCCACACTGGAAGGAAACACTCTGAAATTCTTTACCTATTCACAATCAGAAAATCCCACGCCTATAGTCCAGAATGATGAGAAATCAGCTAAAAGCCTGGCTGATATTAAGAAAATTGGAGAGCAGTTCTTCATCCCTATTCAGTTAAATGAAGGGAAGGACTCTGTTCTTGCCCGAGTGTGTGTGAACAACGGTAATAGCTTCATCAGCGAAGCCATGTTCCGCAAACTCCCAAAAGATCCAGCCATTCCCACATTTAAACTGATAGACAAATGGGAAATTGACCTGGAAACACCCAATTCCAAACATCTCCTGCCTAGCAGGTGTAAGCTCAGAATTTCCATAAACTTCAAAGCTTGGTCCCAACTACCGGGTAATCCCATGGTCTTTGAGGACCCAGAGAAAGCATTTAGGTCAGCTCAACTGCTGCCTTATGCAGTTGAAATTCAGATTGGAGAGGAAGTCACCATCCCAGAAAGGACCCGACAATTCTCCCTGGAAGTGAAAGTTAAAAGAGGACAGAAATTTAAAAACCCTGACGCTTATATCCATCTTAATGCTTACTTCCAACAGCAAGGGTTGGGGGTAAACATAACACCACTACTCAACATAGAACATGACACCGTTCCAATAGAGGTGGATAACAGCGACTTAAAGAGTATCATTCTAGCCACAGGCACCATTATTGGAATGGCGGTTGATGACCAACATTTTTCCATAGATTTAGGTAAAGAACTGTTAGGACCAATCCCCGAGGACTGTTTTGACAGTGATAGTGATGATGACGCAACACCAGACAGGATCTTCACCTGGCATCGGGGGAATTTCCTGGTGTACACTTCCTGCCCTTATGGTAAGGAAGATGTGACCTGTGACTTTAGGAGGGATGAGGTGATCTTCCATGTCCGCGAGGACTGCCTTCACAACCTGAAGCCACCAGTCCAAATCAGCACTTTGACCAGGGACTTCTCCACCCAGCTGGAGGAGGCCACTGAGATAGCAAAACCGGAAGTCTTTCCTGGTTTCAGGCAGATGGTTGAAGAGAGAGTCAATCTAGTTGATGCCTGTGAGACTCTGGAGCAGAAGCAACAATTGAAACAAGTTTTCTTAGGTTTCATTTTAAAGATCTCTTTGCGATGGACTCATATGACTGTGGTCGCACCGACATCCACGCAACAACAATTCCCACGGACACTGGCATGAATCCAGTGTTTGTGAAGCAATATCGCTTGCCTCTCGCATCAATGGAGTCCCTTACTGAAATAATTAAGAACCTTGAGTCCCGTGGGATAATTCGTCCAGTCCACAGCACCTTCAATAATCTGGTGTTGGGGATTTTTAAGCCAAACAGCCAGTGGAGACTCTGCGCCGACCTTAAGGAGCTCAACAAACTGGTCCATACTTCCCGATGGCCTCTTCCCTACATTGGCCAAGGGCTTGCCCAGATCCAGAGGTCACAGGTAGTCACTGCAATAGACCTGACCAATGGTTACTGGACTGTACCTGTCAGTAGGGAGGGCCATTACTAGCTGGCTTTCACCTCCGGGGGGCAGCAGTACACATGGACCCAGACTCCCTTCGGATACATCAACTCCGGCAATTAATTCAACATTTTTCTACACAAGGCCATGCCCGACCTGGGTGAAAGGGGTAACCTGGCCTATGTAGATGATGTTTGAGTCAAAAGCTCAACTGTGGAAGAACACATAGCGGAGATCTGTTATGTTCTGACAAAGTTGAGGGAAGCCGGAGCAAAACTTTCCTTTCAAAAGGCACAGTGGTGCAGAACCCGTGTCAATTTCTTGGGGCATGAGAAAAGCATGACAAGGTCAATAAAGTAATCGCCTTTGCAAGTAAAAAATTCAACGATTGTGAGAAGGCACTCCTGGCAACGGTGTGGGCATTGAAGAAATACTGCCCGATTATCCAGGGGGAACACATCATAGCAGAGACTCCACACCAGCCTCTGCAATATCTCCAAAGTGACAGAATCCAGGCCAGAAATGTGAGTAATTCACAAATTACTTCCTGGATTCTGTCAATGCAAGGCTTTCCTGTGGAGGTCAGATATGGGCAAAACAAGAAGAGTCCCCTCGCGCAAGGTTTGGCTGACTTGCATGATTGTGCCAGAGAAAACTGTCTCGAGGACAAAAGTTTTAAAATCAAGGACAACATGGAGGCATGATATGATATGATATGATATGATATGGAATTTATAACGCGCCCATACATACCTTAATTCCCCACACAAATTCTATGAAGAAGACAAGTGTGAGGGAATGCCCACTGTCTATGTGGATGGATGCTCCTACCATGTTGACAACAATGGGGAAATAGAACATGTGACCGGCGTAGGGAATGCATGGGTGAATGATGCCCCAGTTCCCTCTGCTGGGTACAAGATCGGTCCCCGAAGTAGTCAAGTGGCAGAGTTGATGGCTGTGCATCAAGCCACCCTCACTGCTGCCCAACACCAACTCCACAAACTGGTCATAATCACAGATTCGGATTATGTACGGAACGGGTTCGTGGAGCACCTAGTTAACTGGAAAACCAGTGGCATGGAATGTGCTAATAATAAACCATTGAAACATAGAAAATGAATCCAAAATATTGATGAGCTGGTCACCTCGAATGGGATGACCATGTACTGGAAAAAAGATCAAGGGTCATTCTAAAGTAGAGGGACCAGACAAAACTGGAAATGACCTAGCTGCTCAGCTGGCCAAAACTGGAGCCATCCAAGGGGATCTACTTGAGATTGAGTCCCTGTTGGGTGAAATCCATGTCACTGCTATCACTAGGTCCCAGCCAAATGCTCACAAGGAACTCTCAACTGCACAATGGAGTAAGGAGACCCCAGATGCTGATTTGATTACGGCTCAAAAGGGGATCCAATAATTGGTAGGTTTTATCAACACATTGAGGACCCTGAGCACTTTCCCCTGACGGATACCGATTACATTGGTAAGGAGGACCTCAGAGTGTTGATGAAATGTCAAAAAATGTTCCGAATCCAAGACGGTTTGTTGGTAAGGAGATCCCTAGCTGGCCATGATCAGTGGGTGGTCCCTACCTCATTCCAAAGCCTGATGCTAAGTCACGCCCATGATGCGGCCACAGCCGGTCATAGGGGGTTTCATACAACACTTGAAATCTTAAGAGAGGTTGCATACTGGCCACACATGGGGCAGGACCTCGACCAATACTTGAAGGGGTGTCTTGTGTGTGCACAATTTCAGCCAACCTCCCTCACACACCGTGGACCTCTCCAAAATAGGGGGATGACACTGCCTTGGTCAGATTTACAAGTCAATTTTATCGGGCCCGTGATTCGCTCCTCTAGGGGGAACAAGTACATGTTGACCGTGACATGCTTGTTCACTAAATGAGTGGAATGTCTCCCGGCCCCAAACTGCAAGGCAGAAACAGCAGCTGCCCTGATGATCAACAACATCTTCTCATGTTGTGGACTACCCTAAAGGATCGGGTCATACCGATGTAGCCACTTCACTAGTGAAGTGATGACAAAGATGTGGAGATACTTGGGGTCAAAAGGAAACTACACATTACCTACCGGCAGCCTCTAGTGGTGCAGTAGAGAGATACAACAAGACAATTGTGAGCACATTAAAAAGGTTTGTGGCAGATTCTGGGTGACATTCGATTACCTCTTGTCCTGATGGCCATCAGATCTACCCATTCATCTGCAACAAAAATGTCACCGTTTGAGCTGATGACTGGACGAAGAATGGTGCTTCCCCAGCATCTGCTCTACAGAACCCAAGAGCAGACTTTGATAAATGCCTCCACAACTCAAGTATGTTGAAAATCTGAGAAAACACCTTCAACATGCTTTTGCCTATGCTCAGCGGAATCTAGAAAGATCTGCAGATAGTATGAAGACCCACTATGACCTTAAGACTACTAGAAAAGAATACCAAGTAGGAGACCAGGTCTACTTATACAATTTCCAAAGGAACCAGGCCAAATAGGGCACATTTCTGCCTAGCTGGAGGGGTCTTTTTGAAATTTTAGACAAAATCTCACCAGTTGCCTACAAAATCTGCATCCCCAAAGGCAGTTTGGTGGAGGGGGAAGATAAGTGGGTCCACATCAACCAACTGAAGTGTTGCACTCCTAAGCACACTCTGCAGCAACTAGAGGATTAATCTGGAAACCCAGAGGGGGTCATTCCAGACCCGTAGAATTCCAACTATAAAATAATATTCCATCTGTCATAATTAGTAATAATTGCAAATAGAAAAACATGTCCTTATTTATCAAATGTAGGTGTCTGCCCCACTACATGAATCATGGTGGGGAAATGTCTACAAATATGCTCTGTTTTGTCATCCTAGAATTTGAAACCATGGATCCTAAGTATCAAGGAGGACCACTCAGGGACCGGAAGGAAGATCCAAGGGGCCCAGGGTATCGCTCCATTCTCTCATTCGGAACTGGCGAGGAGAGGAGAACCTGTCGATCCACCACTGATGGGAGAAGCAGACACCTTTTTCCACTTGGACCAATACAAAAAGAAAACGGAACATCCCACATCCCAATCTCCCTACTTCCCCTTGACGGGCGGTCAAAAGTCAAGTCGCGAGGGAGGCTTGTGGGATGTATCGACTCATTAGGCTCTGCCCTGTGGCATGAATGTCTGCTGGTGGCACCAGAATCAGCAAAATGGCTGTGAAAATCCCATGTGCACCAAAACCTAAGGAAATTGTGCTCCATCAAGCACAAAAAGATGGCTGCCAAATCTACCATGCATGTTGTCAGTGGTGGAATGCAGACCGCACTCTGAAACATGTCATTGGGCTGTCCAACATGTAAAAATGGAGCACAGATGAAAATCAGTGCTTGCTGAAAGAAATCCGAAATCTGCTTTTAAATCTTTTCTTGGTTGCTAAAAAATACAGAATGCTGGTCCCAAACACCCGCAAACATCCAATCCTCTTGTTGGGTATCTCATGCCATGGAATACAAGGAATTATTGTGCATTTTCAATATCCAGGAAAGTTGAATTGGTCACAAAAACATCCACAGCCAGTTTGCCTGCCTGGGAAAGCTGTCAAAATCTGGGCACAGTACCAGCGACCGCCTGTGACTGTTTCAAAAGCCTGTTTTAAAACTGTAAAAGTTGTACTATTAAGATCTAATGTCTCAAACCTAAGTGACTTGTTATCAAGAGCAAACTAGGTTGTCACTATTTAAACTTCATGGTTTAGAGCCTAGAATCAGTGTTCTAGGTGTTTGTTTAAAATTGTAAGTCTATTTTCAACAAAGAAAAATATAACAAATGCACTTTTAAAATAAGCCTGATTCAGCCAAAACTACAAAGAAACTTCCCCCACTGGGAAAGACACCTCCCTTCTGCTTCCCACCAAAAGGGCAAGAACTCACATTCAGGTGTTGATTAAGAGGGGAGGAGATTTGGTCTGCTGCTCCTGGGAGAGACAAAGGGCCTTCCTAGGCTGAAAGGGTATGCAGATTAAAGTGTCAACAGTTCTCTCTGCCAGAAGAAAGTTGACAGAGATTGCTGCTGGAGCTACAAGAAACCTTGGAGGCGGAGAGAGACAGTTTTGTTGATTCACAAATGGACAAAAATCAGATTTCTAATAAGACTTATCATTTATTGTGGACAATTGTTAAAAATATAGAAACCCCAGACTTCTGAATCTAAATTTTGGGTGCACATTTTAAGAGGTGCCAGAATTCTGTGCTATGTTCTGGGACATAACTGTAGAAATTGTGGTTTTATAGCAAGTGCAATGATGTCAGAAATATGAAACTTTGCACACGTATTCCCCTATGCTTTGCGCACATGTGTACCAAGTTCGGACAAAATAGATATTGTATCCTGGACAAAAAGTGCAAAAAGTGCAAAAAGTTGTCAAATACAGACCAAAGATCCTACAGAGACAGGGCTTGGATGAATACTTGTTCCACGAAATATGCGATCTAGATATGCTATTGTTATCAAGTTTGTAAAATTGTAAATGTGTATTATATGAAAAATAGATTTCATGTGCAAAAACAAAGGGGAGGGTTTTCCTGCCTCATAAATCACATCGTCATGATGACAGTCTGTTTTCTTCTCCAATCAAGGGAGAGGAAAGACCCTACACCAATAGGGGGTGCACCTAGGATAATTCAGCATACCCACCCCTTTAGTAAATACATAAATAGAGACAGCTGAGGGCTCAGACAGACACATTCACCCACCAACCGATTGCTGGCGGAGCCCTTTCTAAGAGATACATCCATATTACAGACTCCAGACTCCAGAAACTTTGAAAGCAGAAAGGCCCATTTCCAAAGCTGAACCATTCTCAGCTTGGCCTTTAAAAATCCAGAAACCAGAATTTACCCCAGACCTCTAAGGGGAACCAAAGAAGAGCCTGACTGTGCCGTAGCTTCTTTCCTGCTAAGAATTATTGCCAGAATCCAAAGATCCAACCCAGTAGAGCTGTGCTTTGATAGCGATGAACAGAGCCTGTGAGATCCAGTCCAGTCCCACCGTGCGGTGTCCAAAGCGCCTTGCTGATTGCAGACCAGAGCGCCTTGCTGTCCAGTCCGGTGTGCCCAGCAGAATTCCTGTCCAGAAATCTTGACTGACCTGAATCCCTGTCGGTTCTTTACAAACCTATGTAGTGAGTATCCTTAGCATAGGACTGTCACTAGAATATTTACTGTCCATAGTCATCCCTATCGTAACCCATCCTCTTTTATACTCAGAACTGCATTGGTGGAAAATATTTGTCTTGCCTGAACTCTCCATCTCATCCCTATTATCTTCTGTACAAGTAGTGTTAAAATCATCTTTGCGCTGATTCAAGGTTTCTGAGTAAAAAAATATACATTTATTTACACCATCAGTTATAAAACAGTTCACTAATGTAAAGCAGCAGAAAATCACAATCTTAATATACTACACACCACCCAATTAATTCTGGACAAGTTAAGCTCAAAATGAATTGTGAGCAAAATGGCACCCCAGCAATTCAAAAAGGGAGGGAAAGACAAGGTTATTCAAAATCAAGCAGCAGGGCAATCTAGAAAAGGCTTACTACAACTAGGATTCAAATCAATAGGCCTGGGCCAATGTTAATGGTTGAGTGTCTTTGCAGGGAATCACACAGTACAGAGTAGTTTGCGGTTAAGTCTTTGCCAAGAGTTTGAATCGAACTTGGTCGGAAGAAAAGTTATTTAAAAGAGTAGAGAAGGACAAGTCCTCGGTTTAGCGAAATATTTAAAACACTTTCACCACGGTCGGACGGAAAGAACGACCGGATTTGAACAGTACCTTAGTAGAAGAAGAATGCTGTAGCTGAGGCAGAAGTTCCTGGCAGGCAGTTCCTGCAGGCTCACAGTTCCTGAAGCGACTGTCGAACTGACAAGAAGCAGGCACACTGGAGGGTCCTGCACTGCTCAGGGAAGAAACCAGCAGCAGAGCAAAGGGACGAATAAAAGGTGCGCTCCTCAAAACCCAAACAGGGTCCGGTTCTCCTGGCTATCCGGTTCACTGCAGCAATTCACAGCAAATTCGACCAGGAGAGGGAGGTCTTGCTTGGTGTTTGGCAAACTCGTTGGTCCCACCAGCTCAAGGGGAGAAGATTCCTTGCAGATCTTCCCTGTTGTTGAAGTTTCAGGCAATTCAGACCCGCATCAGTGCTTCACCGGGAGGTTCAGTAGTTGTAGTAGTCCTCTTCCTTCAGCTTCTCTATGGTTCTCTTGATCCAGTGGCGACTCTGCCTTCCAAGTCCCAGAGACTTGCTTTTTATGCAGTTTTCCCTCATTTACACAGCCTGGCTGTCAATCACAGAGCAGGCTGGCTGTCCTGGCAGGACAGTCACCTAGCCAATCAAACAAGAGTGTGACTTGGGACTCCAAGGAGACCGTGTGCAGGGAGTCTCAAACCCCTCCCTCACATCCTGTCCACCCAGACACTCAGGCACCTAAGGAGGGCTTCTGTGCAGAAGCCCGCCAAAGGACAGCAAACAAAGGAACCAAACCTGGTTTGGCGCGCAGAGTAAAACATGAGAAAGACCTTTACAAACAGAAATGGTGAATAAACCCAACTGAAACCAAATAAAATTAAATGGGGTCAAGCGAGATATAGTTCGACGCTACCACCATTGCCTTTAACAGAACCAAGGCTATTTTCATAGTCCGCGGCAGGATAAAAAAAATGGTAGATACCACTGCCACCAGCCAAATCTTAGAGAAAGGGTAACGAAATAATGTTCCATGAGAAACACACAAAAAGGGATAACTATTAACTCCTTCCAGTACTCTATGGAAAATAGTTTGTACTGTGTCTGTGATTTTTAAAAAGACTAGTAAAGTCAATGGCAACTTTACATGTTCTGGGAGACAGTAGTCATTCCCAGAAAATGGAGTTTAAAGTGGGATGTCTAAAAGACAACCCTGTATCACTGCACTAAAGGTGCTGTGTGACACACAGTAAAAAGATGATGCCTATGGAGTAGGTGCGACTCCACAGTCTATGAACACAAAAATGTACAACACATAGCGTAAAACACATGTAAGAGTGGGAAAAAAGGCTCACACTCTTACCAGGTGAAAAAATATATCCTAGAAATCCAGCAAAGCTGCTGAGGGACTCAGTAGGTAAGGGAAATTAGCCATTCTGGAGAATTCTCCTTAACATCAGCAATAAATGATTTGTTGGTGTAGGCTGATGAGGAGGCGATAGCGTTCACTTGACGGGACATGGAAAGGGTGCCATTGAAGTGACCTGAAAGGCCTTGTATTGATCATCAAGATTTCTTAGAGATGTGGGTGGTCTGACAAGCAAGATTTCGGTTTTGTCACCATTTAGACACAGGTGGTGTGCCGCCATCCATGGCTTGATCATGGAGTAGTAAAGTTGAGGGTGTTGGAATCGTCTACATAATTGCCTTTTTTTTATTTCTGCGAATGCTTTTGGGGATCAAGATGTTGTTAATTTGATTATATGATTCACAGGGAGAGTGTTTTCTTCCCTATTAATCTGAAGCTTATCAACAACCAAAGTCTATGATTACATACATTTGAAGGTTTGAGGTCACGCGGATGACACAGCTTTTCTTTTAGTTTGTTTCTGGTGTACGCCACATTAAATGGCCCCAGGATTTCTACAGCACCATGGCTGTGATGATGTAATTGCACAGTTATGAGCTCATTTTGAGCTTGCCGTACCCTAAACAAAATGTGTAAAAGCCTTTTATAAGTTGTTTGTACATTTAGTTTACGGTATGGCTCATTTTCCTTGATTTGTATGGTGACGAGGAGGGACCAAAGGCAACTTAGGTTTCCACTACTCCCTTCCTCTCTGCCATACAAATAGTCCAGCATTTGCGCCAGCCTTACAATCCATCCTACATGTATGTATACAATGGTTTGTGATGCTATGGCTTGAACCAGGAGAATCTTTATCTTTCCCATCTGAGTTCCTAAATGCATTTGCCTATCCAAATTATTTGGCATACTGTATGTCTGATATGCAGGTGGAAACATACATGATGCATGTGTTGGTGCATGAGAGATGGTATTCACAGAGGCATCCCAGTTATGCACACCTCATGTGATTTTCAAATCTGAAAGGATGCCACAATGATGGTATGCTGGATACCTCTGAGAATATCATTGCAGTAGTATTGTATGTTCAGGCACATCTGTCTTATCCATCTTCACCATCCGGTATGCCTATTTCCACCATTTTGGAAAATCGTGCCCAGGGTATGAAGCTGAGTGTTGATCAATGAGATAACCAGACATAAATGAGCTTTTGCAGGTGTTTAAATAACCAAGAACAGAAAAGGGCACCCACTTCAGGCACAGAAAATGTCTTCTTCTCGAGGAGAAAAACTGGAAAATACATGTTGGATGATTTCTCCTTAGTTTGAAAAAAGTAGATAGTATGCCACTCCCTTTAGAACCAAACACACCGAAAAGCGAGGTCCACCAGTCTGCCAATCTATGGGGAATGGTTGTCATTTCACAGTTTGAGGTTGTTTGATCACTCCTTATCATTAGTCTGCTTGGTGTCATCTTCTTCCTTACCAAGTACAATTAAGAGATTTCAAGGGCCACTCCTGGATATGCCTCATATGAGGGTGACAAGGTGCAGTGCAGTAAGATAGTCATGGGCAGTCTTGCCAGTCTAATGCCCTGCTTTGGGCAGGTTGAATTGGTGTCATAGTGAAGGATTCCACTACAGGTTGTGATTTTCACTAACCCCTCCCTAATCTTCCCTTCTGTCTAACCTCCTCAGTGTTCATTGTCAGTCCCCTCTCATTGATTTTCTCTTCTATTTTACTCATGATCTCCTTCCTTGCGCTTAACTCCTGACACCTCTTGATGCTTTCAGTGTGTTCATACCCCCCCACTCGTCCATTAGATGTAGGGCATATTGGCAGAACCACCCCTCTCTGTCTCCGTCTGTCTGAACTTCTCCTCTGACCTTCTCCACCCAGAATTTCTTCTGTGTCTTTTACCTCAGCGTCCTCCACATATTCTTCCTCCTCCTTCCTCATTGGCCTTTTCCTTGGATGTCTTCATCCTTTCCTATTTTCCGGATGTAGCATTATCAACTTGCTTGACTTTAACTGTTCTTTCCTAGCTCCACTTAATAGATCATTCCACATGTGTCCTCTTTCTCTTTCTGTTTCTCCTGTGATGTTCCTCTTTGGTTCGAGACACAGAATCTGAGGCTTCTCCTCTCACCACTTCTGTGTTCTCAATCTGTCCAACCTCTGGGGCCTTCCTCTCTCCATCTACTGCAAAACCTTCTCCCCAATCTCTTAGTTATCTCTCTCCCTATCCGCTGGGTGACCTCTCTCCCCATCCTATGGGGTATAGCTCTTCCCAACCTCTAGGTTATAGCACTGCCCATCCCCAGGGCTATTGCTCTCCCTAAGCTCTAGAGTATCCCTCTCCCCAACCTGTGAGATATCTTTCTCCGCAACCTCTGAGGAATATCTCTTCCCAATCTCTGGGGTATTTCTCTCCTCCACCTTCCTCTGATGTATTCCCCTCCTTCCTGCTTCCAAACTACATTGTCAACTCTTCTCCCACATTTCTCCTCTCCCAGGTGTCTCCTCTCCCCTCTTACAGCCACCTACAAACACTTTCTTCTTCTCATCCACCATGTTCCCTCAGCTGGTCTCCACTCACTCCAAACAACCACAGTGCCTGGATACCTGTCTGGTTTGTCCTCTCCCTATGCACTGCCAACCCCGAATCCAGGGTAGATCTTAGGGTGATAGGCTACAGTTAAGTCTGGACACTGGACCAGTGATTGGTCTGGGTTTCTGCTTGGGCGGCTTGCTTTGACAGCTCAACTTTCTGGCCCTTCTCTGTGTGGCTAAAACCTCTTTCTGGAAGTGCGCCATCTTGAATTTTTGCAGTATAAATGACCTTTGAGGAAGTATCTCAAGATTAGAGGCACCTGCCCATTCTTGATTACAGCTTCCTGAAGCCACACAGTAATATATGTTAAAACAGACCTTTTGAGTTTGCAAGAGCCTATGTCTGTGAAAATCTTTGTTTCTGTGGGGACACGTGGGCTACCAACTGGAGATTTTGATTTTGAGATTCTCAGATCGGTATGGTGGGCGTCTCTGCTGGTATTTGTTCTAATTTCTCAAAAATTCTACAGACGGCATAAGCCATCCTAAATGGGCCATGTAGTTAACCTTGTGCCTGCTGAGCTCACATGTAAAGGTGGGGAAGACCACGGGATCCTCACCACAGTGCACCCAAATGCCAACCTCTAGAATAAAGAAGGGCATTTGATCACATCCCTTGCCCACTTTCACCTCAAATCTCTCTGGTAGTGATTACCTGGGGGTTTTCAATGGTCAATTCTTGGGGTCCCAAGCCTGTCGAACTGAAGACATAAGGTTACTCCCATGTCATCCATGTCCTCACTGCCCCACTCTCCCTCCACTCCTGGGGTTTTACTTGGATGGCCTTTGTCCATAACAATCTTCCTGTTGTTGTCTACCCTACAACCGTTCATCTAATTGTGTAATATCTATCCCAATGTTTACCTCTTCAGGAAGCCCAGCCATTACAGCTATCTCAGCATCTAAGTGTTTGTCTTTGATCTGCAAACTGGGGTGATCTTTGGGGTAAAGCCTCTAGTCTCCATGACCACAAGTCACAGGTAGCAACTGCCCCACAAGTAACTATTCTGGTGCCAAAAAGGCAGAACTATCTGCTGCCTGCTGACTTTTTGAGTCCAGGAAGGCACTTCATCACAGTAGCTAGGTATCTGGTTAAAGAGCATTTAATGCAAGAAAACATGAACGTTCTACTGCTGGTGTCCCATTGAGGCTAGGGACATTAAGGAAAGGGTTGCTCTGCTGCCTCTGATAGATATCTTAACCACATGGAAGAGGACTTTGTCAACAACCTCATCAAGAATACTCAAAGTAGTGGGATCCCTCTTCATTTCCAACAAACTCCTAGCAGTGGAATGGTGTATTTACAAGTGTTCTGATAGAATCCAATAAGGATGGCTTCCTAAGTACGTTTCCACTATGTGAATGAAGCTATCAGATGCCTAAGTGACCAGAAAGATACTTTGGGGCAAGGCAAAGCATGAAAGGATGTGTCCAAGATGGTGTAAGCAAGTTTATGATATGATATGGCATTTATAATGCACCTATACACAAGTGTTTCAAGGCACGACGAGGTAAGGGAGGGAAACAGAGGGAGGACAGAGACAACAATCTTACTAGACCAGGGGAAAGTGAGATTGCGCAAGTGTAGGGGAGGGGGGAGGGGAAACGTGCCAGGGGAGGAGGAGGGGGGCAGTGCTGTACATGGGATCAAACAATAACAAGAAATGCGGCCAGCAGGTGGCAGGTGCAAGGGTAAGTGCAGACAGCGGATGTCCAATAAGTGCAGGTAGGGGGACTGTAGGGTTACAGATACAGACCCACGTGCAAGAGTTGCCAGGAGGCAGTGCAGGTGTGCAACTGGGTGGGCAGAGACCTGGGCCCAAAATCAGAGAGTAGCCAGGTGACCAGTGCAGTATCAGACAGGAGATCAGCAGGGCAGAGGAAGAGAGACGGCAGAAGCAAAGAGGAAGGCCTTGAGGTGCTTCTGGGAGTGGAGATGGTTCGCCTCAAGTTTCAGAGAGGCAGGGAGGCTGTTCCAGAGGGAGGCTCCAGCTGAAGAAAGAGATGTACCCCACATTCGTTGCTTGGAGAAGCGACTAATCCCGAAGGAGTTGGAGGTGGAGGAGTGGAGAGCATGAGTAGGAAGGTATATATGAAGAGAGAGTTGGAGGTATTGAGGACCGAGGCCCCAGAAGGCATTTTGGAAAATGCAGACGATCTTGAACTCAATCCCTGCAGCAACTGGGAGCCAATGAAGAGATTTCAGTGCTGGAGAGATACGATCCCTGGGCTTGAGGCCAAGGACAAGTCTTGCAGTCCTTTTCTGGATAATTTGCAGAGGGTGGAGAATAGAAGCAGGCAGTTTTAGAAAGTGGCTGTTGCAGTAGTCCAGCCTAGAGAGATCCAGAGCCCTACAGACAAGCTTCTGCGGTAAGGAGAGGAAAGGAAGAATACGTCTTAGGAGGTTAATTTGGAAGTATGGCTTCCTAGAGACATCAGAGATGTGAGGAGAAAAGGAGAGTGTGGAGTCAAAGATGACCCTGAGGGTCTTAGCCACACAGGTGGGAGCAGAACGAGGGCCAAGAGAGGCCGGCCAGTGATTGACAGTAAGGGGGGGTGCAGGTGTGCCAATGAGGAGAATCTCCATCTTACTGGCATTAAGGCAGAGATCATTGGCGGCACACCACTCCTGGATAGCAGACAGACAGTCAGAGATGAGAGAAGGAGACGAGGTGGTAGAGGGGAGCCTGAAAACAAGCTGAGTATCATCCACATAGCACTGAAAGTTGGGGCAGAGAAGCGGCAATGCAGTTGGCTATAGGTGCCAGGTATTGGTTGAAAAGCCAGGGAGAGAGGTTACATCCCTGGGGAACAGTACAGGTAGAGAGTGAGATAGAGGAAAGGAAGGAACCCAGTTGGACCTGGGAGGGTTGATCAGAGTGGAAACAGGTAAGCCAGACCAGAGCCTGATCGGTGATACCCAGGTTATCATGGAGATGGCTGAGTAGGATGGCATGGTTGACCATGTCAAAGGCAGAAGATAGATTGAGTAAGATGAGGACAGAGGGGAGATTAGAATCAAGGTTATAGAGCAGATCTTCACATATGATCAGGAGAGTAGTTTCCGTGCTTCTGGCTGCTCTGAAGCCAGACTGATGGTCATGGAGACAACCAACAGATTCAGTATGAAGATTAAGCTGGGAGATGGCCAGCTTTTCCAGGAGTTTGCCCTGGAAAGGAGTGATGGAGATTGGGCGATAGTTAGTCGGGCTCGAGGGGTCGGCTGAGGGTTTCGTAAGAAGAGGCTGCACAAGAGAGTGCTTCAGGGGGGAGGGGAAGGCTCCTGTGGCAAAGGAGCGATTGCAGAAGTCATCCAGAGCAGGAGCAAGGGTGTCAATGTGGTCCTTGATGGTTTCAAAAGAACAGGGAAGAACCTGTTTTGACGAGACTTTCATAGATCGAACTTGTCCAGAAACATTGTCAGGGGAATACAGAGGAAAAGAAGAGAAAGAAGCAGGAGAGGTGGCCACAGGAGGGCCGGAGGTAGAGGAGAGAGTAGAGGGAGGAGGAGGAGAGGAGAGAGGGTGTACCGGATATCCTGTTTTATTTATATGAAATGAGAAGCCAGGGCCCTGCAAAGGGCTAGGGAGGGGACAGGAGAAGTAGAGACTGCAGCAGGATTGGACAGGTCCTTGCAGAGTTCGGCCAAGTTGTTAGATGCCACAGAGACGCAGACGTGGATGTGGGTTCTCTTCTTAGTACGGACAGAGAGGCAGTATTGCCTTTGGAGCAGGTGGCAGGCCGGTTTGTCAGAAGATGCATGAGATGCTAGCAATTTCCTCTCAGCCACCCTGCACTTGCGTTTAAGGGTGACAAGGTCGGAGTTGCACAAGGAGTTGCACTTGCTTTGGGCTTCAAGTAGATCCTCATGACAGGCGTAAGAACATAGAGGGTATCATAGATCGAAGAGTGGAGTATGGAAAGGGCTGTGTCAGGATGTGACTCATCCGGGGGTGGAGGAGGGGGAGAGAAAGTGGTGGCAAAACCCTCAAATGACACACGCTTCATGGGTCGGATGGCCGAGAAGGTAGGTGGCAGTGCTGGAGTTGGCTTGGCTTGAGGGGTAGAGAGGGAGAGATGGGAGGAAAGGAGAAAGTAATCACTCCAGGAGAGAGGAGACATGAGAAGGATAGATAGAGGGAGGTCTGAGGAGGTCAGAACGTCCAAAGTGTGCCCTGCAGAGTGAGTTAAGCCAGAGGGGAGAATAGAAGGAGAGAGAGAGCTTAGTTAATCATAATTCTATGGATACCTTACCTGAGCCAGTATCTGTCGGTAATTACCTTCCTCTTGGCCATTATAGCTAGCAGGATCCTAGTGAGATGTTTAGGATTCTGCATAACCTTTGAACATAATCCCTCAGATTTGTAGGTGAGGTAAAGTCTCACTTGAGGTTCACAAAAGGGCTTTCTGGTTGAGACTATAATGACGTCCTCTGTCTGACGCTTGAGTGTGAAGGGTGAATATCAGTGCCAGGTGACACCACCCACACTGCAATGCAGGGCCTGTGGGTGATGTGGGGAGGATCCTAGTTCTTCTAAATAACACGCATGCCTGGAGGCAGGGGCACATCAAAATGGTGACAGTTACCTTTGTCCGTTTAAGAAACATAAAGAACATTGCAGACTGTTTTAGAGAAATCATGTTCATGTGCAAACCCTTATGGGGAACTCTGCCCAAGTAGAGGACACCAGGAATATGAAAACAAAGTTCAAAGAAGGCATGCATGTGCATGTTTGGAGAAGGAGTTCTGGCAAGCTTAAAGGTAGATAGAGCAAGGAAGGGTTGAAGACAGAGAGGAGGTTTGATTTGACAGGAGGAGCAGCTGAAGAGGTGGAGAGATTAGAGCTGAGAAACAGGTTACATAAGTAACAAGGCAGCTATTGGTGAGAATACGAGTTAATGATAGGTGGTGGTGATAGGCGATAGGCATAGCAAAGGAGTTGATAGAATAAGAGATCAGAAGGGGCAAAAGAGGGGGTGAAGAGAGTAACAGCTAAGGAGATGGAGGTGCAAGGAAGAGAAAATGAGGTGGTAAGGAGGAGGAGGTGATAGCAAGAGCAATGGAGGTGGCAGAGAGAGTGAGAGATAAGGAGAAGGCACTGACAGGTGTAGCAAAGGAGTTGGTGATGAGAGTAAAACCTAAGGAGGAGGTGAAGAAGAGGTGGCAAGAGGAGGAATGGAGAGGGGAGGAAGCCTGAGATGCTCTCAGGGATGGGATAAGATTGCAAATATGGGAAATCATGACCAGCACCTATGGGGTTTGAAAATGAGGTAGGAGACACACATAATGGGGCATGGAGTAGACCAAGCAGATCTGCAAGGAATCTTCTTCCCTTAAGCTGGTGGGACCAACCAGTTCTCCAAACACCAAGCAAGGCCTCCCTCCCCTGGTCGAATTTACTGTGCACAGCTGCAGTGAACGGAATAGTCAGGAGGACCGGACCCTGTTTGGGTTTTAAGGAGAGCACCTTTTATTTGTTGCTTTGCTCTGCTGCTGGTTTCTTCCCTGGGCGGTGCAGGACCCTCCAGTCTTCCTTCTTTGTGTCAGTCCGACAGTCGCTTCAGGAAATGTGAGCCTGCAGGATCTGCCAGGAACTTATGCCTCAGCTACAGCATTCTTCTTCTTCTAAGGTACTGTTCAAACCTGGTTGTTTGTTCCGTCCGACCCCAGTGAAAGTGTTTTAAATATTTCACCAATCTGAGGGCTTGTCCTTCTCTACTCTTTTAAGTAACTTTTCTTCTGACCAACTTCGTTTCGAACTCTTGGCAAAGACTTAACCGCAAACTACACTGAACTGTGTGATCCTCTGCAAAGACTCTGAACCATTAACATTGGCCCAGGCCTATTGATTTGAATCTTCATTGTAGCAAGTCTTTTCTAGATTGCCCTGCCTACTTACTTGTTGGTGCTGCTTAATTTTGTATAACCTTGTCTTTCCCTCCCTTTTTAAATTGCTGGAGAGCCATTTTGTTCACACTTCATTTTGAGCTTAACTTGTCCAGAATTGTTTGGGTGTGATGTAGTATATTAAGAGTGTGATTTTTCTGCTGCTTTACTTAGTGAACTGTTTTACAAATGAATGTGTAAATAAATGTATATTCTTTTACTCAGACATCTTGAGTCAGTCTTTGTTTGAACCATAGTAATTGCTGTCCTTTGTGTAACTGTTGATACTGCTCACTTTACTGTTGAGATAAGTCTAGCAGCTCAGCCATCGCTACCACTTTACTGTGTAGTACAGGCTTGTACCAAAGGTGAATTTTTACTTACACTTGTAGTCTTAATTATGTGTGGTGTTCCCAACGGGTACTGCATATGATTCTGACTAACAGTATGGAGAATAACCAGCTACAGGTGGACCTCCTGGATATGAAATATGAAGCACACCTGACAGACTTGGAAATGCGTGAGGAAGAAACCATTTTGAAACAGCACGATTTGGAAAACAACCTTCTTGGGTCAGAGAGCAGAAAGGAGAATTGGCCTCAGAAGTTGGGAGGAAGGCACAAGGACTGATCAACCAGCTGTTCGCCCTGGAAGGGGGGAAGGACGAGCAACTGGAAATGGCGCATAGAAGAGGCGGCATAGGAGGAAAGGGCCCAAGATCAATAGTGGTTCGCTTCCTGAGATATCGGGAGAAAATGGAAGTCTTGGAGAAGACCAAGTGGTTGGGAAGCTTCCAATATGAAGGAGACACGATTAGGGTGTTCCGAGACCTGTCAGGGCTCACCCTGAACCGTCACAGAAACTGCCGCCCCCTCACACAATTGTTAACCGAAAGAGGCCTAAGATATTGTTGGCCCATCCTGTTTGCGCTATCATTTGAGAAGGGTGAGGCTGACCACAGAGTGACCAGTGGACAAGAGGCACAGCAGGTTCTCCAAGTTCTCAAGGGTGAGGATTCCAGTGGAGACCAGTAGAGGCCGACAGTAGCACTGATGGAAACAGCATGGGCCAGTAGGCCCACAGAGCGTGAAAAAGAAAATGCTGGGTGGCAGGAAATTCAAAAAGCTCAATACCCCTCCACAGAACAATTTGGGGGACTCATGAAGAAGAAATGGAAATGGCATAGTTATGAAAGCATACATAGCTAATATGTTTTGAATATATGATGTAAAGGGGGAGATGTGCTGGTATTTTGAACAACGGTCTGGGCAAGCACTCATCCCCGGTGGCCCATCATATAGTGGGCATCTCGGAGGGGAGACCAATGATGTTCTGGGGGGAGGGAGGGATGGGAGGACGAGAAAAGGGGGGATTGGGAAAGGGTTTAAGGGGCAAATGTTTCCAGGGAAAGCCAACGTACAATTGAAGGAGTTGGGGGACGAAGGTTTACATGTCCAAATGGTGAGAAGTGAAGGGAGGGGCTGGGCCGAGGCTCTTAACATGGGAACTTGTAATGTTAAGGGATTGATCTCCCACCAAGCGCTCATTGTTAGGGAGAAGGATGTGAAATAGAGACCTTGACAGGCTATTGGTGCAAGAGACATGGTTCCATCGTGGGGAAGAAAGGCTTATCCCGGGGGCACAGGTTGGTCAGACATTGTGGGCTTCAGGACTTACTAAGAAGGGGGGAGTGGGCATCGTACTTAGCCGGAGGGCTAAGCTTGTTAGACCCTGATCTGGAAAAGGGCGGATGGGATAGCCCAGCGGTCACAGGGTCATTGGAAGGGGTGCAATTAACCATTGCAGTGCTGTATGGCCCCAATACAGGGCAGATGCAGTTTCTATGTAAATCCATGGGCGAGATTCTTAATATGGCGAAGGGCCTATTGCTGCTGGGAGGGGATTTTGATATGTGGGAGGACCAAGCTATGAACCACAGTGGGCGGCACAACACAGTGGAGACTGATGTGGGGCGAAAAAGATGGAGGTCTCCTGGGTTATATCCTGGATCAGGAACTGGTAGATGCATGGACGGAAGATCATCCCGCAGAGATGGGCTACACTTTTTTTACCCAGTTCATGGTTCGCAAACTCGGATTGACTATTTGTTCCTGGAACAGAGACATGACAAAAGGGTTACCTCTAGCGAACATTCACCGGTTAGCTGGTCGGTTGACAACATGGTGATTATGGGAATTGCAGTGACAGGTCTGAGGCCCTGGGAATCTCTGTTGCATTGTAACAACAACCTGCTGAAGGATGCAGTATTTGCGAAAGAAATGCGAGACGCAATAGAGGAATCTTTTTGCCTGAACGATACGGGGGAGGTGGAGCTGGGCATGACCTGGGATGCGGCCAAGGAAACATGGAGGGGACACATGATTCGGGAAGGGGGCGTCAAAAAGAGAATTAGGACTCTGTAAACTGAGAAACTAAGAGGCGAGATCAGGAAACTAGAGACAGTGGAGGGTAAAGGAAAGGAGGAGATAGGGGGTGACCAAGAGCTGGCAAGGGGGAACAAGCAGGAACTGCAGGAACTAGAGGTGGGGAAGGTAATTGCCAACCTGCAATTCCTGAAACAAAAGTACTACGAAAAGGGAGATAAGGCAGATGCTCAACTCGTGGCCAGACTGAGGGGCCAACAGGCAGAGAGGTGGGTATCAGTTGTTCGGGACTCACAGGGTCGCCTGCACTCCCTTCCGGAGGCGGTGGCCCAGGAATTTGATGGCCTTTTATGAGCAGCTCTACGGGCAAGAGTGGTGAAGACCGACGAAGAATTGCATAGATACCTGGGGGAGGTGCCCCTTCCGAGTTTACAAGACAATGATAGGGCGGGAATGGAATAGATGATAAGTTAAGAGGAAGTTTTGAAAGCAAAAGCGGGACTGAAACTAGGGTAGACCCACGGAGAAGATGGATACACTGCAGGGTTTTATAAGAGCTTTGCGGGGTCACTGGCACAGTATATGGCCAAATTGTTTAACCACATCTTAGACACAGGTAAGGTCCGCCATCGTTTGGAAAGGCTCTAATTACAGTGCTTCCAAAGGAAGGTAGGGATCCGGAAAGATCTTCACTAGAATACTAGCCACACGCATGGAGAGCATTATGCCCAATTTAGTTTACTCGCACCAGGTGGGATTCATTGAAGGCATCCAGGGCGTGGACACACTGCGAAAGACGTTGCACCTTATGGAGGCCACAGCAAGGGGAGAAGGGGATCCGTGTTGGTAGTCCTTGATGTCAAAAAGGCTTTGGATCGGGTAGCTTGGATGTTCTTGATGGGAGTTTTACAGAAATTCGGGCTCGGGATCAAATAGTGAGAGGGATACGAGCGCTTGGGTGCAGTGGCAAAAGTGACAATGAATGGGTGGCTGTCTAGCGCATTTGAATTGCAGAGGGAGACTAGACAGGGTTGCCATCTTTCACCCCTCTTATTTGCACTAACAATGGAGATTTTGGCGGAACGACGAAGGAGGGTCCCAATGGTTGAGGGCATTAGGGTGGGCACGAGGGAGTTTAAACTGGGACTCTATGCAGATGATGTGTTGCTACATCTGGAGAATCCAGCCCATTTAGTCCTTGCAGCACTAACGATAATTGAGGAATACAGGGAGTACGCAGGGTTTAAAGTAAACAAAGACAAATCAGTGATCTTCCCGATTACCCGGGGGGACGTCAAGCAGACCGAGACACTTGAGTCACTGGAGCTGCAGATACAGATGATAGTATTAGGTACCTAAGAGTCAATATTGTTAGGCCGGGGAGGACCTCGGTGAGGCTAACTAACCCCGCCTCTTCAATAAATTATTCACGGAAATGGCAACCTAGGGTAAGGTGACAGCTATCGTGGATAGGAAGACTAAATGCTATAAAAATGAATATCTTCCCCAGAATATTATATCTTTTCCAAATGCTCCCAGTCCAGGCTCCGGAGGCACACTTAAGGAGGCCAAGTCACGGATCCTGCAGTTCCTGTGGCAGAATCAGAAACCTAGGGTGTGATACAAGATGCTAATACTACCAAAGGATCGACAGGGCGTGGGACTCCTGGACCTCATGTTATATTACAGAGCAGCAGAGCTTAGGGCAATGGTCCCACACCTGAGGGAGGACCCAGAGAGACAATGGGTAATCCTGGAGAATCAACACATGCTCCCTGCAGCGGTGGGGGAATGGCTCTGGGTCCTGAGGGAGAGGCTCCTGAGGAGAATCTGTGAACATCCTTTTCTAGGGGTCCACTGGGAAGTGCTGAGCATGAAAGGAAAAAGGGAAGATATCACATCATGGCCCTCACTGATGAGCCATATATGGGCACCCCCCGTTCGGGATATCATACCAGAGGTCTAAAGGTACCAAACTTGGTTTGAGGGCAGGCTCTCCAGAGTGGGACAGCTGCGGAAGAATGGGAAATTTGTCAGCATTCAAGAACTAGAGGCAGCCTTGGATATAGGTAAACTATCATTGTTCCTCCATCTTAGGTTAAAGGGGATTTTCACAGCCGAGCTGAAAAATTGAGGGATTATATTCACAGGGACCTCACACCAGTGGAAAGAGTCCTTGATGGACATACAGAGATGAAGGGAGTTCACACCAGTGGAAAGAGTCCTTGATGGACATACAGAGATGAAGGGCCTCATATCACGCCTCTGTGGAGCCCTACTACAGTCCAAGGGGGAGACGGTGCAAGGGCTGCGCCACAGATGGGAAAGGGACCTGGGCACAGAGTTAAACGTATACCTCTGACAACAAATGTGTCGGAGAGCCTTCAAAACATCGATCTCCTGCCAATACAAGCTGAATGCCGTGAAATTATTACACCGATGGCAGTATGATCCGAGGCGGCTTTCCAAGATGTTCCCCACTGTGAACCTGTTGGCATGGATGTGGCGACACTGCAGACTATTGGCATAAGTGGTGGGATTGCCCTAGGGTGCAGGTTACTGGTCTGAGGTCCTCAGGTGGATTAAGGATGCAGGGGGGGGTTCATAATGGACCCCCTATGCTGATACATTTTGGTTTGGAGAAAAGGAGAGACAGGTGGTATCCTCTTCCACCGTTGGTGCATTTTCTTATCTTGGCTGCCCGAGTGAATTGGGCCAGACACTGGAAAAGGGCTATCCTCCCCACAATGAAAGAATGGGTCAACACAGCGAAGGAAGTATATTTGATGGAAAAGATCACTGCAGCAACTCATGGAGAGAGGGGGGGGCTGTAGAAATGGGGTGGCAAAAGTTCTGCAATACCTTTTGGGTGAGGTGTGAAGGAGCAGAGGATGTGGGACATGGGGCCTGATCTGGCTCAACTACAGACTGGACGATGGGCAGAAATCCTGACTGACAATAAGTTTGAACTCGTACCCGCGAAGCCGCTCGGGCGTTGATATATTCGAGGGTGTTTCCTGAAATCGAACATAATGAGAAATGTTTCTAAGGGGGGAGGAAGGAGGGTAAGGGAGGGGGGTTGGAGTGGCAAGGGTCAATTAACAGTATCAGAGTTGTTACTCAGAGGGCTGTTCCCCCGAAAGTGTTTGTGTTATTGAATGCCTGACTATGTTTAAAAAACAATATAATGCAATAAAACAATTATAATAATCAATCTGTGGGACTCTAAATCTGACAATCTTTACGATAGCATACCCCTTTCCTTTGGCATTCTTACTCACGAGAGTTGTTGTGGGTTTGGAGGCTATTGTACCTGTGTCGGTTCATTTGTATGATTTAAGGACACTTAGTTAGAGGATAATTGGTCTTAGTTCAAGCGTCTGGTGTGTTTTCAGTGTGCTGTGGATAGGCCAGGTTACTTTTGCAAATGTGTACATTGTTTGTCAACAGGCAAATATGTGTGGATCACTTCAGTCTCCCAAATTGTATCGCTTGTAGTGGGATTCAGCAGCCCGACCAGCATTTATGATTTTTATTTCTAAATTAAGCTATCAATAAATACAATACATTCTATTTCAGTAGCCCACACTAGAAATTATATTGCCATTTATTGCCATTTTCTGCTACCAGTGGTGGCCCTGCCTAGAAAAAGTTATTATTTGTATCTATTATGATCATAACATGCTAGAAAAATATAAATACCATTTCTAGTGAACCATAATAGGCGTGATCTATTTTTTAGTTTCAAGCACACCTGGGACCATTTCCCAACACACTCTAAAAATAGAAAGAATTCTATTTCTAAGACGAGGAAGGCAAAAAAAAACATTCCGTTTTGCACAAAGATATGCTCAGATCACCGCCGGGCACAGGGGCATGTTTTCTTTTTGTGATATGAAGAGAAATATTGGTGAGGTGTAGTTATTGTCGGCCCTTTGCCAGCATGTCCTGGGTGGTATTTTACAAAGACTGACCAGATCAGTGCTTCATGAGCTGAAAAACTGCACAGAACCGCCTGAATTCTGTTTTATTTTTGCTATGAGTGAATACATGTGTAGATTCTGAATGTATTTTAGATGTAGCATGATTGTCACACATGTAGCAGTTTTCTGCTGCCACATTGTTGTTTTGGGCTACAGACTATCTTTGGGTAAAACTGAAAATAGAAATGATTAGCCACATGAAATGCTAATAAAACATTGGATCCTTCAAAGAGTTATCACCCGAATGGTGATTGCTCTATGTTTGGGGATAAGCTGGGGACATAGTTTGACAATGAAGTCAAGATAGAAATGTGCCCTCTGCCTGTCAGCACTAACCTGAGACTCAAATGTTAACGCTGACTCCAGTTCACAAACTGTGCCAAGAGGGCACAGGGCCCCCACCAAAGCACTATGAGACATGCAAAAGTAAAGACTCCGGACCTTGTGCCCCAAACAAAAAGATGGCCTCTCAGTTGCCTCCATTGATGCACAGCCAATTGTTCACCATTCCGGTCTGCCCGCTCACCAAACAGGAGCCCTTCATTTCCACTCTCCATGAACATTGAGTCAGGTTGAACATCAGTTTGGTTTTGTCTGCATAAACTTGAGTAAACAATGTCAGATTTAAGCCTGGCTGAATACATTTAGCAGAATCCTGAATCACCCACATATTCACTGTATTCGGGTGATTCTAGTTCAGTCAAACTTTTATGAGATTCGAGTGACAAATTCAGGTAAATCTCATGGAAATTGAAGCTGATGAAATGTTCAAAACAATTAAGTATAAAGTCAATGGAGATGGTCAGAAGTTCAGAACCTTTCCTGCCAGTGCTGCTCAAAGAGCAAAGTGCCTAATGACTAATGGCTTTGAGCTGTTTCTTTAATATAGAAACGAAATTGAAATCTTGCTTTGTAGCATACAAAAATGGTAATCTTTTAAAAGATAACATATAGTGCCAAATTCACAAAAAGTAATGCATTTAAAAAAATGTAAATTTGTCTAAATTTGAATTACTGTGAATTACTGTGAGAAATGTGAAGGTCGCCCTGTTCCCAAAGAGGTATGCACATTTTCAGTGGGTTACCGGCAGCACAAATGATGCACTGGCCAGCCCCCTTGCATATATTAGTGTTGGGAGCATGAATGGAGCTCACTACACCCACATGGATTCTTGATGTTATCATAACATGATCGCATTGTATCCCTGTTTGAGGAATACACATGTGAGAGGGGCATCAGCGGTTTAAGCTGCTGAATTTCCACATTCAGAAAACATGCATTGCACTTTTTCTGTGCCTGTTCCATAGAGGCACAGTAGAATGGGTTTGTTTTCTGCACATGTTATTGTACATAACTTTTCTGAATTCAAGGTGCACATTACATGGGCACAAATGTCACCTTATGAGGACAAATTTGCAAAGGGGATGAAAAAGGGAATCTGAAATGTTCTTCTATGATCTATGGGCCTGTTGAACAGGCTTCCTTCATTATCTGCATCCCCAAAACTATCTTCTCTTCATATTTGTTTGAGATGCAATAACCCATACAAACTCCCCAAGCAGCATTACTTGATGCCATCATTTTGGCCTTGATAGAGCATGTTATATATTCCCTTCCCTTCAAACTAACACCCTCCTCCTTGCTTCAAATGGCCCATTGAGATATCTTTGTTATGAGAGGACTGAGTGACCGATAAGTTAGCTCTCTCCTGAGGAATGTAAAATTAAGATTGTTCTAGAATATGTATGTCTTTTTATAATTCCTGTTATAAACATGTCATATTAAGAAGAATGATATATTCAGATTTGCAAGAATAATCTGAATCTGAAGACATCCTTTATATTTTTCTGACTGACAGCTATTCAAATATGGACATGGTAAGCAGGACATGGTTACCAATTTGGAGGAGCCTTTGGAGAGGCAGAGTCCGTCAAGGAGCAGCTGTAGAAGGTTGGTGAGTACCTTCAACTTTCAGGAGCATCAGGGAGAAGTCGCCACTCAGATGCAGTTGAATTAGGGACTGAGGGGAGAGGAGATGGAGGTGCTACAGGTGACTGACAAGCACCAGTTGTAGCCAGAGATGGTCTCTCGGCAGATGTCTCTGGAGGAGGTGTCCAGGGCCACTGCACCACGGCGAGGGAGTGATGAAGGGGCAGGCTTTCTTCAAGAGGGGGGTGTCAGGTCAGAGGACAGCCCGGCTAATGTGGTCCTTGGTAAAAACTATACAAATCTGTGGAGCACATTTGTCTGCAGACAATGCAGATAACATAGACTTTCAAAATTCCTGCAGATTTTAGAAATTACTTTGACATATTTGGGAAGTTTCAGAAGGTTTCTTCTCTGTAATCATGGAATTTCAGACTTCAGAGCAGCATGAGAGAAATATGTGTGCAGAATTTCACAAAGTATTATGTAGGTTTGTACTGCTTCTAGTCATTGGTTGGGGCCTAATTCAGCTTGCTGGAAAGTGTGACGGCCAGGGGTAGGCATGTAGTGTATTATGAAACCTCTTTCAGATGTCACTTCATCGTGGCCAACCATATAAGAGTACTTTTGGCACATCTTCAAGACACAAGCACGATTGACTGTGGCACAATCATGTGTTCGAGGAGTCCACACCAATTCCACAGATGCAGCTAGTACTTCACCCCCCTACAGTGGTGATGGTGACCACAGGGGAGTGTCAGATGGCAGCCCAGCTCACCACTGGCTAAGTGACCCCCACATTCTCTGACTCTGGGTCAGTGCAAGCATTTGGAAACAGAAAGGTTCCCTATAGGAAACTCCCGTCCCTTGCACAATGTCTACGGCAAACACATAGCCACACTTTTATGAGAGGCGGCACAATGTTCCCAATAAGGGACCTAAATAACCACTTCTAAATTTAATAGCAATTTCTGCTAAAATGCTTTCAGCAATTTACAAAGCTTTCAATAGTATATTAGTGCGACAACAAAGTTAATCCAACAAGTAATTCCAATGACCATTCTATTGTTCATGAATTCAGGTGTTTATTGTTCATATAGCCCAACGCATTTCGAGTAAACTCTTCATCAGGGGTGTGTGATCAAAACGTTTCTACACAAAAAATTCAAACAAAAAACTGGTACCAATCACATTCATTATAATAACGTATACATGTAAATCATGTGGTAATCATGTGCAATATTATTAGGCTCCTCTAAATTCATACATGCTCTCTGTTCTTCCTTGTTGGTCTAATTCTATATTTCAACATCACAAAGATATTATTCATAATTTTCAATCAGGTTTAATAAATCCACCATGATGCACTGCCCAAAGAATAGCTACCACCATTGTCCTAATGAAAAGGATACGGCTTTGTTGTAAAAGGAGTTCTATGGCTGATCCACCTCTTGGAAACTCATCAATATTTGGACATGTATAATGTAATAGTGGTTATATTCTGAACTTGATGGTTGTCCACAATGCTCCACGGTTTGTGATTTCTTTCAAAGGCACCAATTTACCAGTTTTCTCACATTGCTGTCACCCGCTATCTCTGTGTACACCAAGGGTTAAAGATGTAATGACCCCAATCACTAAGCTTGGTAATGAGCATAGTCTATTTAGAGATTCTTACCATTTAACTCCTAGAAACTGGTTCAGATCCAGGAAGTCACATGTGAGCACTATTTTGTATTTAGTGCGGTGAGCGCATCTGAAAAAATAGATAAAGGTATGAAAGCTTAATAACTATTTTCCACTTGTTGGGGGAGCGCATCATACAAACATGTAGAAAACCTAGGGCTCACTCCTAGAGCTGAAAGATAACTTACTTATAAAGTAGATCAGGATGTGCAACCATATGCAGGGGACCGTGATATCTAGGATGCGGTATGCAACCACTGTTTAGTAAGGCAGATGGTGCTCTGAGCGCTTCTGCCAAAAATGAAAATAAAAATAGGAATGCTTAATGGATGTTAACCACTTGTTAAGGTAGCATAACATTCAAAGATGAAGTAAACATAGGGCTTACTCATATGGATAGAGAATAAATTACTAATTCAGTAGATCAAGGATGTCCAGCCGTTAGCAGGGCACTGTGTGGAACTCTGCGCACTGCTTAATGTTAATGATAATGTTCAACGTGCACGACATCATAGGTAAACAAAAGGTTTATTTCTTTCTTGCAAATTCTAGTATTCCTATCCCGCATAATGAATACGCGGGATAGTCCTATTGGGACACTAGATTTATGGTATAGGACAATTGAAGTGGAAGGTATGTGTATAACAAGCATGAAAAAAACCTTAAAAAATAATGAATAATAAGTATCAACATGACGAGTAATTAAAACTCATAGAGGAAAGGGCACGCACAGAGGTGTCTGTTTGTCAGGTTATTCCAAATGTATGTTCATATGGGAAACTTAGTTTTACAGAACCACTGAGCAGGTATACATATATAAAATGGGGGGATTTCAGTTGTTTAAATAGTAAGCTGAAGAGCGAAAAGGGGGGGTAGATGACCCTCACTGGAATTAAAAAACATTTGTCCATATCTAAAAAAAAAGCCCATTAGGGGAATATGAAAAAATGAGTGTGCCAGTAGGAGGAATAGCCACAGCAGTGATAAAAACCTCTTCACACAGCACACTAGCAGTGGGGGCAGATCAGGCATTCCGCAACATATACAAATGGCCACACTCACCCCTTGTCAAGCCAGAAATGGAGTGGATTGGTGCAGTCTGAAATAGTGCAGTGATTTGCTATGCTATTATTAGGATGTGTGCCATGCACCACTACCATTTGCAGGGTCTCCAGGTGCTCTAGTAGATCCAGGCGAGAGTGGGTGGTAAGTTTCGAGGAGAGGGAACAGAAAGATCACAGTGCTTTGTGTTGAGGTTGCAGATCGGAAGCAGGGCTGGACTGGCCTACAGGGAACTCTGGAGATTTCCTGGTGGGCCTCTGCACCCTGGGCCTCTTTTGTATTTCATTTTCACATTTTACCATAGGAAAAGGGTTGGGCTTGCTTAAAATGTGTAATATGGGGCCATTTTGAACATTATTTCCAGGGCCTCTTTTGGTTCCCAGTCCACCCCTGATCGGAAGTACACTGAGGTCTGTGTGTTTGCAAGTATTCTCTGTTCGAAGTCTAAGTGGCATTGAATGCATTGTGTGCAGAGGGGCGGCCTTGTGCTTATCGTTTGGGCATGTGTTGGCAATGTGCTGAGTATGCCATCTGTAGTTTAGGCATACGTTTGTGATGTTTTAAAGTTTGGAGAGAGTATTTTTTTTAAAAGATGTATGTGAGTGGCTGGTTTGCTTTTGTATGTGGTGAGTAACGCTGAGAGAAATTGAGGCATAGTCAACAGGTGGGTGGGAAGTGTTCTTGGGATTTCAATTGTGCTTTCATGTTATTGGACTTGCTGTCAGTTGCGTTATGTTGGGATGTGTTTGGCTTTAGTGGTTGATGCATGAAGATGGCCTGTGTGGAGGTTTTGCTACTCTTGGAGACAAGGAAGATGTTCTCTTATGGTTTAGTTGGTGCCTTAGTGTGCCATCTTCTGATATGATAGGTTCCTGAGGCTATGCAATGTGTTGTAATTTATTCTAGTTGTGCTCTAGTATGTTCTAGTGTTCTAGTGCTTTGTGTTCAGCTGTGGAGAATGAGTGTGCACAGTCAGATGAAAATCTTTTCAGTGCTGGATTCCCACCAGACAGTTCATGAATTGTGTTGGATAGCTCTAATTCCAACCAATAACGGGTGTCAGCACCACATAGGGATGTAGCCTAAAGGCTAAGCCACTGGGTGGTCCTTAAAATGGCAGCAAAAATCTAACATTTTCTAGCATTTTCCAATGTAGCCATATACCGCAGCCAGTAGCCATCTCTGGCTATTGCAGTTGTCGGTCACTGTGTTGCACTGTTGTCACAAATGTTGTGGCATATGGAGGGCTGAATTCCACTGAGTCAGCATTGCATTTTCCAGCTAATTGTAAAGCTACTGGTGGAATAACTGAAGCTTTCATAAAATATTCCAGGCATTGTTGAAGCCACTAAAGAAGGTGCAGATCTTGTGGCCACACTTACCATCACATCTATTACTATGGCCCTGGCTTAGGAAGGAGGTCAGCATACAATGGAGGACATAGACAAAGCAATGCATATGCATGGGTCACCCTCAGAGCAGCTGCAATGTTAGACCCATTATCAGCTCCCCAAAACCCACTTGCAAACCATCAGGAGTCAGCCAATGGGCCACAACCTTCTTTACATTCACCCAGAGACAACCTCTCCTGTAGGACCTGCTGTCAAACTCTTCCATACATAAGGTGGCCTGCTGGTGAATGACATTTGGTGGCTGCTGTCTTGGGCTTTGCCGAGGAGAGGTATGGGACAAGGTGACCCAGTGCACAATGATGTCAAGGTAATCTGTGCCTTGAGCCCTGGTCCAGATACCAATTGTTAGGTCGACTTTGCTGGCGTCTCAGTGGTCAATTGATATTTCCACCTCTTTCAAAACATGGCCATTTACAGTGAAGTAGTTCCCAGCATGGATGAAGAAGCCAAAGGAGCCATCATAAGATACAGTTTTCTACAAAGGAATAGGAAAGCAAATATATGATTAGCTGGTGCATTGAGGGGGGAATTATTTAGCCCACATCTTGTGGGATCTTCAAGCAATGATTGTGATCCAAGAGAACTTGTCATGTGATTATCTTTTGTAGCGTTGCACAATGGTGTGCTAAATGCCTGAATGTGAGGTGTGTGTGAGGCTTCCCTATCCCCTTTTTCCTTTTGATAACTAAGAGGATGATGCCATCTCACATGGACCTTCAGGGAAGAGGTGCCCAAACTGGAATGCGACTTCCCTCCCTTGCAAGACACATTTTTGCATATTTGGCATGTGGCAACATGAGCTTGTTGCTTATCCAACAAAAATAAGTCAGACATTTTGGGAGGGCTTAGGTGGGCCCTTAACTCTACTCCTTCTCGTGGTTTGCTTGGTGTACTAAATAGTGAATGTTGTGTAGGTGCTGCTGACTATTGAGCGGGTGGTGCTTTTGTGAAGGACTGCAAAGTTGTTCTACAACTAGCAGGTGTTTTTACAGACTATTTTTGGGCATAATTGTACACATAGGGAGTGTCAGAAATGTTTGCCTGTGTACAGTACCTGTTCTTGGCATATGCATGGGTTTGGTAATGCCTCCATTCTCTTCTTATGTCTGTTCTGTTGCATTTTCAAAGGAAAAGTGTCAGAGTGTCGATCTTGAATCAGCGAACGGAGCATAATCTTTGCCATATTCTTCATTGTTATCGGTTTCTGAGGAAATCTGATGTAGAAAAGGTTCAGGGACCTCTTATTCATCATTCATAGATTTCTCTCCTTGTTGCTGAGCTGATGTACAATCTTCACCCTCCTGTGCCTCAGTTGTTGGTGGCTCAACTGCCTCCTCCTTTTCCTCCTCCTCCTGCACTCCACATTCTGGCAAGTCATGCATTTACAGAAGTGCTGCATGTACAATTATATTTCTTCCCAATGCACCAGATTACCTTGATGCCACTGTTTCTTTAGGAGGAAAATATCTGAGGTTACTGATTGACTGGCTTTGCTGGCACAGAGATCAATGTACTGTCCGGGTTTCCCCAATGAGAACAGTTGCTGCTGTAGCAGGTGAAACATACCCAACAGATACATTAATCACCTTATCATTACTCCTTCCTTTGTCACATCTGAGTAGCAGTAGATATATACATGTTAATTTAATTCACAATTTCCCTACAACATATTCACATACACATGAGATTCTCTGGGATTTGACCTTCTATACATAGTGATTGCATAGGGGTTCTCTGTTATATTGTTTTCTCCATCACCTACTAAATGCATGTGGGGTTTGCAGTGCTTTGGCCTTTTTATGTGCCTGGTGATTCATGTAGGATTCCCAGTGCTATGAAGAACAAACCATCAGGTACTTAAGTGCTGGAACAGCCCTGCCCTCTACCAGGGGTACAAAGATACCCATCTCATAATCACTTACTTAGATCTTAAAACAATGCAAGGCACTTTTCTACAGAAAAACATAAGCATTTAATCAGAGGTGAATATACTATTAGGTACTTTTAGTAAATATAATTAGTGATTGTAAAACATATGTTCTTTCAATGGTATGTACAATAATCACAAAATCTAAGGAAGTATCTAATAAATGAAATGTTTGAAAAAATAAGTCACTTTATGAAATAAATATGCACTCTGTTATACTGCTTATAATGGCAAGTGTATCTCAAGTAGAATCATTGCTACTCTTCAGTTGTCACTCTTGACATTAAGACCTTATACACCAGCATTCCACAGCACCAGGCAGTGGAGTGTATAAGAAACCACCTTACGCAGCACATGACACAAAGAAGGGTTCCCATCAACTTTATAGTCGAACTGCTTGAGATAGCACTTACCAACAACTTCTTTGCGTTCAATGACATTTTCTATCTGCAAACATGTGGCACAGCCATGGGAGCTGTCTTTTCACCCAAAATGGCCATCATTTTTATGGCTGAATACAAACTGGCACACGTAATTAAAACCTCCAACTTGTTTCTTGACTCAGTTACTGTATGGTTCAGATACATTGATGATATTATCTTTATTTGGAAAGGAGACAGCAATACCCTCGAGCAGTTCTTTGATTGGCTCAACACATGCACCCAGGAAATCCAATTCACCATCAGCAAAAGCAATCTGAAAATTAATTTTCTGGACCTCACTATAGCACCCAAGGACAATAAACTGGAATGCTCCATTTTCAAAAAAACAACAGACAGAAACACTGTGCTCCATTACAGCAGCCACCACCCAAAAAGTTTACAGGATAACCTCCCCTAGGGTCAGTTCCTCAGGATACACCGTAACTGTATTCAGTTCGAAGAGTTCCAAAAACACTCCAGCACTCTGCAGCTAAAACTGACTTCCAGGGGGTACCCCAAAGAAACTCATCAAAAACACTCAAAGAAGAGCCTGCTTCACACCTAGAGAAACTCTCCTGACACCCAAAAAAACATATTAACACATCAGACAACATCATGGCCTGCGTCACAACATTTGGTCCAAATCCTTCCAAACTTAAGTCGCTTATCAGGAGTTTTGGCCATTAATCCAACTGAACCTACCTGCGGAACCCAGACCTAGGATGGCACTAAAGAGGTCCAAAAACCTCAAAGATCTATTGACCAACACCAGAACCAGCAAAAACACTGCACGTTCAACCTTAAGGAATATGAAGGAGATCCGCTGACATCATCCTTGCGGACAATGCACTGCGTGCAGACAAACACATAAAATCAACTCCTTCCCCATCGATGGCAAAGAATGACAACGTAGGCACTTTTCTAATTGCAAATCAGCCAACGCCATCTATGTTATTCAATGTCCCTGCATACTACGTTACATAGGGCAAACCTCCAGACCCATCCATAAATGAATAGGAGAACACAGATCCAGGATATGATGTAAGAATTCCACCGCCCCACTGGTCAATCATTTTAATGAGTTCCAGCATGGTCCCGACTCTTTCTCCTGGTGGGTTGTCGACAAAGTCCAAGACAGGATCAACATTGCTAATGCCTTGAACTTCAAAGAAGCATGGTGTATGTACAAACTCAAATCCACCACCAAAGGCCTCAATTAGGCCCAACCGGGACAATTCAGCACCTAGCATTCTATTTAGTCCAGACCCTGACCTGTTGCTTCCTTAACCATCCATCTAACATGGACTGGTCCAACTTACAGCACTCAAGCCTTTCCGTCTCTGGTTACACGCTTACACATTCCAGGCGATGCTTGGACTGACTCCCTTCCCGGGCACATGCACTGTGGGCTCTCCTATATTTAGGAATTAATTCCACCTAACCTATACAGGCCAGAGCACCATGTTCCCAAGTAGCCCTTCTACCAATTGGCTCTTCCCCCAGCTCATTACACCCCTAGCTGGCTCTATCCCCGAGGACCCCAAGGGTAGTATCAATGACTCAAACTCATTTTTATTGATATTTGTTCCTCCAGTCATGCTTACTGTGTGTCATCAATACATGCTACCCTGTAACCATATCGAATGCATTTTTTCAATACCTGCTGCTTTCTGCTGTTGTTCAGAACATTGCCTCACTTAACTAAGAATTCTGTACTACATGTTACATTCTTGATGGTGTCTTTGTAGACCTTCTACCAATTGGCTCTGCCCCCAGCACATTATATCCCTAGCTGGCTCTATACCCGAGGACCCCATGGGTAGTATCAATGACTCAAACTCATTTTTATTGATATTTGTTCCTCCAGTCATGCTTACTGTGTGTCATCAATTCATGCTACCCTGTAACCATATGGTATGTATTTTTTCAATATCTGCTGCTTTTTGCTGTTGCTCATGACATTGCCTCACTTAACTAATAATTCTGGATTACATGTTACGAACTTGATGTTGTCTTCACACAGCCACTTCTCCCACCTCAATCATGAGTTGCACATAGCCCACTCTCATCACGGTTTAAGTTCTTTATTTATAGGCATCGCTATAGGTAGGGACTTCAGTTATATACAATACGCCTCATGTGTGCTGTCTAACCCATGCCCCTGCAGACAGGCCCTTACGGGGGGCCTCTCCCAGATATCGTCCTCCTGCATTCACCAGCTGTAGGGACACTTTCCCTACGCACATGCGCGCCCACAGACCTAGACACTACACACGCGCATTTGCGGTGTAACACAGGGAGACTTTCCCCGAACGCATGCGTGCTAGCCCGGATCCTCCTCCCTCTCTCCAGCTTATACGCAGCTTTTTTTTAGAGACAGCACAGGCTTTGGATTCAGACGCCAGTCTCTAACCACAACGCCTCTACTAAGCAGGTAATCATGCTGCTAACTTTGCAACCGGCCTCTCTCCACATGAGGCATAGTTGTTCCAGAGATACTCAGACTTAGATCTCTTTACTTATTTACCTTTCCTTCCATTTTCGCACAAAGGGTGCGCACTCTCCACTCTTCCCCGCCATTCAGCTGGATGGTTTCCTCTTGGGCGGCCAACTTTTCATCCTGTACCTTGCCTAAATTCGCTTGGACATCAAGGTAATGCCTCCAATTTGCAGGATATTAATATACTCTCTGAATGTTACCAGTGATAGTATGGAAAACAAAAGGATGAAATGCCTTTTGTTCGACAGTGAAAGGATCGAAAAAAAGGGTCGATTTTTTTTTGTTTTTTTTTATGGAGGGGGGACCCCCTCAACCCCCCGTTTTCTTTATTAAAAACGTTTTTTTACCAACCCAAACAAAAACAATATATAAATAAATAAATAAAAAATCGACCCTTTTTTTCGATCCTTTTGCATTCGAGCAAAAGGTCATTCGATCCTTTTTTTCCGATCGTTTGACTGGACACCCTCTCTGTACACTTACTATTTGGGGCACAGCATTCATTATGACTTTCCATTGTTGTAGGGATCCAGCCCAGAGCCTCCTCTCCTACTCTTACAAGCCGGGCAGGAGGACCAACGCCACCACTAGTCCTTCCCCCCTCAATCTGGCTGTATCTACAACCCAGTCAGTAGTCCTCTTTTGGACCTCCACTTCATCACCTGCCCCGCCGCAACTCCATTCAAGCATCAAGTAACGCTCCTAGCATTACTTTCGGTGAGTTGTTTTAGTATTTGGACCCACACCGGATCTGTCACTATGTGTAGATATTCACCTCTTACCCCCTCAAGCACCCAGCTGCTTTTTTAACACATTGTTCATTCTTTTACTTGTCTTCCACACAGAGTGACCTGACTCTCATGCCCCCAGAAGAAGGCTTCCATCACCTGAGCCGAAATGTCAGCAGCACCTATGCCCATATTCTCTTGGGCCCTTTTTAATGGCTGCACTGATATTTCTAACATACTATTTAGACGTAGACCAACTATGAGGTCAGATTCTAGCCTGGCATAGGAGACCCTTAATCAAGGTCTCCCTCTCTTAAAACTCATTAATACTCTGTGTTCATCGAATTCAGCTTCATGATGTTTTTCACCTACTTATGAGTTGTCTTCCATATATTTTAGCGCATTCATCATGCCCTGAAATTATCATGCTTGTGTACTTTACTTTGGGCACAACTGTGTTGAACACTAATTGTTTCAAAACTATGCATATCACTAATTCTTCTCTATAAAAATCTTAAAAAAGAAAAAAGGCAAGGTATCAGCTAATTAATAAAAATCTGTGGTACTACATATGAATGTTAGGTGTTTTCATAAGTAGCTTGCTTTTGGTACAAATGGTGAATGCCCCATTTAGATGGGTGTTCACAAGGGTTTAAACAAACTTGCATTTAAACTGATTTGAAAATATTTGAATTTTAGAGGTAGGACTACCCCCCAGTTACAGTAGTTAGCCTTTTTATGTGCAGGAACAGCCCTGCCCTCTACCAGGGGTACAAAGATACCCGTCCACATAATCACTTACTTAGATCATAAAACAATTCAAGGCACTTTTCTACAGAAAAACCTAAGTATTTCATCAGTGGTGAATGTACTATTAGGTACTTTTAGTAAATATAATTAGTGATTGTAAAACATATGTTCTTTGAATGGTATGTACAATAATCACAAAATCAGTATCTAATAAATGAAATTTTTGAAAAAATAAGTCACTTTATAAAATAAATATGCACTGCTTATACTGGCAAGTGTATCTCAAGTAGAAGCATTGCTACTCTTCAGTTGTCTCTACTCTACATGTTTGTTGACTCTTCAATAAGATAAGAGTCCATTGCCTTCCTAAAAGATATTAACTTAAAAAATCCTTCTTACTACAGATTTTAGTCAGTAAAGGGATGCTACATAATAAAAGCTTATAATATTGTCTTGCATCTATATAAGAAAGTGTTTATTTGTTATGATCCCCTGATCATTATACATTGATTTGATAGAGATGATATCAATTTAAAATAAGGATAATCCTAAATAAGGTAAATGAACAAAAATACAATGCATTAATATCCACAACTGTGTAACTCAAAAATCCTACCTAATAAATGTGAAGTATCTATGATTACCTCCCAGGGTGCATAATTTATTTCCAAATATTTTCAATATTTCTGTTTCCCTTCATTATAATGGAACCATAACTGATGTTCAGGGATTTATCAGTAGCATACTGCTTAATTGCAAGGAACTGGGATAGCCCTTGAGGTAATAAGTTGTTTACAATAGTTATTAGTCTAAGAGTCTATACATGTAAACCTGAATTATAAGAAAGACTTATCTGAACCAGCATATACCTACTGCCCCCATATGGCTTCAAGATTATTAATATGTTACCAAAATGTTACTCATATAAGGCTCAGGTTTCAGCATGTTATTCCTCACTTGTCTCACATATTGTCTTGTAGGCTGAGAGTCGGTGAGGTATGCAGGCATTGCTACTAGTTTAGGATAAAGCACTGAATACCCATTAGGGAACCCAGTGTTAATGGGAAACACGCCAGAACAAAAAGGAGGAACTGAGTGTCAGAGATTCTATAGGAAAAGCTATTATCCAACAGACATTTATTTTTTCCTGAACCTGATTAAAAGGTAATCAATTATCAAAATGTAATTAAGGTGCAAGCTCAACCACTAAACTGTGAGTGCATATATATATATACCTTTCACAATCGATAATATTATAGGACATCATGCAGGGTGCAAGGGAAGAAGCCCACCTGGTACAGCAGTCTTTTTGATGAGGAGCAAACATTATCTATTGGGTGTGTTCCAAATATGAATAAGCAGACTGATACCAATATGGTGTTGATTGAAGCAGCCGAAACTAAGCTCAAGGCAATACCATCCACTGAGAATGGCAATAAGCTAAGAGCTAAGATCAACTTCAATCTGGTGGCTTATGAGGAAGAAATCAAGCAGCGCAAGCATTGAAAATGTATTCGAGATAAAATAGTTTAGGAAACTGGGAGGAAGTACACTTTTGCCAAGCGTTTTGACATTCTGAGAAAAGCACCTGAGTTCAATGTCGGTGAAGTCGAATCCAATAATGTGGCGTCCATATCCTCTGAATCTGACATCTCTAACTATGTAAATGAGAAACCTACTATCAGGTTATGTTTTTTAGAGGAAGTGCAGCTCCTGTGCCAAGATGGGGCAACTCAAAAACAAGGCAGGGGCCACGCAAGAAGCAAAGGGTGAAATTTGCCAGTTGGATGAAAAACTGCAGAGCGAGAAGGGGGCAAGGATGCAAGCAGAGATCCTCAAAGCAGATTAACTTACTTTGGGGGGGTGTCGAGGCAAGAAGTGACAACAAGAATGAATATGCAAGTCATCAATCTCTCGTCTCATCATCTGACAGATCATCAGACTGATCTTTTAAAGTTGGGTCTCAACTTCTGCCGCAGTTTCTCATTAGACTATGTTCAAACCCGGCTGGATTTCAACCAATATTTTCAAAAGATTAAGTTGGAAACTTATTTTTGCTAGCAATCCAGCTATTCCCAAATCTATACCTCGACAAAGGAGACCGGCTGTACTCATGTCTGACATTGATTCGTTAACTAATCTGTTGAATTTGGCTGATATTTCATTGGATTCTGCGAACATTGATTTTGAAGATTTTGACATAGAGCCTGATTGGCCTGGTACCCCACATTTGAAATGTAACTCAAAATTCAATCCACCTATGCTCAGTGGGGGCTGTATGGAACCATTTAATGATTTGTTCATTTCGGATTTACGCAAACTACAATTACTATCCACACCACCCACACATCAAAATGTGACCAAGTTGCAATCTGATTCTTCATTGGAACTACAAAGTCTGTCAGAGGTCATTATAAAACCTTCAGATAAGGCTGTGAATATTGTTTTACAGGATCATGGTAGTTATGTGGCAGAAGCCTTTTGACAACTAGAGATCAGACATGTTATCTTCAATTGTCCACAAATTCCTTTTCCCAGATACAATGTGAATTAGTGGCACTTGTTACTCAAAGGAGTGGGTCTGGTATTTTGGATGAAAACATGTATGCATTTTTGGTTCCCACATCCTTCACAATTCCTACCCTTTATTTTTTACCCAAAATGCACAAGTCTTTAGTTCACCCCCTGGGAGATCCATTTTTACATTATTAAGATCGTTGTTGGAAAATATGTCTTGATTTATTCATGAAACTTTGATTTCTTTTGTTTCTGTTTTGACTTCATTTGTGCTGGACACAAAGGATTTTTTACAACACATTAATGAAGTTCCATGGGAAGATGGTTTGATTTTGGCTAGGTTGGATGTTGTTTCTTTATACACTTGGATTGAACGTTCTGTTGGTGTGAGTGCCTGCAAGCGTGTTTTAGACACAGTCTCACTTAATCTTTTATCACACAGTGCCATGATTGTGGAAACGTTGACCTTTTTCCTGACCAACAATGTCTTCCTGTTTGAAAATGTATTTTTCCACCATGTATGAGGGACAGCCATGGGTAGCACATTTTCCCCCTTCATACTCCAATTTAACCATGGGCTGGTGGCAGGCCACCACTTGGTCTGAAAGTTTACATAAGACATACACTGACCAGATTGTGGCTTGGTGGTGTTATTAGAAGATTGGCATTTGTAAGGTTTCCGCTACTCTTCTCTAAAGTTACTGGATTTTCAAAGTGATCTTCACTTCCAAAACATTTGCTTTGGATGGGGTCTATTTCTTGAAGGAGTTCTTTAGAGGAATGTTATTAAAATGTTCCTCTTCTAAAGCAGGACTTTTTCCATAGTACAGCCTCTGGACAAGATTCTGTTTAGTGGAATGGTGTGTTGCTAACCATTTGATGTGGTGGAAGGTGCTTTTGCAAGCAGATCCTGAAATGCAAGCTAATAAATGTCCTTGCAGTCCAGTGTAATTGCGCACTGGAAAGGAGTCAATGGTTTGCAAAGTTTTTATTCTAATTTTCTCTTTTCTTTTCACATAGTGATTATGGAATTTCAGTAAAGAGTAGGGCCATTTGTAGACAGGACGGTTCTGTTCGGTGGAATGGAGAGTTGATTGTAAGTTTGTTGGGGACATTTTTTTCAATGAGGGATTTTTCTGCCATAATGGTGTTGTCTACCATTTCATACCCCTGCCCACTGCTATGTATGGCAATTGCGGTTTTCTGCTCTTGTTTATATGCTTCTTCATTGAAATTTGGTTCTGTACTGGTTGTGTGACTCCACTCACCTGCACAGAAGTTTGCAAATGTATCTATGTTGACATTGCACATGTTTTGAGGTACTTTTTATAGTTTACTGATTGATTTTGTTAGTGGTTTCATTCTGGTAAAATTAATATAAACAATTTTCTTTTGAGCTGCATTGCACTGTCAATGAGATCTTCCAGGATTAATCTTCTGGGATAATTTTGAAGGGTTGAGCGTGATTTCTCTGCTGTTTTTATACGATTGTGAAGTACTCTACGATGTAACATTTTTTGTAAAATCTATTTTTTGGAATGCTTAACTGTGGCTATGTTAACATTGGTAGATGTAGTGCTAGCGCTATTAGTAGTTTTATTCTTCTTAATACATTTATTTTTATTTTTACTTTTTGGAAGAGGGGCTATACTTTTCTTTACTGCTAGCTGGTTCAGTTTTGTTTACTGACTGTATTAGCTGTTTTGTTTGAACATTTCCTGTAAACTCTGCGAGAGATGGATGGGTATTTTGTATGCTTTAGTTTTATATGCTCTATTTTTTCGTCGTTTTCTGCAGAGTTGCTTTTTGGTAGGCATTCTCTTCTGTCTTTTGGAGAAAAAAGGAAAGTGTGGGGTTGAAAGTTGTGCAATGAATTTGCGTCTATTGTGCATGAGTGTCTGAATATCAGGGCAGGCATAAATAGAGGGCTGTGTGATTGTGCAAGGGCTGTTATCTTTGGTTGGGAAGGTTGTAATAGTAGCTGTGTGTGTTGATTTGTGAAGGGCTTGATTTAGTGCATATGACAGTGTACTGTGCATGAATAAGTAAGGACATAATGATGTTTTCACGATACTGGTGGGCGTTTCGATACTGGTGTTCAGATGAGAATACAAAGAGTGTACCTGTTGAGGTGCAATGAGTAAGAGTGAAGCAAATGCTGTTGGATTGGATAGAAATCTTGTAGGCTACTATACAACTACATTGCACTGTATGAGCGACAGAGTGCACACTACTACACTACTGCACTTACTTTGTTGAATGTGAAGAGAGGTTTTCTTCCGGTTTTTATCTTCTTGGAGAGATGTTTCTGTCTTTCAGGAAGCTGTTCTTCACTGCAATTTGGAAAGAAGAAAATCTGTGGGTATGTGTGTTAATGGCAAAATAATTGTAGTACAAGAAGACATTATTTTACACTTTAGGAGGACTTGTTGGGAAGAAGAGTTAGTAACATTGCATGTGATTATGAGTATGGTTGTAACACTGCTGTTGCTGCAGACGGGTTGCCACAAGATTCCTAATGATTGTTTGGCAGCTAGCGTCCCATGTCACTAGGACATTACAGGTCATGTTGGCCTGGAAAGTCAGGTGGTGGAAAATGTTAGTCTCTATTTGTGTGCAGTTGCATAGCACTGTATGGGAATGGGGAATTGGGAGCACCAGCATCATTGGTATTGGGGCCAGTGGTCCCGTTATAAGTATGCCCTATGGGGCTGGAGTTTTGAAAGTGTGAGAGTTGTTGTTGCACTATTCGTATTAGAAATGGAGTACTGCAAGTCTTAGTAGGCCAAGAAAAATGGAGAAGCCAAGAAGCATGTACAGATTAAAATGAGAAGGTTAGTGTGTGCAATTTCATTCACTTTCCCACACGTGCATGCTTGGTACGTGAGTGCTATTGCAATATGTTGGAGAAATCCTTTCTATTTCCTTTCATTTATTTATTAAAAATTACACACAGCACTGTAAATGTACACATGCATTTATTATGTTTCCTTCAAATGGTGCTGAAATGAATAGTTTTAAATGCATTGGATTTTGTCATTTTTCAATCCATGTACATGGCATGCTTTGGTAACATACATCAAGTTTTTGTTTTGAGTGTGCATTGTGGGACTTTTACTGCAGCTTGGTTAGTGAAAAAAGTGGTTTTAAAAGTGACAGAATGAACGAAGAAAATAACAGTTTGCATATTAGAATGGGTGATATGGGCAAGCATGCATGTCGTGGTAATATATTGAAGTTGCACGTAGGATCTGGCACTTAAACATGCAGTACAAATGCTTCAAATGTGGTTTTCTTTTCTATTACAAAAAATCAGAGAGTGCTGCTGAAATTTAAATATGTGTTCTGAAACTGTTATGAAAGTGCTCATTAAAACAAAAACTTTCTAAGCACACAGCATTTTAAGTAACTGCTACTTGGTTTCAGGAGATGGGACAAGTGAGAGTATGACAATTGAGTAGGTTATTCAGCGTAAGTGGCAGGAACCCTGTTTAGATGCATTTGTAAAATAGTTGAAAATGTACTTTACAAAATATATGCATACCACTACTTTCTGTTGATGGATGCAGATGTAGTTGAACTGCAAATCGAAATTGTGCAGATTTTTATAGAAGTTTCTGATGCAGGTGCTTTGGACAAACAGGAGACCTGTACTCTGAGTGTTGGACTGAGATGCCAGAGTTAGAAGTAGAGTTCTTGGATATGATTGGTGAATGGGCGAGTTACTGCTTAACAGTAGTCAATGATGAAGTACTGCAAAGAGTGAAGAGGAAAGGGAAGAAGGGCTGCCCTGCGTTATGGGGTCCGTGGACACTGTGGTAGTCTGCAGACAGGGCGTGCCACATCCCGGGCTTTTAAGGATGCCTGGCATGAAAAGGGGACTGTGGGGATTAGTCAATCAGGTGTTCTGGTTGTGCTTTGTAGGACGAGAGGGTAATACTTTTTGTCACTGCTGTGTGTAGTGCAGATGGCTGTGGTTGAAGAGATGGAGAGAGTCAGTGTGTGGATAGTGCGAGATTGCTTTGTGAGTGATTTGCGGAGTTATGTAGAGAAAATTGGCATTTCTGCCAACCTTGGATTTGAGGGAGTGGAGGCTTTGTGGTGTAGTGTGCCTGGCCACAATTTGCTAGGTGTGCTGGCACTTTGTCGAGATATGGCCGCTCTCAATACTCCAGATGTTGTTGTGGTGCATTGTGGAGGACCACATTTGGGGTACATCAGTGAAATACATTTGTAGAGTGCACTGTGGACTTACTAAAGGCAATAATGCTACTTTTTCCATGTTCAAAGGTGCTATTTTCACACATACCACCTAGATCAGTATGGAACAGCCCCAATGTTTTCAGTTCTCCGCAAGATGCAGGAAGGTATCTTGTGAACAGAGGCATACCTTCTTTTGTGTCTACTACTGGGATGTTCACTTTTGAGAATGACACCATTAATTCTCTGAGTGTGAATTGTTTTACTGCAGATGGCATTTATTTGTCAGACATTGGAAATGCCATTTTCCTTTATTATGTAAGTAATGCTTTGAAGAGGTTCATGTAAGCGTGTAATAAAGAAAACAAGAGAAAAGCGCCAATTTTCTTTTTACAGTGTTTCTTTACAAGCCCCTTACAAAAGAATCTCTTTCCAGAACCACCACTATAGAGTACATACCTTACCTTGGGTTTAATTTCTCTCCCCAACCCCTCGAATTGGACAATCTGTCCATGGACACCGTGGTAACCCACAGACAGCACGTGCCACATACGGGGCTTTTGAAGATGGCAGGTATGGAAACGAGACTGTGGAACCCAGGGGATTGGCCAATAATGTTCCCTGGGTGTGGTATGCAAGGAGGGAGTGTGGCACAAGGTCTGTTTGCTGAGAGGAGGACAGGTGATTATGACTATGGCTGTGTCTTACAGGAGGCACAGTGTGTGGATTTTGAGGGACTCATGGATGCATTGGTTGCAGGTATATGCAGAGCAGTGTGGAGTGGCTGAAAACCTTGGATGTCACAGCATGAAGTGGGTGGACTTGCTCCCATTTTGTGTCAATTTGGTCACGATCCAACATCCGGACATTATTATTGTTCATTGTGGAGGGAAAAGTTTAGGCCATGTAACTGAAATTTCACTGCAGTTAACAACGAAGGACATGTTCCCGAACTCCTGACAAATTCTTTCTCGCATGTCCAGAGACAGATGTGGCTGCACTCCACTTAATTTGGCCAGCAAATGGAGAAAGCAAGGCACAATGTCAACAAGGCTGTTTGTGCGTTTTTGCGAGATGTTGGCATGACTTTGTTCGATAATGAAAACATTATATTTCACAGCACCAATATTTGCCGCAGAGATGGAGTACATCTTACTGATGCTGGTAATCCGTTTTTTTTTTCAAAATATCCTAAATACTTTGCAGGCCTTTTTGCAAATATAGCACACATTTTGCAGTAGCATTTGCCTGCTTTACTTTACAACTTGTTTAAAAAAAAAATATTAAAAAAGGCTCTTTTCAGAGCCACCACTTTCTCACGCAATAGAGTGCAATGGTTTAGATGCTGCCACCATCTACATTTTTCAGTTGTCTGTGGAGTAATGCGTTGTCCGCGGACTTTGCAGGCTGCACAGAGGCCTGCACCTTTTTTTCGTATTTCTATTTTTTAACTGTGAAAGGTGGCTCTGAAAAGAACAATTTATTTGTTGTTGTTATTTTGTGTTTTTTTATTTCTTTGGCTTTTTTAAATAGGACACATAAGGAAGAGAAGGGAGGGTAGGGAAGGGGCAACAACCACAGGGACATAGGGGCAGGTAGAGAGACGAAAATGTTGGGTGGGCCTGACTTAGGTAGAGGCACTGTTTCTCATGCTCCTGGACCACAGCCATGAAAGAACTTCAAAACTGCTCCCCCCAGCAGAGTGGTGTATCAGGGTACATACAGAGTACAGTGACCCTCAAAAGGTAAGGGTCGTCTGCCTCATGTATGGCCTGCGAGGAATCCTCAGGGATCCTCTGCCCCACAGGAGTGTCTCTTGTGGTGGCAAGAGCAGATGTTGAGGATGCAACAGCGGATGTCAACCTGCTACCACCTTCGACAGGGACAACACTCCAAACTGCTGCCCTGTGGTTAGACCTTAGGTGTTGCCACATAGAGGTGGTCCCGTAGCTATACAGCAAAGGCTTTCTGTGACTGGGTATAACATTGCACTCAGTGCATTGAACCATGTCTGCACGCGCCTTGGGTACCCCCAACAGTGGCAAACAGCCTCCACGCCCAAGTCTCATGCTGGCAGCTGGTGACAGGGATTTCCACTACCTCATCCTCTTCGTCTTCTTAAACCCCCTTTGCATCAACACACCTGTTCCCCTCTCCAGGCGCTCCAGATAGCAGTGGTGGTGATGAGGCAGCTATAGCAGCCATGGATACCATTGGATAGCAAAAGCACACAACCAGAAAGAGCAAACAGCATCAAGTGTCAGTTCAGGTCAGCCAGAAGCACAATGAGGAGCAGCAGTGTGGTGTGGCCTTTTATAGGGGTGCTGTCCGTGGACCGCAAACCTGTCCACGGGCACTTTGGGCCTCAGGAAGGCCTAAACTAGTTACACAAAGTTGCTAGATCGACCCGGACATGGTCCAGGACCCCTGCAAGGGTGTGGTTTCACCTTAAAACACCCTGGATTGGCCAAAAATGCTCTCTCTGGTAGTGTCCGTGGATACTCCTGACATTCAGCGCGGTGCGGGCAAATGGTGATGTCCCTGGACGTCAGCAGATAGGTCGGCCATCCGTAAGACACCTATTGCGCGGGATGCAGTGTGCGCATGCACCTAGGTTTCCGTAGGGCTGGTGTGGGGCCTCCGAAATTATTAAAAGTGTGACACTGTGGGTGGACAGCTCCAGACAGGTGCAGTGTTCTCGGACACAGAAGATCAGAAGCACATTTGTCCAGGTGTCCATAAGACAGGTGTAGGGCCCACCAAACTAATTAAAAGTGCGACAATGTGGGCAGGCAGCTCTGGACAGGCGTGATGCTTGTAGGGCACAGGGGATCGGATGCGCATGCACCCATGCGTCCGCAGGACAGCGGTGAGATCCCCAAACTAATTAAAAGTATGTCATGACTTTACAGACATCAGCGGACAGAAGTGGTGTTTGGAGGGCAGAGGGTATCAGATTTGCATGGGCCCAGGTATCCACAGGACAGAGGTCGGACCCCCGAACTAATTAAAAGTGTGTCACGACTTTACGGATATCTGCAAACAGAAGTGGTGTTCAGAGGGTACAGGGAAAAGGATGCACATGCTCCCAGACCATATCAAGGTGTGTCATGACTTTGCAGAAATATCCAGGGAGGTGCGCTGTTCAAGGGTACCTCCATTTTGGTTGCAGACACCTCCAGACAGGCACAAGATTCGGGGGCACCTCCATTTGGTTACGGACAGCCCGGACAGTTGTGCTGTCCGCAGTCTCCAAACAGGGCTTTTAAACAAACAAAACCCACGCACACACCAACAGTACATGCATAGATTTTTATTAACGCACAGAAATACACTCAATTGGGAAAGGCAAGGGGTAGCCGAAAGGGAAACGTATAGGGGGAATTGGAGTTTTCTACAGTGGTATCGAATATTGTCTGTAATATGACTTTTCACAAATGTCATTAACTGCGCAAAATTAGCGTTCAGTTCATCCATTTTTGCAGACAGACTTAATAGTTAATTTGCAGCATTTGGACTTTGAGGGTGTCTGTGACCATTTTCTTGCTCATTTGGTGGTAATTCGGGACCAATTTCTTCATTTGTACTATGTACTGTTAAACAGAAAACCATGTTTTAGTGACATGTGAAACAATTTACATTAATGTTTCCTCTTTAAAAATTGTATTCTGTACCATTAGAGTTATTTCCATCACTCATTTCATCATGGGGGAAATGGTCTTCTAACCATTCCAGGGTGCTTGCCATTTCTGTATAAAGAAAACAATATTTATATTTCTTACAAGTCATGTAGCTATAGAAAACTCCAATGTTACAGGAGGAAATATAGCATACTTACTACTTTGTGTATGGGTTCTTCTGAGAGGGTTGGACTAGCTTCTGAGAGTTTCTTCTGAGTGTTTACGCAAGGCTGCACTGAGGTAATATTGATAGATGCACAGTTCACTTTTGTGCTTTGTGCATTCCATTATGTTGCGCAAGCTATGAAATTGGACTTCTGGTTTCATAAGTACAGATTTTGTATACGTTTAATTTTTGAATGTGCTACACATATCTGTTGTACTTTAAACATCTTCTCTTTGTTCGCTGCAGGATATAATAATGTAAGGTAACCCCTGTGCTTTTGGGCAGTGTGAATGCTGCCCGAAGTCTGCGGACAGTCGCGCTGATCACAGACTCTGCTGCTATCATATTGGGAGCTGGGGGATCAGTATGATGTAAGGGACATGTAGAAAAATTAAGGGTATCCTGGTAAAAACCCATGAAATTCAGTGGAAAAAACTTTGTTTATTTATTTATTTATTTATTTATTTATTTGTAACGCGCCGAAGCTCGCAAGCATCAGGGCGCGACAAGGACACAAGGACGAAGAAGAACGGGACAACACATAGAGAGCATAGAGAGGGAGGAAGCAGAACGATGGCAACTAGAAGCGGTGTGGAGGTTGTCTAATTATATGAAGAGAAAGGTCTTCAATTGTTTCCTAAAGCGTTGGAGGTTGTTTTCCAATCTGAGGCTGCAAGGCAGTTTGTTCCAGTGGAAAGTCGCCAGGTTCGGAAAGGCTCGGCCGAGACCAGTGGCTTTACCTGGAGGGCTGGGATTGATCAATCCTTGTTTTGCAGATCTCAAGCTACGGCTCGGCTCGTACCAGCTGAATTTATTCTTAAGGTATGCAGGTGCCGTGCCATATAGGCATCGGTGGGTTAGGATCAGTGATTTAAACTTGATCCGTTCCTTTACAGCCAACCAATGAAGATCTTTTCTGTCCTTGGTGATGTGTTCACGTTTGGATTTATTAGTGATGGACCTAACAGCATTATTCTGGATAATCTGACATTGTTTCAGGCAGTTGTTGCTGGCGCCGAGCATTAGCGCGTTCCCATAATCTAAGCGGGATAGTAGAGTGGCTCTCCCTATCGTGGTGCTGTTCTTGGTATTAAGAAAAGGTCTTATCTGACATAGAAGCCTTTGGTAGTATTGACAGTTTCGCTTTAAATAAGCGGTTTGGGCTTCTGCACCTAAGGAGGATTGTAAGTAAATACCTAGTGTTTTAACCTTATTAGATACCTTAATGGTAGAATCTTTTATGGTGAATGTGGAGTAATCCGAACCAAGATTGTTTAAGGCTTTAGCGCTTCCGAAGGTCATGAGTTCCGTTTTGGAGCTATTAAGACACATCCAGTGTGCAATCATCCAGTTTTCGATGATGTCGTAAATAGCCGATAGCTTCTCGTTATCTGCGTGATGGTCTCCGCTCAGCTCTAGAATGAGCTGTGTATCGTCAGCGAAGTTGGTGAAAAAAATTCCGAGCTGAGATAAAAGAGTACAAAAATTACGGTTAAGTTGTACTAATAAAAACGTATCAAATTCAGTGAACATTTTTTGCTAAAGGGACGTTATGGTTAAGTTGCACAAATAAAAACCTATCAAATTCAGTGGAAAAACTTTGTTAAAGGGATATTATGGTTACAAGTAAAATCGAAACCCCCCAGAAATGTGCCAGTTATGGTAAATTAAGCTACCATAACTCGCGTCCCTACCACCATGCACTGCTAAGACTGACAACCAGGACATCATAGATGACATCATAAATGCCACTGATGACATCACTGATGACATCACATGTCTGGGCCACTTGTTTTTGATCACTGACATATCTAGACAAGGTGGTTTTGTTAACTGACAGTCAGAATATGACATCTAATCTAACGTTTAGATGGTCAAGAAACGTAACCAGATACTAAGTGTGTGGTTGTTTTAGAAAAACTCACAAAGAGTTTATAATTGATTCAATTTTATATCAAATAGGATACTGAATATTAGAACCAGAGTGGACTAATCAAGTATGAATTATTAAAATATTAATTTTTAGGAAGCCTGATAAATAACATCTGGAGATATTCCTTTAGCATACAAAGCAGACCATTTATCAAACCAAAGGATTTCTTTGAGTGTAAAAAGTTAATTGATGATACGTCTCAAGAAGGGACAGTGACTTTCTAAAATCACAAACTTCATTTGTGAAATTAAAGGGGTTTCATATATGAAGTGCAAAGTCAATAGAGGGTACATTTGAAGTGCAGACTTTAGATGTGCGTTCAATCCAATTCTCTTTGCTATGGCATTCTCCCCTACCTATTAGGGAGATGTGGGATTCTCAGTGCTTTGGTATTCTCTTACACCCAGGGAGAGCACGTGAGCTTTTCAGTGCTACAGCCTTCTCCACCCCTGATAAATGCCAGGGCTTCTCTTTGCTTTGGCTTTTGATGCCTAATAAATACATGAGGGGTTGTCAGTGCTTTGACCTTACCCTTTGCCTATTTATTAAATACCATGAGGTTCTCAATGCTTTGGCCATATCCTCTGCCTACTAAATGCACAAGGGCTATTCAGCTTGAAGTGTCTAAATGAATCACCCTAAAAATCACTCTAAAAACAAGTGACAATACTTCTCATGTATTGCTTGAGATTTCAAGGAAACTACATAGCCAATAATATCAGCAACCCAGCACCTGGGTGATCCTTGTTCTTATTCAAACCCCCATGAACTGAAGTACACTTCTCCTTACTGCCAGAAAAAGGTTTTATTTTTGGTTGGTCGTTGTTGGTGAACATTATAGTTGTTTCCACAGATGTTTAATGTAATCCCATTTAGATTTCAAAATGTTTTTTGAAGGTGTTTGAAGCTTATCTAAAACTCAAACTTCCTTTTATCCCTTTTGCTCTGCTGACCTCTTGTTTTCCCCATCCATTCATTTATGCATGCCCAACTCTTGGCACTGATGCATCTGTCATCTGGCTTGGAAAAAACAGCTCTCTCCAGCACGTGGGGAGTGCTTCTTACAGTCTATTCTGGTGCAAACCTCCACACTTCAAGGGACCACTTGAGCACATGTATGCACAGCACAGAACCACCCAGCAAGTTCATCTAGTACCATGCATTGTCTGGTCTAGATGTTGCCATCACAGTAAAACCTTTGTTTTCAACTCAACTTAAAATTCCTGAAATGTTCCCTCATGCTTAGCAATAACTTATCACAGTAAAGAAACAAGCATCTCTATCACCACAAACATATTACTTTCCCCTTATCCCACGTCTCTTCCCCTTATACCTGTATTTGCTTGCTAACCACTCTTTCTTATATCCATTCCACGCCAATCTTCCCCTTTACTTTACTATCCACAGACTAAGGCCTAGTGACACACTGGCAGGTTCACAATACGTTACCTCTCGGTCAAGGTTCAGCTCCCTTAAGACCACTAAGGTGGTGATGGGTGCAGTATGGATATTCGACAACATAAAATAACACTCCTTTATTTTGGTACCACAGTATTATTGCTGGTAGGACACTTCTGCATTGGTTCACACATCCCAGATGAGTACAGTCTGCCTTCGGCCATGCTACATAAACAGGTGAAGTAGGTATACAATTAATTTGAGCAGCATTTTTATGTTTACCACTGGATTTATTTTTATTTATTTATTTTTGCATTTGTATAGCGCACATACAGCCCAAAGGCATTGTGGCACTGTTACTTGTGGCAGTCTTAGTTACAGAAAAGCACTACTAGGTACGGGAAACAGATCAATATTTCAGTGGTAGTGCTGTGAGGAGCATAAGGTTTAGAGACCACCACTCCCCGCGCCCTGTACTATTGATGGGCAACAGTAATTTTGTACACAGTCTGTCAGATGATGCTCTGCATTTACTGGGCATTTCAGTAATGAAATACCCTTGCATGAGGACCTTGATGGCAACCTGTGCAGGTAACAGGTGCTATGAAGGCCAGAACCTAGGTTTAAGGGAGTTTTTGCTGTTCAAGCAAATGCAGCACAAAAAGAAACAAAGAAAGGCTCTACAGCCCTTCAAAAAAGAAGGAAAACACAGGCGCGCTGGGAAACGACATGCACAAGGGTTTTGCTTAACGTTTCAGCAGCACCATCATTATAATCTGGCCCTCTGTCCAAACCACAAAGCACACTGGGCCTCATTACGACCCGTAAAAGATGGCGGCGCCGTTAACCCCTTCCCGTCTAATTACGAGGTCCCTTTGCGGGTCCCGACCTTAACGGCTGGTTGTTACCAGCCGTTAAGTATTGGACCCGCAAAGGGACCTTGGAGGTATTTACGGTACCACCTTCCCCATTTCCATTGAGCCCTATGGGGGCACAAATGGGAATGGGGAAGGGCCAATGGTGAATGGGGAATTACCGCCCCGCCAACCTTGGAATGGGGCGGTAATTCCGCCATTCACCATGGCGCAATCGGTAAAATACCGACAGCAACCAAGGCGTTACTAGCGCCATGGTTACCGCCTGGGTCGTAATGACCCCCACTTAATTCAATGCATCCTAACGCTCCTTGGTAGAATGCTTCTCTACTGCACAATGATGTCTAATCTATTTAAATTATGTAGCCTCTCACGTGTGATGCTATCAACCTGAAAAAGGTATATATATATATATATATATATATATATATATATATATATATATATATATATATATATTTATTTATTTTCCCTAGTCTATTTGGAGTCTTCTCCCCTTCCTCTTATACTGGTTTAAACATTTCATAATCTTGTGGCCTACCATTTTTTTTTTTATGAGCGAGTCACGAATGTGTGCATCAACCGTGCACAGGTGACTGGTAATTTCTCCATCGTCGCAATCTTATATGTGCTGCTGAAGCGAGCAAAAAAAAATCAAAGTTTCCTACATAGCGAAACATCCATATACTTCATGAGGATTTTTATAATAGCTGGAGGCATATGCGGCCGCAGTATACATCTCCATGTTGCAGTGAAGCAATGCTGCATCATTGATGAAACGGCTGCAGCCTATTAGAGGCTGTGCGATTTCAATGTGGCTTCCTTTGAGATCTTGTTTCATTTCTCTTTATTATTTTAATTTATTATTTTATTCAGGATACTCTCAAAGCACACCCTGAGCTCGAGCAGCAACACTGGATGGAACTCCCTATTGCATCGAGTCTTCACTTCCTTTCCACCGCACTCAACAAGCTCTGCTTCCTGAAACCAATTCTTCACTTTCCTTCCCCTGCTTCCCCTTAGTTACCCACATATCCAGGTTCCGCAGGGATGCAGGATGTTCCCTCTGGGCGGTTCTCAGTCATCCAAGTTCCTTACGTGAAAGTGAGTACTCACTGTAGTGAGGTCTAGCATACACTATCCTTGTATATTACCATGTCATTCTTTTTCCACGGCACAGTCGTCACTTGATGAAGATACAGGCAGGTTTACCCGTGGTTGTTCACCTGCTCAATAGACATACATCAAAGTGCTGCACACCTGTCTTTATTAACCTATTCCTCTGCAGGAGACTAATTGATGCGAAACTGCACTTAATATTCAATACCCTTCACACTCTCTCCAGCTATGAACACCTGTTGCCGATGATGTGAAATAGAAATTGAGGAAACAACCACTTGGGTTGCTCTGCATTAATCGAACACACAAGGCCTCTGCCCAGGAGGCTGATACTGAACTCGTAGACTTTCTAAGGTTATACCTTTCCTTTCCCTGCGCATGAGAAGGTGTTTGTGTGTGTGTGTGTGTCCCTTGCCAGGACTCCAACACGCTGCAGCACCAAAATGAGGGACACAGAGATGGGGAAATGTAATGTTATCTCTTTATTATACTTTCTCTTTCCACCCAAAGCAGAAGACTTCAATCGCACATGCACGAGCATGCAGAAGGCTTATTTGATGTATTTGGCGTGATGAGGTAGTCCCGTCATACCGGGTTAACTGTGTCTGCACCGGATACAACATCTCTCCCTCTCAGGGAAAACAAAATCCCATTAGTCACAGTTGCCCTCATATTTCCTCAATCAGTCTCACGGTGCGTGTAATGCATCTCCTCGATCTCATCAGCCTCTCCACGGGCTGCCCATTCTCTGTCACCACCTCCTCGTCATTCTCAGCCCTTTCTCTGCTATCTTCATTGTTAGGCAGAATCATATGCAGTACCCTTTGGGAACACCACACACAATTAAGACTACAAGTGAAGGAATAAATTCACCTTTGGTACAAGCCTGTACTACACAGTAAAGTGGTAGCGATGGCTGAGCATCCAGACTTATCCAAGAGTAAAGTGAGCAGTATCAGAAGTTACACAAAGGACAGCACTTGCTATGGTTCAAACAAACACTGACTCAAAGTTTCTAAGTAAAAGAATATACATTTATTTACACAATCATTTGTAAAACAGTTCACGAAGTAAAGCAGCAGAAAATCACACCTCATACCACCCAATGAATTCTGGACAAGTTGTAAGAGGATTCAATTCAGCACTACAGCTAAGTCAACGCCTAGTCTATAATACTGAATGAAAACCCTTATTGATATATCTTTATGTCCAGTTCATGCGTTCTGGATGACTACCCCTATATAACACCCCTCTCTTGGAATCCTCCTGACCCCACTGAGCCAAGAAGTAGTTCTGTTTTGCAAGTTAAAAGGTTTATTTGATAAATTAAAATATATATATATATATATCACACTTTATAATAAATGAATAATTGACTAGCACACTTAATCTGATATGATAAAGATTAACAACGGAGAATCTGGCACTAACACGCTTCTCTATAGTCAATAAGGAGTTGACATGAAATGGATAAGGTAGCACACTGGTAAATAGGGACAGAAGGATAATGTGGAAGAGAATGTTTTATAGGGTTCAAGGAAATGCAAGGTTGAATGAATGAAATGCAGTATAGAAAATACTCAATATGATTTCAACAAAACAATGTAATCACTTTTCTCTGGCAATTCCCCCCCCCTTTTATGCAATGCAAGGAAATGGAAGGAAGCACACAGTTCTCAGAAATGCAATTCAAATGTAATTCAGTTCAATCCCCCCCAAGCTTAGACAACAGAAGTTTAAAACACAGATAGGAGTTTTGAAAACACAGGCCCAAATGCTTTGATATGTGCTAGCAATGGATGAGAAATATGCTGGAAATGCTTTTAATTCCCTTTCAGAGGTTCAGGGTGAGTGGTATCTACTCTCTATGAATTCAGGATCACCTTAACAATGCTTTAGTAGTAACTAGCAGGTAAACGAAGTTTTTGGCAAGGAAAAGCAAAACTGCTGTCTTTTTACACGTGAAGAAATTTGCAAATCGCGGCAAAGTTCGCGCGTGAGTTTTCCGCGATTGCGGTAAAAGTATAAGGGGTAGGAATGTGGTTCTTGGTGCGATTCAAAGCTCAGATTCTAAGCTTTCAAATGAAAGTTACTGCAAGTCTCTAGCACAAACGGTCGCGGAGATATGAGCGATTAAATAAAGGTCGTTTTTCAGATTTGAAATTTTAAAGTTCAAAAAGACAAGTGCAGCTTGCAACTAGAAAATGACAAGTGACAGCTTTACAAATGACAGGTGACAGTTAGGAGACAGTTCTACTTAGATTAAAATAGGATTGAATTATATTATTTTAACTAGGAGATTGGTTCTGCACAGTTTTCTAGGTACTCACACTATATTCTTGAGTGAAATGGGCCTCATCACGGATCTGGTCAGGGTTTTAAACTCGCCTCTGGTCTCTGCACTTCACAGTGATCTGGGTCAGCTCTCTCTGGTTCTCTGGTCTGGGTCTCTAGTTCTGGATAGATTGAAGTCTCTAGTTTGGCTCTCTGGAGGTTTGATGGAGGTAAAGTATGGATTTTTCCGGCAGAGCGTCCCGCTGCAGATGGAATTGAAGGTCCCTATCTGTCCTGTCTGCTTTTATGTGTTTAGAATGTGGGTGTGTTCTAGCATCACTGACCCTACCTCTCTCTCAGCTTCTAATTGGTCAAACTTCCATTTATCATTTGATTGGGGAATGAACTGTGAGTCAGAGGGATGTCATTTTATGGCTTGCAGATAGGACACTCCTCTGTCAGATTGCACACATTCTATATTTGATAATAAAAGACATATTTCACAGTTACACAGTTGCTTGAAATTACATATACATGGAGTGGCTGAATTTAGCCATGTCTCTGTCCAAATCTGCTGTTTCTAAGAGCTTGCATTCAGAAATGGCACATAATTGACTTTTTAACTGATTTTTCACTTTCTGACATTGACCCAACTTTACATACATGTGTGCAGGGAGTATGGACATTAACTGATGAAGTTTCAGATTTTTAACATGCATACATTTAGAGTAATATCCACTTTTCCGCTAAAACCCCCCTGAACATACCACCGGGTCGAAAAACCTCTTAAAATGTGGGCAGAAAAATCACAAGAATTATGGTGTCATTTATAAAATTTTCACATGTCCGTACTATGAGTGATCCATCTTTTTAAAGTTATGTTCTGGCTCCAAAGGGGTGTGGTTTACCCTCAGCACAAGGTTGAATTTCTGGTTTTTCCAGTTCTGCCAAGCCAGCTTGCTCTCACAGGCAGTGCTCCTCCCCTTTCCTTCAGGAGGAAGCCACTTTTTACGACCATTTACGACTCCTGCCAATAAAACATTTGCCTGAGCCAGGACAGGGCTTTGTTCACTTTCCTGCAGAGCACAGGTAATTCAATTATCAGATAGATGGCATATCCTTAGTGTGGCCAGCAAAAAGGCAGATGGGCCTGGGAACACAGCTGTGACTCAAGTTTCCCTCCTGATGTGGGTAGTTGCCAGGCAGAATTCAGTTCCTTAAGCCAAGTTTCAGATAAAATGTCACTTTTTGTTCCCCAGTTTAAGTCAAGACATTTTTTTACATATGCAGCTAGAATGCTGATTCTAAGTTCAAAACTATGACATTTAAACAATTGCAACCTATGTGACACTCAAAAGTAGGTCACTCAGTCAATTTAAACATTTAGATTTTTTTTAGTGTCTTTCAGTCCAAATTTACTTAAACTGCTGAAATCCACAGCGCAGCCAGTCTTGTTATAAACCTTCAAGTCACTTCAGAATATAACTTTACATTGGATCCACCTCTCAGTAAGTCTTTCTTTGGCCTGTTTTGGGTTCATTTATTCAGTTTTGCAAAAAGTAAAATCTGTTGTTGTTTTAAAATGCCGGCTTTTGGATAGTGGTGAGTTCTGGTACTGCACCCCTTTTTGGGATTTAAGAAAATGAATTCCCAACAGTTATGGGTTTGCTTTTGGCAATCAGCATTGCCATTCCCAATGGTTTCAGACTACTGTGTGGGTAGTCCAATGGTGGTTTTAGGCAGTGTCCTTCTGTGCCCATAACATCGGCAAAATGAGTGGCAGCCTATTCTTCATGCATTTCCCTGTGCATTTTCTGGGAAGCTCTGGCCATCATGAGGTTTTCCATGTCAGTACTGCACAGTTTTGAGGTAGGGCTCGGATGCATGGGTAAATACATCCCACAAGCCCCCCTCTTGCGATGGCCATTCTTTTTCACGAATGGGACTCGCAAGACCTGGGATGTTTCCTCATCTTCTTCCAATAAATGGCACAGTTCAGCATCTTTTCCTCCATCCGGTCGGATCGATCGGTTCTCCTCGCCGGTCCTGATGGGAATATTGGGCGGTACCCCGGGCCCGTTGCGTCTCTGCTCGCGGTATCCGGATCGTCCTCCTTGGTCATTCTCCATGGTTTCATCTCTCCTAGGATGATAAAGCAAAAGCGGCAATACCTACTCATAGACGTTTTTCCACCACTGTTGAGATAGTGGGGCAGCATATGCATTTCATCATAATGAAACATTACATTCTTATTTTGAAAAAAAAACAGTATAACTAAGAGACAGTTTCATGCAAATCACAATATTTTAGAGACTAGATGTGGTATGTTTTATGGTTGGAACTGAATTAGTCTGAGACAGTACCCGCTAGGATTCCAGAGGATTCCTCCAGTTGTTGCAGAGTGTGCCTGGGATGGCAACATTTCAACTGGTTTATGTGGACCCACTTGTCTTCCCCCTCTGCCGAACCGCCTTTGGGGATGTGGATTTTGTAGGCCACAGGGGAGATTTTGTCTATGATCTCGAATGGTCCCTTCCATGTAGGCAAAAATTTGCGCTGCTTGGCCTGGTTCCTTTGGAAGTTGTATAGATAGACCCGGTCTCCCACCTGATATTCCTTCCTGGAAGTTTTCAGGTCATAATGGGTCTTCATGCTATCAGCTGATCTTTCTAGATTCCGCTGAGCATAAGCAAAAGCATGTTGGAGGTGTTTCCTTAAATTCTCTACATACTCATGAGTAGTGGAGGCATTTATCAGTGTCTGCTCTTGGGTCCTGTAGAGCAAATGCTGAGGAAGCACCATCTTGCGCCCAGTCATCAACTCAAATGGTGACATTTTGGTTGCAGATGAAGGGGTAGATCTGATAGCCATTAGGACCAGAGGTAATCGGATATCCCAACTTGGCCCAGAATCTGCCACAAACTTCTTTAATATGCTCACAATTGTCCGGTTATATCTCTCTACTGCCCCAGAAGAAGCTGGCCGATAAGCAATATGCAACTTCCTTTTGACCCCCAGTATCTCCCACATCTTTGTCATTACTTCACTGGTGAAGTGGCTACCTCTGTCTGACTCAATCCTTTGAGGTAGACCAAAACGGGAAAAGATGTGGTTGATCATCAAGGCAGCTGCAGTTTCTGCCTTGCAGTTTGGGGCTGGGAGACATTCCACCCACTTGGTAAACAAGCATGTCACAGTCAACATGTACTTATTCCCCCTAGCCGAGCGAATCACAGGGCCTACAAAGTCGATTTGTAAATCTGACCATGGCAGTGTCATCCCCCGCTTTTGTAAAGGTGCCCGGTGTGTGAGGGATGTCGGCTGAAATTGTGCACACACAAGACAACCCTTCAAATATTGGTTGAGGTCCTGGCCCATGTGTGGCCAGTATGCAACCTCTCTTAAGATTTCCAGTGTTGTGTGAAACCCCCTATGACCGGCGGTGGCCGCATCATGGGCGTGACTTAACATCAGGCTTCGGAATGAGGTAGGAACCACCCACTGATCGTGGCCAGCTTTGGATTTCCTTACCAGCAAACCGTCTTGGATCCGGAACATTTTTGGACATTTCATCAACACTCTTAGGTCCTCTTTCCCAATGTAATCGGTATCCGTCAGGGGAAAGTTCTCAGGGTCCTCAAGGTGCTGGTAAAACTTACCAATAATTGGATCCCCCTTCTGAGCGGTAATCAAATCAGCATCAGGGGTCTCCTTACTCCATTGTGCAATTGAAAGGTCGTTGTGAGCATTTGTCTGGGACCTAGTGATGGCAGTGACCTGGATTTCCCCCAACAGGGACTCAATCTCAATCAGATCCCCTTTGATGGCCCCAGTTTTGGCCAGCTGATCAGCTAAGTAATTTCCAGTTTTGTCTGGTCCCTCTACTTTAGAATGACCCTTGATCTTTTTCCAATAGATGGTCATCTCATTCGAGGTGACCAAATCATCAATGTTTTGGATCAACTTCCCATGTTTCAAGGGTTTGTTGTTAGCACATAACATGCCTCTGGTTTTCCAATTAACCAGGTGCTCCACGAACCCGTTCCGTACATAATCCGAATCTGTGATTATGACCAGTTCGTGGAGTTGATGCTGGACAGCAGTGAGGATGGCCTGATGCACAGCCATCAATTCTGCCACCTGACTACTTCGGGGACCAATTTTGTATCCAGCGGAGGGTTCTGGGGACTCATTCACCCATGCATTCCCTACGCCAGCCACCAGTTCTTTCTCCCCGTCGTTGTCAACATGGTAAGAGCATCCATCCACATAGACGGTGGGCATTCCCTCACACTTGTCTTCTTCAAAGACTTTGTGTGGGGAATTAAGGTATGCCTCCATGTTGTCCTTTATTTTTAGACTTTCATCCTCGAGACAGTTTTCTCTGGCACAATCATGCAAGTCAGCCAGACCTTGCGCGAGGGGACTCTTCTTGTTTTGGCCATATCTGACCTCCACAGGAAAGCCTTGCATTGACAGAATCCAGGAAGTAATTCGGGAATTACTCACATTTCCGGCCCGGATTCTGTCACTTTGGAGATATTGCAGAGGCTGGTGTGGAGTCTCCACTATGATGTGTTCCCCCTGGATAAACGGGCGGTAATTCTTCAATGCAGCACCGTTGCCAGGAGTGCCTTCTCACAATCGTTGAATTTCTCCTCCACAGAGGATAAAGTTTTGCTCGCATAGGAGATTACTTTATTGACCTTGTCATGCTTTTGGTATAATACGGCCGTCATGCACGTATTAGAGAACCCTGTCTCCAGGAAGAACTCCTTGTTTCTGACAGGGTAAGCTAGGCAAGGCGCTTGTGAGAGGCTTCTCTTGAGTTGTCTTACTGCCTCGGATTGTTCTGGACCCCATTCCCACTTGACCCCCCCCTTTAGGAAATGAATCAGGGGTCTGGTGATCTCTGCGTAGCCCTCAATGAACTTTCTGCTGTAATTAGTCAGTCCAAGGAGGCTCCTTAGTTCCCGCAGAGTTGTGGGGTCTTTCAGTTTCTGAAGTGCTTCCACTTTCTTTTCCTGGGGACAGAGGCCCTGAGGAGTAATCTCATGCCCCAAGAAATTAACACAGGTTCTACACCACTGTGCTTTCTGAAAGGAAAGTTTTGCTCCGGCGGCCCTCAACTGTGTCAGAACATAACGGATCTTCGCTATGTGTTCCTCCACAGATGAACTTTTGATGAGGACATCATCTACATAAGCCAGGTTACCCCTCGCACCCAGGTCGGGCATGGCCTTATGTAGGAAAATGTTGAATTCATTGCCGGAGTTGAGGTATCCGAAGGGAGTCCGGGTCCATGTGTACTGCTGGCCCCCAAAGGTAAAAGCCAGTTTGTATTGGTCCTCCCTACTGACAGGCACGGTCCAGTATCCATTGGTCAGGTCTATTGCAGTGAATACCTGTGACCCCTGAATCTGGGCCAGCCCTTGGTCAATGTAGGGTAGAGGCCATCGGGAAGTATGGACCCGTTTGTTGAGCTCCCTAAGGTCGGCGCAGAGTCTCCACTGGCCGTTTGGCTTTAATATTCCCAGCACCGGATTATTGAAGGTGCTGTGGACGGGACGGATTATTCCCCGGGACTCAAGGTTCTTAATTATTTCGGTAAGGGACTCCATTGATGCGAGAGGCAAGCGATATTGCTTCACAAACACAGGAGTCATGCCAGGGTCCGTGGGGATTGTTGTTGTGTGGATGTCAGTGCGACCACAGTCATATGAGTCTACCGCAAAGAGATCTTGGAAATCCAAGAAAACTTGTTTCAACTTTTGCTTTTGTTCCAGAGTCACACAGGCATCAGCTAGGTTGACTCTCTCTTCCACCATCTGCCTGAAGCCTGGAAAGACTTCTGGTTTGGCTATTTCCGCGGCCTCCTCCAGCTGGGTGGAGAAGTCCCTGGTCAGAGTGCTGATTTGGACCGGAGGCTTCAGGTGGGCAAGGCAGCCTTCATGAACCTGGAAAATCACCTCATCCCTCCTGAATTCACAAGTCACATCTTCCTTACCATAAGGGCAGGAAGTGTACACCAGGAAGTTCCCCCCATGCCGGGTAAAAATCCTGTCTGGTGTTGTATTGTCCTCACTGTCACTGTCAAAACAGTCCTTGGGGATTGGTCCTAACAGTTCATTTCTAAGATCAATGGAGAAATGTCGGTCATCAACCGCCATTCCAATAATGGTGCCTGCGGCTAGAGTAATACTCTTTAAGTCGCTGTTATCCACCTCTATTGGAATGGTGTCATGTTCTATGTTGACTAATGGTGTTGGGTTTACCCCCAACCCTTGCTGTTGGAGAGAAGCATTTAGATGAATATAAGCATCAGGGTTTTTCAACTCTTGTCCTCTTTTAACTTTCACTTCCAGGGAGAATTGTCGGGTCCTTTCTGGGATGGTGACTTCCTCTTTAGTCTGAATTTCAACTGCATAAGGTAGCAATTGAGCTGACCTAAATGCTTTTTCTGGATCATCAAAGCCCATGGGATTATCCGCTAATCGGGACCAAGCTTTGAAGTTTATTAGGTCCAAACTAATGGCAAAGCGATTGAGAATGTCACTGCCTAAGTAAAAGGCGGCAGGGACGTCTCGCACGACCCAACAATTGTGGACTATGCTCTTGTTGCCAATGGAGATTTTGAGCATACACCTGCTTGGCAGGAGATGTTTGGAATTAGGTGCTTCCAGGTCCATTTCCCATTGGTCTATCAGTTTGAAGGTGGGAATGGCTGGATCTTTTGGGAGTTGGCGGAACATGGCTTCGCTGATGAAGCTCTTACCGTTGTTCACACACACTCGAGCGAGAACAGAGTCCTTCCCATCATTTAACTGAACAGGGATGAACAACTGCTCTCCAATTTGCTGAATATCAGCCAGGCTCTGAGCTGATTTCACCTCTTTCTGGACTATAGGAGTGGGAGTTTCAGATTGTGGATTGGTATAGAATTTCAGAGTGTTTCCTTCCAGCGTGGAATACCACTTTAGACTGGAAGGAAGGTTGATTTTCAGAAATAGAGAGGACCCCCCATCACCAGTCTGTTGTCCTACTGCTATTACTGTCACGTCTGGAATCTGGTTGTCCTGGAAGTGAAATTCTACTTGGTCAGATTTTTGTTCAACCATGTGGCAGGTGCCGTTTAAACTAACATGGTTGACACACTGTTTTAATTTTATTGGTCGGCTAGTCTGGGTCCAGAGGACCTTGTTTACGCAATCTATTAGGGGTGACAACCTTCTCAGGAGGTCATTCCCTAGTAAACAAGGGGTGCCCTCTGGGGTCTCAACTATGACCGGGTGTTTCAACTTGTGTCGCCCGATCTTAATGTCCAAGTCTGCAGTCCCCTCAACGGGAATTTCCTTCCCGTCAAAGTTCTGCAGTTGTCCAGGAAGAGAGGTGAGAGGAATTTGGTAATTCTCTCCCCTTCCTGCATTCAGTTCGTCAAAGGCCCTTCTGGACAGAAGGGTAGCTTGAGATCCAGTGTCCACCAGTGCCGAGATTGTACCCTGCCCCTGTACTTGTACCGGTGCATAATATCTTCCCTCCTTCTCCTCAAGGGGGCACAGATAATGTACATTTTTGGACAACTGGTGGGCAAATTTTCTGGTTTTGGACATTGCAAGAGAAGAAATTTGGACAGAATTCTGTGGAGAGCCTTGGGAATCTGAAATTAAAATTTGGCAACTGGAGATCAGAGCCATTGTGGGTTCCCCTGGCTCCGGTTCCGGGCCGCCCCCCCCTTTTTGGAGGCAGTCACCAGGATGGGTTTGAACCAGGGGATTTTCTTGCTGTTGGTTCTGGGATGAGATGGTGGGCGGCGGTAGCTCAGTCTCCACATCTCCCCAGTCTGGATTTGCATCCCTAGGGACCCATTTTTCTTTGGGAGGAGTTCCCCCCTCTCTGAAGGAGAAGATCCTTTTCCCAGGATCCTCTGAGGATCCCTCTCCCTCAAATTGGAAGACCTGTACCTCCTCCTCAAACTGAGTCTGTTTGGGTCTTTTGTTTCTCCCACCCCCCCTCTGCTCCTTAGGGGGCAGACTTTCAGGGGCAAGAGATTTCGTTTCCGGTTCCTGGGTTTCCAGGGGCTGTTTACAAGTGAGGAAGGAAGCTTCCTCCAAGGCTTTACACCCCCCTTCCCTTTGTGCCTCCTCCCTGGGAACTGGTGTGTTATCGGGGTGCTGCCCCCGTCATTGTTCTGGAGCACCAGGTCCAGAGTTGGGTGCGTTCTGCGCCGGCACGCCCATCTGAGGGTTCTGCTGAGCCCTCAGTATGTGACCCAGATCCCGCGCCATGTTTTGAACCTGGCGCTCTAACTGGGAAACCCGCTCAGGCTGATACGGGGCCCTGTTTTCTCCCCTGGGCTGATCCCGGGAAGGGTAGCTGTCCCTCCTCTGGTAATACCCCGGGTTGGGAAGATTTGGGTACCCCTCCACCCTTGGCCTCCCCTCTCCCGGATTCAGTGGTCTGGGCTCAGGGAATTGGGGAAAGAAGGATGGATGGTTTTGGGGCTGGAAGTCGGGTGGATATCTGGGGAAAAAGTTCTGCCCAGGGTTTGGTAAATTTCTGCCCTCCTGTGGGAAGTTTGGAGGGAAGTTCCCTGGGTTAGGTGCTTGTCTGGACCCCCCCCCTTGGGCTGGAGGAGTCCACACATAACCCAGGATGGGTCGATTTCCCTTGTAACGGGGACTTACATAATCAGGAGAGCGAGGGACCCCATTTGTGGGGCTGCCTCCTTGGCTCCCTGTCTGTGACTGACCCGAGGACCTCCTGGGCCTAGCATTATTAGGTGCAGGCAGGTTTTTAGGCCCCCCCATCTCCAAATCCAAAACGGGGGTGACCTTTACCTCTGCCACCTTGGCAGCAGCAGGGGTGCTGTTGGCTTTGGGGTTTTTCTGGGCATTACTTTTGCTATCTATCGGTTTCTGCACCTCATAGATCCGGGTAGCCTGTTCAATGACCCAGTCTAAAGATCTTTTCTCGTGAAAATCCCTCACGAGCTGGGTCATGATATATTTGGGCAAGGCATGGAAAAACGTATTTATAAATTCTCTGCTATCCGTGCGCACCCTTCTTGTGGTCTGTGCAAAAGCACGCTTTAACTCCTGCACAAATTCTTGTGGGGCCTGATCCTCCCCACATTGCAAATTGTAGGCTGCCTTGCGAGCCTCTTGAGGATTTCTGTGAACAGAAAAATGTTTCAAGATGGCCGCCTTATAGGTGGACCATCTTAAATGATTTTGGTCCTCCAGCCCCGCAAAGAAACTGGAGTATTCCGGGGAGAAGGTCCACTTTACATATTGAATACAGCTTTGGCTGTCCTTCAAATGGAAAGTCTCCATCATTTGTTCAAACAACTCTAAGTGCTCCCAAACAGAATACTTAGCGTTCTTATGGTAAGGCGTGATGACGCTCCTGATCGCCTTAATCTGCTTTAAAGGGTCCTTAAGCAAGGCCCTTTTTGTCTTATTGGCCCTTTTGGTCCGGGTAACCCTGGTCCAATCGTCCTCGGACTCAGAGGCACTGCTCCCAGAGGTTCCTGTCTGCTCTTCCAGGTTTTCCCGGATTCTGCGAGCCTGGGAATGGCTGGCAGAATGTGGGGACCTGGTCTCCTGTGTCCTGCGCAGTTCAGAGGAGTCTTCTGATTCCTCCTTGCTGCCAGGATTTGATGGGTACCCCCTCCACTGACCTAACTGGGCAGAGGTTTTCAGAATGCCCTTAATGGGCCTACTCTCCTGGGGTTCCCCATTGAACTGTACTGTACTTGGGTGCCCATACCCGGATGCCCACCCCTCCATTCCTGAGTGGTACTGGCCTATGAGCCCCATACTCTTAGCTGGATAGTAATCTGCCATCCCTGTGGCCCTGTGCTCATGTGCGCCAGGGGACATGGGGGTGGTAGAGTCCAGGGACTGGGGGAGATGAAGGCCCCTGGTGTTAGGGCTCCTGCGGTTATGGTCAGGAATCTCTCTTTCCCAGCGGACCTCATCTCTATCCGCCCCTGCTCCCTGTTGCAATGCAAGAGCCTGCATTTGTGCTTTCAGTTCCTCTGTTAAGGCCTTACTCGACTCTATCAGTCTCTCCTGCATCGCTACCTGTTGCTGGAGCCTCTCATTGTGCTGGCAGAGAGCCTCATTTTCCCTCTGTGCTTCCTGGTTGGTCCTGGAGAACTGGGCCAGTCTTTGCTGCAGGAGGGTTACCTCCTGAGCTGTGTCCCTATTGGCCTGCTCCTTTCTTGCTAGAGCATCCTCCACCCTCCTGGTGTGCTCTAACAAGTTCTGGTGTTCTTTTTGGAGGTCACCCAGTCCCTGGTGGGCCAGGTGATTTTCTTCCATTTTCCTTTTTAAATGGCAGACTTCCTGGCCTAAGGCGTCTCTTTCCTGACTAAGAGCCTGCATTTGTGCCGCCAGGTCGTCCCTCTGCCTTTGAAAGGCACCAGCTTTCTGGCGTTCTTCATCAAACTCTGCCTGGGTATCCAGGTCTTTCAAGATCAGCTTGTTGCTCTCTACCTTCACTCTATCTAGATGACTTTGCAGGGTGGCTACCTGCTCCGTGCATGCCCTGTTAAAGTCTAATTGTTGCTCCAGCTTTTTCTGGCTCTGCAGTAAGGAGTCCAAACTGTCTTGGTGCTCCTTCTGCAGGGCCATAAATCTAGTATCCTGTTCTACCTTTTCCTGTTGCAGCACATCCATATCCTTCTTTATTTTAATGATGTGCTGCCTACTATCATCTTCTGACTCCTGGCTCCTCTGCAGCCTCTGCTCAGAAGAGACCAGGTCAGATTGGGCCTTCTGTAATGCCATCTGTTGCCTATTTGCCAGATTTTGGCTTTCAGCACATCTATCCTGCATGTCTCCCACGTATAGGTACAGGTATGCTGCTATCCTGGCAATCTTATTGTGTTCCTCTTTGGCTTTAGGAGCCATATATAGTTCACTCAGGGCCACATGTAAGGGACCCTGATCTCTATATATATCTGACCCTGTTTCAGTGACCTGTCGAGTGATGGCCTGCAACCAGGCATCCTGGCCCTGTTCGGTCCATTCACCTCTCACAAATAGCTTATGCAAGAGGTGCTCTCTGGCTATTTTCATGTCTACTAAGGTCGTCATTCTAGAGATTGGTCTCTGTCCTGACTTACAGAAGTTAGTATTTTATTTTTGCAGAACAGAACTTTTCTTGGAGTGTCCCTTTTGAGGAATGCTTCACAGCGTAATGCAGCGTGGTGATCCGACCGGATGTATGTATCCCGTCAGTTAGCACACTGTATTAAGCTGCACAAATGGTAAATCTAACCCAACGTCTCGGCTCGAGCCCCCAATTTGTAAGAGGATTCAATTCAGCACTACAGCTAAGTCAACGCCTAGTCTATAATACTGAATGAAAACCCTTATTGATATATCTTTATGTCCAGTTCATGCGTTCTGGATGACTACCCCTATATAACACCCCTCTCTTGGAATCCTCCTGACCCCACTGAGCCAAGAAGTAGTTCTGTTTTGCAAGTTAAAAGGTTTATTTGATAAATTAAAATATATATATATATCACACTTTATAATAAATGAATAATTGACTAGCACACTTAATCTGATATGATAAAGATTAACAACGGAGAATCTGGCACTAACACGCTTCTCTATAGTCAATAAGGAGTTGACATGAAATGGATAAGGTAGCACACTGGTAAATAGGGACAGAAGAATAATGTGGAAGATAATGTTTTATAGGGTTCAAGGAAATGCAAGGTTGAATGAATGAAATGCAGTATAGAAAATACTCAATATGATTTCAACAAAACAATGTAATCACTTTTCTCTGGCAATTCCCCCCCCCTTTTATGCAATGCAAGGAAATGGAAGGAAGCACACAGTTCTCAGAAATGCAATTCAAATGTAATTCAGTTCAATCCCCCCCAAGCTTAGACAACAGAAGTTTAAAACACAGATAGGAGTTTTGAAAACACAGGCCCAAATGCTTTGATATGTGCTAGCAATGGATGAGAAATATGCTGGAAATGCTTTTAATTCCCTTTCAGAGGTTCAGGGTGAGTGGTATCTACTCTCTATGAATTCAGGATCACCTTAACAATGCTTTAGTAGTAACTAGCAGGTAAACGAAGTTTTTGGCAAGGAAAAGCAAAACTAGGAATGTGTTTCTTGGTGCGATTCAAAGCTCAGATTCTAAGCTTTCAAATGAAAGTTACTGCAAGTCTCTAGCACAAACGGTCGCGGAGATATGAGCGATTAAATAAAGGTCGTTTTTCAGATTTGAAATTTTAAAGTTCAAAAAGACAAGTGCAGCTTGCAACTAGAAAATGACAAGTGACAGCTTTACAAATGACAGGTGACAGTTAGGAGACAGTTCTACTTAGATTAAAATAGGATTGAATTATATTATTTTAACTAGGAGATTGGTTCTGCACAGTTTTCTAGGTACTCACACTATATTCTTGAGTGAAATGGGCCTCATCACGGATCTGGTCAGGGTTTTAAACTCGCCTCTGGTCTCTGCACTTCACAGCGATCTGGGTCAGCTCTCTCTGGTTCTCTGGTCTGGGTCTCTAGTTCTGGATAGATTGAAGTCTCTAGTTTGGCTCTCTGGAGGTTTGATGGAGGTAAAGTATGGATTTTTCTGGCAGAGCGTCCCGCTGCAGATGGAATTGAAGGTCCCTATCTGTCCTGTCTGTCTGCTTTTATGTGTTTAGAATGTGGGTGTGTTCTAGCATCACTGACGCTACCTCTCTCTCAGCTTCTAATTGGTCAAACTTCCATTTATCATTTGATTGGGGAATGAACTGTGAGTCAGAGGGATGTCATTTTATGGCTTGCAGATAGGACACTCCTCTGTCAGATTGCACACATTCTATATTTGATAATAAAAGACATATTTCACAGTTACACAGTTGCTTGAAATTACATATACATGGTGTGGCTGAATTTAGCCATGTCTCTGTCCAAATCTGCTGTTTCTAAGAGCTTGCATTCAGAAATGGCACATAATTGACTTTTTAACTGATTTTTCACTTTCTGACATTGACCCAACTTTACATACATGTGTGCAGGGAGTATGGACATTAACTGATGAAGTTTCAGATTTTTAACATGCATACCTTTAGAGTAATATCCACTTTTCTGCTAAAACCCCCCTGAACATACCACCGGGTCGAAAAACCTCTTAAAATGTGGGCAGAAAAATCACAAGAATTATGGTGTCATTTATAAAATTTTCACATGTCCGTACTATGAGTGATCCATCTTTTTAAAGTTATGTTCTGGCTCCAAAGGGGTGTGGTTTACCCTCAGCACAAGGTTGAATTTCTGGTTTTTCCAGTTCTGCCAAGCCAGCTTGCTCTCACAGGCAGTGCTCCTCCCCTTTCCTTCAGGAGGAAGCCACTTTTTACGACCATTTACGACTCCTGCCAATAAAACATTTGCCTGAGCCAGGACAGGGCTTTGTTCACTTTCCTGCAGAGCACAGGTAATTCAATTATCAGATAGATGGCATATCCTTAGTGTGGCCAGCAAAAAGGCAGATGGGCCTGGGAACACAGCTGTGACTCAAGTTTCCCTCCTGATGGGGGTAGTTGCCAGGCAGAATTCAGTTCCTTAAGCCAAGTTTCAGATAAAATGTCACTTTTTGTTCCCCAGTTTAAGTCAAGACATTTTTTTACATATGCAGCTAGAATGCTGATTCTAAGTTCAAAACTATGACATTTAAACAATTGCAACCTATGTGACACTCAAAAGTAGGTCACTCAGTCAATTTAAACATTTAGATTTTTTTTAGTGTCTTTCAGTCCAAATTTACTTAAACTGCTGAAATCCACAGCGCAGCCAGTCTTGTTATAAACCTTCAAGTCACTTCAGAATATAACTTTACATTGGATCCACCTCTCAGTAAGTCTTTCTTTGGCCTGTTTTGGGTTCATTTATTCAGTTTTGCAAAAAGTAAAATCTGGTGTTGTTTTAAAATGCCGGCTTTTGGATAGTGGTGAGTACTGGTACTGCACCCCTTTTTGGGATTTAAGAAAATGAATTCCCAACAGTTATGGGTTTGCTTTTGGCAATCAGCATTGCCATTCCCAATGGTTTCAGACTACTGTGTGGGTAGTCCAATGGTGGTTTTAGGCAGTGTCCTTCTGTGCCCATAACATCGGCAAAATGAGTGGCAGCCTATTCTTCATGCATTTCCCTGTGCATTTTCTGGGAAGCTCTGGCCATCATGAGGTTTTCCATGTCAGTACTGCACAGTTTTGAGGTAGGGCTCGGATGCATGGGTGAATACATCCCACAAAGTTAAGCTCAAAATGAAGTGTGAGCAAAATGGCACTCCAGTAATTTATAAAGGGAGGGAAAGACAAGGTTATTCAAAATCAAGCAGCACCAACAAATCAGTAGACAGGGCAATCTAGAAAAGTCTTATCACAATTAGGATTCTAATCAATAGGCCTGGGCCAATGTTAATGGTTCAGAGTCTTTTCAGAGGATCACACAGCTCAGAGTAGTTTGCGATTGAGTCTTTGCCAAGAGTTCAAAATGAAGTTGGTCAGAAGAAAAGTTACTTAAAAGAGTAGAGAAAGCCAAGCCCTTGGATTGGCGAAAGATTTAAAACACTTTCCCCGTGGTCGGACGAAATGAACAACCGGGTTTGATCAGTACCTTAGAAGAAGAAGAATGCTGTAGCTGAGGCATAAGTTCCTGGCAGATCCTGCAGGCTCACAATTCCCGAAGCGACTGTCGGACTGACAAGAAGGAGGAAGACTGGAGGGCCCTGCACTGCCCAGGGAAGAAACCAGCAGCAGAGCAAATCAACGTATATAAAGTGCGCTCCTTAAAACCCAAACAGGGTACGGTCCTCCTGAATATCCGGTTCACTGCAGCGATGCACAGCAAATTCGACCAGGGGAGGGAGGCCTTGCTTGGTGTTTGGCAAACTGGTTGGTCCCACCAACTCCAGGGAAGAAGATTCTTTGCAGATCTTCTCTGTTGTCGAAGTGTAGGAGATTCGGACCCGCAGCAGAGCTTCACCGGGAGGTTCAGTAGATGCAGCAGTCCTCTTCCTTCAGCTTCTCTTCGGTTCTCTCGATCCAGTGGCGACTCTGCCTTCCAAGTCGCAGAGATCTGTTTTTTATGCAGTTTTCCTGCATTTACACAGCCTGGCTGTCAATCACACAGCAGAGTGGCTGTCCTGGCAGGACAGTCACCTAGCCAATCAAACAAGAGTGTGACTTGGGTCTCCAAGGACACCCTGTGCACGGGGCCTAAAACCCCTCCCTCACATCCTGTCTAGCTAGACTCTCAGGTGCCTAAGTAGGGCTTCTGTGCAGAAGCCTGACAAAGGACGGTGAACAAAGGAACCAAACCTGGTTTGGCACGCAGATTAAAACACGAGAAAGACCTTTACAAAAAGAAATGGCGAATAAACCCAGCTGCAACCAAAAAACATTAAATGGGTTCCAGCGGATTAAAGTTCGAGGCTACTAACATAGCCTAAAACAGTACCAGGGCTATTTTCATAGACTGCGGTAGCAAAAATATGGTAGATACCACTGCCACCAGCCAAATCTCGAAGAAAGGGGAACAAAATAATGTTCCATGAGAGACAGACAACAAGGGATAATTATTAACCCTTTCCAGTACTCTATTGAAGATAGTTTGTACTGGTTCTGTGAATTTAAAAAGACTAATACAGTCAATGGCACCTTTACATGCTCTGGGAGACAGTAGTCAGTCCCAGAAAATGGAATTTAAAGTGAGAAGTCTGAAAAAGACAACCCTGTGTCACTGCACTAAAGATGCTGTGTGACACATAGTAAAAAGATGATGCCTATGGAGTAGGTGAGGCTCCACAGTCTATGAACACAAAAATGTAAAACACACAGCAAAACACATGTAAGAATGGGAAAAAAGCTCACACTATTGCCAGGTGAAAAAAATAAATTCTAGAAATCCAGCAAAGCTGCTGAGGGACTCAGTAGGTAAGGGAAATTAGCCATTCTGGAGAATTTTACCTAACATTCATCACCCATCTTCTCATCCTCAACTTCCTTCTCTCCTTCTCGTAAATGCCAGAACTGTGAAACGGTTTGTGTGATCACACTGCCCGGGGATTGGGCTGTTACCATAGGCCCCTTGATCTGAATGATGACTTGGTGACCGGGATAAAATCTTGACTGATTTTTGTTCTTGGGTTTGACGCACAAGAACGTTGAACCAAGGTTGCAGCATTGACAACTGTGCTTTTAATCAGCATATCTCTTAATCTCAAGCTTTCTGGTTGCATCCTCAGCCTGTAGCATGGTGAGGGCAGTCTCGTTTTCATCTTTCGTTGGAACACTAACTCTGAAGGGCATCCTCCCGTCGTCCCATGTGGCGAGTTCCAGTAATCCCGGAGCATGCTGCACACTGCTTGGTTTAGGGACATCGACTCAGCTCATTTTGTTGCAGTACTATCTTCAAACTCCCCATAAATTTCTTGATCATTCCGTTAACTTGCGGCCTCAGTGGCATGATTTTCCAGTGGTGTATGCCCATGTGGCTCATGAAACGAGCAAACTCCAGGCTGCTAAATGGAGGCCCATTGTCTGCCTTCAGCATGTTGGAAATGCCCCATGCAGAGAATATAGTGTCTAATTCCGGGATTACGGTGCTGGCTGACATAGACAAGATCATCAGTACAAAGGGTAACTGGGAGAATGTATCCATTAGCATCATCCAGTACTTTCCCCTGCCAAACAGTGCAAAAAAGTAAACTGCCACATGGTTTCATGGAGCTTCGGGCAGCTCTGACATTCTGAGTGGTTCCGGATTGCTGGGCTTTGCAGTGCGCTCACACAGGGACATTTTGTTACAGTGTTTTTGACCATTGAGTCGATCCCTGTGAACTACATGGTGTCCCTTATTTGGCACTTAGTGGCTACCATTCCTCGATGCCTCTCGCGTGCCAGGTCCACAACTTGTTGACGCCGGTCCATAGGTATGATGATCTGCCTCCAGCGCATCACAAGGACTTCGGCCATGATTGACAAATCATCTTTCAACTGTCTTTCACAAGCGGATGCCAGGACATGAAATCGGCCAGGTTGTATTCCTTTCCCGGCTTATGGACAGTGGTGAAATTGAAGTCCTGCAATTTTAACCCTCATCTTTCAATTCTAGGGGGCATCTTACACTGAGGGTTTCCATAAATTGACTAATGCCTGGTGATCGGTCACTACTGTGAATTGTTTTTCCAGTAAGAACATCTGAAAATGCTTGCACGCCTAAATGACAGCCAATCCCTCTTTTTCCGGGTGTGAGTCCTTTTTTTCAACCTCTGTCAGACTTTTGGAGGCATAAGCAACAATGGCTCTTGGACTGTCCCTGTCGGGTTTTTGCTGCGCTAGTATAACTCCCAGACCTACCAGGCTTGCGTCCACTGTCAATTCAGTACATTTAGCTGGGTTGAAATAGGCCATGCACTCAGCAGAACCAATATCTCTGTTGATCTGTGCAACCGCCTGTTTGCATGCTTGGTCCAACTGAAACTTGCACCCTTACTTGGTGAGTTCTTTCAATGATGCACTAATGGTCGCAAATTCCTTGAGATATTTGCTGCAATAGCTAGTGTTTGTTCCCTCCCCGACTCTACGTGAAAAGAAATGAATAATACAGACACTTCAAGGAAAAGTTTATCTAGATCTCTGAGAGCGCTCTGACCACATCAAGGTTACAACACATTTATATAGTACATTGACATCTTTAACATATGATGCTACGTTGGACCTGGATTGGACCTGGATTGGTCAGCCGGGTTGGTGTCTTAGGTTTGGGCATCATCTCTTCCTCCGGGTTGGTTGCTTGGTTGGCGGGAGGATTGACGTCAGACATCTGTACTCCGGATGGGTGAAGGTCAGGTCACTGTGAAATACGGTGGTCACTATCTAAGCTAAGATAAGAAAATAAATTCTGAGTAATGCATGCACTAAATAATAGTTGATCAAAAGACCCTCAGTAGTGTATCATGTCATTGTGCAAATCACTCAAGAGTTTATATCATATACAACATTTGGGTTATACAGGTCACAGGTTTATGGGCCTTGACCACTATAATACTGACATTGAACTATAGGGTTAGTCTCACAAGAATCTCAGGTATGTGGCACTTGTTAGTATTGGGCACGATATACTGCAGCAGGGGTCTAATGTTAGTTGGGGGTCTGTTGGGTGGGCTTCATAGCATGGTTGGCAGTCTGGCACATGAAAGGAATACCTTGCAAGGACACAGGGTTAGAATGGCAATACGTTTCAACTGGTGAGGGTAAGAGGGCAAGGACACTTTTGTGGAGATGGACGAGCTATGTGCTTGGCTCATGTTGGTTCACATGCAGGACGGTGATCTCAGAGGAAAAGGGATGTGTTACATTTGTTATTTGTTGCAAACAGCTCCGGCTTCAGCCTAGGAATGGAGCTGCACAGTTTTCCAGTTGGAGTGGGGACCAGGGTGGGGGCCATGTGCTCCGGGCTACTGCGGCGGGCAAAAGGGAGAGATGCATTTTGTACTATCGCAGTGAGGCCTGGTTACCAAGATAGAGTCGAAAGGGGGTACAAAAAATGTATGCCCTGTGTCCTGCTTGGTGGTCCCATCTACACAAATGTAACTTAAAGTTAACATCGCATAAGGGGCGAGGGGCGTACCCACCACTAGAGGCACTTTGTCCGAGTTTTGTACTGAGAAGTGATGATAGAGAGGGGCCCATTGGCCCCTCGCTCCCACACACTAGCCATCCCCAGAAATGACAGTACATCACTCACGTCTTGTGGAGGCGAGATGTTTTCAATTGCAGTTATTTTTCCTGGATCAGGACTCATTCCCTCTTGCGAAAATACATCTGAAGAATTTGAGATTCCTTTTATGAAATGTGCACTTGTCAGAATTTAACATCAGCCCTGATTGATAGAGAGTTGTGCATACCTGGTGTAGCGCCCGATCGTGTTAGGATCGTCTCAAAAGACCAAAATATCTTCGTTTTAGTTGAAAAATGTCTTTAGGTGTCGAATTACCTTCCTAATGCTCTCCTGGAACATTTCAGCACCTGACACTATTCCAAAGCTTTGCTGCTTATACCAAAAACACCCTTTGTGAGTTGCAAAAGTAGTTATGTAGCGTGATTGTTCATCTAGCTGTATCTGGTGGTCTCTTTTGTGTACATCAAGTTTTGTGAATATCTTAGCTCCATTAAGCATGCTAATCATGTCATACAGATACATGCAAGAAATGTCTTTCTCGTTGAATGGCTTTGTTGGCCTGGCGCATGTCCACGCACAGGCACATTTTTTCAAAGAACCTTTGCTTGGACACTTCTATTACGTGCAAGACCCACGCGGTGGGACCACATGCTGGTTATATAATACTCTCCTTTAACAGGCACTCAATCCCTTTCTCTAATTGCGGTTGCAGGTGGATGGGTATCCGCCTGGGATGTTACGCCCCTGCAGGTATTGAACTGTCAATGTGAAGGCTGACTGGCTCTCCCTTCAGGCACCAGATTCCTATGAAGAGTTCTGGAAATCATTACATCACTGCGATTTCGTGCTGCATTGTGTACATCACAGCAGTGATCTTCATTTCAATGGCCGTGGTTTGGTCTAGCAAGTTATTTCCTGGCATTTCTCCTTGAAGAACATCCAGCTCTGCCATCACCAGTCTCACTTTGTAGTTCAGTTGTGTTGAGAACTTTCCATGCTTCCGAACTGGCTCTTGTGCGGCACACTGAAATATCTTCAGTTCCGACGGTTCCAATTTTGGTGGATGTGCCATCTTGCGGAATTCTGTTATGCACATTATATTCAATGCGGCCCGAGTGCCAATGACAAACCTGGCAGGATGTTGACCCACTTCAATGTTGATATCTCCTTCTGGGGCAGTCACCATGTCAGTCATCCAATAAACATACTCATAGTGACCTCTCTGTTGCTCTGGCAGAGGTGACATTGATTATCCGTTGATCTGCTGAACGTGGCGGACCAAGTCTCTTCTCGCATAAGTGTCACTCCTAAGTCCTTGAACAATTGAGTTTGGTTCTGGTCAAGGCAAGCTAGGATTGCATCCTTGTGTCCTGTTCGGCAGTGCATTGCGCACTCTCGCCATGTGATTTTCCCGCCCACGGTTGGCGCACTTATGTCCAAACGTAGGGCACCGGATTCCATACTCATGGGGAAACAGCAAGCAAAACCTGTATCACTTTCCCCCAGTACCATACCTTCTCGACGGGGCAATACCACTGTTGTTGTTTGGTCCACTTTGGCTGATGTAATACACTTGCTCTTTCACTGCTCCCTTGTTGGTTTCCATCTGTGTGGCTTGTGAGTCTGCTCTCGCTTTGTCCGCGCCGTTTGTCGAATGGTGGTGAGGGGGTACGGTTCCCAGAGTAATTTCTTCCTGAAGGTGGATGACAAACATCCTTCAATAATCCTTAACCTGATGGCCTCATCAAGCCACCAGTTTACGCAATCGAGTCGCAAACGCATCCATGGACTGACCAGACATTTGACAGGCTTTGTTGAAAGTGTGCCTTTCATGGTATATGTTGAGATGAGGGTCGAAATATGTACATAGCACTTCCTTGAGCCCCGGATACATTTTAACTTCATCAGGCAGGAACAGGTATAAGGTTTTCAACGTTGGCACCAACCAGGTTACTAAGTAATCTCCTGACAAACTTGTCTGGGGCCTTTTCATGATAGGCGTCCATGCAGTTCTAGAATCTTTGTAGCCACCTCTCCCATCTCCGTCCCAGGGCCTGTTGATCACCCATGTCGAGAGAGCCTGGTCGACGGAAAATGCAGCATCAGATGCATCACTTGCTCGCCTCTGGCCATCTCTCTCCTCACTCGCCGACATCTTGCTGCAATCAGGCACCCTCAGCACGTTATTGAAAGATTTACAGGTGTTCACCACTTGCTGTATTTCTATCTTCTTTTTCTTTTTATGTGAGGAGGATCCAACCCTCATCACGAGTTTTCCTGTCCCTGCGCATGAGAAGGTGTGTGTATCCCTTCCTAGGCCTCCAACACACTGCAACACCAAAATGTGGGACACTGAGGTGGGTAAATGCAATGTTATCTCTTTATTTCTACTTTCTCTTTCTTCTCAATGTGGCAGACTTCCATCGCGCGTGCGCTAGCATGTAAAAGCCTTATTTGCTGTATTCAGCGTGACAAGATAGTCCCGTCACACCGGGTTAACTGTGTCACCGTCAGACACGACAATACCCATATGGCTCTGCATTTGATGTGTTCGGAGATGGGAATAATCGTGAGAGATAATAAAATGTAAAGTATTGGCACAGCAGAGCATTTACGTGTCTTTAAATCCAACCAATGCAGGCAGTATATTCAGTGCTTGGTCTTCCCACAGTGGAGATTCTAGAGAAAGCAACTTTTCTCAAACAATATATACCAAAAAAATAGGTTAAGGGAAAATGTTGTAGCAGGTTGATTTTTTCTTTGAGACATGTAGAATTTGGAATGCCTAGTGGCGCAGTTTGTGGTTAAGTGATTGCCACTGTAGATTCCGTAGAACACTCTTAAATTCCTAGGTGCAAAGAAAGCTGCAGGCGGCCATCAGACTTTACTACTGCTATTCCGATCCATCTGCTGAACACAGTGCTTTAAGTGGGGCAAGACATTGAGGGGGGCCCTCTTTTGGGGGGCGTGGCTTTCATTGTGGGCGTGGCCTAAAAGTGCACAAATCATAGTAAGGTGCGCAAAAAAATATATAAATGTATGTGAGCATTTATATATTTGTATGCGTACTACTATGGTTTGTGTACTTTTCAAGCCATCTTTTATAAACGTAGCAATGTTACATATTTCTATGTTTATAGAAGGTGGCTTGAAAAGTGCACAAACCATAGTAAGTTATGCAAACTTGTGTGCTTACCTTACTATGGTTTGTGTACTTTTCAAGCCACTTTTAACACAGACATTTGTAACATATTTCTATGTTTCTAAAAGATGGCTTGACATGTAAACAATTCAAGCATCTTTCATAAAGCGTCGAGGACGGACAAAACCCAAAGTGGCTTTGCCGTCGACAAAGCTTTATAAAAGATGCCTTGAATTGTGTACGTTTCAAGCCGTCTTTTATAAACATAGAAATATTTCTACGTGTCAACAGAGAAAGGCGCCTCGGTCTCAGTGATCTCAGCTCAGAGCAGATAGATCACAGAGCCCGAGGCGCCTTTCACCCTCTGCGAACCTGCGGGCTCTGTGGTCTAATTTGCATATTAGATCACGGAAACCACAGGTTCGAGAGGGTCAATGACCTGGGGAGGGCAAACAAAGGGACAGTAACTTCCTCTGATGACCCTGATGAGGGGTCATCAGAGGAAGTTACACTGATTGACCGAAGTGCCAGCCAGCCTCAGCGTCGCTGTGGCTGGCTGGCACCTCTGTCAGCTTGCCCGACATAATGGCGGGTGCATCTCCTGTTGCGGCTGCGGCCGCGGCGGGATAATGCGCCCCGTCAATGTTGTGTGGGACCGGGGGCCCCGACATGGCCCTGGCTCAGCCCCACTTTCTGGAGAGTGCAAAGGGGCCGAGCCCCGGCGGGCCACGGCCCACTTAAAGCACTGGCTCAACATAGTGGCACAAAGTTTCAGACCTTGTTTTAGAAGGCCGAGGCCAAACAAAGAGATTACGACATTTTCCAAAGGTATGGGATCTGTTTACAAAAATGAGAACTGCACTCCTGACATGGAACAATTAAACCTTCTCGTGAGAGTCATTCTAAGAAAGAAAAATACATCTAGTTCAAAGTGAAAAGGAGTGTCAATTTTGGGAAGAAATGAAGACCCTTGTCTCAAAATCAGTGCATCAGCAGCAGCCAGAAACAAAAGGATACTAACAAACCAGAGTGCCATTATCACCAAGCCTCTGATTTCTTAACATAAACAGATCAAACACAACTTTATAAAGTAGGTAATCCAGACACAATTATTCTAGAAATTCAAAAGGAGTACCACACAATCCGCTCAACACCAGATTTAAATAACAAGGAGGCAACCAGGAAGGATTCATGAAGAGAAATTATTTCAGTGCTCTCACCAGCATGGAAACCATAGGCTGTGCCCGCAGTCTACAGTGGTTATGAGCATGGTTTAAGGTGAAGGGTGCACATCGACCACTTTGAGTACTTACTCTTGTCAAATGACAATATTGCAATATTTGAGGATCTCGCTGAAGATGCCATTTCCAATGGTTTATCTAATGTAATCTGTGACGCCATGAGCATGGTGTGCACAAGTTATCGTTGCACTGGTAACCATAACATGAGAATTTGCGTTGCTTTTATTTTAATGTCCTTTTCTGAGAAGCTTTGCATTTTCATGTTTTATTTTTGGTGTGTGGGTGCATGTGTGTCTGTTGATTTTAACGCCAACTGATGGACCCAATGTCCCCACGTAATTCTATTTGGAAACACAGCATGGGGCGCCCAGTAGAGGTTGCTCCGAAATAAGGCTACATTTTTTATCTTGTTACAAGGAGTGTGGGAGCCCCTCTACTGAGAACGAACATGGGTCAAATACCCTGTTCTATGGAATTTTGTCTACTCAGGAGGGTCTCCAACAACGTTTTACCTCCCTGCACCCTTCACAGAGGCGAAAACCATTTGCATATCAGTATTTGTCCCACACACAAGGGCAGTCCAGCACCGGAATTATAGGTAAATCTCCTCTGAACAGGAGTACCATCAGCAACACCAGACAGGTGTTTCGGCCTAGTCAGGCCTCATACGTGAGATGAAGCTGACTCTCTCTACGACACAGTGAGCTAGGGGCCCACGTCTGGATTACCCTGGGTTACTTAGGGTGAAACCCCACGTTTTCCAGAGTTACAAAGGAGTGTGGGAGCCCCTCTACTGAGAACAAACATGGGTCAAATAACCTGTTCTATGGCATTTCTTCTACCCAGGAAGGTCTACAGCCACGTTTTAGCTCACTGCACTCATCACAGAGGAGAAATATCATTTTTTATAATGCTCCGTATTCTGGTATAACCTCTAACCAGAGCTGACCAGCCATCATGCTCTCTGATCCACTGAGCCCCCTTGCCATGCCTCTAACCATCCCCACTACACCCCATCCACCCCTGCCTGTCCAAAGCCCTGTGCATGGGCACAGGCCCCAAACTCCCATTCATTGTTTCCTTGATCCTCCAGGTGCCCTTTTCCGCCAACCCCTCAGATTGCTGACTCCTTCCTTTTTTACGCTTCTTATCTCTCCTGATCCCCCTTCTGCTTACCTGTGTGTGGCGAAAGGCCACATTCTTCTGAGTGTGCAGTCTTCTTTTGGCTGCATTTCTTGCGCAGCCTCTTTTGTGGGCAGCACAGAAAATGGGACCTAAGACCCCACATGATAGTGTGAGGGGGTGAAAGACAACTACAAATCTTAACAGTGGACAGAGACCTCTGTCATTAGTTGACAGTGGTGTGCCAACAACATAACAAACCCAATTGGTTCCAAAATCTGCTTTGGAAGTATCAAACACAACACATGTATGAATATCAAGGATCAATATAAATAGTGAGACATAGTTTTCACTAACACAATTTAGTATTAAAAGGACATTCTGTACATTAATAATCAGATACTCTTCACATTATCATCATCATCATGTAGTTTATTTCGGAAACAATTTCCATAAAAATTCACATCAAAAAAGAAACAAAGAGGTAAACACTAATACAAGAATAAATATCCATCAATCACAATAAATACACACTGTGATAATAGATAAAAGATCAAGTCAAACATCGATGTCTTATGTTCTATGCTGTGACTAAAAATCCTGATACTGCTGACACACAAAGTTCTCTAGGAAATAAGGTCTGCAACTGCATTTATATTGGTTTCACCTGAATTCAATGGCAACTCAGCCTCCCTGATGAGCATTGCAGATACGAAAGCACTTGGAGGAGTACAACAGTGCAAGAAGGGAATCAACCCTGTGAACTAATGGGCAGCAAATTGGGATTCAACCCTGTGAATTTTTTGGACACTTGGAGGAGCACAACAGTGCAAAAAGGGAATGAACCCTGTGATTGGGATTTAACCCTGTGATTGTTTTTGGACACTTGTTCAGGTAATATATTGGCCAGGAATTGCAGTGCGCGCCTCGCCCCTGCTTTTTTGAACATCTAATTTAATCTTAAATGGTATATTTGGTGTACCATTGAGTAAAGATAGCAGAATCTTGAAAAAAAGATCCCTAATAATTAGGCAATCAATTTTAGATTAGCCCCATATTTCAGAGCCATAGAGGGCCAATGGTTGACCCTAGGCCATGTACACTGCTAAGGTTGAAACTACTATCTTCCCCAAAATCTTATAAAACAATTGAGGGTGGTACTGGAACCCCATCTTTAAAATAAGGTCAGATTTTATGATTTGATTGAACCAGTTTCCTTTGCTATGGAAGATTACTCCCAGGTTATCCAAGTGCCATACCTGTTCAATCTGGACACCATAAAGTTCTAACCTGATTAATCGGGTGTGCACACCAATGCCATTGGATATTTTGCACCAATAGTTTTCTTGAGGGCCCTCTAGCCAGGGCCTTCAGTCATGACAGAGCGCAATGGCCTAAGGCTGTGGCCACTGAACATGTTTCACCAATAGGTTTCTTTGGGGCCCACTAGCCATGGCCATCAGTCTTGGCCACTGTACATGTTACACCAATACATTTATTTGGGGCCCACTAGCCATGGCCTTTCATCATGACCAGTGGCCATGGCTAGTGCACGTGCAGCACCAATAGGTCTCTTTGAGGCCCACTAGCTATAGCCTTCATCCATGGTCAGCGGCAATGGCCATTCAGCCTTGGCCACTGTACATTTTACACCAATAGGCTTCTTTGGGGCTTACTAATCAGCCTTGGCCACTGTACATTTTACACCAATAGGCTTCTTTGGGGCTTACTAACGATGGCACTCATCTATGGCCAGTGACCACAACCTTTGGCCTTGGCCACTGTCCATGTTGTACCAATAGCATTCTTTGGGCCCACTAGCCATGACCTTTGGCCATGATTTGAGGCCACGGCCTTCGGCCTTTGGCACAGTCCATGTTGCACCGATAGTTTTCTTTGGAGCCTGCTAGCCATGTCCTTTGGCCATGATCAGTGGTCACGGCCGATGGTTGCACGAATACGTTTCTTTGGAGCACACTAACCATGGCATTCAGCATTGGTGACTGTGCATGTTGGACCAATATGTTTCTTTGGGGTCTACTAGCAATGGCCTTCAGCCATGACAAGTGACTATAGCCTTGGCCATGAGCACTGTACATATGACACCAACTTTTCTTTGGGGCCCACTAGCCATGACCTTCAGCCATGCCCACTTGCCATGGCCTTTGTCCTTGGCCACTGTACATATTGCACCACTAGGTTTCTATAGTTTACATGTCCACTATTTACATCACACATAACATAACTAATGACATTTGTTATAGCATTACTGTTGGTATTTCTAATGACATCACTGATATTAGTGGTTTGATTAACTACATTTTGAAATACACAACTATGTTTTGTTACATAACATATGCATATATTTAATCCTCAAACAGTGCATAGTACATCTTCTGTATACTCAGAGAATTAGAATCCCTGATTGCTCCCATCGAATTATGTACCAAAAATAAAATCTGGTGCACGAACATACAAAACGCCCTATGCAACAAAATCGCCATGCTCCAAGACAAAATATTAGCCAAAAAAATTACCCTTCACAAGATTGCGCTTGCAACTCAAGAAGCCATCTTGCAAGAACTCGCTAACAACCAAACTAAACCACACAACCAATTTAAATTCAGGTCAATATCAACTATTGAGGCTAAAATCATCATTACCTCACTTAAACCTTCCCGGTGTCATGGGGATACTTGCCCAGCACCCATCATTAAAGAAGCTGCAAAGGACCTAGCTCCTTTGGTAACTACCTTCATGAACTCCTCATTCAAATCCTGCTCTGTTCCTAGCAACCTCAAAGATGCCTGTGTACTAACCTTCCTAAAAAAAAACAAGTTGGACCCAGGCCAATTACGACAGTACCGTTTCTTCTTAAAATCTTATACAGAGCTGCCTATCTATAGATTCAATCCTATCTGGAGATCAACAATTTATTAGGCACTCGACAATTTGGTTTCAGGCCAAGACATGGAACTGAGATGGCCCTTCTCAATCTCAAGAACTAACTGGATGACCGGAAAGACAAAGGAGAAATCTCCATTCTCCTACTACTAGACTTGTCCGCCGCATTTGATTTGGTTGACCATAAAGTGTTATGCAATCACCTCAAATTTGCTGCCAACTTCTCCAACGAGGTTACTACATGGATAAACTCTTTCCTAGACAACAGAACTGTAAGAGTCTTTTCACCCTCTTCAGCAGCGGACCCAGTACCGATCACATGTGGTGTACCACAGGGGTCATGTGTCTCCCCCACTTTGTATAATATATTTACAAAGCCGCTCTTTGATATACTGGACAATCTGGGTGTCTCATACACTAATTATGCAGACGAAACCCAGATCCTCATCCCTATCCAGGGAGACTGCGACCAAGATGCAGGTCTTATAAAAAACATGTACCAAATCATACAAACTTGATGCCCACACATGGTCTATGTCTTAATGAAACTCCCTCACCAATACAAATCCTTCGCTTTTAACAGTATTAAGATTAAAGTTGCCAAGGAAGTAGATTCTGCTCTCAACCTTAACAAGCAAGTAAAGGCCACAGCCTCTGCAACTAGCTACACGTGCAAATTAATTTATGCATGTAAACCATTCATGACCACTGAAAGTTGCACCACGATTGCACGGTCACTCATCCTATCCAAATTGGATTACTGCAATGCACTTTACGTAGGCACCAGCAAACAAAATACTAACAAACTCCAAACCCTCCAAAACAAGGCCCTAAGAACAGCCCTAGGCATCCCCAAAGCTAAGCATATCTCTGACCAAAGAAGATCTACCAATTGGTTAGCCATTAAAGACAGAATTAATTCAAAGCACTAAACTTGACATACAAATGCCTCAACAACAAAGCACCTATATACCTGACAGAAAGATTTACTAAATATACATCTGAACGTCCTATTAGAAATGCACAGTCCAATAGTATTAGAATACCCAAATTCAAACTTAAAAAAACTGGAGGAGCCAGCTTTCCAGTCTTGACAGCACAACTCTGGAACTCAATACCGGACACCCTAAGAGCTTCACCCTCCCGCCAGTCCTTCAAGACCAGTGCTAAACAATGGCTACACTCCGATGACCTTTGATGGCCTCATCCATGATTTGTATAAATGTATATCACTGAACTTACACGGCACATTCATATATTACTGTAAATTATCCCTGTATATTGTTTATCTTGTATTTTTCTTGTTCCCTCTGTAACTGTAACCAACATTTTTTGCTTGCAAGCGCCCTGATGCCTGATGGCCCGGTGCGCTCTATAAATAACAATACAATACAACAATAGTATTCTGCGCTCTTCAAAGTACAGTGCACAATTGTAGGTGCATACATAGATTATTACAATGAAGAGTAGTATATGAGGTAATCTGTTAAATTGGAATACTTCAGTAAAGACAACTGCGATCCGAGACACTAATTTCAACCCAGTGATAGGACACTACCCATACACTTCATGCACTGCCTGTAAGTTCTTTAAAAAAATGACTTCCTTCTTAATGGAAAATAAAACCTGGGACCTACGCACTTTCACAACGTGCAAAAGTAAAAACGTCATTTATACAATCCTATGCCCTTGCAAAATGATGTACATTGGAAAGACCACGAGGGAAGTAAGCACCCGAATTAACGAGCATCGCTTGAAAATTAATACTCAGAATCTGAATGCCCCCAAGGTGATCCATTTTGTAGAAATGGGCCACACTGCAGAACAAATTGAGTGGTTCTGCATAGAAAAAGTCGCAGCTCCCAATATGGTCCAAATGACTTACAAAGAACACTTATGGATTTTCAATTTGAAAACATTAACTAATGGTCTCAATACATTAGAACCAGGGTATTCATACTCCTAAGGTGCCTTTATAATTGGTTGGTATAAGTGTTACCATATTTTGCCTTATCTCCAATTGAGTCACTGCTGTTGACCATCCGAGCTAACTGTACAAAGATTCTGTCTCTTTACAACAGAGATGGTGCTTCCTGATTATTTCGATTAGTATTAGGTACCGGATTGCCTTGGCGCGCATGGGCTTTAATGTGCAGTCAGTTTATTATGTCGAGCGCGTGCAAACCATTGAGAGAATGCCGTCATGAAATCTATAGTCCCTTTTTCTAGATTGATGGACAAGCAATAGTCACGTGATCGGTTTCCCGGTCATGTGTCTTTCCATCGCGGTCACCTGACTACATTGGCCCGTTATTTAACATGGCGCAGATACGGTTCCCATGTCGCCTGAGCGTTCCTGATGTCTGGCGGACTCAGGTTTTCCCGCGAGCGGCTGTACCCGAGCAGGACGGCTCCTTCTAGAATGGTGAGTAGATCTCTCATAACACGCTGATTCTAAGTTTAGAACGCAGCACTTTCTCATTTGCAAGCCGCTTTGAGTACTTTCTCATTTGTGAGCTGCCTTTAGTACAACTTGTTGTTTCTCTATTTGTGTATAGTCGGGCTTCTGTGCCTTTATGAATTTTTGAATTTCGTGGCGGGTGCTTTTCCCACGATCAATTGTCTCAACTTAGGTCCCGCTTGCCCGGGTTGTCTTTCTAATTATCACTGCAACTCATGTGACTCAGGATTGCCTTACAAGGCCATCTTTGTGATTTTCCCCCTCTCTCTTTTATTTACATAGAGAACGTGAGAGCTGTGGTGGTTTTTTCGACTCCCAAAAGACCATCGTGTTAATGAACAGAACCGTTGGCAGACTGATATCTTCCTTCAAAACTCTCTCTATTCTGCAGCGAATCAGTCACTGTAGGGTAAGACTGATTGGGTTCTTTAGGCAGTTTAGGATAAATCAGTACCTACATGTGATAGAGATCAAAATACTCTATCTAATAATTCCTTTTGGGGTTTCTAATGATGCATTCACTTGTTACAGATTGGACAATCACCATAATTTAGCTGACAGCCATGCAGCCCAGATTTTTCGGAACACTGCATATTGGTGCAGCAGTTTTTCCTGTTACTTATATCAGGAACTTCCAGCTGTTTTTCTTCGCTTTGAAGGTTAGTGATCTAAATTAGGCCCACGGTTTGCTCACTTTATATAGCATACTGCTCTAACCTGCACCAATTTCTCCTGGCTCAAAGACATAGGTTGTGTCTGCCACCTTGTTTACGGGACCTTAATGCACTGGCACTTTAAGCTAAATAGGCCTTCACGTCGACTATGATTGGTGGGTTCTCTCTTGCACTATGGGGCATCAATTATAATGGTAGCACTTTTTTAAGCATGCAAAGACCCCCCCTTGTAGTTACGGCACAAGGTTGGGGGCAGGCTGTTTTTCTTGTTTTAAATTATTTTTAGTAAATATCAATTGGTTGACAATTGGGGGTTCTCCCCACTTGGTGACTCTATGATGGGGTCTCATGCATGTATGTCTCCCTGCCTTTTCAGAGTGTAATTGCTTATCTCCTGATGAAGACCTAACTCAATTAAAGTTAAATACGTCGAAACCGGTTGAGAAACCAGAGATGAGGTCGATTTTTGACACCGACGTGACCCATCCCAACCCATGACCACCTGGGCAATTTGTTGTGGTCTCTTATATATTGATTATATATTTCTTTTCCTTTTAATGAAGACAATAAGTAATCGATTGTTATGACTTTTTTAGGATAAAGTTTTAGCTTATATTTGTTATTGTTGTGTATGTATGAATGGCTAATGGACACATGTGTATGAATGATATGAATTGTATGTAAAATCATGTGTTCTTAAATTCTTTCCTGCGATGTAAAATTGTTATGAGTGCTATGATTAAATCATGATTAAAATTCTGAAATTTAAATAATGGATCAGGTCTAATTAAATTCCTTGATTCCCTTGTTTTCAAAATTGTATCCTCTGGATCCTTTTTTCCGAGATTAATATTGGAATACAAATTCATAATTCATCTTCTAAAGAAATTATTCAAAATATTAGTAATACAGTTGCCATGCCAGGTCTCTAATTCAATATTCTAATCTTCTTGTTTTTCAATAGATGCAATTTTGTAATATAAGTAACTATTTTGTTTGTGTATATTAACCAAACTTAGTTTTCTGTGATTCTATACTATTATAATGCACATGGACACACTTGATATTATACGTGATAATTTTTTTTAATTAAACCTGTCATTTCGAAAATGTGTTAATTTAATGTTATCTTAGTAAGTATAATTGTATATTTAAATATGACCATTTACTATTTTCATAACAGTTACTGTTAAACATGTTTCTAATTCTATTTATTATTATGATTTTTTTTACTATTTGTATTTGTATTTATTAGTCTTATATAGCGCTTTATTCATGTACTGTTTCTTTCAAATACCTTAGATAGGTTTAGCGGAATCAGGTGCTTTCCCTGCAATTAAGTATTGTAATTTCTTACTAATACATGAAATTCAAACCATTTTTATAATGTTACATATTTTTATTTTACACTTTATAACTTGATTAGTACTACAGATGAATGCTCCACACATAATTATGCGATAATTCTGTATCTGTGTGTTGTTCCATGTTCTGTTGTTATTATTGTGAATTGTAATAAAATATGTATCAAAACAGATGTACAACAATATTTTAACATATATGATCAATGTCATACATGAAGTAATTATTGATCTCATCATTGATGTCTTGTATGATGTAATTAGTAACGCCATCAGTGATGTCATCAGTGATGCCTTGTGTGATGTAATTAGTGATGTCTTCAGTGATGTTTTCATTGTGGGTATGCGCTGCGCATCATGTGCTGCATAGTTACAGTACACTTGCTTGAAATGCTAATGCTGAATTTGAGGTGTTTTGTTGCATTAAATCTGATCACCTTAACTCTTCTTTCATCCCTGGTCGGCGCCTAGCCTAGGTAGACCCGAGGAAAGCGAGGGCCTCGGCGAGGGATAGGGGCTGTCACCGGCCATGTCCGTCCACCGACACTGGGGTGAGGCCATTGACACCCCAGGCTTTATCAATGACATTTGTGATGTCATCTTTCATGTCGTGGGTGTTAGTCTCAACAGTGTACGGTGGTGGCATGAGTTATGGTTGCTTAGCTTACCATAACTGGCGATTTCAAGGGTTTTTCTGTTTTACTTGTAACCATAACATCCTTTTAATAACGTTTTTCACTGGATTTCATCAGTTTTTATTAGTGCAACTTAACCACAACGTCCCTTAATCAAAATGTTTTCACTGAATTGAATAGGTTTCTACTAGTGCACCCTAATTTTCTACAATTTTCTAATATCATACTCACCATCAATGTAGCAGCATATTCGGCTGATTTAGGATGTTTCAACTAAAAACTGTGCCATTCCCCACCTCCTAGAAATATTTGTAACACTTCTATTAACTTTTTCCAAATTTGTACACCAGTTTTGGGTTTGTCAATGTCCGCAAACATTTGACATCATCACAGAATTTCCAGACAGTGTCACGTGACCGCGCGCAGCATGATGACGTGCTTGCGAATGGGTCAGCGCTTCACAAACGGGTCTGTGCTTTGCCAACAGTTTGAATCTGCATTTTCAGTCGATCTAGAAAGTTTCAAGCTGAAAGTTTACCCTTGTACAGCTCCTAGACCTATTCTTACTGATTTTCCAACTGCAATCTCTGAGAGAGCACATTCTTGGAAAAGTATTATCACAACTGCTATTTAACTTAAAAGATGGCATCAGCCATAGCCATTCCTCCTCTCCAGGAGCCATCACCACCAACACCACCACCACCACAAGCTGGAAGGCTTAGACAATGGAAAAGGTCAATGATGCAGATAATAATCAAGAGACCCAGGAAGATCAGATAAAAGAAATGTCTACCGCCAGCACCGAGAGAGAATCATGGGTGTGGCGGTTCTTTACCACCGTGAAATGCACTGAGTGTACTCAGCTGTGGACAACATGGGCAGTACTCCTACGAGTCTGTCTCTGTGTGCCGCTAAACCGAATCCAACCACTGGGATGCTCTGAGAAAGGCTGTTTCTTTCTCAGGAAGTAGTAGTCTGTCTTCCTTTACCTCATTTTCCTCACCCAATACTGCCACCACACAGGCTACTCATGTGGGGAAGAAGATCCCATCAGCTACCTTGCAAGCCATAAAGAGGTTGTTGATCCACATATTTTGACAACAACAGTACTCTGTATATACTGCAACACATCACTCTGCAGGGGGGGAGCAATTATGACGTGCTTTTAAGGCTGTAATAAAAGAGAAGGAGAAACACTGACTCTTACCTTAGATTTAAGGAACACTCAACATGTTCCCCTGTCCACCTGCCCTTACATATTTGTGGTTGGTGCCCTTTGCTTAATTTCACTCCCCTACCTTGCTTCCTGGGCTCTCCTGCAAAAATACAAAATAGTAAATCAAAAAACACCAAAGAAAATGTTCCTTTTGGAGCCACCTGCCATGGTTAAAAAATAGAACTAAACTGTATCTTATAGATTCGATCTACTTTACATTTGTGAACAAAGCAGTTAGACTCAATAAGATTCTCCAACATTTCCATTAGCTTTTTGCACTATGCTAATGGGAATTATGGACAATTGTATAGAATAGAAAAGAAAAAAGCACAGAAATAATTTTCTGCACAAATACTTTTCTCTAGCATACAACAACAACCATAATCAATGGACCATTATAACTATCCTTGGTGTCGCCGGCCCCTTTCCAGACCAGGAATCATTAAAACACCTGGATAGCACGTGTAGACCATCGCACAAGACAACCCTTCTATGCTTTTCACTTTTATATTTGCAAAACTCCCTCATTGCCTGCTTTCGAACAGTCACACATCCATTCAACAATCACTTCCGAAAACTCTGCATGTAACCCTATCAACATATTAAACTTCCACACACCAACTGCCACTTAATAATGTTCTACAAATATTTTCCATCTGCATTTCCTTTGCTTATACAAATATATTGTACACAATACTACTATTAATGCACATATGCATTGTGTAGTAAGAGAAGTGCATTAATGAAAGGGGGAGTAGGGATGGGCAAGTGCTGATTGAAGCCCCATAAGGAAGAGCCAGTGGGTGCCAATGCGGGAGGCCACTATCTAAGTGCTACGGTGGAAGAGTTCTTAGGGTGGGGTGCACAGCCAGCAGGCAGTGGGCCCCCAAGGGCAGTGCTGGAGTGGGGGAGGTACTAGTGTCAACTAGGTACAGCACCACTCTCAGTGGCAGTGAGATCAGTTAGTTGAGAAATGAGAGAGGGAAAGAGGAAGACAAAAGCAGAGTTTTTAAAAGTTTCCGGAGCTTAAAGTCTAAAACGTCCAAAAAAAGAGAGCGATCTACCTCCCCCTCTCTGTTTGGAAAGCGTTTCACAAGCAGACAATTGGAGTTAAACAAGCACAAGTCTGTAACATGGGGGTATTTAGTGACAGAAAGTTGGAAATAGTGTAGATCATGCAGAGGGTCTTCAATGTCATCCTTACAGCCACCAGAAGCCAGTGTAGACATTGTAGGGCTGCTTAGATACGATGCCTATCCTTCAGGACAAGCATAACTCTTGCAACCTTATTCTGGATTATCTAGAGGGGCCATACAAAACAAAGGGGAAGATTCACAAAGAGGCTGTTGCAATAGTGCAGCCTACAGAAGACCAAGGCTCTTGAAACATTCAGCTTCTGAAGGTATGCAAGGAAACATAGAATTCCTGTAAAGAGGTAAAGCTCTAAATGGCCCGTCTTCAAAAAGGTCCACCATATGAGGAGTCAAGGAAAGGGAGTAGTTAAAAATACCAAGGCCAAGTTTTTGGCCTTACAGGATGGCGAGGATATAGAGACAAGGGACAGTGGCCAAAAAGTAGGAAGGAAAAAAGGTCAGGTGTCCCAATAAAATGAATCTCCATCTTCCCGGTATTCACACAAAGATCATTAGCCGCACACCATGCCTGGATGACAGACAATCGGGGATCACTGAAAGATAAGAAAGTAGTAAAGTGAAGTTCGATCAAAGCTGTGTGTCATCACCATAACACTGGAAATTAGGAGAGAAGGAGCAGATGAGGTGAGTCAGAGGGACGAGATACATATTAAAGAGCCACAGCAATAGGCTAGAATCCTGGGGGTAGCTCCTGGTTGAAAGAAGGGTGGTGGAGGACAAATGGCCCAGTTGGTGCTGGAACGGGTGGTTAGTCAAGAAAGAGCTCAGCCATTCCTGTGCCCAGCCTGCGATGCCAAAGGTATAATGGAGGCGTTCAATAAACATAGAATGGTTCACTGTGTCAAAGGCAGAGGAGAGATCAAGGAGCACTATCCTCAATTGTACTACAATCAAAAACCCATATACATGTCAATTATATCATTACATCATATTACAAATACAGTACACTTCCCTTATATTAACCATAATAACTATACACATATTATTCTATTGCATGTGGCCACTGGCCAAATTCCTGGGGGCATGCCCCCAAGAATTTGGTTGCTGTCCACAACTACCAAGATAGAATTAAACCATATATCATGTATGTACAATACACCTTCAAATAACAACACTCACCCAGACCTCCCACCCCCAATCCCATTAATGTCCACAGACACAAATATTCACAGCATACACATCACATACACAGCTTTTTTTCACCTCTAAAAAGAGATCTATATCAAAGTTTTTCCACTTCCGCACCCTTTCCAAGCCCTCTTTCATCCACAAAATAATCCAAATATATTTTCCAGACTTCTGTTCCTAAAGCTCTGCCCGCCACTGTTTCGAAAATTATAACTGACATCACGTTTTCAAACATCAAATCAGTGTGAACTTCTCAGCAAAGTTTGGTGACCATGCATCGAATGGCGCCAAAGTTATCAGCTGCCAAAAAGTACTCTTTCTAAAAGTGATGAGAGGAGGATAATGAAGAATAGGTAGAGGAAGTGCCCACCACCAGCGCCCAGAGACATTCATGGGTGTGGCAGTTCTTTAAGACAGTTGGGGAGGTCCCAAAGGCTCTGGCTGCCTGTGTTGAATGCATGGAGTGTGGGGTCATACTCAGTCAGACAACATGGGCAGTACTCCTTTGGGACACCTCTATGCACAGCCACACCAGAACCAATCAGACAGCTGCTCTGAGAAAAGTTGCTCCTTTCTCAGGGAAAAGCAGGTTAACATCCTCTTCCCCATCTTCCTCAACCGCTCCTGACACCACACAGCATACTCCTGTGGGGAAGAGGATCCCGCCAGCTGCCTCGCAGACCATACAGGAGGCTGTCAATCCTTACCGCTTGAGGGTTATAGTTTTCTGCATTTAGTGAGACAACCGTTCTAAATCAAACCTTAGCCAAAGATTGTGGCACCCATGCCAATGAACTATTCTCAAGGCCAAATGTGCTTTGATTGGAATGCAAAACAGTTGAGTCTATGCATATTTTCTCAAAGTGGCCATACGTGATTCAGAGGAATACTTTTAATCAAATAAAGATTGTATATTTCAATACATTTCAGTGAGTAGAGTCTGGAAAGGAAAAATACACAAACATTAGCATGTCTACTTTACTTATTCTGCTATATTACTTAGACTTATACTTAATACTTAGATGGAAGTCTTAACTTTAGCTTGCGTCGCATCTAGATAGAGATGTGAATGTTAGCATGCGCCACACTTGGATGAAACTGTGAATGATGGTAAGTGCAACACTTGATTGGAATCGTGATCACTAGCCTGCCTCACATCTAGACAGAATATTGAAAATTAGCAACGATGATATAGACATAACTGCAAGGACAGCAATGCCAACTAACCAATCCACTAACAATTTCATCCCTTCTCAAACGCTAACCAAACACAGCCACAAGCCTAAAATGCAGCAATCCGCACTAACTTCACTACACTGCAACAACAAAACAAACCCCACATAGACTTGCACAACAGCACACGACGACTACTGACCGTAAAACACCCCAAGCCCACCCAACGGACCCACCGTGCTGAGGCTGCCATCAGCACAATACTGCTCTCTTGCACTTTTCCAGTTTATTCCCACTAACGCACCCCCCTCCCTCTTTCAGAGCCGCCAGAGCGCCAGGGGACCACTCCGGTGGTGATAGTGCGCGGTACAAATATCCTTTAACATAACATAACATAACATAGCATATATTGGTCATTACTTTACTGTAGGGAACAAATAACTCCCACGCCCTGTTCCATACCTTCCCTCTTCCATACTGAAGCCTCCATGCCCTCATAGCTGTGCAGCCCAGCCAGCCTTAGAAAATCTAGTTAACCCATGGTACTTTTAGTGATTTAATACATGTAATAAAAGAAGTTGCGTAATAAACAAAGATAGATATGCAGATTCCTTGTCGGAAATTACTTCCAGCACGTGGTTATTCGTGATGATGAAAACATTTGATTAGTGACTTAAAGCAACTTTATTGTTTTGCATATCAAGATCGTAGATATAAACAAATCTTCAAATGGGCACTTTGTGTGGCTCACATTAACTTGCAGAGATTTGCAAGGTAACTGGTGTGTTGCGCGCTGTGAGTTGGAAATGTTCCATCATGCATATGAAAGGCTCCGTGACTAATAAAAGAGATGTGTTTGCAACCTGAGCACCTTAACAACCTGCATAGCCACGGACGCTGTGTGTGTGTGTCTGTCTAGCCGTGACATGTGAAATTGGCAGCGCTTGAATGTACGGCCTGAGCTGATTCAATTTTTGGCTCAGGAGAAACACAAAGCGTCAAGGATGCATTTCTTGAGCCTTTGAACCAAAGGGACGCTCTGTAAAAATTAAAGAACATATGGTTCGGAGTACCAATGATTTATACCACGCTTCCATCTCTGACCTACCCTGTAAAAATTGCCTGGCCAAGTCCCTCAAATTTCAAAATGGTCAGCTCCTCCGAGTAATTTAGTTCTCAGTGTGCGCACTTCAAAATATCTGGACTAATGGTTTAATTGGTGATAGCACTTCATGTATATTAATGAATATGGACCTCTGGCATATACTTCCTTAACCCACGTTTGCTCCTTCCCATCCATCCCACTACTAGCCTGTGCCAGCAGTTGCTGCAGCGCCAAACATGTGCCATGGAGCAGCAGCAGTGTGATAGGCTGGTGGTGGGCCGATCTAGCACTGAGCCGGGCTGCCGTTGCCACAGACCCACTGGGCCGGCATTAGTGAGCAAAACATTTTTGGGCCCTCGCACTTATTTTTTTACAAATTAAGCACTGCAAAAAGGTGACCTACGCATTTCCAAAAACGGGGCATCAATAAACAAAAAAAAAGTTTCATGAGTACCTACATTTTGGGCCCTCGCACTTATCAGTACCAACTAATCAGTGCCAACATTTTGAGTTTTAATGCCGAGTGTTTGGATGCAAAGGTGACCCATTGTCAGTGCAATGAATTACCTGAAGTAGCAGCATTTCCTGAGGAACACTGCTCATGATTGTTGTTGGGAAATTAAAAGAAATCTGTAGGCAAAGCCCGTGCTTGGTAGTGGAGAAAGTGAGCAGCATTGCTCAGTGGTTACACATACTCCATGCCTCAACACTTTCCTCTTATGGTGCACGTGGTTCACCGGGGCTGCATGTTTCTTCGTCCTGTGTTCTCGCCAGAGACAGGGCTGATTTGAGCTTCTCCAAGGTTTTATTTTATAGAGAGCCATTTTAGTGAAATCCTCTATCGCCCGAATGGTGGAAGAGTTAGTAGTCTTTCATGTAAATTTGCATTTCCTCCTTGCATTCACATGTATGAAATATAATGGGGCCCTGGAGATCCCAAATGTTCCATCCACAGCGCTGTAAGCACATTCCAAGAGGCAGAAGGTGAAAGGTTGGCCCTTATTCACTTATTGTTGCTTATATAGTGATTCGAGGTGCCTTGCAAAGTTTGAGAGTTACACCCCTGAAATCAGGATCTAAATATTAAACTACAAAACATCTTGTACTTTGCAGGAGTGTCTCTGCGTTGAGAGGAGAAGACTGAAATTACATCTGCTCCCCCTGCCTCAATGCTCTTTGCCCAGACAGCCAGAGTGACATTTAGTAGAGAATTTCTCTGTATCACAATGTAGCTATGATGCAGAGACTCAGAGACCCTGTGTGGATAGGGCATCATATTCTTGCAGAGAAGTGATGGGATGCACTAGGATACATGTTTTGTGAATGGGGCCCAAGTCTATAAAATAAGCTCCCCCCACTATATTCAACATTGAGGAAAATCACACATTGGGCCTCATTACGAGGTGGACGGTAAGGGATTACCAGCACCGGTAAGGGCACTGGTGCCGGTAATCCCTTACCGCCCTACTACGAGTTCCCTTCGCGGGTCCTCCCTTAAAGCCTGGGTTTTCCAGGCGTTAAGGACACGACCCACAAAGGGACTCTTGAGCTAATAACGGTACCGCAATTTGCGGTACCGTTTTTAGCGCCTTCCCCATTCCCATTGAGCACTATGGGGGCTCAAATGGGAAAGTGGAAGGGCCCTGGTGAATCGGGAATTACCGGTCCCGCCAACCTTGGAATGGACCGGTAATTGCTCCATTCACCAGGGCGGAGTCGGAACGAGTTTGGAGGCAGCCATGGCACCTACCTCCACCCTCGTAATGAGGCCCATTGTGTTACTGGCAAAGCGTGTGACATTGAAGTAGACATGCATCATGTTTCAATGTTCTTAGCTGGAATGGTCAAAAGCCTTTTAGGGTGTTTGTTTCAGTGGCATCATTGACCGTGCGAATGTCTGAGGAATTGTCGGCTGCCAATGGAAACACACCTTCTTCCATTACCACCGTCCCAGTCTCCCATGCGCGTGATCAATAATTTAATCAGTGTATGTGAGTGAAGCCTTCAATGTATCAGATTGCCTGGGGTTGCTTTGTTGGCGAATCCTTAAGATCGTAAGAGCACTTTTTTTCCTTCTTCTCGTGTAAAAATGTCATTTATGTTTGGCAGGGAGGCCTAGATCAACCGTTTCTACTGCTTACAGCTGTGACAACATGATTACTGCTCTGCAGGAGTACAGGGATGAGTAGAGGTGTGCCACCTACTCAGCCCTCACACTACTAATAAACCAGAAGTTATCCCAATCGTAAAGTCGAAACAGACCAATCATGAAAGGTATACCTCCCTCACCTATTTTTATAGTGCTGGCCAAGGGCAGGCAATATCTTCAGGTGGAGTGTGAGCAACCCAAACAACTTTAGTACAATGTTTCAAAATCAAATTCTGTCCAATCAAAGTTCTACAGAAACATCACTTCAAACAAACTAAAATGCAAACCATTAAGAAAAAAAGAAACAAAAACACCTCTATAAAAACAAACAAACAAATTGCAGGCCTATGTAAAATGAGCTGGTGTGTACTGGCAATAGATTGACAAAAATGCCACTGTTCAAGGATATGTCCTTGAAGAACAAGATAGAGAAAGGGGACTCAAAAGTATGTAAGTTCACAAAAAGTGGACTGGGGGGCAGGACCTGTTGGGCTGGGCTTCTAGGAGCTTCTGCCATGGTTGAGGAGGCTTTGATTTATTTCAGTCGATGCAAATCCACTGGCAGTCAGTGTCAAGTTGCTTCAAACGTGCAAACTCCAATAAGTCAAATCAGTGTTCAAAACAATGAGACAATGACTTCTGAAAGTTTGGGCTAGCGGTCGGGTTGGCAGTGAGACAATGGCCTGCTCGGTCTAGTTGGCAAGCAAGGTGGGCAAGTTCCATGTCTTCCAGCAGTTGAGTCAGCACTCCAATCAGTTGCTTCTCGATGTCGAAATCATGATCGGGTTGAGACGAGTCTGATCCCTTCAGTGGGTAAAGGCAGCATCTAGATTGTTCAAAGAGCAACAATCAGTTTGAAGTTTGCTCAGATTGCCAAAAGCAGCACCATGGGTTAATCTGCTGCACAAAGTGCATTACGCATGGTCATTCTGGCTCAAAGATGTCTCAAGGTGATGGAACAAGATGCCAGCATCTTCAAGGCTTCTGGGTCACTGTGTGTTCCAATCAAGGGCTTCTCGGACTTGGTGAGGCCTACTCTGTTCAGCACTTCAACTCCAGGAAGTTTGCTGCAACGTACATGGGCCACTTCATCTCCAGTGTAGGGTTCACTGTTTCAGTGCTGCAGCCAGCAGAGAGGCCGTGGTCCACAGCAGATCACCCGCACTGTTCGCTGGGGATGGTTAGGGGACAGCCCTCTGCGTTGCCCTGGATGCCTTGATTCTTCTAAGTGTACGGAGAGGAATCAAGGAAGGAGAGCATTTTATCTTCTTATAAAAGCCCAATGTCTTGCCCAAGGTCCAAAGCAAGTCTGCTGTAAGGGCTCCAGTCCAGGTGGTTATAATAGTGATCTTTGTCTTCTGATATCACACCCAGAGTGCCTTGTTTGAAGTAAATGGGGGTGCAGGAAGTGGTATAGAACCCTTACAGAACTGTAATTCCTTTCCCATGCCTGCTGACTTCAAATGGACTCCACTGGTCAGTACCAGCGTGTGAATGTGGCATTGTCATGGCAGTGCTGCCATTGAAGCACCGATTCCCTGGAGACCTCTTGTGGGATGTTCATGTGTCATTGGAGGAATGTGTTGGTCTTCTTCTGGGGATCACAGAGGCAGCATCCTGGCTATTATTTCACATGGCAGTTGTGGGGACAGTGAAACCAGACATCAAAACACATCAAACCTGCCATAGATGGATCCTGCTCATAGAGCTGACACACCAGTAGATTAATGGTATATTGTTATGGCTGTACACTTGTGTGTTCTTAGTAGTCATAAGGTCACGACTAGGCATGGCTTATTTTTAAAGATGTGTGCCACCAGACTTACTAAAGCTTACAATTATTGAGTTTGGAAAGAGAGGTTTGGAAGATTAAAACATCACTTTTCCTGCTCTCACTTTGTGGTCCAGCAGCTGTCAGGCATGTCCATGTGACCTACCTGTAGCTAATGTAGAATCTGAATGACACAATGTATAACTTAAATAAATTTAATGTTTGTAATCTGTTTATAACTTGTATACGTTACATCAGTCGGAATACTCTCAGTTGAAATTTGCAATCCATACCCCTGCACATATCCTTGTTGAAAGGAAATAGTGATCATGCCGTCGGCTGACTGAAAAAGTGTGCATTGCCCTGGAATGAAGTCCTGGAATTATGAGACTCGACATTACTGTTTTTGAATAAATAAAGTTAAAAATGCAATTTAAATGTAACCTTTGGACCCGCCATGTGCCCATGCAGGGCTGCGACTGAGGATGTCGACAGATTTTTGGGTTGGACCATTTATGAAAGTGGGCCTGATTTGCAGACCTTCCTTCCAGAAACAGAGCTACCTGCATAATTTAATGTTAATAAAAGTCGTTCTGTCACAACATCACCCATAACACTCTTTTAAGATGAGAACTTAGATCTATGGTTTTTATCTGCCTTGGAAGATGTGCAGGAAGTGAGAAGTAGAACTAATTTCACTAAAGCAGGGCTACAGTGCTTTGATTTGCTGATATGTACAAATATGATATGATATGGCATTTGTAACGTGCCTTTACACAAGTATTTCAAGGCGCGACGAGGCAAGGAAGGGGGAACAGAGGGAGCACAGAGACAACGATCTTACTAGGCCAAGTGACATTGAGATCAAGCAAGTGCAGGGGAGGAAGGAGGGGGGAAGTGCCAGGGGCAAGGGGAGGTGACAGTGCTTTGAACAAACCACTAACATGAAGTGCCTCCAGCACTTGGCAGGTGCAAGGGTAAGTGCAGCCAGCAGGTTTCCAAAAGTTATGGCAGGGGGCCTGTAGGGTTACAAATACAGACTCAAGTGAAAGGGTTGCCGGGAGGCAGTGCGTGTGTGCAAAAGGGCGGGGAGGGACCTGGGCCCGAAATTAGAGGGTAGCCAGGTGACCAGTGAATTATCAGACAGGAAATCAGCAGGGGAGGAGAAGAGAGAAGGCAGAAGCAAAGAGGAAGGTCTTGAGATGATTCCGGAACCGGAGATGGTTCTCCTCGAGTTTAGAGAGGCAGGGAGGCTGTTCTAGAAGGAGGCCCCAGCCGAAGAAAGAGATCTACCACCAATTTGTTGCTTGGAGAAGCGACTGAACCTGAGGGAGTTAGAGGTGGAGGAGCGAAGAGCTCGAGTAGGAAGGTGTTTACGAAGCGAGAGTTGGAGGAATTGAGGACCCAGGGCCCAGAAGGCCTTGTGGACAATGCAGAGACTCCTGAACTTAATCCTTGCAGTGACTGGGAGCCAATGCAGAGATTTCAGTGCGGGAGAGATATGATCCCTGGGCTTGAGGCAAAGAACAAGTCTCTCAGTCCGGTTCTGGATGAGTTGCAGAGGGCGGAGTGTAGAATCAGGCAGATTTAGAAAGATGCTGTTGCAGCAGTCCACCCTAGAGAGAACCAGAGCTCTGGAGACAGTGAGCTTCTGGGGGAAGGAGAGGAAAGGAATAATACCTAAGAGGAGGTGCAGCTGGTAGTGTGACTTCTTAGAGATGACAGAGATGTGAGGAGAAAAGGAGAGTGTGGAGTCGAAGATGACCTTGAAGTTCTTAGCCTCACAGGTGGGAGCAGGAAGAGAGCCAAAGGAAGCCGACCAAAGAGTGACAGGAAAGGAGGGTGCAGGTGTGCCGATGAAGAAAATCTCCTTCTTACTGGCTTTAAGGAAGAGACCATTGGGGGCACAACACACCTGGATAGCAGACAGACAGTCAGAGATGAGAGAAGGAGAAGAGGTGGCTGAAGGGAGCCTGAAAACATCCGCATAGCACTGAAGGTTGGGGCAGAGAACGGTAATGCGGTGGGCGAGAGGTGCCGGGTATTGGTTGAACAGCCAGTGAGAGAGGTTAGACCCCTGGGGAACACCACAGGTAGAGAGTGAGATAGAGGAAAGGAAGGACCCAAGTTGACCTGGAAGGGTCAATCAGAGAGGAACAAGGTCAGCCAGGCCAGGGCCTGCACAGTGATACCCAGGCCATCACAGAGATGATTGAGCAGGATGGCATGGTTGACCGTGTCAAAGGCAGAAGAGAGATCGAGTAAGGGGAGATTAGATTCAAAGTTAGAGAGCTGGTCTTCACAGATTTTCAGGAGAGCAGTTCCCATGCTTCTGGCTGCTCTGAGGTCAGACTGATGGTCATGGGGACAACCAACAGATTCAGTGTGAAGATTAAGCTGGGAGATGACCAGCTTTTCCAGGAGTTTGCCCAGGAAATTAGTGATGTTGATCGGGTGATAGTTAGCCGGGGAGGAGGGGTCGGCTCAGGGTTTCTTGAGAAGATGGTGCACAAGAGAGTGCTTCAGAGATGGAGGGAAGGCTCCAGTGGTGAAGGAGTGGTTGCAGAAGTCAGCCAGAGCAGGATCAAGGGTGTCAATGTGGTCTTTGATGGTTTTGGAAGAACACAGAATTACCTGTTTTGACGAGACTTTCATAGATCAGACTTGTCTATAAACCTTGTCAGGGGAGAACAGAGGAAAGGAAGAGAAAGAGACAATAATATCTCAAACTGTGCTAAGTATTTGCATCAGAAAAATTAAAGGTATTAACATTTGTTTCAAGCAAACTATTCACTAAATAATTTTCTGAGGTAAAGGACTATGGCCCTCATTATGAGTTTGGTGGTAGTTCAGCAGTAGTTCTGCGGAACTACTGCCAAATGGAATTACCATTATTGCCACCTGGTCCCTCGGATTAACTATGGCATTACAAGTGATGGTTGGCAGTGTAAGCCAACCTTTCTTGGCGTCTACAGGACTCCATGAGGATTTTGCAAATTTTTGGGATGTAAAGTGAATGATTTACCTTCAGCAAGATGTTCAAACTGGGAATTTAGTCCTATGCCCCTTTGCCGCTGCAAGAGAATGCAGGTAGTGATTGAAGACAGTGGCTAGAAAACTGCAAGCCGTATACCTGCAGTATTTCATATGTACTAGGCAGCAATTGGTTTTCAGGTTCAGGGTAGTTGAGCTAATGTGCGCCACTATAATGGGATTGGTGCAATGCTTTCATAAGGCTAAATGTACAACTTGTTTTCCAGTAGTTTAATGAGAGTAGGGTGAATTCAACTGCAAGAAGAATTGGCAAAGCTAAAACTTTGGGCTTCTGTATAGACAATTCCTTTGAAAGAAACCCAGAAGAAGGCAAACGCTGTCAGTGTGACACGAATGGTGGAAAATATGGGTGAGGCAGGAAGGCTGTTGAAGATGATTGCATAATTTGTAAATTCTCTCAGCCCCTCTCACCTCCCGGATCTCGGGAGCATTGCAAAGGATTATCAAAAACTGTCTGTAAATTTACCCCACTGCCAAAGACCCATCTACTGCACAGGTTAGTTTTCCATTTTCAGGAACTTCTATCTATTGCCTAGGTACTTGACCCACTTCCAGGAATAGGAAGGCCATCTACAGCCATGATATTAGGCGAACAACTGATCTTCAAATCTGTCCCCGACAGCCCAAGAGCACACTAACTAAAATGCAGGAACACTAAGAAATCCATTCTAAATATTTTGAGGGACAGAAACTCTATGATAGTTCATCAATCTAACCATGACAAACAGAATGAATGCCTAATTGTTACAAATATAACCAAATTATTTCAACTTTCAATCCCATGAAGATTTCAAACATATTTGATAAGTCTAAATGCTTGACTGACCCTCCTCAGGAACCAAATGACTGAGAAACATGTGTCGAGGGGTTCTTTTTTCAGAATTACTGAGATTCCTTTGAAATTAATGTATTTAAAATCCAACAATAACTTGATTTCGATGTGAATCAACATCTAACTGAACCCAGAGGGTTTCTTTCTTTCAGAGTTTCCAAAATTCTTTTGAAATTCATGTATTCAAACACCAATAAGAACTTGATTTGATGTGAATTAACATCTAAGTGAACACATACTCAAATCCTTTTTTTCTATGCAAAACAAGTCTTAGCCTATTATTGAAACACAATTTACAATTTACCACAAGACAGGCGCAGAATTTGATAGCTGTCTCTATTCCATGTATTTCAATTTCGGCACACTGGCAGCCTCAGTGGAAGAGCACTTAATTCCGCAATCTCAATAGCTCACATTCATCTACAGTAGCTGTAATATAGAGCTCGCCAAGGGTTGCCTCCAGGCTGCACATTCCCAAGTTTTCAGCCAGGAGTTTGACCCTTTTCTAAGAGCTGCCAACAAATGTCCAGGAAAAACATACCCGCTTCGAAACGATATTCACTGATTAAGCATGTATCCCATTGCCTAGATTTGCCATCAAACACTCTGGAGTCAACACATATTTCAAGGATTGCCATCAACTTCCCACGAACAAGCCCCATTGCCTAGAAGTGCTATTCAATGCCCAGTTAATCGTCATATTGGAATCACCATGTTACCCAGGATTTCCATCAACTACCAAGATAATTTCCACATTGCCAAGTATTGCTGACAAATGTCCATGTTTGTTCCACATAGCCAATGATTAAGATCAAATTCACAGGTACTTGCCACTTTGGCAAGGCTTGCCATAAACGTCCCAGATACATTCCAATTGTCATAGTTTGCCATCAAATGGCCAGGCACTTACCCTCTTTGCCATTAAGTGACTAGGGGCCTCATTACGACCCTGGCGCTAAGTGTTTAACGGCGCTGTAAAAGGATGCGGTGCCGTTAAACACTTAGTGCCTTACTACCAGGTCCCTTTGCGGGACCCGACCTGAACGGCTGGTCTAGACCAGCGGTTAAAGTAGGGACCCGCAAAGGGACCTTGGTGCTAAGTACGGTACCGCAATTTGAGGTACCGTACTTAGCGCCTTCCCCATTCCCATAGAGCCCTATGGGGCGAAAATGGGAATGGGGAAGGGCCATGGTTCAATGGGGAATTACCGCCCGCCAACCTTGGAATGGGGTGGTAATTCCCCATTGAACCATGGCAGACCCGTTACAACACTGGCACCAACCATGGTGCTAATAGCGCCACGGTTTAGCGCCGGTGTTGTAATGAGGGCCCAGGTACTGAGATCACAACTAATGACCTAAATGGGATGATGGGAACTTATCCTGTGCTCTAGCACATTAAGCATCTCAGATGGAATTACCAATAATGATCTCAGACCCAAATAACCAGATAGACTCAGAGAATATGGCAAAGTACTACTTTATTGTCAGCTTTAATAAAGTAGGGCAATTTGGCGAACAACAAACTGTAATCCACGCACTCACACTCCAATTTGATTACACAAACGCATTATACCTCAATCTACGTCAGCTATGAGGTCACCCTACGTAGCAAACGATAAAACCTTTTGAAGGGTGGGCTTGGTTATGGGAACATATGTACCCATATATCATATTCAGTAAAAAATCTTTGTTAAAGGGACGTTATGGTTAAGTTGCGCTACTAAAAACCTATGAAATTCAGTAAAAAAACTTTGTTAAAGGGACATTATGGTTCCAAGTAAAACCGAAAAACCCCAGGTAAAACCAGGCCTTAAGAAAGGACCCGCAGAGGGAACTCGTAGTAGGGCGGTAAGGTATTACCGGCACCGGTGCCCTTACCAGTGCCGGTAATCCCTTACCGCCCACCTTGTAATGAGGCCCTATGTGTCTTTTAATTCAATCCTTTGTGTCTTTTTTTTTAAAAAGCAGTTAGAATGTCCGCGGAACAGTGTGCCTGCCCGGGCTGTCCGTAATTAACAAAATGGGTATTTCCTAAGGACACTACACCTGTCAGTACCATTCGCAGCCAAGATGGAACTGTTCCCAGAACACACCCGGTGTCCGGCATGTCCGTAAATGAACAAAATGGGGGTGTCCTAAGGACACTATAACCTGTCCGTACCGTTCGCAACCAAGATGGAACTGTTCTTAGAACACACCTGGTGTCCGAGATGTCCATAAGTGAACAAAATGGAGAAATCCTAAGGACACTATACCTGTCCGTACCGTCCGCAGCCAAGTTGAAACTGTCCTAAGAACACGCGCGGTGTCCGGGATGTCTGTAGTCAAACAAAATGGAGGTGTCCTAAGGACACTATACCTGTCCGTACAGTCAGCAGAACATCTACGCACATGCGCACCACACCCGTAAATCCTGCAAACATCACGCCTGTCCATAACTGTCCATCTCACTTGTGTCACACTTTTAATTTGTTTCAGGACCCGAACACTGTCCGTAGAACACTCGCACGCATGCGCATGTCTGTTCCCATGCATTTGGTGTCCTGCAGACACCCGTTCCCTTCACGGACATGTTCCCGACGTCATCATGTGACCGCACCTACGCTGAGCGTGAGTCCTAATTTGCGGACACTGTCCGGTTCCCCAACATTTTAAAAGAACTTATTCAGACAATCCAAATTATTTTACAGTAAAAATTCACCATTGCATATGTCCCAGACAATGACCCTGGCTTCCCACATAACTTTTGTAACTTTTTGAACCTTTTTGGGTGTTTGATCTGTTCGTGAAGTGCCCCCCTCCACCCCTATAAAAGGCCACACCCCAGAGCTGATCTTCATTGTACTTCTGGCTATTGCAGATTGACTTTTGCTGCCTTTGCTGCTTTTGCTGAGATTATCTCAACAACCCTGATGGCATCCATGGCTGCTGTTGCTACATCTGCCTCAGCACCACCCCCAAACCCTCCACCACCACCACCTCCCCAAGGGCCTGCAGAGGGGAACACGCATGAGGATGTAGAGAACGAGGATGGAGAGGATGAAGAGAATGAGGTCAAGGAATTCCCTACTACCAGCACTCGCTGGGAGTCTTGGGTGTGGCGGTTGTTTACCGTTCATGGTAACGTACCAAAAGCATGTACGAACAAGGTCACCTGCAACCAGTGCAAAATGGTGCTGAGTCGTGGGAGACATGGTTTGTACAGCTTTGGTACGACATCCATGAAGCGACACCTAACGTCGTTCCACAGTCCGGACATTCGCAAGGTTATACCTTGTGATAAACATAGTAGGTTGAGTTCCTCTACAGCATCCTCTGTTTCCGCTCCTCTCACCACAAGAGACTCTCCTGTGGGAGAGCACATCCCTCCAGCTGCTTCACAGGCCATTCGCAATGCTGTTGACCCTTGCCTTTCAAGGGTCACCATATTTTGTATGTACTGCGATGCAGTACTCTGCAGTGGGGGAGAGTCTTCGAAGTGCTTTCGAGACTACGGTCACGGAGCACCAGAAGACCTGCTACCTACCTAAGTAAGGCCCACCCTACATCTTCCTATGTCCACCTGCCCTTTCTTATCCCCGTGGTTGGTGTCCCTTCTTTACCCTCCTTTCCCCTCCTCTCCTAGTGTGTTGTGTGTAAAAAAAAACAGAAATATAAAACAGCAAAAATAAAAAAAGGCTCTTTTCAGAGCCCCCTTTCAAAGTTTAAAAATAGAAGTGGCAAAGCAACAGTGCAGGGCCCTGTACATTTTTTGGAAGTCCGCAGACAGTCCTAGGACATATAGGGCCTTATTACGAGGTAGGAGGTAGCCATGGTGCTATTAGCACCATGGCTACCCCCTTACCGCATTCCGGGTCCCGGTTCCCGAAATAGGGGCTTGCCGGGTCATTCCAACCTTGGAGGACCCGGTAAATCCCCATTCTGGGAACCATTCCCCATTCCCATTCGAGCCCCCATAGGGCTCAATGGGAATGGGGATGGAGCTAATAACGGTACCGCAATTTGCGGTACTGTTATTAGCTCTGAAGTCCCTTAACGGGTCCCTTCCATAACGCCTGGTAAAACCAGGCGTTAAGGAAGGGACCCGCTAAGCGACCTTGGAATAGCGTGCTAAGGGATTACTGGCACTGGTGTCCTTACCGGTGCCGGTAATCCCTTACCACCTACCTCGTAATGAGGCCCATAAAATTTTAGGGTGCTGCCCTAGCAAAACCAATGCACTTTTCTCTGGTAGGAAGTGGTGGCTCTGAAAAGAGCCTTTTAGTGGTGTTTTTGTGTGTTTGAAAAACTTGAAATTGTCAACATCTACTGCAAAATAGATGACTATAATTCCAAAAAAGGTTGCAAATCATTTTTTTACATTTCTCAGAAAAATCTGATTGCCAGCATAAGTAAAATGGACTCCATCTCTGCGAAAAATGTATGTGCTATGAAACATATTTTCATTGTGAAAAGAGGACATGCCAACATCTCTTAGAAAGGCACAAACAGCCTTATTGACATTGCGCCTCGCTTTCTCCATTTGTGGACCAAATAAAGAAGAATGCAGTCACATTTGTCTTTGTGCAATACGAAAAAAAATTACTTGGGAATTTGGAAACATGTCCATGACCTTCTCAAGTCATTGCAAATTGCAAAGAAATTCCAGACACATGTCCTAAACTGTTCCCTCCACAATGAATTATAATTATGTCTGGATGATGCTCTGTCTCTAAAGTAGCACAGAGAGGTACCAAGTCCAGCCACTTCATTCCACGCACTCTATGCCAGTGCACTCCCACATGAGGAAATCCAAGGTCTGCAGCTACTCCACAGTGTTCTGCATGCACCTCCAACCAATGTATCCGTGAGTCTCCCAAAATCCAGATAATCTGTTTTCGGAAACACAGCCATAGCTATCTGTTCTTCTCTCAGGAAAAAGACATTCTGACAAAATCTCTCCTTACACAACACACCCAGTAAACTTTACTGACAAATCCGTACCTCTGCTCATTCTCATTTGCATGCCTCTCCACCCCAAAATGCTTGTATGTAATACACGCTGTCCGCAGACTACTGCCAGATCCGCAGACATATCGAAAATCTGAGCGTGGTGAATGTACATTTAGATAGTGTGCCCCATTTCTGCTTTGAGGTGAGCTCTGAAAAGAGCAATTTTTTTGGTTTTTTGCAGATGCCTGACAGACACCTGTTATTTTGTATTTTTTTCTTTTTTTTTCTTCTTACTTTACAACTAAAATCTTCACATAACCTTCTACAAAGCAACCCTTACATTCCAAAACAGCATGGCATTTCCCAAAAAAGATAAAAAAATGCCATCTTCTTCAAAATAAACAGCATTACGCGAATCAATATTCTCATTATTACATCAAAACATACCAGCTCTAAGCATGAAAGCACACATGCCTCGAATGATTGCACACCTAGCAATGTTTTGCTGAGGACAAAAACAGAACTATTGTCCCATATTGCCCTAGGTAGTAATCCAGAAAAAAATACTTTCACATTTGGAAGGATGTTCATTACTGCTTGAACCAACTGTTCCAAATCTGCCAACAAAGTAGGGGCACTGACGTAGCCCAAATGGAAAGCACCATAGTGCAAAACTACCAGATGGAGACTGTTCATCCTGCGCATATCTTCACAAACTTGCAGAATTCCCTCTGCATTGCAATCAGGCACAGCGCTCCACACCACCTCCACTCCTTTAACAACGAAATTGTTTGCCACATGCCTGCATTGAGCATAGTGCTGTAAACCATGGACAAACATATCTCTGAGCACCAACACCCTGACTTTCTCCACCTCTGCCATCTTCACTACAAAAACTCTCTTCCTACACAAATCCACAACATCAACATCTGATTGGCTGATCCCTACAGTCCCCTTTCCATACTGGATTTGCTGGAAAACCCCAGATGTGGCACGCCCTACCCGCAGACAGCCGCAGTGTCCGCGCGGCACCTAACTCTTAGCCAGCCCTTCTACCTTTTCCACATCACTCTTGGTGCCATTCCCTCATTGGATACAGCTAAGCAGTCACACAACCATCCACCAATCACATCAAAGACCTCTACATCTAACTCCATCATCAGAGTTGCGCACTTCAAATGTACTGTTGATCACTCTGAGTACAAGTCTCATATCATTGGAAAGCACCTACTACAAAAACTACTCTACAAGTCTCCAAGATTTCTACTTACAGCTGCATTCATATCCACATACATGAATACAAACTACAGGTATGCATATTTTGTTCACAGTACATGTACACGTGTTATGAATCCATATAAACAGAGTAATGCTTCATTGAAAAATTGCACTATTTTTTACTGTCTCCCGCCTAAATTAATGCTAATCCCAATGCAATCTTATGAGAAAAATAAATGTTCCCGATTGCTGTGGTGAAATCTCCCTCTCAGGTGCTCCTGATTGTTGGCATGTCTACCTATAAAATGAACTTATTGACATTTTTCCCATCTACTATAATCAACTGTCACTTCCAAACCTGTCTGCTATCTAAAATACACCTTTAAAAAACCAAGTGAATTTCATGCACTTAAAATTCTACTCATTTGCAAAGCATGTTGAACTAACATATTGTAAATAAAATATAAAGGCTGCATATAGTCAAATGAAATCCATGCATACACTATGGGCCTCATTACGAATCAGGCGTTAAACGGTTAACGGCGCCGTAAACGGCGCCGACCCTTAACGCCTGATTACAAGGTCCCTTAGCGCCATGGTGACATTAACGCCTGCTTTTTGCAGGCGTTAAAATCTATGGCGCTAAGGGACCATGGTGCTAATTACGCCACCGTAATTTACGGTGGCGTAATTAGCGCCTTCCCCACTCCCATTATGCCCTATGGGGCAAAAATGGGAATGGGGAAGGGTAAAATGGGAAATGGGGATTTACCGCCACACTCACCTTGGAATGGGGCGGTAAATCCGCCATCCACCATGGTGTAAACGTAGTTTACACCATCGTGGTAAGGGTACGACCCAGGCGGTAACTTACTGCCTGGGTCGTAATGAGGCCCTATGTTCAGATATCAAACAAGAATACTACCACAAAAACATACAAATCAACATCTACATTAACATCATTGCTATAAACACACAAAATTACTAACTTCTTTCTTTTACAATTGCAGTGAGGACCACTCTCCTGAAAATCAGCAGCATATGAACTACAAACAACATATCCGAAGAGACCTGCTCATTGCACAAAAAAAGATTAAGTACAATACTACCTTAATATTCGTACTGTTCCTCAAACACACTGGCCCTCATTACGACCCTGGCGGAATTCGCGGTGCTAAATGCACCGCGGAGCACGGCGGAAAGCCGCCGATAGCGCCATGGGGGTTGGCGGATTTACCACCCCATGCCGACCTTGGCGGAGCGGTAAATCCCCAATCCCCATTTTGCCCTTCCCCATTCCCATTCTTGCCCCATAGGGTATAATGGGAGTGGGGAAGGCGTTAATTACGCCACCGTAAAGTACGGTGGCGTAATTAACAACGAGGTCCCTTAGCGCCATGGATTTCTCCGCCCGGTAAAACCAGGCGGAGAAAGGCTCCATGGCGCTACGGGAACTCGTAGTAGGGCGGACGGGTCCGCCGCGAATAACGCTGGCGGAAACCCACTCCGCCAGGGTCGTAATGAGGGCCACTGTGTGGTTCATTCATGTAATTTGCGCACCAAAAAAAATGCGATTTCTGAACCATTCTGCCCACAAATCCCCATTTATTAAACAAAGATTAGCAGGCAGAATGGCACACAAATCCCCATTTTCTTGGAACACAAATAACATACTCAACCCTTAGAATGTTAGTACTACAAAACAAAGAACTGTTTTCATTTTATACCATTAGGTTTACTATTAATGCTTGTCCTCACCACTATCTCACTTTCTACTCTCATCTGAACTGCAGTTTAGTAACACACAAATAGAAGAATAGACTTCCCAACTAATTGTAACTGCCCAATGCACAATCACACACCCCCACATTCATCTTTCCCATTATACTCAGACACTCATGCACACAGCACACATACATTGCAGAACGGCCCAACCCATACCTTTTTTTAACAGACGCCAAAGAATGCCTACCAAAAAGCAAGTCTGTAGAAAGCAACGCAGAAATAGAGCATATGAAACTAAAAGTATCCAAAATAAGCCTCCATCTCTACCAGAGTTTGGACAAAACGTTCAAACAAAGCAGCTAGTACAGTCATTTAACAAAACAAAACAAGCTTCCAGTACAGAAACTTTGCCTCCTCTATCAAAATGTAAAACAAAACAAAAAATGCTTAACAAGAATTTGGCTACCAATACTGCTAAAATTGCTCCTATAAATCTTGATATACTAGCAAGTAACCATACCAAAAAAAGTATAAATGTTCCGCCACAAAGTCCTTCAGAATCTTATAAAAACAGGAGACAAATCATGCACAACCTTTCAAACCTACCATATAAAATTAATCTTAGAAGCTTTAATAGACAGTGCAATCCTTCTCAAAAGAAAGTTATTCATTTTAGTGTTAAACAGAATGAAAGCACTAACAAAACTAACTACTAAATTACAAAAAACTTCTCAATAAACGAAATGTCAACAAAAATAACTTCTTAAATATCTGTGGAGGTGAATGGAGTCACACCACGAGCACAGAACCATAGTTTAATGAAGAAGCATACAAACAAAACCAAACAAACACAATTGCCATCCATAGCAGTGGACGAGGTTATGAAATACCATAATGGAACAAGAAATACTGCTTACAAAATTATCCCCAGAAAACTCAGAATTACCTCTCCATTCGACTGAACCAGAATGTCCAGTATACAAATGGCCATGCACGTCAATGTGTAACATTCCCAAAAAATCTTTCAAATCTTTACGCCAGTTCCTCAAACAGTATGTGAAAGGCAAAGACAAAATCAAAATGAAAGTGCTGCAAAATATGGATACCTGTTCAGTGCGCAAATACACTGGACTACAGGGACATTTATTAGCCTGCATTTTAGGACCTATTTGCAAAAGCACCTTCCATCATATCAAAATGATATCAACACATCATTCAACTATAAGAAATCTAGTCTATAAACTGTACTAAAAGTCCTGCTTTAGCACTAGCCAATTCAAATAACACTAATCTACATAGTACACCCAAAGACCTACTCGAACCATATCCAGAGAAAATATTTTGGAAGTGAAAGCCACTTACAAAATGCAATAGCTTTACAACAGACTACCAACAATTCTGCACATAGCAACCTTCTACTACACACATACAAAAATGAAATACTAAAATAAAGTACATCCGCTGAAGGACCAAACCATGTGTGTGTGTTGCCGCAGAACTTTTCATAAAAGTAACACAAAAACTATAGACGTAACATACAAAATAGAAGACAATGAAGATTCCAAATGGTTTAAATTAGCTCTCTACCTTATAGCAGAAAACAAATACGAAATAACTGACCCCTTAATACTTTGCAGTTACTGCACTACAAAACATGACTGAAAGGCATTTGTGGCAAAGTAGTTTATTTAGCATTAGAGCTGAAAGAAAATGTGCACACTCTGGGAGTGCAACGTCCAATAGAGCAATCTTTAATTGTCTTAGTAAATGGTGTACCAACAAAAGACAAAATAATTTGGCAACAACTCATATACTTACATAAAGTTAGACAAGCCTTGCAATATCTAAAAGACAATAATGAATACTACAAAGAAATAATTATTGAAGAAAACTTAAGGGAAACAACTGAAATAATTCAAGAGTCACAAGAAACTGGTCAATTTGAACTTCTAGATCTTGCTACAGTATCCAATATTTTAGACCATTATACAATTCATCCATTACACTCTAATGACACCATAGATGATGCACTAGAAACGTACAAAATGCGACAAACCAAAGGATCACCAATCAGCATATAGGAAAAAAGTATAGAAGCACGTGCTTTTCCTCTACTCTTTCCTACTGGCAAAGGAGGAAGGTACGATGATAGACCCACTCTGATAACAGCATCAGCATAGCGCTCATTACAAATGTATTCTGAAGATCCCAGATTTAGGGCCTCATCACGACTTCGGCGGTAATGCGGCGGATTATCCGCCAGATAAGTTATCGTGCACGAGCCCCGGTCCATGGCGATAGCGCGAATAGCGCAAACCTTTAAATCCGGCGCACCGTGCGCTACCACCATGTCGCACTCATAGCGCGCGCTTGTAGCGTGTGGGAAACACGTCACCGCAGGAACGGGAAATAAAGCGGCGGCCACCTTGGAAATCACAATCTGTCGGATATCACAGCCCCTGGAAGCCATCCACGTGATCCAAGCCCAAAACATGTCTCAGGAGCGCACTAGGGGCAAGTCCGCCCTGGACAGGGTGAGAAAGCCCACATTCAGTGACCAGGAGCTAGCAGTACTGGTCGAGGAGGCTGAGATACACCACGAGGAGCTGCAGCAGCGCAAAACAAGTGGCCAGCGCAGAGCCCAAATATGGCGAACCATCAGCCAAAGGGTCAGTGCTGTGGGGCACGTGCCGGGGGATGGGGAGGATTGCCGCAAGCGCTTGAACGAACTGCGTGTGCGAGTCCGTGACATCCTGTCACAGCACAGGAATGCATGCAGGGCCACTGGAGGAAGCCCACCCCCACCCCCACCCAAACTCACACCTTTGGAGGAGAAAATGACAGCCCTGATAGATATTGGCACCATCGAGGGCATTGGTGGAGCGGAGGCAGGCACTGGCATCGACCCAACGGCAGGTGAGTCCCATCCCCAAATACATGCAGCCGAAAGTACCACACATGCAGACCCTGAGTGAATGAATGCAAAGACATGTGTCTGAGGTACTGCATACACCCATAAGTGAGGCCTACATCCATAGAACGGTACTGCTGCCTAGACGACCCTGTAGGTGCAGTGCATAATTGACAGGGGCAGGGGATAGCCTTCCATAGCCATAGGACAGCTACGTAGAGTTGGAGTGTGCATGAATACACCCCCAAAACCCAGAGTGCAGTGCACCCCAACCACGCATGCAATCTTGTCACTCCGACATTCCCATGCAGTGTACCTCCATACACATTCACAATAAGCACCACATGGCGACTGAACCGAATGCAAGTAGAATGCGTGATTGTTACTGTCTTCAATCACACTTGTTGGCATGACCTGCATCTCACAAATATATGTAGCATTGACTTCAAACCACACCCTATGTAGAACTCAAACCACTCCCTATGTACCCCACAGGCACACGTCGATCCCAACGGGACGTAGATGATGGGGAGGAGGCCACACCAACACAGCGCCCACGGCAGCGCACCTCCACCAGCACCAGCACCCCACAAAGAGGCCACACCAAAGGGAGACGACCCAGGCCATCACCCACTTTACCCCAACGCAGCCCCAGCAGACAGCAGCAGCAGCCACATGGCTGCAGGGAGGCGACCGCCAGCTCGCCCCAAGCCAACAGTCACAGCCCCGATGCTGAGGGAGAGAGGTCTGCATCGGAGCCCGACGTGGGAGCAACACCTCCACATGGCCATCATGCCGTAGGACAACACTCTCCCGGAAGCAGTGAGGCTGAAGGGATGATCACACCCCAGAGAAGCCCAAGGCCAGGCACAGAGCATGCAGGAAGTCGACGTGTGCCTGTGCGTCGTGTCCGCACACCGCATCCGGACGTGGACACCCCATCATATGGGAGCCCAGAAGACCGGCACTCTGAGCCAGGCAGCCTAGTCCAGGCTGGCGCCATGTCACCATGCAGCCCCCCCTCGACAGCACACAAGTCGCAGGCCACCAGGGGAGCCCTTTGTCACTGGGGCAGCATTGATGGGCCGACTCAACATCATTGAGGCCAAACAGGCCAGGGTGGAATTGATGGCCAAGGTGCAGAGCCGGCTCATCAAGGCTGTCAGTGCATCAATAAGGCATGGGTGTAAGTACATAGCGCGGGACAATGCGCGTACATGCCGAGTTGTTGAACAATGTACCGCTGCCCTGAAAGGCTTCGGCCAACGAGTGAAGGAGTTGACGGAGGCAGTCTCAGCACTTGCTGAACAGACACGGGAGGGAAACAACCTTATGCGACAGCACATGATGGCCACCTCTTCAGTCCCTTGGACATCGACCACACCCACGGAGGGTTCACTAGAGCCATCTCCTAGGCGCCAGTCTATGTGCCACCTAAGGGCATGCGCACCAGAGGGGCCCGGAAATGGGAAGCGCCCGTGACCATCCTAGTGGTGCATGGCATCTTTGTTGTGCCCTGATGAGACACATGTGCCTATCTGCACAGTTGGGGGTAGTTTACTGAGGGTAGGGGGGGGTTAGTGTGCTGGGTGTTTACTGGGGGGGAGGGTGGTTAGTGTGCTGGGTGTTTACTGGGGGGTGGGGGGTTAGTGTGCTGGGTGTTTATTGGGGGAAGAGGGTTAGTGTGCTGGGTGTTTACTGGGGGCAGGGGGGTTAGTGTGCTGGGTGTTTACTGGGGGGAGGGGGGTTAGTGTGCTTGCTGTTCTCTGGTGGGAGGGGGGTTTGTTGGATGGTAAATACATCACGTTAGAAATTTCACAATGCATGGACAGTAGTTATTGTTACTGATGCAATTCAATGTTGAAGTGACATATTTCCAATTTACCCATTACCCATTTCTAAAAGAATCCATCAATCAATCCCTGTCTGGCCAACCTCCCCTCCCTCAGCCCAATCCTCTGTGGATGTGCAACACCTTCTGGCACTTCATCACCCTCACTCCCATCCTCAGGTGGCTGCACATGAGCATCAGGGGGCAGTGTCACATTTCTGCGACAGCAGATGTTGTGCAGCATGGCACATGTCAGTACAATTTTGCCAACTTTTACTGGTGCATACACCAATGCCCCTCCCGTGCGGTCGAGGCACCGGAAGCGTGCCTTCAGCAGTCCAAATGCCCTCTCCACGCAGATCTGTGTACAGGCATGGGCAAGGTTGTATGCCCCCTCCGCCGCCGTGTGTGGGTGACACACAGGGGTCATGAGCCACGTGCACTGGGAATATCCAGAATCACCGGCAGGCGACAGAAAGCAGCTATGGGGACAAGGTAAGTCCAGTGGGTGTACAGAGCTCTGTAATCAGTGTCATTTTGCCATTTTAAGCACTTGGCCTATAACATTGTCAAGTGTGTTGTCCTACGGGCATGATTGAATCAATGGGGTACTCTCCACTTGGTACACCTAGGTTTCTGTATGTAACAGTACTCATTCACTTGTCACAGGATATGGGGGCCCTTCCATCTATTTCTGCACGACAGAAGTGGCTGCCTCATGTGTCATTGCAAATCCATTTGGCTAATGTCGCATTTGCTGGTCGTCGCTATTCTGTACTGTTCTCCATGCATTTCCCTGGCCATTTGGGGGACAGTGTTCATGGGATGTACATTGTCATTACTCGGCCTACTTATGTGTGGTGCATTTGTGGATGTGCCAGTTTATGGTTTGGAATTCCATTACTGTAGGGTGGGCAGGGTGGGATTTCTGTACTGTGTCAGTGTTGGGAGCCATGGTCCCATTCACACAGGAGGTTTAATTGTGGTGGGGCTTCCATATGTCACTGTGCTGCCACATGTCTTACATCCTGCATGGGTGTGTTCTGCTGTATTGGACATGTCCAAGGTTTATCGTGCAAGGTGCTTGAATGTGAATGCTGCAGTAATGCTGCTGCCTATTGGGAATAATGGATTCTGTGACAGGCACCATCTGTTGTGGATTGAAATGCTTTATGGTATACATTTGTACTCACCCAGTAGCCATGTGTTTTGGCCTCCATGCCTTTCCATGTACGCTGGCAGGGTACTGTTGTGCAGGACCATGGGTAGCGGGCACAGCAGTGGCTGAAGGTAAGGTCAGGGCCACATGTCATCTGCACGTTGAGGGAATGGTACTGTTTCCGGTTTCTGTAGGCAGCCTCATGTTCCTGGGGTGGTACGAGTGCCACATGTGTGCAGTCCAAGGCTGATATTACATTTGGGACTTGGGCAATGGCATAGAATTGACCCTTCAGCTGGTGCACCTGTGCCTGTGTGGCTGGCAATTCAATGTGTTTGTTCACATGATTCAACAGTTCAACTAGCACCTGTCCCAGCCTGTCACTGAATGTGGACTGTGTCATTCCTTGCATCATGGCAACGGTATGTTGGTAGCTGCCAGTCTCAAGTAATTGAAGAACAAACACGAGCTTCACTAGGGGAGGTACTGCCGTGCTGGTGGCTATGGGGCTGCCAATGTCACCCTGGATTGTGTCCAGCAACTGGGTGATGGTTGCCCTGTCCAGCCGATATTCTGTCACCAACTGACCATCAGTCAGGGCCCAGGGTGTTGGCCTGACCCTGGGGATGGCTGGCCGCCTTGCTGGTGCTGCTCTCCTCCTCCTTCTCCTCATCCCCACTGCCCCCTGCACTCCCAGGGCCCTGGCCTGGTTGGCTGGCCTCTGTAGCTCCAGGTGCAGCAGGTGGAAGTCAACATCAAGGCTCCCAGCTCCAAATGGCAGCATGGTGTTGGGGAGGGTGTGTTGTGCATGGGTGGCTCCTTTGTAGGCCTCTGATTTGCAGTGGTTCCACCTGGGCCCTTATTGCTGTCTCCTCCCTGCTCCTGCTGCTGTAATGGGGTTGGGGAGGGTGTGTTGTGCATGGGTGGCTCCTTTGTAAGCCTCTGATTTGCAGTGGTTCCACCTGGGCCCTTATTGCTGTCTCCTCCCTGCTGCTGTAATGGGGTTGAGGAGGGTGTGTTGTGCATGGGTGGCGCCTTTGTAGGCCTCTTATTTGCAGTGGTTCCACCTGGGCCCTTATTGCTGTGGCCTGTGTTCTGTTATCTCCAGCTTTTTGCTGGAGGTATTTTCGGCGGATTGTCCGCCGCTTTTCTGGCGCTAATAGCGCCTGCGCCGGACTCATGATTGCTGATGTTTTAGCACGAATGGTTCCTGGCGCTGTTATGGTCGGCGCTTGTACAGCTGGCTGTACTTGCACCGGCTGTAATGGCGCCGGCGGTATTTGGACTCGTGATCCAACGGACCCTTAAAATCGGTGCTAATAGCGTTACCGCCGATTTGAAGGATTACCGCCAAAGTCGTGATGAGGCCCTTACACAAAATGTTGAATACATATTCCACCTACTCTTTGAAAGTGAACTAGCAACTCTATGTTACGGAGTTGCACACATATTGAAATCAGGAACCCACTTTCAAAATATGTCAGCTACGCAATTATTACAAAAAGTGCAAGAAAAAGATGAGGTTTTACAATCAAGCATTACAAATCTGTTAGCACACATGCGTGGTACAAAAGAGTACTGGTTCCAACGTCACGGAGATGTACGTTGTATGATAAGAAACCTTGGCCCACCCACTTGGTTTGTTACATTAAGTTGTGCAGAATATGCATGGGAAGATTTACATGATTTCCAACGCATATCAAACAAAAACAAAACAAACATAGATATACTAATACCTGGAGAACTTTGCTCTCTAGATCCTGTTAATGTTTCAAGTTATTTCCATCATTGTTTCATTGCTATGCTACACTTTATTTGTAATAAAACTGTCCCTCCCATCGGAAAAGTGCAACACTTCTTTCAGAGAAAAGAATACCAAGCCAGAGGAGCACCACATATCACATGCTTTTATGGATTAAAGATGCTCCTAAATTTGGTCAAGATAGTGATTCCACTGTTTTACAGTTTATCGAAAAATATTTCACTTGTGAAATTCCATCCAAAGCAACAAATAGTGATCTTCATGCACAAATTGTACAATTGCAAAGACACAAATGTGGCAAATATTGTCGTCACGAATATAAAAACAAAGGGAAATACTACACCAAATGCTGCTTTGGTTTCCCTAGACCAGTTACAGAAACAGGTGAAATGAACAACTTCATGTCTTCAATTAGACATAGGGCCTCATTACGACCCTGGTGGAACGGGTTAAACGGCGGCGTAAAAGGCTGCGGCGCCGTTCAACCCGTTCCGTCACATTACGAGGTCCCCTCACGGGACACGTTAAGCACGCCTGGGAAAACCAGGCGTGCATACCGGGTCCCGCGAGGGGAAGAGGGAGCAAACAACGGGCCATCTCGTAATGGCCCGTTGTTTACTCCCTCTCCCATTCCCATTCAGCCCTATGGGGGCTGAAATGGGAATGGGGATGAACCGTGTCCGTGTCCTCTAATGAGGAATTACCGGGCCATCCGAATGGTCCGGTAAGTCCTCATTCCGAGGACACGGATGCGGTTTTGCCGGCAGCCATGCTACCGTCATACCTCGTAATGAGGCCCATAGTGTTAAAGGTAAATCACCTAAGAACACGTATTAAAAAAGAACCGAACAGTCAAAATATATCAATGATTACAATGCAATCATTGCCCTCTTATGGAATGCAAACATAGATGTGTAGTACACTGCAGACAATTCCACTGCAGCTGCACGATATGTTACAGCCTACTTAACAAAAGCAGAAAAACAGAGCTTCAAGACCTCTGGAATGACCTATCATCAGACAAAACACTATGGGCCTCATTACGAGTTGCCAGGTAAAACCGGGTTCATTACCGGCATGCCGGAATGAGCGGGTCCGTGCTCGTATGAACCCGCTAATAGCGGGTGATTACGAGTGCGCGAGCATGCACGTTACCCCATGCAGGTAGTGGCAAAACCGCCATGCCGGTAACGGGCCACCAACCCCCCTATACCGGCATTGCGTGTACCGCCCATTCCGTAACCGCGTCATAACAACCACTAAACACCAGCACGGTAATACCGGCACGGTATTACCGTGGTCGTAAAAAAGGACCCGGAAATTACGTCATCGCGAAGGAACGGGAAATGAGCCGGCGGCCATCTTTAAAAGCACAATCCATTGCCATCCTCCATAACCACCACTACACTCGTGTTGTTGTGTGCCACAACTGAAGCAGGATGTCGAAGGCCACCAGTAAATCCTCCCAAAGGAAGAGGAAGCAGCGTTTTTCTGATGCTGAACTGACTATGCTTGCTAACACCCTCCAACAGCATGCAGACACAATCAGGAGCACAGACCTCAAGCCTGCGGCACAAACCAAAAAAAAACAGGTCTGGCAGGAGGTCGCTCAGAGGGTGTCGGCAGTGGGGAGCACCCCAAGGAGTGTATGTGACTGCCGGAAGCGCTGGGACGACCTCTCCTGGTGGAGAACAGGAGGGCCGCAATGGCGACAGGCGGTGGCCCACACTCCCCTGTGAAGCTCACCGTGTGGGAGGAGACCGCAAGTTCATTCATTGACCCGGAAATCCTTAGAGGGAATAGGAGACCAGGAGTTCGGCACTGCAACTAGCACAGAGGAAGGTGAGTGAACCATCACATCCACGTATACCAAAACATGATATGGCACAAGTGATGTGGAAGTTAGACTAGGCAAGGCAATGCATGTTGCAAGGCTACATCAACACATCCATAGAATAATGAGTGCCACACCCTGCACCACACGCATGCTGAGTGAAAATCCCAATCCCAACAGAGGTGCAACATGACCCAACCATGCCCATGGGACCCACCACACAGACACCAAACCAATGCTATGCCACCAGCCATGCATTGATTTCCAACATGTCCCCTCAGTACACCAAATGCCACACACCAGAAATGAAATGATGCCTGAATGTATGAACATATCACACCGCAATACATCATAGCTGCCATTTGACAACATCAATGATGACCTGCATCTCTTCTATCTCCCAGGCACCGATGAGGAAGGTGGAACACAGGACAGGGGTGCGAGTACATCCAGTGCACGCAAAGGGACCAGGGCCACCCCCCCCATCCAAGAAAATGCCTGCAGCAACACCCAGTGTGCCACGCAAGGCATCAACCCTGCAGGGGGCATCTGCAGCGACAGAACAGCAGCAGGCACCCACAACAGTGGGAGCCGTTCTGCCAGCCACCACGGACGTTGTGTCCACAGAGGTGGATGATGAGGCTGGAATCATGTCTGGAATTCCCATCCCAAGCCCCATTGCCAGCCCCCACCCACCTGCGGAGTCTGAGAGCCTGGACGATCCATGTCTCTATGACTCTGACCTTGGAGAATCAGACATTGGGATCTTCCAGGAGGACAGCGCCCAGGACGAGGAGCCCATGCAGGTGCCTTCCACCACCCTGCCAGCCACCAGTACACCTGCGACCGACACCTCCTTCGAGGCTCGCCTGGCAAGGGTAGAGGCCCGCCAAGAGTCAATGCTGCAAATCATGCATCGACAGGTCGACGCTGGGAATGAGGCCATGAGGGCCATAGCCACGGCCATTACAGCCAATACAGCTGCTGTGGAGGCATCTAAGTGTGAATTCAGGGAGTGCATGGGGTCACTGACACAGGCCCTTCTTGCAAACATCCCGCAAATGCAGCGGCAACACCTTGGCCCAGCCATGGGACTGACAATAGACACCTCCATTACAACAACCCTTTCCACCTCGGTGCAATCGAGCCCTGTGCGGTTAACGAGCAGGAGCGCACGGTGCTCGGCCATGGCACCCCCAGACCCAAAAGTCTCAAAGAAATAACAGTATGGCAAATGACAATGTGAAGAACTACATTGGTGAAGGGAACACTGTTTGTTGCACACATGGGGACATTTGGGATCTGTGGGGTGGGTGAGGGAGTTTGTTGGGGTATTTTCTGGGGTTTGTGGGGTGGGTGAGGGAGTTTGTTGGGGTATTTTCTGGGGTTTGTGGGATGGGTGAGGGAGTTTGTTGGAGGGGTCTGGAAGGGGGGAGTGGGCACATTTTTGCAGTTTTAAATAATACACAAGTTGTGAGAAGAAAAATCCATGGCTGGACATTGTTATTTTTCGTGTGCATCCATTTAATGTGTTACGGTGTTCAGTGCCCAACTCCCAACATTCCCTGTGTGCATGTTCATATTGACCCAGTGTCTGACTGACACAAGTCTTTCATAGTCCCTGTGTTTCAGAAGTATACTTGAATTTGTGCTTGCCGCACAGCATGGCCATCCCGTGCATCACGTACTGGCAGTGGGGCTAGTTCACCTCCGTCTCCATCCTCATCATCCTCACCCGGCCCATGCATGTCAATGTCAGGTGACAATGGTACATTTCTCCGGAGGCACATGTCGTGCAGCATGACACAGGCCATGTTGATCTTTGCCACCTTCTCAGGCCTATAGGAGTGCCCCACCAGACCTGCTGAGGCAGCGGAACCGCCACTTCGACAGGCCAAAGGTCTGCACAATGACAACACGGGTACGGGTGTGCACACGATTGTACTCCTCCTCATGGCCATTCTGCGGGTTAGGCACAGGGGTCTGTAGCCACGGCCTCAAGGGATATCCTCCATCACCAGCAAGCAGATTCAAATAGGTTTGTGTCACTCTGAACTCTCGTAATTCAGGGAGCACAGCTATTTGGTGTGGCCATGCACATGTCCCTGTAAGCATGAAAAAATGTTATCTAGGTGCAATCTGTACTGTCATGAGGTTTGGTAGTCTGGTTGGCATTCAATAGATGATGTAGGGTGTAATCATGCATGCTGATCCAGATATGCTGTGGTAGTGCAACAATGTTTTGACTCCAATTCATGCTGTTCATTATTTACTATGCATGGTCACACTGCCCACATAGCCACACTTGCCGTCCTGTTCATTCATGCATTGCTTGCCATAACCATGGTGGTCTGCTTGTGCCTATTTCTTGTTCTCATTGATATGCATTATTTGTGATATGTGGCCCTGTGAAGTGTCATGTACCATTTGACTGGTTCAGGTCAGGAGTGTTTGGCTCTGCATGCATTCTCCAATCACTGGCTATTCCCACCCAGGTGCAGTATTGCCCCCCCTCATGCATCCCCACATATCAGTACCCCAAAGCACTACCATGGGATGGTTGTGCAACTCACCAAGCAGCCAGGCACGTGGTCAGGCATGTTGCTCCATTTGATGGGGTACCGTGGATTTACCCAGTAACATGGCATCATGTGTTGATCCAGGAAATCGGGCGCAGCAATGGGTGATGATCTTCCTGGAGTCACATACCATTTGCAAATTGATGGAGTGGTGTTGTTTGCGACTGCGGTACACAGCCTCTATGGCATGGGGGACTATCAATTCTACATGGGTGGCACCGACACAATTGGGCATGCCTTCCAGTGCATGGGAGCCTACTTTGGTTTCGGCTATCTCCTGGGCAGTCCGTGGAAGGGATATGTGGGTGCTTGCGTGCTTCAGGAGGGTATCCAGCACTTGGTTCAGCATGCGTGAAAATAGTGGTTGTGAAATGCCATGCAGCTGGCCCACTGTGTGTTGGTAGGTGCCTGTGGCCAGGAAGTGTGGCACAGACACCACCTTTAGTTTGTATGTGGCTGGCAATATCGTTCTGTATCATGTGCACTATGGTGGTGATGGTGCCACGGTCCAACCGGTACAGGGTGTGGATCTGCTCAGGGGTAGGGTTGAATGGGCTGGGTCTGGTGTGTGGTATTGCTGGCTGCCTACGAGGCTCTGGTGGCTGCGCTGGTGGTAATGGATGGGCTTGTCTCAACCTCCTTCTCCTCCTGTGTCTCCTCTGTGCTGCCTGTTCTTGCTGCTGTTGTTGTTGTTGTTGCAGTTGTTGCTGTAGTTGTATCAGTATAGGCAGGTCCTCCTGTGCCATGTTTGCAAATGCTAGTGGTGGCATTTTGGTGTGGGAAGGGATGTGGTGTTTAGTTGTGCTCCTTTTGTACTGGGCAACTCTGCATTGCCTACACCGGGGGGGTTGTGGTGTGTGGGTGTGCTCAGTTCATACTGGCACAGCCTCCATTGACTCCACCTGTGGGGATTGTGTGCACCTGTGGCAGCTGCCTTGTATCTTGCTTGCTGTTTGCGGGTGGTCCGTTATGCCTGTTTTGCCGGCATCATGCAGCCCGTTATTAACGGGTTCGCAATGCTGGTATTTGCATGTTTGCGTGGGTTGAAATTACCCCCTAATACCGGCATGCCGGTATTCACTACATGAAGAGGCGCGTGTACGTGCCTATGCCGCTATTAGCGGCACCGTTGTTTGGTATGCCGCTAATACCGGGGTTCCAGGTCGGAATGCTACAGAACGGCAAATGATGCCGGTATTTACATACCGGCATCGTTTTTCCCTTACCGTCATATCCCGTAATGAGGCCCTATCTCAGAAATTGTACAGTTTAGGCATTAAAATACTCTCTCATAGAGAATGTGGCTCCTATGAAGCTGCAGATCGTTTAACCGTTACTGCTTTGTATGGAAAATCTGAAAATATAGTATGGCTAAGTGTTGGTCCTGCTAAATCTAGATAAAGAGTTCTAAAATCATACGAGGACGTAGAAACAATAGCTAAAAATGATCCAATCAGCCAAGACATTTTTGAAAAACAATTTACTAGACACATATTACCCAAAGAAGAGTAGCACTTTGGAAACCATGTGTCTATACCACATAGCCCAAAACTTCACATACAAAAATAATATAAAACCCAATGAAAAAAAGGTAGATATAGAGTGACAGATTTTGAAGGCAGCTTAGAAAAACTTACCAAACGAAGCTTAATTAATCATATCAAATTGTCATTAAAAACTCCTCAACAGAAAGAACTATATTACATGTCCCTGCTACAACTTTTTAAACCATGGAGAAAAGATGAAGAGATACTAGAAAACTATGAATCCTATGAAGACGCTTTAAAAGGAAATGAAAGCACTATCACCGATATAAACTTTACGCAGTGCAAAACAATGTTGCACAATGAACAGCAACACGAAGAAGAACTCCAGGCCCATCTAGATAAGGACACTCCGACAGTAGTCAACCTTCTGTAACAGGAAGTCAAGAACCACTGGTACAGCCACTGATAGCAAATGAGGCAGAATTAGCTATGACAGAAGTCGAGAACACCATGTGTCACTATGAAGAAGATACAGAAGACTTAACAGTACTACAATCAAAACTGAACAAAGAGCAGCGCACCATTTTTCAAGAAGTAACAAAAGAAATTGCACATGGTGTACAACATGAAAATAAAGAATGTACCTGCCAAAATTACAAACCTATACTACTATGCGTTAGTGGTGAAGCTGGTTCAGGCAAAGCAGTCTTAATCAAAATCATCAGCAAATTCCTTCAACAATTGACAAAGAAACACACTGTCAGCTGTTGTAACTGCCCCCACATGTTTAGCTGCCTACAACATAGGCGGTGTCACTTTAAACCAATTACTACTCCTTCCAGTAGAACACCAAAACAAATTTGAATATTACAAACTTTCTACAGAAGCAGCAATGGAACTATGCAGAGTGTTAAAACAAATGAAAATGCTACTAATAGATGAAGTGAGCCTGGTCTCCTACCTAATGTTGGCTTTGATTCACCTCAGATTACAAGAAGCACTTAAAACAAACTACGAAGAGTTCTTTGGAGGAAAACACATTGTTATTTTTGGAGATCTTCTTCAGTTGACACCAGTGAAAAGTGAACCTATTTTCAAAACCTTAGGACACAAACTCTGCCGTAAAACTGTTGGCAAAATAGGAAATGTCATCCTTTGGCAACATTTCCAATACAGAGAATTAACAGAAAGCATGCGCCAATCTGCAGACCTCACTTATGCCAACATTTTAAGAGGCATTAGAGTTGGTGTACTATCTCAAGAAGCACAATCAATATTAGAAACCTGGCACATCCATGCACTTTATGGCCATAACTCATGTGCTACTCATGTTATGGAACAATTAGCGCACAGAAATGTCAATTGTATGTCCTTAATGCCAACTCTTGCAAGCTGTTCCAAATTCAATGAAACAATGTTTAAAAAAGAAATGCAACCAATAATTGAAATTTGCTTCACAGACAAACTGGACATACATTGTATGACACTACCCATGTGTCAACAAGCCACAACAAGACTAAATTCCTTAGAAAATTCTATCTCCAACAGAGCTGGTTTGGAGAAAATATTAAAATTATCCTTAAACTGTAGTGTAATGCTTAAACTTAACCTTGACGTGGAGCAAGGTCTAGTTAATGGAGCACTGGGTACAGTTGTTGGCTTACAAACGTACCCACGTGACAACAACATTCAGTTTGTCAATATTCTCTTTGACAAACTTTCAGAAGTAAAAAGGATAGGGCGCTCAACTGCTCTATTCCATCTCTTCAAAGACATGTATGTACGCAGAGAACAATTTTCTCTAACTCTAGCATACACAGTCACCATTCATAAATCACAAGGTCTTAGCCTAGACAAAGCATTGATAAATATTGGTAACACAGTCTTTAAAGAAGGCATGAGCTACGTAGCACTATCACGCTTACGTACACTTGATGGTCAATTTCTAATCAACGTTGATGCAAGTAAAGTAAATGCTGATATTCCTTGCATTTTAGAATACAAAAGACTACGTTCACTATACACCCCCCATCTAAAAACATATCCTGTTCCACAAAAAGGAAAACGTTGTAAAAGAAAACTAATTCAAACAGAAATTCAACACGATCTGACTGCAAATCCTCCAAAGAGAGTAAAAGAAGCTAATACTTAATCAATTACCACAATCAAAGAAGAACCTATTACTCAAAGTAACTCAGATACGTCTTCAAAGAAGCAACACACACTCCAAAAAATGACTTGGACACAGAACTAAATGGTCCATTCAAATTTTCAAATATAACTGGTGTAAGTTGCTACGCAAATGTAGCAATGAATATTCTATTTCAATTGCCACCAATTGTTGACAATATTTACTTACACAGTACAGACCAATTGTGTTTGCAAATGTTAGTACTTCATAGAAACGCAACAAACAATCCTAACAACACGTATAGTGTTCATGGAATAAGACAAGAATTGGACTACTGTGCTGGAATGGTGAAATTCACTATAAACTTACAAGAAGATCCACAAGAATTTCGAATGTACTTACTACAAGTACTGGTAAAAATGAAATCTTCCATATTTCATACATGGGGAAATATACATACACTCTCTGCAACAATGTGACACAGGAACAAATTCCCAATGAGCGCTTTGTGTATGTATCCATACCTAATTGTGAATCCGTTCCATTTCAGCAACGTGTACAAAATGCAAACCATGGTAGATTATGTACTACCTGTAATTCAGATAATCACTCCACCTTACTAATACAAAAACATAGTAAATATGTAATACTAATGCTTCTATGTTATGTAGGGGAGGATTGGTCCAAAAGCCCTCCTTGCCTACATCCCTTCCCCAGGTGAGGGCCATGGCTCATCGGGCGTCCCCTCATTACCACCAGGGCCCAGGTGGTGGAGGGCTCACCTGCTGAAGACATTGCCCAAACGTATTGAATTTAGCTAGGCCCCAGAAACCATTTTGTCTAATAAAGATGGTGTGAGCTTGGCGCACTGTAGCACGGCCCCCATCTTTGGAGAGTTTCAATTATCCCTGTGGCCGCAGCTCCCTGGCAGATCCGCTGTGAGCCCGTTCCCACGAACAAGACGGACATGAGCTAGTGTAAGATACCAACACTGTAACATTTCACCTTCCGCAGTGCATCACTGCTCCCAGCATGACCCGGCCAGCGAAGCCTGGGTGAAAAAGAGAACTGTAAAATGGCCCTCGGTCAAAAGCAAAAGTTCCCAAATACTAATGCCAAAACTACTTGCAATGCGCGCATTTTCTCCACAAAACTTCTTCTATTAAGGAAACCTGTAAAATGTATAAATATGGTAGAATGCATGTTTACATGACATTAGCAATGAAGCACCCACACCACTGCAGTTGTGTGCAAATAATAAAAAGCTTTCCAGGGGACTATTCGTTATGTGTATCATTGAAAAGCTTACACCCCACGGTCCTGCGCCATAACTGAACTAATGCTGCTAGAGTGCAAGGAAAGACAAATGTAACCATACAGAGGGCTCATGCGAAGGACGCGCGAGAATGCACCCTTCATGTGTGTATGTCTAAGCCCCTTATGTGCCACTACCGTCATGTACGGTGGCGAGTCGTTTTCTATGTGCTCCACCAACCTCACTACTACCTCACTTGCTGCAAATGTATATGCATATAACTAAATGTTGTAGTTGTTAAAACATAGTGTACAAATAATGTGCTCAGACTGGCTATATTTGAGAGACATTTAGCAAAGTTAAAATGTATGTTTTGAAATGATTCAAATAAGAATTGTATAGTATTCGAATGTTTATGATGCTTTCACCTAAAATCGGCAACACACGAGGAAGATACCTTTGTGAATATGTGCAAGGCCATTCGTCCTCCCTCCCTGCGAAGACTGCCAAACAAGAGAGCAGAGGCCCGCGCCGCGCTGCTCCACCTCCCCCAACTAGGTTGGAGCCGCTTCAAAGATTGGTAGTCCCCTCTGCAGCACCCAAGGCCACAGCCCGCCACCTGCATTATTTACAGCCCAGCAGTAAACCTCTGCCTGAATACACAAATCCAAAGGCGCCCTCTCTTAAACCCCACAACCCACCGGATCACCTTAGGCTCATGTCCCCTGTACAATTAGGACACCCAATACTATGGCAACATGCAGCAGCACATTCATAACGACTTCTAACAAGACAGAAAGACATGTACCGCCTGTCCCATGCCCTGAGGCCTAGCCTCTCGACCTATGGTACCCGGTCAACAGGACACTGGTAACCATGCACTGATGAATCGCCATCAAACCCCTCTCAAGGTGCATTCCTCCTGTGTTGCATTAACCTGTAGAATAACCTAATGGAAGATTTACTAAAGAAGATAATATTGCAATGACTGAATGACTGCGGTGTGCATGGCCTAGGGCAAATAAGTCAGGAAAAGACATTCATCTCTGACACTGGCCACAGTGGTACAACAACACCGCCCGGATGAACCCAGCTGACCTGCCAGGCCCAGCCCAACCCACGAGGCTGACCAGTGACGTCCTCCAGCCAAGGCCAACCACATCGCAGCAGCACCTATAGCTAGTCGTCGCCACCCAATCCCATTGAACTTGTGCCCCCTATAATATGTAGGTTCTGATGACGTTTTTTGTAAATATATACGCCTGTCTTTGCTATTGTCAGACAGAGCGCTCTCGGAGTTTGCAGAGTTCTTTCCATGCCCTATTCTGATTGATAAACTCCCATTTACGCTCACCCGCACTCTGTCTTGGCTTTATTCCCATCCTGGGAGAGTCCTTCATTGTCTCTCATTGAGGGGAGGATCGTGCTGGTTTGGGTTGCTTGCCTTCAGTTACAATGCAGATTGTACCAAAAACAACTGCAAATTGACTGGATTCACACATGGTCAAGTATCACCTGGTAAGAAAACCTTCACAACAATAGGTATAATCTACCACGCAGGAGCAACAACCAATGTGGATGGTTCGAATGTAAAGATAGTACCATTACTCTAAAGCAGAAATTACCAGCAAATCTTACACACGCTTATTTAATCTTATTAAAACCAAAATTTAATAACTATTCTGTACTTAAACATTAATAAAACTTCAATTAAAAAAATATAAACTGTTATAATATGCCAACAGGTATCTAACTGCCCCAAGATTCTATAACAACCAAACAGATAAATCAATACCACTAAATTATAACAAGAAATAAACAGTTAGAATACGCCAACAGGTATCTAACTGCTCCAAAAATCTGCAACAAGCCAACAGATAGAACATTAGCCAGAAACAAGTGAACACTGAAAACAAACAAACAAATAGACTGTAGCATAACAAATAAGTTTTTTTTTGTTATGCTATGTGGCCATGCACCCAAGACTCCAGGCCCTGGCCACAACCACCGCAGCAAATCACACCCATAGATCACACCCATAGAATCAAAGATTTTAACTGTCTATATGGGCCCACCCATATCATACTTTCTGCAAAATTCATCCAGGGAGAGCGAAGTTATAAGCCACCCATGTTGGCTTATAACTTCAGTGCATATAACGTCAGTCTTGGGTGCATGGCATTTGGCTATGCACCCAAGACTCTAGGCCCTGGCCACAACCACCGCAGCATATCACACCCACAACCACCGCAGCATATCACACCCATGGTGGCTTATAACTTCAGTACTTATAACTTCTGTCTTGGGTGCATGGCCTTCCGCCATGCACTCAAGACTCTAGGCCCTGGCCACAACCACCGCAGCATATCACACCCATAGAATCAAACATTTTAACTGTCCATATAGGCCCACCCATATCACACTTTCTGCAAAGTTTTGTGAGAATTCATCCAGGGAGGAAGAAGTTATAAGCCACTCATGTTGACTTATAACTTCAGTGCATACAACGGCCATGCACCCAAGACTCTAGGCCCTGGCCACAACCACTGCAGCATATCACACCCATGGTGGCTTATAACTTCAGTGCTTATAACTTCGGTCTTGGGTGCATGGCCTTTGGCCATTCACCCAAGACTCTAGGCCCTGCCCACATCCACCGCTGCATACCACACCCATGGTGACTTATAACTTCGGTGCTTATAACTTCGATCTTGGGTGCATGGCATTCGGACATGCACCCAAGACTCTAGACGCCAGCCACAACCACCGCAGCATATCACACCCATAGAATCAAACTTTTTAACTGGGGCATATGGTCAATTTTTATGTCCGCTGACACGGCGCGTGTCCTTAGAACAGTTTCAACTTGCCTGCGGACAGCACGGACAGGAATACTATCGTTAGGACACCCCTCATTTTCACTAATTACGAACATCCCGGACAGCGCGGGCATGGCGAATACATCAGTAGCACCTGCCACCTAAACAAATACAGTATTTGACCCATCTCTTACTCCCCAAACCTCCCCAAGCACTCTTGCACACCAAAACACTCCCCAAAACTGCATTTCACCTCTGTTTGCCACCGCGCTGTTGGCGGATCCAAGATGGCGGGCGCATCGGAACAATCTGATGCACATCACGCCTCACTCCAGCCAATCAGCGGACACGTTGCATGTCCGCGGACATGACGAGAGCCGTTTAGCCAATTGGTGTCCTGCCCGCGGAGCGAACGGGGAAGTGTGTCCACAGAGCGAACATAGATATCACTAATTTTTTGAGACCTAATTTTTGATCATTTTTAAAAATAACTACTGGACGGATTTTCACCAAATTTACAAAAGCATTCACTCTATGGAAAAAAAAGAAATGTTGAGATCCTCCCTATAACGTTGCCCCCCCTGGTCCAAACCTCACCAAACAGGATAATTCAGAGTGGGCCATATACGTTTTTTGCAAAGTTTGGTGAGGATTCGTCCAGAGGGAGCGAAGTTATAAGCCACCCAAAAAGTGCTCTTCCTATGGGATTAGCATCTTAACCAAAACTACACAGCCACTACTGTGGCTGTGTAATATGTATTAGTAATATCACTGGATGCCCCTTATCTAAAAGGCACAGCTCGAAAACACCTCTATATAAGCAAAATACAGATTATAGCAGAATAACAGCAGCGGGTTGGCCTGTGCAACACTGTATAACAAGTGGCTACAGAGACCCTCTGATTGGTTGGCATTCTCTCCCAATCTTGGACTTTGGGCTTGTTAGTAGCAGGTAAGCACAACAAAACACAGGTGCAGAGAGCAACATCAGACTACTACCCACTTGCCCAATTAGTCCATCAACTCTCATCGGTCAGGCCCCAAGACAAGACTTCTTTATAGGCGATCTTGCATCCTGTTCTCTGTTCTGGGACTTTTAAGAGAGTGTAGGTACTCAATTACCATTGTCGGGAACTTAATGAATATCCCTTGTTTTCGACTTCTGAGTCACGTTTGAGGAGACCATGATTTTGTCCATGTTGTCCTTTTTATTTACTGCTAATTGAAGCCGGGTGTCATTACTCCTCTTGATTTCTGGAGACTTGCTCACTCCATCTTGCATATGCTTTTCGCATCTTTAACTGTCCAATACTTGGCACTTGCAGATGTTTTCTTCTTTGCTTAATCTAAGAGAAATGTGTCTTACGTACATTGCCTATCCTCTTGACTCCCTTTGTGCCTTGCAATTATCCCTTGAAGTGGCATCCTTGATCCCATTCTATTAGACTCCTCTGTGTTCCTCACATAAAAATCTTCCAGCATCCTCTGCAGCCCTGGTCTGTCTCTGAGTTACCTTGATTGATTTCAACACTAGTCCAACGTCCATCTTTTTCTAATGGGTGCCTTAACTACATTATGATTTCTTCTGCAGCAAGCTTCTATATGTCTCAGCTACCTTGCAATTCTGCGTACATACATTTACTTCATCTATTCTCACTTATTTCTTTAGTGCATATGATTTCTTTGCATTCAATTGCATGTTTCTCTTATCATTTCAGTTACATCTTTATCCTTTAAGTATTTGCATATCATTTCAGTGCATCTTCGTATATTTATTTCATAACATCACTCTGCCCTTGTCCGATTGCACATATAGCTCTTCGATGTTCAATGGTGTGTGCAGACATCCTTCCACTCTTTCAGTGCAGGAGCAGATTCGATACGGTTGTCTGAGTGCATATTGGGGCTCATTACGAGGTGGGCAGAATGCTTTTAACAGCGCCGGTAATGGTGCTGGTTCCGGTAAACCCATTCCACCCCATTACGAGGTTCCCTTGCGGGACCTGCTCTGAACGTCTGGTCAGACCAGACGTCCTTTGCGGGTCCCGCAAGAAAGTGGGCATCCACTGTCCAGATTCCCCCTTTATCCAACATAAGGATGGCCAGAGAATGTTATTTCATCATATACCTCATCTCTGTGCCTGTTGTTCCTGCTTATGGTATTTTGGGCATGCCTTTATGATCTAAGCAGAGGTTCATATTATGCTGGGCACTTCTCCTGAGACACCACTCAACAATATGATCCCACTCCCCAACATCAGAACATTGTATTGGGCAGGCCTAGCATTTCCCCTGTCCTTCCTCTTCCGTTACAGTTTTCCAGCTTTTTTTAACCAGATGTCAAACCACACAAACTCGGTTATCAGAAGGAAGGCCTCTTGAAGTCTAGGAAAATGGCAACTTCCACTAGACATTTGCTGTGATAATGCTGAATCTAGATTTTCTTCTTGTGGCAATGAATAAATGTGCAGGTGGTATCCACTGCACATGGATCTTTCATGGATCTGATTGAATTGGTCCTCATATCCCTCCTCAATTTTCGTGAATTTATAACCACGAGGACATAGGTCAGCTTGATCTGAATTGGTAGATTATATGTCCTTAGGGTGCCAGTGGACATGTAAAAATAACTCTTTGGTTCTTCAGGCTCTGAATACCCATGGAATTCATCAGGATCAGGATAGAAAGGGAACTCTTCTACATAGTCAGTGCTCGAGGGACTGGCAACCCGCTGATACTCATCCTGGACATCAATACAGATGACCCAGAAATTGCCCTTTTCTATCTCAATGTGTAGATGTATGGGAAGTGCTATGAAAAAAGGTCCAAAGTATGAGTTTCATAGGAGTTATCTAGCCTTCTTTCATCGGCTGGATTCACCTTGAGATCACAAATGTTCTACAAAGTCAATTTTATGTGCCAAACTCTAGGGGGTGGGGGGCTTGATCTGGCACAAAATAATATTTGATGGGTAGTGAAACAACAGAAGCTCTCCAGATTATTAAACCCATAGGGGGGCATTTGGATAAGAGTTGGTAAGGGAGGAGTGGGATCGCTCATGGGAGTTCTAGATCAGCCTTTACCCCAGTTCCATCTTTGAAAAAAGGCAAGGTGGGCCAGGAACTTTAGATCTTCGTACTGCAGGAGAATGCCTGCACCAGTTGCCTGCACCAGTTGAGATATGGTTAACTACTGAAGAATTTGGCTCTTCAATGGTTAATCAGACTGCATGTGAGGAGGAAGGGGCAATTAGGGAAACTGAAAGGAGGCTTAGGAAAAAATGTTGAATGGTTAAGGGGATTTAATGGAAAACACTATTATTAAGCTGTAACAGTCTTTATTAGTGGCATCAACCTTTTATGTATTCATGCATCAACAAATACATACAAGCTCTCTTGCTTTTCATGCATTCATGCCCTATTGCCACTTGGGTTTTTAAGTCACGGTTTTCAGCCAGAACTCATTTTAATTCACACAAACACATTAACACTAACAAGTGCATAACCTAATGTACACCATCCCTTATTTCCATTGTTAAATGCAAGCAATGTCTCTATTAAGTCTTTCTATGATTGAATTCCTTTGGATCATTAAAAAAGAAACATGACAAAAAGGAACTGGTACTGGAAGCAGATGCACACATGTGCAATCTATATTATTATATCACTCTTCTCAGAGGGTTTTTCCTGTGAGTGTATCTGAAATCTTTAATGACAAGACTACTCTACATCAAAGGTGGCAACTCCCTTCTGAGAGCTCTAAGGTAAAAGAAAACTAGAGTTTCACAAAGTTTACTTGTAAAGAGGAAGGCAACCCACGAAACAAACTAAAAATAATGCAAAAGGGCAAATAATTACTGCACCTCTTTGCAAGGGAAAACAAGGTTTATTACATGCAAAAAGGTCTCAAATGCTTGTGTCGATCCAAACTGACTCTGAGCGCATTACTTCCCAAGAAGTTACAGGTATTATAGTGGAAAAGAAGAGAAAAAAGAAAAAAGAAAAAGAAAAGAAATATATTCAACCAATATGTCCCTGCCAAATAATCAGCTAGTATGTGACAATTGCTTGGTCTACCATATTTCTTTTCTTTTTCTTTTTTCTCTTCATTTCCCCCTACGTGCATCCAATGTAATCCAACAATATACGCTATATTGGTGTGACTTTGTTCCTATGTACATAATGATTTGCACTGATGTGAACTATTGTATACAATATGACACTTTAGCTCTCAAATGGAATGTTTTTTCGCATACACTGTGTTCTGGTCCATGCAGATCTTTTTACTCACTACGCTACGGAGCGGTCGCTCCAATTTCCATAATGGTCTGGCATGATGCTAACAAATTGTAATTACATGGAGCTTGGGCACTGTAATATCACTTTTTTGCTCGCATTGTAGTGCTTTGTCCACATTGATTTATTGACAACACTGATTATGGCACCACCATGTTAGTGAGTGGATTGTCACTTGGTTGGTACATGTAATATTTACTTGTTGGGGCCCTGTGGTCTCCCTTGCAGCTAATTGCCCTGACGGAGGAACATTAGTCCGAAATGCATTGGCATCCTTAGCACATTGGAACAGGCCATCCTAAAGTGGTCATACTGGTTTTATGCAAATATAGAGTTGTTCTCTGACTTAACAATTGTTTCAGGTTTTCCTTGTGAACATAAAATAGGCCATGTTAATCCAAGATACACTGTAACCGAATGTTATTCTAGCAATCAGGCTAGGCCAAGGGTGTGCAGCTCTCACCGCTGGTTTTTCTAGCCAAGGTCTGCAGGTTTGCCACTACTTTTAATGGCCCTTGTGTAGGCATTTTCTATAGGGCAAGCACCACAAACTTTGATATTCAACAACCACAACCACCGGTACTAATAGAAGAAATCTAGCTGTGCCCACTCTCACCTGTGATTCCTGCAGGTATAGTGCCATTTCCTTGGAAGGAAAAGGAATACTCCGCTTCAGTCTATTATTTTGCTGGTGCCTCACTTACCTTAATCCATTTCAATTTTGGCATGCAATTTCCCCGTGACCTGCCACAGTTCGGATAGACGCATGCCACTACGCCTTCTGAAATCCCCAGGAAGCCCCCATTTTCACAGCTCACTACTCCTGCCACCCATCGATCGTTGGAAAACAATTTACCTTCCGTTTTCAACAACAGACTTATTTTACAACAGACTTATTATTTGTTCTTGGCACATTCTTCATCATCTCTGTCCATTATTACCACTTGGACTATGTGCCCTTGGGTAAAACATTCTACTCTGGACTTGGCCAAGTCTACCAAATGCTGGGCTATAAGAGGCAACATTTCTTAAGTTATAAACAACTTGGGTAAACCCAAGGCATGAGGTATCAAAGAGCATACATAGCAGCTCTCGTTTTGACTTCTCCCTCCCCATTTCGTGCATTTAATTATACCACATGTTATCCAATTTCGGGGTAGTGCACATTCACCACAGTGTCCAGTATCACCCCTTTATATTTATCATATTCTATCTCTGCCTCAGTTTCTCTCCTGACTTGTGTCATCCCCAAAGATACATCTGTGTAACTTCCATGCACCCACTTTATATGCCACAACCATATAAAATAACCACGCAAAAATGCTATACCTACTCCAAAAAGAAAACAATCTATACAACATAGTATCAATATTTCACAATGCTTGCAGTTGTGAGCCTGCAGAGGGATAAAAAAAAGAATACATGCATAAAAATCCATACTTTATCTTACTATAAGGATTGACCAATTGTAGGATCACACAAAACGGTGCTGCAAAGTATACTTTAATATTATTCAGTAACTTGTTCATTATGGCGAGAAGGAGGAGTGGTGCCAGGAGTTTTCCGAACATCAGATAAGTAGATCCAGTACCGCAATTCCTTCACATGAACTGCAAATGGTGTCACAGAGATGACAGTGAAGAGTCCCTGGAATCGGTATCATTCCAGCATGAAATTCCTGACATACACCTCATCTCAGGGGCATAGTTGTGGTGCCAGTAAGTTCAGTTCATCTGTCTGCAACACTTCAGCAGTGTCTTCTTTTCTAGGAGAAATCTGGTGAGACAAAAACTTTAGATTTTTTGTTAGCTCCCTCAAATTCCCCCCCACCCCCCACCCTGTAAGCATCTTATGCTGTGCATGTAGGAGTGAGATGTGTGTGCATTGTTTTCCCAGTCACTATCTTGTGCGGTGACAAGTGGTGTTCTTTACTGGACTCCGTTCTCAGTCTAAACAAAGCCAAAGGGAGTCAGTGCAGCCAGTTCCTCCCTAGCGTAGTAAATACCTTCTACAGTTTACTCTTCAATAGTCTGTTCAGTTTTTGTACAGTTCCATTGGCCTGAGGATGATATATTGAGCAGAGTATGTGCTGTTTCCCAAATAGGGATGCAGTCTCTTTAAATACTTCATTAAAAAAGTGAGTTCTATTATCAGAATTTGGGACCTCACATAACCGCCAGCGAGGAAAGACCTTGCATACAAGAAGTTTTGTTGCTGATTTTGCACTTGGTTGTACACAATGACCAGCCTCAATCCAATGGGAAAACAGACATACTACAACAATAAGGTAACAGAAATTATTGCACCTGTTAAGCATGTCCACAAAATCAATGTGGAGTTCCCGGAAGGGTCCAGTCTGATGGAGTCATGTGTCACCCAATGTCCTGAGAGTCTGTCCAGTGCTGTAAAGATGACACGTTGTGCAATTTGCCACAAAAAGGTTGATGTATTGCTGCAGATTGTGGACAAACCAGTCCTCCTGAACATCTGCCGCAATGCTCTGTTTTGAAACATGTGGTGGGTAATGCAGTTGCTCTACAGCAACCATGAGCAATTCCCATGGCATTACCACTTTACATGTAACGTTTTGTCTCCATATCAAATCAATCAGGAACTGTAAGCACCCCCATTTTAACCCACAGCTCTTTTTCTTCCTGTGGCACCTGACCTTGTAATTCAATTATTAGCATGAGCGTTATTGCAGTATTTGAATTTGCTAGCTGTAGCTGTTGATTGGCCACCTCAGGATATGCAGTCATATCTTGTTCCCTATGATATGCTGCTTCTTTGGTGCCTTATCTGTTGCATCATTGCCGAGTGAAATGGGGTTTGTATTTTAGGTGGGAGCAGCGCCTTTAACCACTGCTACTAGTGTTGGGTGGGACAGGACATAAATCAAGCTTTCCAAATAGGCCACATGCTGTACAGGCGTGCCATCTAACCTTCAAAATCCTCTCCTTTCCCATCTAGACAACCCTGAAAGTATGGTACTGGTCACGCATGAGGAATCAGAATAGATGGTCACTAGGCATTTCTTGGGATACTTCAATTAATGCAATCGATTCTGCTGCCCATGGACGAATAGTGTGTTGGTAACCTCTTTTGAACAACAACCTCATATTCCTGCTCTATAAGGTGCACCACTGAGGCACCAGTGTGTCTCTGGCCACTTTCCTCATCAATCATTGATGACCCATCAGCAAAAAGGTCCTTCCCTCTCTTCAAATGTGTCCTCCCTTGCTCTTATTAAATCATCTTCAGGGCCTTCGTATGTAACACAATCATGTACTTGCTCACCTTCTTCTATAGGTATCACAATAAACGTAGTAGGGTTCACTGTGCAACACCTTACAATGTGTATGAACAGGCTTCACAAAATAACCTCATTTGGTGAGGCCGGTTGTGTAGTTCAAGTTTATTTAGATTGCTCAGGAATTGCGAACACTGCATGCTCTACATATAATTTTACTTAGCAACCCATAATGATTGCTGAGGACTTCTCGATGGCAAAGGCTGCAGCGGCCATTGCCTGTTCACAAGGGTATTGACCCTGCATCACTGAATCTAAAATGCTGCTGTAATATGCTAGCAGTTTTTGCCATACGAAATTTTGCTGAGCCAACACAGCAGTCAGTACTTAACTATTGGAATTTTAGAACAAATACAATGATTTCAGGTAATCAGGGGTTGCTGGTACTAGTGCAGTACCTATGGCATTTATGAGTTCCTGGAAACATATTATTATTTCTCCTGTCCATGTGAGTGACCCCTTGCTTCTCTCTGCTTTTTGAGTCCCTGCAGCAGAGGATTTGTGTAACTGGAATAGTCAGAAAGCCATGCTCTACAATAGTTACACAAACCCCAACACTGTTGTATTTCTTTAACTATAGTGGGTTGTGGTTTTTTGTGTACTGCAGCTGTTCTTTCTGGTGTCACTCTTGTCCATGCTGATGATAGCATTTGCCCCAAATACACCACATATTTCTGACAGTATTCCAATTTGTCCTTATTTACTTTGTATCTTTTGTCTGCAAGCAGTGTTAGCAGTGTAATTGAATCTGCTCTACCTACGTCTTCTGTTGTGCTTCACAATAGGATTTCATCTACATACTGAATGACTGTACTCTATACATGTATGTTGCCCAAATCCCTATGAAGTACTCTCTTGAATATTCTAGGGGATTCACAGTACCCCTGAGGAAGTGTGATGTGTTGGAACCTTTTCCTACGATTGGTAAACGCAGTGAGATTTTGAGATTCAGGATGCAGTGTAATGGAGGAGATCACATTTTTCAAATCAATGACAGTGAAATATGTGGCCTGAATGGGTATATTGTAAAGGATTGTGGCTGGGTTTGGTACTTCTGAGAACTCTGCTTCAACAATATTATTCAATGGGTGTAAGTCCTGCATCATCCTCCAACTGGACCGTTCACTTTCTTGACAGGATATATTATTGTGTTACATGGGGATTCTGAGGGCACTATAAGGCCCTTCTGCAATAGCTCCACAATTGTCTTATGTATTCCCTCATCTGCTTCTCTTGACAATGGATACTGTTGCACCCTCTGTTACAGTGATCCGTGGTTCAAATTAATACGCACTGCTCGTATGCTCTTCAAGAGCCTTACATCATGTGGGTTGTCTCTCCAGAAAGTGCTGGGCACCCTTATCTAATCTTCCTGTAGACACGCGGGCATGCAATTGGCAATGAGTATAGGACATGGTACATTCCTGTGCTGAATCATATTTCACACAGGATGCAAACCTCCGGATTCAATTCACCATCATTATCAGCATCCTCAAACAGCTGCCCATCTGAAACCCTACTCAGTGGTTGAGTTGGGTCAACACACAAAACTGTACGCCACTCATTTTCCTCTTTGTCAGTCCCTATCAACATTATATTGTCGTCCGCAAGCAGAACCACCTCAAAATCTGGTGTGATAATGGTGCCTGGAGCATGATCTTAGGCACTGCTGGCCTAAACAAAAATTTGGAGAGAATAGTTTGTTTCTGATGCCTGGCACCCAACTCAACAACACGGTCACTCCATACATAAAGAAATCTGGGTGCAAATGTATTCCTCTCGAGGTGCCATCACTATATGCTTGTGTTATTGCCAGAACCCTAGCATAACAATTTCCTGGTGTAGAACACTCCTTCTTCCGAGAATGAAATTGTCATATTTAGCCTACTTAACAGATCCCTGACTAACAAGTAAACTGGTGTTATAGTTGAAAACAGTAGCAGAGCTAACACCTCTTGGTTACCTACCTTGTGGGTAAGTCTTCTGTAAATGGAACTACATGTATTGCCCCAGAGAACCCTTGCATGTCCATTACCTTTCCTAATAAAGGCAAGCACTCTTCTTTTCTGCATGATTTTGTTGCTTGTGTCAACCTTGAAAACAAATGATGTATTATCTATCTCCAGACCTACCAGGGGTTCTCTTCTGGGTCAGCAGTGAATGATAGGAGTGGGCATGCCAGAGATCTCTGTGGGCTGCCCTAATCTGGGTATGTGTTTGACCCTGGAAATACGAAGGGGTTAATGCCCATCACACTCACCCCTGTGTGTAGTGTCATTATGCCACGTGACAAAATATTTTGTCCCATACACGTGGTGTTGGCTGTTGTTGCTGTTGTTGCACATACACTGGCCTGCTATTGGGTGTTTGGGGTTGCTTCTCTTGTGGCACTGGTGGCTAATATTGATACTGGGGCTGCTGTTGGGGCACATGCATAAGCCCCGTATAATACGGGGCAATTGGTGGCAGCATTCCATACTGCTGTTGATATGTGACCGGGGCTGCCAGTCCACTAGAATATTCATGGGGATCATACGAAGATGCCTGCCTGCTCCTAGGCTCTCGCGCAAAATGGCCCATTCTTCCACATGACCAATACGGTCCTGGTCCATCAAATCCCAGTCTGATCCCTCCAAAACCTCCCTGGTAACCTCTGTTGTCTGGATAGCCTTCCTACCATGCTGTCTATTGCAGTACCATTTTCACTTCTACCTGCCCTACAGGCGGGCCCATAATCATCGCTCCATCTATGGTCAATTTCACTTATCTCTTCTGTACTCACTTCACTTCAGCCTTTTAAGTACTGTCCACTACTTCCTTCTCTTTCTCCTGCCTTTGCCTGCAATGATGTAGTATAGCCTGAATCTCTACCAATCCTTTATCCACCTCTTTTGGAAGTCTTTTCTTTAACATATGATAGAATATAGATATAGTCTTGTCCACTTGCCTACTCCTGCTGCGAGCGATGGCAGTACCTTCATCAAGTTGCTCCTATCCCTGTGTGGCAAGGGAACATACTTTACCCTGCCCAGATCGTTATGTAACAATGGAAACTGTGTTCCTACCTGCTTAGCTGGTAACTTTGTCCCCACTAGCTTCCCCTTCATCACTGCAATGCGGCCCAGTTGCGCTCTCAATCTTGGACCCCACAAACTCTCTACTCTTGTTGCAACCCTGGGTGGCATCTCATCTTCCTGTTCCTTATCTGTTCCTGATTCCTCCCCCTCTGGTACTCCTGCATTGGCATCCGATCGGGTTGACTCATATTCTAAACTGTCTGCCCATCAAAGGCCCTCTTGATATCTCTCATTGGTGTAGCCATCAGCGATAATTTCAAAATGTACATCCCTAATCGTGGTAATATCACTTCCAAATAAAATATCACCCACTCTCCATTCATCAGTGCCTATTTGAGCTTGTTGCCCTTCTTCCCGTTCTGACTTTACTGGCACAAGCTCTGCATCTGTCCTTCGCAATGCTGTTTCTAAATCTTTGTGTCCTATTCTCTGTCCCCATAACTAATGGACTCTGTGTGGCATTTGCTGCTGGGGATTTTGGAATGTTTTTAATAGATTGTGGGGGCTCTCTGTCACGGAGCTGCATGGGGCACATATTCAGGATTAGTATATATAATAATATAACCAGTGGATTCTTGCATGGGATAACACCTCTTTGGGGGTGGCAGGGCTGTGGGAGTTGTAGGTATATCTCAGGACTCAAGGGCTCCACTAGCTGTGGGAATGACACATCATGCTTTTATTACAATTGTTCCCCTTCCAAATCCTCAACCATTCTCCAGAGTGCAAGAATACCTGTCCTATTCTTTGACTCCCTCTCCTTATATTTACATGTGGGCCAAAATATCCTTATTATTAATTCCTTCTTCGGGCCATGGTTTGTATATCCCTACTCTCGTATCAGTAACCGACTACCTATTGTACTTCATAATTGTCTCCAGGTACAGTAGGAGCACTGCACACTTATGTTCGAGTGGGAAAAGAGAACGCATAGTAATGTCTAATCATGCACCCATGATAATCATTTGTTTCGTTGTTTCGGAGGATAGCTTAGTAGCAACGTGCTTGCCTTGGAAGCAAGATGAAACAATGCAATACAGGTTCGATCCCCAGGTCCGCGCTTCGAAACCTCTGGGTATTAAGTGCGTTCCAAATAACCTATCATATCAAAAACACTGAGCCAACGTTGCTGATCTACCCTGCCCTTCCCAACACTGCCCGCACTCCGCATTCCCCCTCCCCATTCTCTTTGCCCCACACAACACACACTTATTTCACCAAACTTCTCTTATCACAACTCAAATACCACGACCGTGAGTGTTTCCGTGTTGCTTCCCCTTTGTCCCGCCTGACCCCCATAAGCTGACTGGATCATAATTAAAGTGAGGACTTTGTCATGCGCTCATTACCCTCGCAGCGCCATTTCCACTGTGGGCGCTGTGGTAAGGACATCTTAACATCCTGCTGAGCTTTTAAAAAAGAAAATACATTTTGCTGGCCTATTTCTGCCCTGTGTGTGTGCCTGTCCCTCTGCTGTGCCATGAGTGTTTCTGTGTTTCTTCCCCTTTGTCCCACCCGACCCTCATTGGCTGACTGGATCGTAATTCAGGCAAGGACCTTGTCCTGTGCTCGTTACCCTCACTGTGCCATTTCCACTGTGGGTGCTGAGGTAAGGACATTGTAACATCCTGCTGAGCTTTTAAAAAAGAAAATCCATTTTGCTGGCCTCATTCAGCCCTGTGTGTGCGCCTGTCCCTCTGCTGTGTCGTGAGTGTTTCTGTGTTGCTTTTCCTTTGTCCTGCCCCCGACCCCATTGGCTGGCTGGTTCTTTACCTTTAGGTAACTAGGGCAACCCTGCCTGTTGAAGCCCCCTGTGGCTAAGGACCCTCAGGCAAAGAGTGTCTCCTGAGGCAGCTCCAGTAGGTGTCTGCCGGTGTCTGCTGGGGATGCGAGGGACCTGCAACCGGCAACCTACTGCAACTAATCAGGTAAGGGGTCAGGGGGGTGCATCACTCACTGCACCCCTCTCAAATCACCCACCTTCCCCTTCTCACTGTCTTCATCCCCCTAACCACACAAAAGCATCTTAGTAATCTGTTGCTTAGTCTCCTGAACTTCTCCCCAGGATATTCGCTGTCTTTGCATTTCTGATGTGTTGAGCCATTTTCTCCCATTTTAGGAAAGTTGAATCTGGGTGACTTGCATTGCTGCTGTGTTAAATACTTGGCATTTTCTCCCCATTTAGGAAAGTTGAATCTCGGTATTTTGCATTGCTGCTATGTTGAAAACTTGCATTTTTTCCCTGTTTAGGAAAACTGATTCCACTCTGCTCTGGTAAACGGGTATTGTTATGGTATCTCATCGGCACTTCCCTGCTGTGAGTGTACCCATCTGCTGCCTCTGTGCCTGTTCCCATTAGCTCTCTCCCCCGGCTCGCTAGGTCCCTACCCCGCTTCGGGTTCCATTGTACAGTTGTGCGTTGCCTGTCTATTTCCTCTTGTGTGTTGCCTGGCGTCTGACCATTGCCCTCCCCTCTGCGCATCCTGCATTGTACGGCAATGGATGGTGGTCTCTCCTTCTCTCTGCCCCCCTCCTCCTCCTACTTTCATGTTAGCACCCTCATGGTACTTTCTGTTTCCCCCTTCTCCTCTAACTGCTACTCTATCTCCTATTCTATCCCTCTCACTAAGTCTTGAAGAAAGAAGTTCAAGATGGATATCCTGGTCTCCAACCCAGGCCTCCCTATCGCTGGTAGCTACACTAGTGCTTCTTCCAGACAGACTGTCACAGACATTGGGCATCATTACGGGTAAACCGGTGTTATAGTTGAAAACCCATAAAAAATTACCAGCGCCTGACTTCCCGGTAACACCGGGGTATTCCGACCTCGGCGGCTGGGAAGTCAGGCGCCAGTAATTTTGTAAGTCCCAATTCCCACTGAGTCCCATGGGACTCCATGGGAATGGGGACCGCGGAAGCACTGGCACCATTAACAACGGTGCTGGTGGTTCCGTGAAACTCTGTGAGTGGATGCCGCTCCACCCGCCAGGTTTTACCCTGTACTGTGCTGGTCCAGAAACACTGGTGCCTATAGGCTTACCGGTACCTGTGTTTCCGGACCGGCATAGTTAAAATGAGGACCTTCCACTTTGTCGTTCCTTCACCAGACCTATGGACCCCTCACATGGTCTCGGCTCTCTCTCCTATCTCCTCGTCTCCCATTAATGGTGGCACACAGTGGGAGGTCTTTCTGGCTTTCTTCCAATCCTGCAAGACCATCATTAATCTCTATCTGAATGGTACTGTCTTGGTACAGGGGCCTCAGCCCAATCTCCTCCTCTTTGATAGGTGTCTCCCGCATCTTATCAACTTCATTACTTCTCCTGCTACTACTACCAGCACCTCTCTTGCTTCTCTGCCAGCTCCTTTGTCCGCCACATCTTTGGCACCTGCCTCCTCTCTCTGTGGCACCTATGCCACTTCCTGCTACAACCTCTGCCCACTTTCTGGCCCCTTTACCTGGTGATTGCACCGCAACCCTGCACACCACCCCGGTAGTCTTTAAAATATGGCAACCTGCTCCACATTGCCACTCTCAACTCTTGCTCTCCTGTCAAACACTCCTCTGACATCTACTTGAAGAACTTGACCTGGATGTCCTTGCTCTCACCACGACATGGTTCACGGCCAGCTCTGTCACAAGTTTTGACATGCTCCTCTCTGATGGCTACAAGAGCACCTCCGAGCCTAGAACAAACCGACCCAGAGGTGGCATAGCTCTGATCTTTCTGGAGTGGATCCCTGCTTCTGTCATTCCAATGCAGGCCTACTCCTCGTTTGAATGCTTGGTCTGCAGGCTCCCTGTTTCTCCCAGCCTCTCTCTAACTGTGGCCACCATCTACAGGCCATCTGGCCAGGTTGCCCTATTCCTCTCAGAGTGGGCTGACCTCTCCTATTTTCTCCTTGCCTCTACCTCTCAACTTCTCCTCCTCAGATACCTCAACATCCATCTGGATGCTTCCAATCTATCATCTGGGCTCTTCTGCAACCTCTGTGACACTCTCTCTCAATTCTACACTCTGGACGGACACACTCTGCCAGACATCCCTTGGATGTTTTCATCCCCTCTGACAACCCTCTCTCTCACCACTCCTCTCTCTTGGATGACCACTGTGAGAAACCTGAAGGTTTCTCACCCACTAGTCCCCGGGCATCTGTCATCCAGGTGGGCACGACACAGCCATTGCTATTGAATCCAGTTCCTGGCAGTGGACCAGTGCGGGAGGATCACGGGGATGGGGGGTCTTCAAGAAGGATATGTAGAAACTCTACCCCCCGCTTTTCCTACACAAACACTTTCTCATACCGCAAAAGACAATGCACTAACACCAGAGTCGTTAACCGGCCATGTCCCAAAGCAAGGGTCAGGCAGAGTCAGGAAATTTCTGATAACTACAAACACCTGACAGCCCTTTCCCTTCCCCACAGGGATGAAAAGAGGAGCACGAGAGTACACATTGAGCAAGGCCAAATGCACGAGGAAGCAGCTATTCCAGGACGGCAGTCCAAACGGAGGAGAAAGGCGTGGAAACCAAAAGGACAATCAGGAAGGAATTACCCTTGCTCTTTTTAATCCAGACCCATGAAGCCTTAGATGAAAGAATCGTAAGGCCGGGAATCATAGATGGCAATTGGTGTGGCAGATGTCATCGGTACACAGGGCCCTCTGGCACTGATAGCCAGGGCGGGGAAACAAGCTTGTTGCTGCGGTTGACTCCAGCTGAAGAAAAGCCAACAAGCTCAGCACAACCAGTTAATCAGAGAAAACTGATAGTGGACCTGACTGTGTTAAGCTCAAAGTTGCAGTGGCAACAGTTGTGTAAAGAAAAGAAGATAATAGACAAAGGTCTTTTTGTGACCAAACGAGGCATCAGGGTTAGAGTGGTCTTGCGCCATGTGGGCGCTCATGCAAAAGACTCTAACAAATACACTGCTCCTGAACAAGGAGGGTATGTTGAATTAAGAAAACTGCAAGAACCAAAAGGCCCTAGATGAGGCCAGTGTGTGATGTCAAAGTGGTCATACAAGGGTCAAGTCAAACCTCTTGTACAGTCGAAAGTTGTTGACATGTTATGAATTGAAAAGCCAAGTGAACTGCATTGTGGTGACAAACATGAACCGTACTGAGGGATGCCCACAGTGTGATGTTGGTCTGAGCCCGATGGAGGGAGGCTGACGTTGAGTAAGGAATCAGAGCCCAGCTGAGTGCATCCCTGTGTGAAGAATGATCGCCCAATGGGAAGATTTATAGAAGGAACTGTTTGTTGTTTATGATACATCCGGACATCTGAAGCAAAAGACTTTGCATAAAGTGACTTGGGCACAGAAGCCCCTGAGATTGAAAAAGGAACTGGGAGCTTGGGCTAAGAAGCCCAGAAGTGTGCTGTGCTTGAGAGTCCCGCCTTGTCCCGACCTTCAAAGGTGAGGTAGGGAGACCCAAACCATACCATCCTGACATATAATTTGTGACACTTCTTTCTTTTCTAGTGACCATTATCCCACACTATTTTGTAGTATAACTGTAAGGATTGGCAATAGGTATTTTAGTATAGGCCCTTTTTATTTGAGAAGACTCCACTAGGACTGTATTATTATTATTTGATGGTAGTAGCGTGCTCCCATTTTTGATTTAGGTTTAGATTAGGTCTTTGTCTCACCCTTTTTTTACAGTTTAATAAACACCCTTGAACTGAGATCACTTTTGTCTGTCTTACTTTGATACCATGCCTTCCTTACACCACTTTCTGCTTTCCTCTCAACTGAAACTCTCTGTTCCTCAGACAAAGCCCACCCTTGCACTGCCACCTGCCGTCTCAGTCACTCAGCCCATGAAGTGTGTGTAAGTGGATGCCTTTGCCACTACTTTCTCTTCTCTCCCAACTCCTGCGGCCGACTCACACTCTGACATAGCCCTCTCTAACCTGCATCTTTCTATTTTCAACACTCTGGACATCCTTGCACATGTCATGAGAACCCACCTGAAGCCTACCTCCAAGTGCAACTCTTGGTATGATGCCAACCTCACCACCCTGAAATGCAAGTGCAGGGTGGCTGAGAGGCAGTGGATGGCTTTGAGCACATCCTCTGACAAACTGGCCTGCTGTCTGCTCCAAAGGCAATACAGACTCTCTGTCCAAGAAGAGAGTCCACACCCAAGCCTGCATCTCTATGGCCTCTAACAACTCAGCTGAACCCCTTAAAATCTGCAATGAGCTGGCCAATCATGCTGCAGACTCCACCTCTCCTGTTCCCTCCCATGCCCTCTGTATGCCTCTGGCTGCTCACTTTACCACTAAAACCCAGGTCATCCTGTCCTGCTCTCCTTCTACCTCTCCTGGCCCCATCCGGCCGGCCTCTCCTTCTCCTCCTCCTCCTTTCTCTGCTTTCTCCCTGACAACACCTGACAAGGTTTCTAGGCAAGTCAGATCTGTGAAAGTGTTGTCCATACAGGTGTTCACCTGCTCCTCTAGAACCATCACAGACCATAATGACACCCTCACTGCAGCCTTGGCTGATTTCTGCAATCACTCTTTCACAACTGGACCCTTCCCCTCTTTCCTCAAGCATCCCTTGTGCATCTCCTCCTTAAAAAGCCTTCTGCTGATCCTACCTGCCAGGTAAACTATCTCCTGATTTCTATCATACACATCCTGAGCTAACTCTTGGAAAAGCCGGCCATCTCCCAGCTTATTCTCCATACAAAATCTGCTGGTTCGCTTCATGGCCATCAGTATGGCTTCAGAGCAGCTGGAGGCATGGAAACTGCTCTCCTGAACAGCTGTCAAGATCTGCTCTGAAATCTTGAATTTCGGCTTCCTTCTGTCCTCATTGTTCTTGTCCTTTCCACTGTCTTTGACACCATCACGCCATCCTGATCCATTGACTCTGTGAGAACTTGGGCATCATGGATCAGGCCTTGGAGTGGTGGACCTCCTTCCTCAGACCGACCCTCCCAGGTCAAACTTGTATCCTTTCTCTCCACCACCTCCCTCTACAGATGTGGTGTCCCCAGGGCTCTAACCTCTCTCCCTGGGCCCATCTAATCTCTACTTTCTCCTCTAACTTTCAGTGTTATGCAGATGACACCCAGCTCTTTTTTAGGCTCCCCTGGCACTCTCTCTTTCTCGCTCATCCCTTCCCTGCACTTGCACATTCTCAATGTCACTGGGCCCAGTAAGATCATGGGTTTTGTCCTCCCTTGTTTCCCCTCCCATGCCTCGTCATGCTCTGAAACACTTGTGTATGGGCGCGATACAAATAAAATATCATATCAGAAATAGAGCAAATAAACATGAGGAATTCCCGCCCAAGAGCGGTACCTTGACTGTTTTTTATAAAGCACCAGGTTCCAAAGAGGGAAAGATTAAGAGGCAAGCTAAGGGTGCAAAGTGTTCTCAGATGGGAGTCGCAAGAGGTGATGCCACAGAGTACAGCTGCAAGGTCAAAGGAGCTATTGAGGAGTGCCTTAGTGTCTGGTTTCATGAGCCATTTTATTCCCAGGTGGGGTTGACCTCATTATTCACACTAGTTCCCTGATTGGGTCCTCTCGGGTATATGCACATCACAAGTTTTCCAAAGTTGTCTTGATCAATAAGGAGACTTCATTATTGCAACAATTTACGTGGGTATAATGAACCAGTCACATCACAGTGTTTTCTGCTGACAGCACAATTGGGTCATTTTGAAGGCGTTGTATTTAGATTTGTTTGACCAATGGGGTAATGAACTATAGGGGATGTTTAGATTTTTGAATTGATGTTAGCCAATGGGAACATCAGATTATGTTGTATCTGATATGCTTTGTTTATGCTAATTTGCAGTTTAACCTAGAATAGGCATGTCAAGTGTGGTTTCATTTTTCAGTTCTATGGGACTGACTGACACTCCCGGCCATATTTGCATATAAAAAACATTTGTTTATCTTGCAAACCTTGCCCTTATTTGGACCCCTTTTGGAGTGATATTTTTAGCTATTGATTTTTGGACTTACCTTTCAATATCCCAGAGCATAGGGCTCTATTCAACTCCAACCAAAATAGTATATTTCTCTCTATATCACCTTCTACTGCAGTCACACATCTAAGGGTTAACCTCAACCAAAAACAGAGCACTAGATGACACCAGTGACTAAATGCGCTTTTATCGTCATCGAAGCTTGAGAACATTGTTCTCTTTCCTGGTACTTGAACAAAAACACATTTTCAACACAGCCATCATTTTCTTTAGACTGGACTATGCTAGCAGTATGTCTCTGGGGGACCTGAATACCTAACAGCGAGACACCATGGAGTTCAAAATGCATCTGCAAGATTAATACTCCGATTTAGGCATAGGCACCATATAACTCCAGCACTCATCTCTTTGCATTGGGATGTGATAGCATGCAGAGTGGCCTTTAATGTGCAATGCTTTACCTTCAAAGTCATCTATGGATCATGACCTCTATTCTTGGAGAATAAAATAGAGAGCCATTTCCCAGGTAGGACCCTCAGATGTTCCTCAAATACCACCCTTGTAATGACACAAATACACTAGACATAGCCATGTTTTGTTTGTATTCATTATGTAGAGTAATCCCTTTGGATATAGGTTTGTTCACTATACAAGCCACTACCCTCTCTGAGCTGTTATTATATGCACTGCCTTCGTAATATTTAATCTAAATAATTAACAACAACTTATGTGCATGCAATTAAACAGGGTATGCCATATTCCTGGTATCAATAATTTTAAAGATCTAACATCTGCAAGATAGCAGATGCCAGCCCCTTCAAGTCTTGTTCTCAAATGTCTCAATATTAAATTTGCAAGACAGGACAAAGCTAGGAAATAGCCTTTGCATGATTCTCAGATTCCAAAACCTTTGTTCTTTGTGGATCTGTAAAACATTCCATGATTTAAATAAGGATTGGGTAAAGTATATCATTAGAACTTTATCCCTAGGTCTTACTATTTCATATCAACACTTTTTTCTCTGTCTAGCCGATCTCTTGTCACCAACAAATTTCTCCTTATAACACATCCTATTCTGGGACTAGACCAACTTTCTGGGGTTCAGCTTGAAAGTCCCAGAATGATCATTCAGCAACTTAAACTTGTCTGTCACAATTTCCCTATTGCACCCATTCCTCTTCCCACTTCCCCCTTATCACAATTTCACCTGTGTGCATGCTCTCCTTGGAGCAGACGACTAAGGTATGGTTCTCCATGGGTGGGGGCACAATATGCCATCTCCATGGATTTAAACAAATACAGTGATCATTCAGAGCAGTATAAAATCAAAGTAACATAACATAGCATAACATGATTTATAGTATGCCCAGGGGCTAACAGAGCAGAGATCTGAACTCTGGGTGACCTTCCCATGGTCTTCCAAGCTGTCAAGTTTGGCCACAGGGCTGTGAGTACGAACTGAGCTACGACTATACGCCATTGCAGTCCAAACTCTGATCAAATGTTCACCAGAAGGAGTAGGGTCATTGGAAGGTGGGGGCAATGAAGGAGGAAGAGGTCCTTTGTTGCCATTGCTGATTGTGTTCTTGCTCACATTCTGATATAGTCAATCATGGCCACAGAGCATGAGTAAGGTGCAACATTTATTAAATCCTAGTAGGATGGCCATCAACTAGGGGTTCAAGGAACTGTAGTTCCCAAAGCCTCTGCATGAGTTTTGGGCTATTTTAAAATGTTTTTGTCCCCAGAGAACAGTCTATGAAGCCACCAACATGGCTGCTGCTGCCCCTATAAGGCATCTCCATCTGCCTCATACAACAAATTTGCACTTGTGCACGATAGGTTTGACCGGTGAACCTGCATGGTTGCCTTATTCAATTAGTGATTTTTCTTTACTCAGATCCAGACTCGTAGTCACAGATTTCATAGCAGGGTGCCGCCGTGATCTATGTGATGGGTTCAGGGTCCAATCACTTAGCTAGTGCTAAATTAGGCCGATTTTTCAGGGTCTCCAACTCTGCATTGTACATATTGTGAGATTGCTATCTGAACTGTCAGATGAGCCCATGGCTGTAACTTCAAAAGGATAGCCCAAACATTTGTGTCAAGTTCTGTTGATCCCATTCCTCACAACATGTGTGATGAAATGGCCAACAGAACATTAGACAGAAATATAAGATTTAAACACATTTGTAACACAACAGGTTGTGTTTGTGGAACACCTACAGGGACGAGGGATCTTGTTGTAAGCAAAACAAGGAAGCTTACCTGGGCCCAAGCTAACCAACATTGATTAGGATTGGATTAAAGTTTTAACTGTGTAGTCGGATATTTTTTGTATTTTTACCCAGTCTTTCTAGGTTAATTTCTTAATCTCTAGGGTTGTCCTCTTGTTGGTCCTTTCAATTCAATAATTTATTAGTTAAGAGATGGGATTAATACTTAAACTGCTTCTGGTTTTCAACTCTATCTTTGTAGGGACTACTGTTTTTATGGTGTCAGGATAGCTAACTAAAACTGGTGTATGTGCTTGTCTAAGGAACTTTGCCTGCTATCCAGGTGTTCCTAATCTAATGCACAGAGTCCCAGGGATTTTAGCAACCAGCTCATCTCTTGACTTCTCAGTCCCAGGGATATAGCACCAAGCATGATGCTTGATGTACATGTCCAACAGGGAGGACGTTGGCATGGACATACTCACCCCCTCGATGCATTAC